>NC_141691.1:683175511-683796344 GCF_964263255.1 Lissotriton vulgaris
TCCCACCCACGAGCTTTATTCTAATTGACTGTCAAAACTCCAAACCAGGAAGGGTTGGCAGCCATCTTGTGACTCGGTAGAACTGAGTCACAAGAAAACAAAAAAACAAAGGTGAAAAAATAGAAAAGGGGCTAGGGTAGAAACACCCTGACCCCCTAGGCCTGCTCAGGTGGTCCCACAAAGACCCCCAGGGCCAAAAAAGCAGTTGTTTAAAAAGAAAATCAGCCTAATTTACGCTGCAGTCACAAATCTGGCCGAGAAAAGAAAAATAAATGAAGCGTGGGCTTCCGCGCATCGTTGTATTTAAGCTCCTAGGTGCGCCAGGTCCTGGGGCCCTGAAAAAAATGTGTGGGCGGGCCCCAATATCCCACCACACTGCCCTGGGGATCACCACATCCCCGGGGAAAGATTTATGAGTTGCGGGGGAGCACGCAGCCCCCCTCAGCCACGGGGACCGGCACCTCCCTGGGGTTCAGTTTAAATATTAAAAAATATGTTGGGAGGGCACAAGCCTCCGCACACAACCCCAGGACCACCACCTCCCCAGGGCACTGTATATTTAAATTTGGAGGTCCGTTACAGACCCCCAAGCCCCGGGGATCACAACCTCCCCGGGCATTTGCACTTCTAGGGAGGGGGGTTGCGCGGCCCCCCTCCTAGAGCCCTTTATGGCCCTGGGGAACACCACCTCCCAGGGGCGGTTCCTGCAGTGTCCTGGGGTGCCCACCCCCAGGACACTGCTGTTTGCTATGGCAGGGCAGGAGCTGTGCGGCTCCCACCCTGTCATAGCAAACACTGGTTGGATTTTGTATGCGAGAGCAGGTTTCCTTCTCTCGCTTACAAAATCCAAACCAGATTGCTTTTCCACAAGGGGAGCTGCATGTCAGCAGCTCCCAATGTGGAAAAGCAATGCCGGCTCCCGCAGGAGGCGGGGAGCCGGCGGGACCATGGGGGAATAGGGTTCCCCCCATGGTACCCAATGGGAAGACCAGGGCCCGGGGCCACCCCTCCCTCAAATAGATTGAGTATTTGATGAATTTATAAGTGCTTGCGTTTTCTCGGAGGGATTGCATAAGTACACACATGTCACATCATGCCCCCTGGTGGTTTTCAAATTGAGGGATTAATTTCCCTTGAATCCTGAGGGTCCCTGGGGACCAACTAGCCCACCAGGTACCTCCAGTATGCGCCACGGAGCTGCGTTGCAGAGAGGTGTTCAGAGGCCACGCCCCTTCTAACACCTCTCTGCATTGCAGCTCTCTGGCGCTTACTAGAGGTACCTGGTGGGCTCTTGAGCGCTCAAGGACCCCCAGGACTCAAGTGGACTTAATCCCCCAATTTACAACGTGCCAGGGGGTGTATTTGCTCAGTGGTGAAAGGAGGGGGCAGGGCCTGACATAGCAAGTGTGCAAACGCATCCCCTGGCACATTGTACATTGGGGGATTAGGTCCCTTTCAATCCTGAGGGTCCCTGGGGCGAACTAGCCCACCAAGTACCTCCAGTATGTGCCAGGGAGCTGTGTTGCAGAGAGGTGTTCAGAGGTCACGCCCTTTTTTACACCTCCCTGCAACACAGCTCTGTGGTGCTTATTGGAGGTAGCTGGTGGGCAAATGGCCCCCAGGGACCCTCAGGACTCAAGGGAATTTAATCCCCCAATTTGCAATGCTCCAGGGGGCGCGCTTGCACAGTGGTGCAGGGAGGGGGCATGACCTGATGTGACAAGTGTGCAAACGCGTCCTGTGGGGGATTTAGTTCCCTTGAATCCTGAGGGTCCCTGGGGGCCAACTAGCCCACCAGGTACCTCCAGTAACACCAGGAAGCTGCGTTACAGAGAGGTGGTCCAAGGCCACGCCCAGTTTTTACACCACTCTGCAATGCAGCTCTATGGTGCTTACTGGAGGTAGCTGGTGGGCTTGTTGGTCACCAGGGACCCTCTGGACTTAAGGGGACTTTATCCCCCAATTTACAACCCACCATGGGGTGCGTTTGAACAGTGGTGCAGGGAGATGGCGTGGCCTGATGTGACAAGTGTACAAACGTGCCCTGTGGTGCATTTCAGGTTGGAAAATTAAGTCCCCTTGAATCCTGAGGGTCCCTGGGGGCCAACTAGCCCACCAGGTACATCCAGTAAGGGCCACAGAGTTGCATTGCAGAGAGGTGTAAAAAGGGGCATGGCCTCAGACCACCTCTCTGCAACTCAGCTCTGTGGCGCTTACTGGAGGTACCTGGTGGGTAGTTGGTCCCCATGGACCCTCAGGATTCAAGGGAAATTAATCCCGCAAATTAAAAACCACCAGGGGGCATGTTTGCACAGTGGGTAAGGGGGGCCTGATGTGACATGTGTGTACTTATGCAATCACTCTGACAAAACCCAAGCACTTATATTTATTATTAAGAAGCTTATAAAGCGTGCGGCTACCCCCAGCGGGGGTGTCCCGGCGCTAAGATTACAGGTTTATCACTAGAGAGGGTTGCCTGGTTCAAATCCATCCAAAAAAAAAAAAGGGCTGCAGAGGAACCCCTGATCAGCGTTTGGTGAACAGCCAGGTTTTTAATTTGCGTCGGAAGATTTGCTCAGACTCAATGAACCTAAGGTCCAGTGGTGGGCTGTTCCAGTGCTTGGCTGCTGTAACGGTGAACGTTCTGCCACCACTTCGGGTAAGCCTAAATCTGGGAACAATCAGTAAGCGAAGGCTGTTTGATCTCAGATGTCTTACTGAGGATGATATCTTGAGTCTTTTGCTCAGGTACACCGGGCCAATTCCATGAATAGCCCGGAAGGCAAGGATCAGGATTTTGAACTCAATACGTCGGGCGATGGGAAGCCAATGTAGCTCATCCCGATAAGCTCTGACCGAGTTGCGGGTGGGGATGTTTCCAATAAGCCTTGCTGCCGTGTTCTGAACGATTTGTAATCGGTCTATAAGATAAAGGGGGGCGCCGGCATATAGGCAATTGGCGTAATCAAGATGTGCCGTAATGAGTGCCTGGACAACCGTTTTGCGGGATGTCTGGGGGAGATGGGGAAAAATCATCCTGATCATACGCAGCTTATTGAAACAGGCCGCAGTAACTTTGTTAACCTGAGCTTTACAAGACAAGGTGTTATCAAATAGAAAGCCAAGGTTACGGGCTGACTGCACTGAGTTGGGCGGGGGATTCAGGACGGTAGGCCACCATAAGGTGGCAGGGGGAGCAGATTTCTGGCTAAAAAAAAGTACCTCAGTTTTATCCGTATTTAGGGCCAGATGATTAGCAGCCATCCATGTGCAGATATTGCCAAGGCAGTTTCGAAAGTTGGAGAAGTGGGAGTCAGAGTGGTCTCTGAATGAAAATACAAGCTGAGTATCATCAGCATATGAGACCACCCTGACCCCCCAAGACTCAACTACTCTGGCAAGCGGGCCCAAATATGCGTTAAACAATAGAGGGCTTAAGGCGGAGCCCTGAGGCACACCGCACCTAAGGGGTTTGTCCTCTGATTCAAATGGGTGTAGCAGTACCCTTAGGGACCGTCCGGACAGAAAGGATTAAATCCATGCCAGGGCTGTGCCACCAATCCCCAACTGTTGTAGACGGGTTGTAAGTATGTCATGTGACACAGTGTCGAATGCAGCGGACAGGTCGAGGAGGACCAACATGGCCTCCTCGCCCCTGTCCACTGATTCCCTAATAGTCTCGGTTACTTCCAGCAGCGCAGTCTCGGTGCTGTAGCCGGTTCTAAAACCGGACTGAGAATCGTGCAGCAACTGATTTGTTTCTAAATACTGGGCCAGTTGTTTCTGAACTACCTTCTCCAGCACTTTGGCAGGTTTTGGCAAAAGCGAAATGGGTCGATAGTTGCTGAATTGTGAAGGGTCCGCATCTGGTTTCTTCAGGATGGGAAGCAGCCTAGCCTGTTTCCAGACTGAAGGAAATTGACCCCGGGTCAAGGAAGAGTTCCAGATGGAAAGGAGAGGGTTGATTAAAACAGGGGCAAGGTTACCCATTACTTTGGCAGGGACTGGGTCTAATGGTGAGCCTGACTTGACCTTATTTAAAAGTGTCAGCGCTGAATCTGGCGTTAGCTCACTGAAAGAATTAAAGGAGCAGTGTTGGAGAAGTGAAACAACTGACTGGAGGCTAGGTGAGACGGAGTCAAAGGAGGAAGAAAGTTTGATGATTTTTTCCTGAAAAAAATCAGAGAGTCCATTGCAAAGATCTTGAGTGGGAACGCACTGGGTTTTTAAGGCAGGAGGATTCACAAAATCCTTCACAATTGTGAAGAGAGTTTTAGAGGAGTTCTCCGCCTGTTGAATGAGTTTTGAGAAGTGAGCTCTCATCGAGGAACGTTTAAGTTTTTGGAACTTGTTTAGGGCTGTTTTGTAGGCCAGTTTGGTAATGGGGTCATAGGCCTGGCGCCATTTGCGTTCTAACTGTTTGCACCTACTCTTTTCCTCACGTAGCAAGGGGGAAAACCAGGGGGCGGAGGGGCGAGATCTGGAGGAAGTCAGAGGAGCTAAAGGGGCAATGGTGTCCAGAGCAGAGGTAAGGGCAGAGTTATATCTTACTGTTTCCTTATTAAGATCTTCCGACAGATTGGATTGATAATGAAAACAAGAATCAATGGACTCACACGTGACTTTGGTCCATTTGCGACCACTATCTCGGTTGAGTGAAGAAGGAGAGGGCGGGGAAGGAATAGTGATAACAATGGGGAGAAGGAAATGGTCTGACCAGGTGAGGGGGAGGGGAGGAAGGGAAGAGATACCGGGATGATTCGTAAAAATAAGATCAAGTGTGTGGCCTGCTTTGTGAGTGGGGCCTTTAACTAATTGGGACAGGGTGAGTCCTTGTAAGGTTTCGAGAAGAGAGGAAGCTTGTGCACAGGAGGGATTATTGACATGGAGATTGAAGTCTCCCAGTACTGTAAAGTAGGAGTGTTTGAGTGAGATGTCCGCGATTGAGTGCAACAAGGCGTTGAGAGAAGAGGAAGTGGCCGTGGGGGGGTTGTAGACCAGGATACCGGCAAAGATAGTGATGGCGGAATCCATAATCGTGAGGTACATGGCTTCAATAAGGCCAAGGTTAGGAATTTTTGTGATATTCAGTATTAGGTGGGATTTCGCGATTACGGCGAGGCCCTCACCAGATTTGGAGTTATCTCGATTAATGCCTAGTAGTCGAAAGCCAGGGGGAATGGCCAGGTGTATGTCCGGTTTGGACGAGTCTTTGAGCCAAGTTTCTGTAAGAAATAATATGTCCCATTTGTGAATGTCCAGTGGCAGCCAAATATCAGAGGCGTGAGCAGGTAGAGATTTGCAGTTTATTAAGGCTGCTTTTAAGGTAGCAGTGGGCTGGGGTTTCATGACATTCAAAGTCTGAGGAATCCGCTTTTTCAAAGCGGGAATAGAGATTTTCCACCGTGAGCAGGAATAAGTGGAAGTTTCCAGGCATTGGGGATTGCAACAGGTAGCGGGGCAGCAAGCGCCTTGTCTTAAATGAAAAAGCTGATTACTGGTCCAGGTGATTATTGGGGGGCGAGATGTAGGGGGTCTGGCGCTAGGCGCGGGTCCGGCGCGGACGGGCGCAGACGGGCTTGCCTTAGGCGCACCATCGGCGCGCCCGCTGCGCCTGCTCATGTCCGTCTGGGGGTGGGAGGAGGGTGGGAGGCGTCCAGGAGCTGGAGTGCTACCCTGCCTCCCCCCAAGATGGCGGTTCTGCATTCTCCCGGCCGGCGAGAGCGCTGTGCTCGGCTGCGCCGGGGGAGAGAGAGCAAGGTCGGGACCCCTGTGACGAAGGAATCTCGTCAGGTCAGGCAAAGAGGTCTGTTTCCGATTTAAAAGTGCATCTGTTAAAATATTTACAAATTTTAAAAGAGTCAATCGTAATTGCGTCTGTACGCTAGTATTCAATCACCATGCATACAGAATTTAACTTCACACTCACGCTCAATTGCTTTCCGCTTAAATGGTCAAAGAGAAAAGGAGATGCCCCCGGCTTCCGCCTCAGGGGTGAAAACAAGTAATCTGCTATGTGCTTGGGCGGCAAGCCTTAAGTAGTGAGGGAGGGCGGGAGGCATCCAGGAGCTGGAGCGCTACCCTGCCTCCCCCCAAGATGGCGGTTCCGCGTTCTCCTGGCCGGCAAGAGCGCTGTGCTCGGCTGCGCCGGGGGAGAGAGAGCAAGGTCGGGACCCCTGTGACGAAGGAATCTCGTCAGGTCAGGCAAAGAGCTCTGTTTCCGATTTAAAAGTGCATCTGTTAAAATATTTACAAATTTTAAAAGAGTCAATCGTAATTGCGTCTGTACGCTAGTATTCAATCACCATGCATACAGAATTTAACTTCACACTCACGCTCAATTGCTTTTTGCTTAAATGGTCAAAGAGAAAAGGAGATGCCCCCGGCTACCGCCTCAGGGGTGAAAACAAGTAATCTGCTATGTGCTTGGGCGGCAAGCCTTAAGTAGTGAGGGAGGGCGGGAGGCGTCCAGGAGCTGGAGCGCTACCCTGCCTCCCCCCAAGATGGCGGTTCCGCGTTCTCCCGGCCGTCGAGAGCGCTGTGCTCGGCTGCGCCGGGGGAGAGAGAGCAAGGTCGGGACCCCTGTGACAAAGGAACCTCGTCAGGTCAGGCAAAGAGGTCTGTTTCCGATTTAAAAGTGCATCTGTTAAAATATTTACAAATTTTAAAAGAGTCAATCGTAATTGCGTCTGTACGCTAGTATTCAATCACCATGCATACAGAATTTAACTTCACACTCACGCTCAATTGCTTTCCGCTTAAATGGTCAAAGAGAAAAGGAGATGCCCCCGGCTTCCGCCTCAGGGGTGAAAACAAGTAATCTTAACATAAATTCACCAAATACTCTCCTTGCAGCACTCGAAACATCCAGTCACTACCCATGCACTCATGCAATGACCCATGCACTAAATCATGCACTGCTACAATACCCTGAGCAGTACCCATGTAGTACAGCCATCACCCTGTCACTACCCATGCACTCCTCCAATCACCCAGTGAGCACCATGTACTTATCCAATCACTCTGCCAAAACCCAGGCACTTATAAATTCACCATGCACTGTCCTTGCAGTACTTTAATCATCCAATCAGTACCCATGTACTTATACAATGACCCAGGCACAAACACATGCACTGCATTAATCCTCTGAGTACTACCCATGCAGTCCAGCCATCGCCCTGTCAGTACCCATGCACTCTTTCAATCACCTAGCCAGCACCATGTACTTATCCAATCACTCCACCAAAACCCAAGCACTTATAAATTCACCATACACTCTCCTTACAGTTCTCTAATCTTCCAGTCAGTACCCATTTACTCATAGAATGACCCAGGCACTAACACATACACTGCTACAATCCCCTGTGCACTACCCATGCCGACCTCTAACCACCTACACAGGACGAATTCACTCCTCCAATTATCCAGGTTGTACCCATGCACTCCAGAAATCCCTCTGTCACTACCCATGCACTCCTCAAATCAGCCATCCAGAATCATGTACTTATCCAATCACTCCACCAAAACCCAAGCAGTTATAAAATCATCATGCACTGTCCTGGCAGCACTCTAATCATCCAGTCACTACCCATGTACTCATGCAATGACCCAGGCACTAACTCATGGCAAATACAGAGGAGGTCTTTCTAATTACAGGGGTACAGCAACGCATAGTGTTCCCTAGTGTATGTAGGTGTTTTCACTGTATTCTAAGTGTCTTTTAGCATAGCACTGGCTCCGGTCCTGGTTAGTCAGAGTCAGTTACCATGAGTACCCATCACAAAAATGTTGGGGGCACAGGAGGACTTTCTGCTCCTCTGTTGGTTCTTTCTGCACATCTCTTAATTCTCCCTGCACTTTTCTTCGTCATTCTGGGCTTCTGTTGCCTCTTTCTGCATTGTCTTGCTTCTTTCTGCACTTTTCTTCCTCTTTCTTCACATGTCTTAACTTTGTAGGCATAGTTAGAAATTTGTATTTAAAAAAACATTGAAATTCACTGAAAAAACCATAGGTTTCGGGCATGTTATAGTTAGAAATTAGCATTTGAAAAACCTTAGAAATTCACTGAAAAAACCATAGGTTTCAGAGACGTTATAATCAGTTGGACATTTCACTTGTGCAAAACCATAGCAATTCCCCCATTAGTTAGTTCAGCTAACTGTAAATCACACCCGCGCAATGCACTGCTGATGACATCACATATTACATCATTCATGACATGGTCAGTGACATCATTGATGACATCACTGATGACATCACTATTGACATCACTGATGACATCATCCAGTGACTGTGTGTTTCTGTAAAGTGTAAATATATTTTATATGCATGCCAAGGTGTATCCTTGCCGCAAAAAATATTGGAACCGTAGTCCAAGGATGGAATTAACTTTGCTTTCATAACCTTCAGCTGGTGATCATAATTTGGGCATAATAGCTCATCTTTCAGTTTTCTAAAAGCAAATGATAGTGATGTTCCCATAGCTTCAAGGTTATTAAAATGCTGCCTATCATCTAGCATCAAATGTGATGCCTAAATATTTGTACGATTTTACACATTCAATGACCAGACCATTGATATTCCATTCTTTTAAACCTAATTTACTTTTTCCCACGGTCATTATGTTCGTCTTTTTTGTATTTATTTTTAGACCATTTTGAGTAACATAACATGATGAATGGATCTGAATCTTCTTCCAGTGTTGATAGGGAATGGTGCAAGTCACCTTCGTGTGAGGGTTTCATTGACGTGGTCAAGTCAAGCATGTTGGTTGACCCTGGGTCTCCTTTTTCAATGATTTCTAACAAATTCTTTAACAAAGGCTGGGCTAACAGGAAGTTGCAAGACTATGACGCAAAGCATTTGGCTACGCAAATTCCAACATCAACATGTTAGGTTATTTTATTGCAGCTATTTCTTTTCAAGGTCGCACCATACAGGGAAAGTTATATGTTGTGGAAGATGGAAAGCATGTTCCTGGGTGGATACACCAACAAACCTGGGTCTGATTTGAATCCATCTGCAGAGTTACCTGTTTACTGTATGGATGTTCATCAAGGTTTAGAAATAATTATTGACCAATTGCAAGATATGTTTTGCAAAGAATTGGGGAAGTGTGTGTTTTTTTCTCATAGGATTCTTCTAAAACCTAATTCGATTCCTGCCACATCACCGCCCACCTGAGAGACCTGCACTGGCTCACGATCAACAAGAAGATCACCTTCAAGCTTCTCACCCATGCTCTCAAAGCTCTCCACAAAGCCGGACCAGCATACCTCAATGATCGACTCACCTTCTATACCCTGAACCGCCAGCTTAGCTCCCCTGACTGCGCCGTCACCACTGTCCCCGGTATCCATCGAATAACCACCGGCGGCAGATCATTCTCCCACCTCGCCGCCAAGAAATGGAACACCCTCCCTACCCACCTGCGACAAATCCAGGACCTGCTGACCTTCAGGAGTCTTCTCAAGACTTGGCTGTTTGATCCGTAGCTGCTCCATCCCCTAGCGTCTTGAGACCCAGACGGGTGAGTACCGCGCTATACAAATGATTGATTGATTGATTGATTTGTCACAGACTCAGGGAAGTCCAATTGAGTGCCCGGGAAGAGCTTTCTTCCTTGCTCAAACTGTTGCTTCTTGAGGGTGTCTCCCATTGTTTTTGTAAGGAAAAACTCAGGCTTGTTGAGATTATGTGTGGACTTGAGATCCCTCAAACAAACAGATAATTGTGGATTGTCACCCCATAACCATGATTCAAGAGTTGCTTGCACAGATCAGCGGAGTAAAGTTTTCAATTCATTAGTTCTAACATGTGCCTACCATCAGATAGAATTGGAGAAGGATTTTAGACATTTGACCACATTAATCACCCCAGATGGGGCATTTAGGAACATTTGTATGCCTTTTGGCCTGGCATCCGCAGCTTCTGTTTTTCAGAAACTCATGTTTTCTCTTTTTGGTGAAATGGAAGGTGTGATCACGTTTCAAGATGATATCTTGATTTTCGCTGAAAATGAGTAGACACACCACACCAGACTCATACAGGAGGTTGAGTATTTGAGCCATCCCATTTCTGGAAAAGGGCATTTCTCTAAAACACAAATTACTTGATGCTATTGAGTCTATGCCTGCTCCCAAGAACAAAGACCAATTAAGATCTTTTTTAGGTCTGTGTGAATTCTAATCAGGATTTGCTGACCAGTTATCACATATTACTGCACCTCTTAGGTTGCTACTCAAGAAAGGAGAATGGATTGTTTGGGGAACCGTTCAGCAGATTTCATTTGTGCAGATCAAGCCATCCATTATTAATGCTGCTCCATTGGCTCCCTTTAATTTTAAAGAACAGTGTATTGTAAATGTGGATGCCAGCTTAGATTGGTTAAGTGCCATGCTAAGCCAGAAATCCAACAATGTGGTCGAAACTGTTGCCTTTGTTTCTAGACCCCTTTCTGTGGCAGAGAAAAATACTCCACCATTGATCATGAGTCTTTAGCTTGTGCCTGGGGTATTGAACATTTTAAGGTATATCTGTGGGGGGAAGGTGTTATTGTTAAAACTGATCACAAGCCCCTTTTGTCTTGGTTGAATAGCAATGGCACTGGAAAGGCATCAGCTTGCTTAGTGAGGATTTTATCCAAAATGTATGAATAAAATGTCAAGGTCAACTACATTCCGGGCCCGTGTAATGTTAATGCTGACTGTTTTTCCATGTTACATGAGCCTGGTTACTCTAGTATTACTGATTTGATTGAGGAGTATGTTGTTGCTATTGTGGAGGATGTTTTAGGGGATTAGTCTGGTAAACTATCCAAGGCAGCTTGGTTAGAAACAACCCAAGAGGACAAGGAATTGTCTCAAGTTGCAGAGTTTATAAATAAAGGTTGGCCTAAAGAGGAAATGCTATCGGCAGAGGTGCAAGTGTTTTGGAAGGTTAAGGATGACATTGCTGTTGTGGGAGGGGTGTTCACCAAGGATGATTTTGTTGTGCCACCCAAAGGACTCAGGAATTCTATCTTTGAACTGTGTCATGAGGGACATTTGGGGGACATGTGTACCAAAAGATGAGTTAGAGAGAATTTTGGGTGGTCCTACATAGATTATAAGATTTCCTCTTGTTAAACAATGTCCTTTGTATGCCAATTTTGAAAAAATCGCTCATTACTTCCATTGTTGATTGCAAGGTTTCTGAATTTACGGTCAGGCTGTGGCAAAAGTTAGCTGTAGACCTTCTTGGTCCATATGATACAATTTTTTCAAGCAACTTGTATGTTATCATACTCATTGATTATTTTTCTAAGTGGGTGGAGCACAGGTGACTTTCCTATCCCACCTCAAAGGTTTTACAGATTTTTTTAGGACATTGTTTTCATAAGGAAGGGCTACCTGCTTGCATTGTTTTAAACAATCACATGCAGTTCACCTCACTAGATTTTGGAAGTTGTCTGCGTGCTATAGGCATTAAATACATTAAAACTGCTTTATACTCACCACATATAATTTGTCAAGTCAAAAGATTTAACAGAGTCATTGTAGAATCCATTCAGGCTGCCCAGGCAAATACAGTTGATGTTAAATTCTTTTTGCTGCTGAGTAAATCTGGGCTTATCACACATCTCCTCATTCTGTTTCCAGTTTCTCTCCTTTTTATGTAAAAGGGTAGGGTTCCTCATTTGAGATTTACACCTTCATGGATGAAGGAGAGAATTCCTGTGGTTGATCTCAAGAAGGTATATAAGAAATTTCTGAAAAAGTATTCTTAATCATTTACAAAAAGGGTTAAATTTTCTATTAAGCATAATTCTCCTTTTTATTCTGGACTTCCTATGTCCATTTTTCTTTCTAATTGGACTGGTGGTAACTTGTCGGTTGGTGAATATGTCAAAATCAAATTACCACTTCATGTCAAGAAAGGTGAATCCAAGTTTTTGGGGAAAATGTTGAAAGTTGTTGTAAAGGGGAAATCCTTGGCTAAACTTAACAATAATTCTTGGTGGAGTCTTAGTAGGCTTGCTAAAATTAAAAAAAAATAAAAAATGTGTTCAATAAAGTAACTCTCATTCTGGTTGCTGCTCACAATTTGCCTTTTTTTCAGATGACTTGGCGAATCCTCACTCATCCTCTAATGGGGGCCTTTCTAAACAAGATATCATCTCTGGAAATCAAGTAATCTCTGAGACTGTTGATTCTTTTGTGGATAATTTTGTTTCATTGAATTTAGATGGATCTTGTAGGGATTTCAATGTTGCCATTTAAGAGACCAAAAATGAGGCATGTTTGTGGGAAGTTACTAATTATCTAAGAAATTTGATGATTTTGTTATGGTTTAATTTTTGTTGTTGATTTCTGCAGTTTAGAGTTTTCGTGTTCTTATCTTCCATACTTTTCTCTCTTCAGCCTCTTCTCTTACTTTTCCTGCATTCTCCTCACCCTTTGTCCTTTACCATTTTCTTCCCCATAGAGTTGAGGAGGTGTGTAGTGTTTTCTCCACATGCAAGTAGTGTTTCTCCACATGCATTGGTGTGAGGTGGATTCCCCTCTATCTTGCACTAAGGCGCATTTACCCAAATGTTGGAACCTCTGTGACAGTTTGGAAAAGGCTGTTGTTGTTTCTGCCTTCTTCCTTTAATGAATGGACGTGTTGGTTGCCGGGGACTTGTGTAACCAATAAACCCATATTTTCTTACCTTACCCACGATCCGTGGTAACCTCCTGTATGCTGATTGTAGTTTCAAAAAACAAATAGTAGCAATGGGTCAGAAATGTATAAAGCTATCTATAGGAACAGTGCGTTCACATCAGGATACAATCAAAGAATACAAGTGATTCGTGGTGAAAAAATTGTGTTCCCATCAGATACCCGTCTTGTACCGCCCTACATCATTTGGGATCCTTCACCCGAAGGAAGTGGAGACATATCCACTATGGATTAGGTAGATTGTAGCCTAACCTCTTTGAAGGATACAAGGATGTGATGAAAGAAAAGTGGTATCAGGGGGTAAACTGACTAGCAGTGCAAAGGAATTAGTGAAAAAGTGCTGTGTGCAAAAATAAGTGAATGAATTAATATTGCGTTGCGGAAATGGAAAATAAATTTTAATGAGATCCTATCCACACCCAAGGATAAAAACAGTGCAAAGTAGTGTGTAACAAATAACTACTTAGTTGGAATCGAGGTCGACATGTTTCTGCAGTGTAACAGGGTCAAGGGATCCCTTCCTGCTTCATCAGGACCTTAAGAAAAATGCTACTGCTAATGTGTGAATAATAGTGATATAAAATTAGAAAACATATCACCTGGAAAGCGCCCATGTAGATGATCCAGATGGTCATAGAAACACATTGGACAAACAAACACACAAAGAATACATGGTTAATAACGATAGCTTATAATAAGAAACACATTTCTTGTGAAAATTACCAATGCCAATAGATTATTGGTCAACGGTTGCTTATTAGTCAGCCCATTTAATCGAATCAACTTGTTGATGTGAAAAACAAACGGATATCACTGTATCCACTCACCCACTATATGGGGAATTCACTCTCCACCTCACCCGGCTACAGCTCAGGTAGAAATGGAGCACCGCTCTATTAGGAGAGAGAAAGGGGATACTGTAGATGAAGGAAGAACTAGAGAGCTTTGCTAGACACACTATTTCAAAAGAATCTTTAGATTTCTATGTAGTGCTGTAGCATGTCTTACTACAACATTCATATGCGCCTACCATGCGCAACTTAAAGCACAATGTTTCTTTGTATGTCGTCTATTTCAACATGTACAATGTCAGCTTAAGATTAGAGGGACCGTGTTACATGTGCAGTCACCTCGCTGTTACCGGTATTATAAAATGCGCGTTCTAAGCTGGTTGGCAATGTAAAAGACAAACTTCGCATTTACTTTGGTTGATAAGGAAACCCACTCGTAAACACATTTAGCAACCAAAGCAAGTACCGGCTAATCTCAAAATGGTATATACACCAACCCCTGGATATCGCATCCCTTCAAGAGGAATTTTACTGCGATACCGAATGAGGTATGTAAAGGATCTAAAACCAGGGAAACTTCCAGCCCCACGTATGCTTTGAGTCCCTCTGTCTCCAAAAGCAAAGTTTTGCCCGTCTTGCCTTGGCCCGCTTGCCTGTCCGTCGGTACTCCGGACATCCGTCTTGGCTGTCTTTGTGGGAGGTACCTGGACGGACAGGAAGCGGCCATATAAACCTTTCTGACGGGCTGCGGTGAAGGTCATGTGATCGCGCGTGCTTCGCGTCGCGATCGCAAAAGGCTGATGGGAGTTGTAGTTTTGTTGCGTGTTTGTCACTACAACTGACCGGTGTTGGAAGACAGACTAAGTTGCTTTACAAGCCTTGGGTCTGTTGTTGTTGCGAAGATTTTTTTAAACCAAAAGTCACTTTCTGGTAATTCTAACGTGGCCCGTGCGAGTGTGATTAATGGTTCCCCAACTCAAACAATTCGCTCACAGCCAAATCAGGAGAGCGCTGTGCCACCAGGTTAAAAAACAGCACTCATTGAGTAATATCGGAGATGTTGTAGGCGTATTGGCCGAAAAAGTTTACGTGAAACATTTACCACTGGGAGGCAAGAAATTCACGGAAAATTATCTCACCATCATGAAAAACTCCTACAGTATTTTGGTTGGACTGTATAAAATAGGGGGTTATCTCCTCTATAAGAACTTCATATACAGTAATCTTACATCTAACGGAGCACTCTGCTATGTGTTTCTTATTATAAGCTATCGTTATTAACTGTGTGTTCTTTGTGTGTTTGTTTGTCCAATGTGTTTCTATGACCATCTGGATCATCTACATGGGCGCTTTCCAGGTGATATGTTTTCTAATTTTATATCACTATTATTCACACATTAGCAGTAGCATTTTTCTTAAGGTCCTGATGAAGCAGGAAGGGATCCCTTGACCCTGTTACACTGCAGAAACATGTCGACCTCGATTCCAACTAAGTAGTTATTTGTTACACACTACTTTGCACTGTTTTTATCCTTGGGTGTGGATAGGATCTCATTAAAATTTATTTTCCATTTCCGCAACGCAATATTAATTCATTCACTTATTTTTGCACACAGCACTTTTTCACTAATTCCTTTGCACTGCTAGTCAGTTTACCCCCTGATACCACTTTTCTTTCATCACATCCTTGTATCCTTCAAAGAGGTTAGGCTACAATCTACCTAATCCATAGTGGATATGTCTCCACTTCCTTCGGGTGAAGGATCCCAAATGATGTAGGGCGGTACAGGACGTGTATCTGATGGGAACACAATTTTTTCACCACGAATCACTTGGATTCTTTGATTGTATCCTGATGTGAACACACTGTTCCTATAGATAGCTTTATACATTTCTGACCCATTGCTACTATTTGTTTTTTAATAGTATCTAGGGATTGCAGCAACGCTATGTCAATAAAAATTCCCTTAAAACACCCTCCCCAGTGTATTAACGGATTGTAGTTTCAGCCTCACTTGTTGATGATGTAGGCAACAAGAAATGATGAATTTAGAGTGAGAAACATCAGAGGAGTAGTATGGGTTTAGCCTGTTGGCTCTCTGGAATTTGAAGGCAGGTGTGAAGTTTGTGTCCAAGAGTTTGGGCATTGATTGTGAGAGAAAAGGCTCCATAACTCATCCTTCTAGTTTTTACTGTACATCATTGTGTCTCTAATGGTGTGATTATCTAATGGAGACCCCATGCAGGTGCAGTGTTCAAGCAGTCCTACAGGCAAGACAGTTGAATTTTAGAAGAGCTCAGTTTTTGATGTAGGGCTGGGAAGTCTGACTCTAGTGATTCAACTTCCAAAATCAACTCAGAGAGAACCGCTTGAATGGTTCCATTTGAGGCACCTACTTGCGAAATATCCGTTAGGATAATTTCCAGTCGCGGTGGAGCTGCAGTGCATGGTTTTCCCTATTTACCCTTACTTAGTGCTTTGGAAAACAAAAGTAGTCTATTCAGGTCAGAAGATGACATGGTGCTTGGGTAGTAGAGGCTGCGAGATTGTGATGTTAAACATCCAGATGGTCTGCAGATCTCAGTGAGGAAATAATGCAATCAGACACCCAGAGGGGAAAGATATTAGGGAGTGTGTGACAGCCCATCACTAAACTCCTTATGTCTAAACTTGCTGGTAGGCTGTCAGGGGAGTAAGTAAGAGCGAGCTTTCAGAGATGAGTAGCTACTCTGGCTTAAGTTCAATGATGTATTGTACAAAAAGTCCAGCTACAATGTTCCAGGCTCCCTCAGATTTCCAAATGTGATGATATATGGATGAGTTGGGGCAGCAGTCTTGGTGCAGAAAATATGCACTCTGGTGTGTACTCTCTTTGAAGCCGCGCCACTCATCGCAGTCATCCATGTTACCGCACAAAGGGGCTCTGTGTGGCTGAAAAGTATAGTGCAGAATGCAGTAATTTTGGCTCCTAGGTAGAGGATTATGAAGCCACTTTGTCTAGACCCTCGTAGGATTTTGAAGCCTATGGGGCACCCTGGGACTGCAAACTATTACATGTAGCTATGTCTGCCTGTAAACAGCCTCGGACCCGAAGTCACTTCCAGTTGGGCCTGAACACTGCACCCCGATTCTAGGATCTAATCTGCTCTGGTGTACAATCCCCAGAAATTGGGTTCTGGCACTCTGGTCCATTGCCTGGTGATCGGTAGCAGGAAGGTGAGCATATTGCTGAGCGAATGAAGGATTAAAGTGTACTTGGGTTTTATGGTCCTCTGCCTTGTCTCATCACTCCTGCTCAGATATAGAACACAATCGGCCTTCACGCAGTCACCTACCAGAGAAGCTTAGAGTTAGGGGCAATTCACTGCCCCTTCGATGCCAGGTGATGAACCGTGGTTAGTGACAGGTGGCACTGTCGGGCTCTGCCACTCACTGCTGTAGATTTTGTGCCTCCAAGGTTCTCCCTGCTGGAAGCCAGAGGTGGACAATGACATTTTTTTAGAGAGCTATACTCAAAACAATCATTTTGGTCAATCTCAGCCTCTTAACTAGTGGTATTTCTGTGTTGTACAGCATGAACAGGAACATACATCAAGTACCTGCATGTTTGCAGAACAAAAGTAACATATAGCTGGTGATATGTCATGTATTTGGGATTGTTTTCTTTCTGGATTATAATTTTAAGGTTGTACATAATACTGAGCATGCATTATAAGTACACAGATTTTGGAACAAGATGTACTAAAGCTACAAAGCCTACAGTTTGCAAATTCACATGCTTTGTGGCCACAAAACATTATGTGGCAATGTACAAAACGTATTTTGTGAGTCAGAAAAATATGTGTGACTCATAAAGTAACTTTTATTATTTATTCTGAATCAGAAATTGGGTGGAACATTTATTTATGAGTCACAATGCAATGTATCAGTGGTTTTAAACCTCTGTTGTGTCCACAAACCAATGATTTTATTACCATCATATGACTTGAGGTGTTAAATGATTCTCAAAGGAGAAGCAGTTACCAAGTCATAAATGAGAATGTAAACCTGCATGAAACTGAGGTTTCTGCACGTGATTGTATCTGGAAAAACTGGTTTCAAATGGTTAGTTGCCGTTTTTGTGGATTTAATTTGGAATAGTTAGAGTCACGTACAGGGCTACGTGCTGGAAATATTTCATCCAAACATACAGTATCCCCACTCCTAAATGTGGTCCACTATTAATTGATACAGAAACAAATGATGGACGGAATGCAGTCAAGAGATCAGAGTTAAATCCATCCTTCTCACCACGCCACCCCAGTTTAGACCCAGCTATATGCAAATCAGGCTTGACCCTACTCCTCCTGGGAACAGTCCAGCCCAAACTGCCACGCCCAGTCCTCCCTGGACCTGAGTAATTCTATTCGCACAGTAATTTTATTCTGTTTATGGTAGTAGGTTTTTTTATTTTAGAAAGCTTTATTAAATTACATAGAGAAAATATGAAACAGAAATACAATAAGCATGGAATACACATCCCAAGGGTAAAGAGAATACAAACTGGAAAAACAATTGGTGAAAAATCAAATACGTCATAAAATTGCAAGAATAAAACAAATATAAGAGGAAAACTAAGTCACAGAGTACCGTAATAAAACTAGCCTTTTTGTTTGTTGGGATTGAAAGAGAGAAAGAAGAGAAAAGAAAGAATGAAGAAAGAAAGAAAATGAGAGGGAAAGGAGAGAGAGAGGAGAACAAGAAAAGAAAGAGAGGCAAAGAAAAGAAAGGAGAGAAAGAGGATAAAAAAGAAAAAGATATCAGCAAACATATGGTATGAACTGGTCAAGCTTTCTAATGACACTATAATAAAAAGACGCAATTATCAATGAACAATTCTGTAATAAGCACATTATATAAGGGGAGAAACAAAGCAATTATGGAGGTTGAAAGACAAAGGGCCAGATGTAGGTAAATATCATTTACCGATTCTAAAATACCGAATTTCACCGATTCGGTATTTTAGAATCGGTAAATGACATGTAGATAATGATTCGATAAATTTGACTGAATCTGTAAAATTCTGTAAATACCAATTTGGTATTTACCGAATCGGCATTCCCCATTCACTCCTATGGGCCTGGAGGCCCTTAGGAATGAATGAGAACTACTGATTCGGTAAATACCAAAATGGTAATAGGGATAGACCTACAAGGGTGGTAGGGTGTCACATTGACACCCTGTGTTACAAAAGGGGGTGGTGACACATTGACACCCTGTGACACCCCTATATAGTGCATGGGTGCACATGTGGCAGACATACACGCCCTAAGGGCATGTATGTCTGCCACATGGCACTGAATAAAAAGCTAAAAATTGCTTCTTGAAAGGTATTCGGTATTTACCACCAACTAATAGTTGCTGGTAAATAATGAATCCTTAAATGTAAAAAGCACTCACTTGAGTTCTCTCTACATTAAGGATTCAGTAATTTACCGAATCGGTATGTTAAGAATTCGGTAATTTACCGATTCCCTAAGTTACCGATTCCGAATCCAACAATTTGGCCACCTACATCTGAAAAGCCTAATTCCGGTCAGTAACGGCCAGAATTCAGTAATTTCTGCAGTTACCGACCGGAATTAGGCTTCGTACATCTGGCCCAAAGTTACTGTCCTTGGCGTGCAGTGCAGAGGAAGAAATATACTTAGTGAGAGGAGATCAAAAGACCTCTTTACGAATAAATTGCTGTGAGGTGGTTAAAAAGACTCTATCTAGCCTGTAATGATGACATAAAAGATTCCACCAGTCGGAGAAGGAGACTTTGAAAGCATCCTTCCAATTCAAAGTTATAAATCTATAAATGAGCCTAGTTTTCGAACACTCAGCCAGCGCGTGGAGGAACTACTTAAAAATATAGAAGGGATATCAAAGGGAAAGTAGTTGAGCAAATGGAGGCAATGGACTTGCATACTTTGGTCCAGAAAATAAAAACATCAGGACAGAGAAAAAAGGAATGGAGATATGTACCAGGAGTATTTTTACAAGACCAACAGTTAGGGGGTAGGGCAGGACTGAATTTAGAAACAGCTAACAAGGTCAAAAACAGTCTCTGATAAAAATAAAGTGCTGGCATTGCATGAAGTGTGATGTATCAGAGCCCAAATAGATTCCCAAGTGTGTATAGAGAAAGTGCGTTGCAAATCTGTTTCCCATAAAAGTTCAATCTTACTTTTGGGATGAGTAGATAAAGAAAAGAAAAGAGGTATTTAAAGATGTGAGAAACCCGAACAGAAGGTGAGGAATGCAACGGTTGAATAGAGGAATCAGGTGTAGAGAAAGAAGTATTGGACAGAAGAGAGAGCTGCTGAGTTACAATCAGTCTCAAAGAATAAAACGTAAAAAAGATGAAATAGGTAAATTGTATTTAGACTGAAGTTCCAGGAAAGATAGAAACTGATTATTATGCAATAAGTGTTTAACCTGTAGAACACCTTTTATATTCCAGTCTTTCCAGAAAATAGTACAGTTGGAA
The DNA here is from genome assembly GCF_964263255.1 of Lissotriton vulgaris. Lineage (NCBI taxonomy): Eukaryota > Metazoa > Chordata > Amphibia > Caudata > Salamandridae > Lissotriton > Lissotriton vulgaris. The sequence continues at coordinate 683,195,520 of NC_141691.1, forward strand.
ATTTTAATGGATTTATTATGCCAAACAGAGGAGTCCAAAAATAATTGAAGAGGAGAACGAGATCTGGTAAGAATCGGATAAAGAGTAGATATGAGATTTGAAATAGTGGGAGATTTGAAAGAATGGGGAGGATGGGCAAGGTTATCTAGTGAAAAGAAGGGAAATAGATGAATAATTGATTCCTCTAATTTATACCATACTGATAGGGTAGGATCGCCTGATGAGGAAAAATAAGGCAGGGCTTGTCGAAGAAGGAAAGAGAAGTGTTATTGGAGAGATACAAGCTTTTCTAATATTCCAGAGGAATTTACTCAGTATACTATGGAGATTCTTGAAAATGTTGAAAGGAAACCAAATCGGTAACATGGAGAGGTAAAAATTGTATTGTATTGTATGTATTGTATGGCACATTTATAGAGCGCAACTGTCACCCCACGGGTATCCTGGCACTGTGATCCTCAATGGCCTGAGCACGATATTATAGTGGCAGCTGTAATTACAATATCCTTCGGAAAAGATGAGTTTTTAGTCCCTTTTTAAAAGAGGATAAGTCACCCATGCTTCTAAGAGACAATGGTAGCGCGTTCCACAGCCTTGATGCCGTATAGCTGAAAGAACGACCACTCATTCGCATCCTCAGGATCTTAGGAACTACCACCAGGTAGGCTGAGGCAGAATGAAGGGATCTAGTAGGGGTGTACCAGGAGAACAGCTCCTGCAGGGAGATCGGCCCCTGACCATGGAGAGCCCGAAAGACCAAGCAAAGGGCTTTAAAGTCGACACGTTGGGAGACTGGCAGCCAATGAAGATCCGTAAGTGCTGCCGAGGAAGAATCAGAGCGCCGACGAGAGAGTGCCAGCTTGGCGGCAGAATTCTGCACCCGCTGCAGTTTGCCCAACAAGGTTATGGGTGCCCCCAGAAGTAGTGCGTTGCAGTAGTCAAGTCTGCTTAAGATGATACTACGCACTACTTCTGATCTGGCATGGGCCGGGAGCAGGGGAAGAATCGTCCGCAAGGTGCGGAGCAACAACATACAGGTGGACACCGTTTTATTCACAAAGCTATCCAGTTGGAGATTGGGTTCGAGCATCACCCCTAGATTCCGAACGGAGTCTGCCGCCGCTACCGTACCCTGAAAAGAGGGGGGCCAGAAATCCTGTGGTAAAGGCCAGGAGATACGGTTCATCGAACAGTGCAACACCTCAGTCTTAGAGCTGTTGAACTGTAAGGAGTTGTTGCTCAACCATTCCGCCGTGGTGGTCATACAATGGTGGAAGGTCTCCTGTGACACCGCATTCTTACCTTCAAAGGAGAAGATAAGCTGGGTGTCGTCGGCGTAGTTGGTGACTGCAATGCCAAAAGATTTAATTAACTTGACCAAGGGGCGGAGGTAAAGATTGAATAGGACGGGACTGATGGCCGATCCCTGAGGCACGCCCTGTTCTACCCTTTTAATGTTGGATTTAAAGGGTGGCAAGGCGACCACCTGGTGTCTGTCACCAAGGTAGGAGATCAGCCAGTCCAGGGCCAAGCCCGACACCCCAGCCTCCTCCAGCCTCCTGACCAAGATGGTATGGCTGACCGTGTCGAACGCTGCTGACATGTCGAGCAGCACTAAAAAGGTTGCTCGACCTTGGTCGGCACGCGAACGAAGGTCGTCCAAAGCGGTCACCAGTGCCGACTCTGTCCCATGGGCTGGTCTGAAGCCAAACTGCGCCACATCCAGGCAAGCATTGGTCTCTAGGAAGTTGGACAGATGTTTTGTGGTCAGTTTCTTCAAGATTTTAATCGGGATGGGGAGCAATGAGATGGGTCTAAAATTTGCGGGACACATAGGGTCCAGCGTTTCCTTCTGCAGGAGCGGGGAAACCACCGCAAGCTTCCAGCTAACCGGGAACCGGGCGGAGGCCAGGGACTGGCAACAAATCGCATGGAGAGGAGGAAAGAGCTCGTCACGGAACAATTTCCAAAATTTGTGCGGGAGTGGATCAAGTGGAGAGCCTGAGGATACTCCATCCACTAAAGCACAGAAATCCACCAAAGAAGGAAGGGGGAAACTATCAAGCCGGGCTTTCCCGGCCTCCACCTCCATAGAAAAAGGCGGTGCAACAAAAGATGGCAGCTGGAGATTGGAATCTGATGGAGTACTCAGCTTGCTCAAGATGGGAGCGATCTTGTCCTCGAAGGCCTTTGCCAGCGAGTCACACAGCGATTGAGAAGCTGGGATAGCAGTTGCTGCGCAGGCCGGGCGTGACAAATCTTTAATGATTTTAAACAAGGCCTGAGATTTATTTGAGGCAGATAGTAGTGTCTCCTCTAAGAACCTAGCTTTGGCGCATTTGATCTGCACTTTATAGGCCGCCAGTTCTTGTTTGTAGAGAAGTTTATCAGAGTCAAGGTATTGCTTCCTCCAGACACGCTCAGCCCGTTTGCACTGAAGTTTGAGCTGAAGAAGATCCCTTGAGAACCAAGGCATGGCGAGTTTAGTTCTGTCCCGCGTTTTCCACAGCGGAGCCAGAGTGTCCAAGGAGACGATAATTTGCTGGCTAAGGAAATTATAGCTGTCGTCCACACTGTCTCCCAACGTAAGGGCTCAAGAGAGCAAGTTTGGCAATGTATTGCGGGAAGCTTCATCCTCTTGGAGGTATCCAATCTGCCCCACCAAGACAAAATAAAGGGAACCATTTCTCCGCCAAGGTAGAAATTTTAGATAAAACCTCATCCAAATTCAGTTGAATAGTTTTAGCAATTGAGGCAGAATATTTTATTCCTAGACACGTAATGTAACTAGTATTCCATTTAAAATCCATCCCTTCAAACATACTTCTAAGGAAAACTTATTGAGCGGAAGAATCTCAGACTTAGAAAAGTTTAACTTGTATCCAGAGATGGTGGCATATGAAGACATAAGGTCAACAAAAGCGGGCAACAATGTAGAAGGATCAAATATATATAACAAAATATAATCTGCGTAAGCAGTGAATTTTATTTCAATAGATTTAAAACCTGGAAAGGTAGGAGAGTTCCGAAGCGAATGAAGAAAAGGCTCGAGGGACAGAATAAAGAGTAAAGGAGACAAGGGGCAACCTTGATGGGTACCTCATTGGAGAGTAAAATATTGAGATTGAAAACCATTAACAAAAATTGAAGTAGAGGGAGAGGAATACAGCAAACTAATAAGTGATTGAATAGTAGGACCGAATCCATGGCACTTAAGGTCATGCATCATAAAAAGCCAGTGAACTCGGTCAAAAGCTTTCTCCACATCCAGGGTGAAAGCTGCCAACGCGGTAGAGCTTTTAGAAGCTGTATGATGTTCAAGAGAGTTCTGGAATTATCAGCAATCGTTCTACCCTGTTCGCCCATAACCAATTAAATCAGGAATTACCTTGTTGATATGAAGGACAAGGACCCTGGCAAAAATCTTACAATCTAAATTAATTAAAGAAATAGGATGGTAATTAGCACAAGAAGAAGAGTCTTTGCCTTTCTTAGGAATGAGACAAATCATGGCTTCAAAGAAACAATCCAAAGTCACTTCAGAAGGGGAGGATTCTGGACTGTATAGCATCTTGTAAAAGTCCATAAAGCAACTTAGTATTTCATCATCTTTCAAATGATCAACGCCACTACTGTCAGTAATTTTGACAACCTTAGAGTGTTGGGTTTAAACCTTTAAATAGTTCACTAATAGCTTGCCAGCTTTCTAACCACCACAGTAGAATTTAGAATTAATCTTAAGTAAGGTACCAGAAGCTTCCTCAGTCGATTTTTTATTAAAGGATAGCTTAGCTTGAATTAGCTTTTTTAGGTTGTCCTCATTATTAGAAGTGAAATAAGCATGTTCCAGATGCTTAGTAGAAGCTAATAGAGAAGCAGAATCATTACTGCATTGCTTCTTTTTAGCCGCAACATAGTCAATGATAAAACCTCTGGCTGTGGCCTTAAAAGCGTCCCATTAAGTAGAAAAGGGTATATCCGGAGAGGTGTTCCTAAGGAAGAACTCTGGCAAGAACTCTTTAAAGCGCTCTAAGAATTTATGATCCTTGAGTAAATAATTATTTAAGCGCCATCTACGTGACTTGGAGGATTCAGAGAGGAGATCTAAGTTAATCAAAACTGAAGCGTGATCGGAAATAAGGATGGACCCAATATCTGCATGAGTTAAATTGGGAAGAAGAGGAGGACTCATAAAAATATCATCTATTCTAGAGGAAGATTTATGAGTAGGGGAAAAAAAGTGTATTCAAACGTGTCCGGGTGAGATATTCTCCAAGCATCAACCAAACCCCTCGAGCGAATTGTAGTCATAAAGGATTTTTTCATTTTGTTGGTAATGTATCTAGCATTGGATTTCCTATCTATAAAGGGATCCATAATTTGATTACAATCCCCACCCACTAGTAGATTGGAATCAGGACAGGAATGAAGGGTATGCAACATATCCTTCCAAAATTGTACATCAACACCAGTAGGGCTGTAGATATTAAGAAGGGAAATGGGGGAACCATTTATAATGAGGTGTAAAAGGAGGCACCTGCCATCTACATCAGTCTCCTCCTTCTCCACAACAAGGGAAAGTGATTTATGAAACAAAGTGATCACTCAATTTTTTCTATCCTTAGACAGGGAGCAAAAGACATACCCAACCATTGCTTTTTGAGAGAATTAATCTCTTTATCAGTAAGGTGAGTTTCCTGGAGCAGTACTATTTTACAATGCATCCTAGACAAATGAGTGAGCACTCTCTGCTTCTTAATAGGGTTGCGCAAACCCATAACATTCCATGAAACAATGTAAACATTTTCTGCTATAATAACCAGAAAAAGGCAAAGTTAAGCAACAACATAAACAATAGGTAACTTTGAGAAATATCTGAAACAATTGAGAAAACTGAGGATAAGAGTAATCATATAATAACTACAAAAAAAGATGTAGTGCATAACTCCAAGGAGTAGAACTCTCAATACCAAATAATAAGTGATGGAAAATAATGGGAAAAGTGAACAGGGAAGTGATAACAAAATAGAAGATAAAGAAGAATGAGAAAAGATATTTTAAAAAAAGGTTTGCTGAAAAGAAAGGAAGAAAGGGAGATGCAAGGTCAGAGGAAAATGGAGAAAATGTAAAAAAGAAAATCATAAGGAAAAGGGAGGAAAAAGAAGAAAGGTAGAGTAAGGAGGTGATAGAAAAAGAGAGGTTGACGAGAAGTCGAGAGACTTCATCAAGAAAAACAGGATAAAATTCCAGAAAGAAGAAAATAATATGAGGAAGCGGATAGCCACGGACAAAAGACAGACGGCCAAGCCAGCCAGGGCAACCAAGAACAACCAAAACAAATAGCAAGAAGAAATAGATAGGAAAAACAAGGAACCGATAAGGAATGATACAATAAGGAAGATTAACTAAGAACCAAACCTGAATGCATAAACATTAAACAGACAGGTGACAGCAAACAAGGGAGCATGAAAAAAAAACTGAACACTTACACTCACATACATGAGCAAAACTGTGAACATTAGGATTTAGATGGAGAGGCAAGGAAGTGGGAAACATCTGGGGAATGGGTCTATACAAGAGGAGAGCACATCTGTAGAGACAGACAAAGAGAAATATTAATATGAAAGAACAACCTAGTTGACAAACAAGCCAACACCAACAAATCAAAACCAACGCCAATGAAAAAATGATCAATATAATTCAGAACAGAGGAGTAGACAAGATGGTCATATAGAACAAAGGACAAAGCAGAAATGGCAGAATTGTTCAAGAGCCTCCGTAGTCCATCTTGTCCCCTTTATGGCGTGAAATAAATTGTCTTAGATCTGCAGGACAATCGAAGGAATAAGACCTCTCCTTGTATGTAACTTTGAAGAAGCAAGGATGTACTAGGCCGTAGCTGGCGTTCATGGAGCGAAGAGCTGGTCAAAGAGAAAGAAATTCCTTGTGACGGGCTGCAGTAGAGCGGGCATAATCCTGAGAGAAGAACACTTTGTGACCTGACCATAATATTTGCTTTCTTTGTTTTTCTGCTGAAATGACCATTAATAAATCAGTATATTCCAAAAATAAGATGATTATCCCACTGGGATGACTGACTGATGATGAAGAAGATGAACCTCCTGTTTTAGGACCAATGCGGTGAGCGCGTTGCAGATTTAGAGTTGTGCCATCCTTGAGACCAACAATTTTAGCAATATGAGTTTTTAAGAAGGAGAGCATGTCAGACCCTTACTCCCACTCAGGAATGCCATAAATTCGAAGGTTGTTGCATCTATTTTATTACTTTTTTCTAAATCCTCCATTTGCATCTTGAGGAGAAAAATTTCTTTAGACATGGTAGCAACCTGAGTAATCACATCTTGGGTATTGCTGAACTTCTGTTCCACCGCCAACACTTGTGAGTCCAGGTTCAACCATTTTTCATCTTGCTTCTGAAGGGTAGCGTTAGTTTCAATAACAAAAGGTTTATTCAGCTTCATCTCTTCCATGAGACCTTCCAGTATGATGGGTAGTGGGGACTTGAAGGGAGAGTTAGGTTCCTTCTTTTGTCAATTAGGAGGAGCAGTGCAATTGGAATCATTGCGGAGAGAAGACATGCTTGATGAAGGAGTTTTCTGACCAGAGGAGGAAGCAGGATCCATTCAGGTGTATATAATAGTATCTTGAAATATACAGAAAATAAGCGACGTATATGAGTTTAATAAAACAGTAAGAGGCAGATACTGTTGTAAATGAATTTCGGACCCTACTATAAATTTCCTGATTCATGCCCTTATATAGGTATACTTTAACATTTCCTTATATAGGCATAGAAATCATTACCATATTTGGCCTAAACCATACAGCCCAAATACGACATGCATACTTCCACTAAGCTCCAAGAATTAACAACGTTTTTTTGGAAAAACCCGCCTTCAGCAGCCCGGGACTTCCCACTGCTTGAATATTAAGTTCTCCTAGAACTCCCGGGGTTTTCCAAGAAATGAGCCTTTGAGTCGCGTTATTAAGTCCAAACATGCATCAAACTCTGCACCTTCAAAGTATAAATATGCCTTTATTTGCCTAAACAAACACACGGTCGTTTGGAGCAGATCGACCATCTACTTGCCTGATGCCCTGCAGCAGCAAGTGCTGAAGGAAGCGGACCCTCCAGCAGACGCACTGCGAGACTCTGTCATTTCTCCTGCCGAGAAATCCAGCTCCAGTGTTTCCAGGCTACCCTTGCGGGTATCTGGGAAATCGAGTCCCGAGAATGAGATACAAGACCTCCTTCATTCTAGAACCAAAGGTAGGGAGATGATTAGACCTCTTAGAGAATTATTGGAATCAGATTCCTGGCAGAGAACTCCTAAAACTTAAGCTACTCCTCTTATACTTCTTCCCTCGTACTAGACATAGGTTAGGTACACCGGGGTAGGCGTATTTAGAAGCACCAGTTGAGTATTTTATTCATCCTTTTATCACTGTATGTATTTTTTTTGTATTTTAAAAATGTTATGCACTTCATGGCTTCGAAACCATATCATGCTTTTACAGTACTACTTTATAATACTGTTCGTATTATATGCATTATAGTTCATAGTAAGTTTTACTATTGTAGCAGTTCATTTTCAGTGCTTAAGAAAGAAGACTGTTCAATAAATACCTTTTATTGAAAACGCCCGTCTCTTTATTCCTCTTGCACCTCTGGTGAAGCTACACATGCACGATTGACTGAGTGAAATAGTTATCTATTGTTTCTGTGACTGTAGAGATTTAGGGCCAGATGTAGGTAGGCGTTTACCGGGTGGTAACGGCCGACTTCTGCCGTTACCGACTGGTAAGAGCAATTTGACATGTAGGTCCCTGTATTTTACAGACTCAGTAAATTTACCGATAGGTAAATTTACCAAGTATGTAAAATACCGAGTCGGTATCATTACGGATTCCGGTAAATTGGTATGTAGGTGGGACTCTTCTGAGTCCCACAAGCAGTACAAAATCGGTATTTTACCATCAAATACTACTTGATGGTAAAATACCGTTTCTGGTGTGCATGCACATGTGTGCATGCACACCTATGCCATATGACAGGCAGACCTGCCCTTAGGGCAGGTATGCCTGCCACATGGCACCCGAGCCTCTTTTGGGGGTGCCAGAGGGTGTCAAAGTGACACCCCCTGCACCCTTGTGACAGTCGGTATTTTCCGATGTGGTAAATACCGACCGGTAAATGCCCAATCAATCCTATGGGCTTCAAAGCCCATAGGAATGAATGGGCATTAACTGGTCGGTATTTCCCGCATCGGAAAATACCGACTGTTTCCGATTCGGTAATTGCACATCTGCATTTACCTACATCTCGGTACTTTTATTTTCCGACCTCTGAAATACCGAGTCGGTATGACTCGGTATTTAAGAGGTCGGAAAATAAAATTTACCTACATCTGGCCCTTAATTTCTTATTCTTGGGAAACAAAGTTGTCATGTTTCAGGTGGTTGTCAGAAACTAATCCCTTCTTGTTTATTCGAGAACGTTTCTAGTGACCTCTGAGCTAGCTGGCACTCACAATTAAGTCTAATATAACCGGTAGAGACCTAGTAGACCTCAGTTCTACGTCTAAGCTGCAGGATATATTATTCCAATGCGCAGAGCCTATTGGGAATATAGGATCTACACTACAATACAAGCTGCTATGAAGAAACTCCTCTCAACTTCGTGTCACCACATATGGAGCAGGACGTCGAATAGTACTCACACCCAACAAAGAGCAAGTTTAATAACCACTATCAAGGTTTAGTGGCATTCTCTATGGAACAAAAGGTATCCGCAGATCAGTATAGAAAACATCAATAGCATAGCAGCTTGGCTCAGTCCATCACCAGCCGTTTACCAGGAAGGAACCCAAATATGAGGAACAAATACATTAGCAGTAAAGCGTTGTGCAAAACTACTCCAACATAGAGCTCCAAGCTCTGTGAAGAGAAAAACTCATGTGATGTACCACAGTGGAAAAGAGTCCTCCAGCAAAAGGCAGGTGGAGTAAAATAATATTCAAGGTGCCACCTTCTGCAGGATTAGAAATGTTGTGGTGTGTCCATGGGGAGGATCAGCAATATGCCTAATTCAGAAAAGCACAGTGTATCAAGAGACAGCCATTTCATGTGTAGAATAAAGTATCTGATGCCAACCACCAAAATGAGCATTTATAGGGCAAAGTCAGGAATTGTCAATAAGGCACAGAGCTTCCTGAGCTTAGCAGGCCGCAGCGACTTAAAAGACGCACAGCAAGCAGCACAAGGAAGCCTGAGTGAAGAGGTGGCATCTACCCCAGAACAAAATGGCGGGCACCACCAAGGACTTGAGAGAAAAAAGCAGTGTGGGGGAAAACAGGCAAAAACAGCTGCAAAAATGGAGAAAAAAAAACAGCTACCGGTGTCCCCACGTCCACGCTGAAAAAGCCTCAAGCCACGCCTCTTCCAAGACACAGCTCTGACGATGAAGGGAGGTCCTGCTCGAAACACGGAGCCCTAACCAGATGCTGCCATCTTGTGGCGGCTCAAGCCAGGCCCCCCCACTCCTGTGCTTTTTTTTTAAATGATCCAAGGGTTTAGGGACTAATGTGAATAGTAGTACCATGTATGATTTCTTCAGTGATGTAATCAATGATGTTGTTTCAAATTTCATCAGAGAGGACATCAATGATGTTTAATATGCCATGGATGATGTAAATATATGAGGTGATCAGCAGTGCATGATGGGAGCACAAGTTATAGCTCAATAAACTATAACTGGCGAATTTCAGTGGTTTTTAAGCTATTAAATGTTAGTTCTTGTGTGATTTTTTTTCACCTAAATATAACATTATCTTAACCTTTTTTTACAACCCCACTTCTCACAACATTTCTTAAAATTATTTTTAAGCAATGCTGCACTTCCGTGGTACTGTGTTTCATAGGAATACTGCAGAACCCACATGGGGTCCGTGCGGTGTCCCGCCATAATACTACAGTCCCTCTGACAAAATCGGTTTCTTACTTGGGGGTCTTTATGCACCCCCCACATAGGCATGAGGGTCAGGCATGCTATATTTATATTGTTCTTGAAATTTAGAACTCAGGAACCAAATTTGAGGAGTCCCTGTAAGCAGATGCATCATTTTCTTCAATGTAGTGGCCAGCCAAAAAGATCTTCTCAGTCCTTTTCAGGCAAACTCTGCCTTGCGTACAAACTAATGCAGGCACTGTTCCCCCTCAGCCTAATGTGAGGGTGGTAGTCACAGGCCCCATCCTGGGCCCAAACTGCTGCATACAGGCAATCCCTACCCTTTTCCCCTTGCCACAGGCAGCAAATCTCCACTGCACAGAGCTTTTGTGAGCTGCATGCTGTTTTATTTAAATGGAGAAATCGTTTTAAATGTTTTCACTTTTTTGGATAAAATATTGTGACGTTAAACAAAGTTGTGTTTTTTTTATCAGAAAATGCTTACTTTTGCTCTTTACAAAATGATAGCCACTGAATCATAAAATGATGGTCACAAAATTGCAATTTCCAGGACTTAAACCTGTTATTTTTTTAAAAAACTTTTTGGGTGCATTTTTCAATCTCTAGGTGCCACCCAGCAATCCTCTGGGGGCGGCTGCTTCTTAAGGTGCCCCTCTTACCCCACTCATAGCTGTAGAATTGTTTTTGTCTATAGCATTAAACCCACATTTTTTTAAACATTTCTCAGCCCTACTACAGCTATTAGAGCGGCAGACCCTGAGGCAGAGGTCTGGCCCGGGACCAGGGTTCAATTCCCGACGTGGCAGGGTCTTGGGCTCAATGTCCACGGACTAGATAATTCTCGCCTAGGTGCCTACTCTAATCATGGGTCCCACTCTGAATCTCTGGGCAATAGCTTGCTTAATCTCCACAACGGCCCTGAAAGCACTCGGATGCCTGGCCTCACCTTGGAGGTGCCCAGTAAGAGGCATCTCACAGGGGAAGCCAGGAAGGGTTCCACAGCGGTATACAGCGCCAAGATACCTTCTAGGTGACAGTGTGCTTTACAAGTATACACACATTTACACATTTGTTTAAAAAATCAAATGTGATTGACAGAAGTTGTAATTTTTCGACTCTGGATTTTAAATGACAGAGATATAGAACAATATTAATTCTTTCAAGCCCACTCAGCATTTGATTTAATGGATTATATGTCTAAAACTACTGAACATATTTACACCAAATCAGCACGGTTTCTTAGTATAGTTCCACTTTCATTTCAAATTTCTCATAAATCCTTTCGGCACACCTAAAATGGGAAAACAATTTTTTAACTCTCTTTTCATGTTTTCCCTCTGCTCAAACCTTCACCAAAATCGGCTCAAAAGTTTTAGGCAAATCAAAAAAAAAAACTATTTTTCATGGAAAGTATGGCTGATTATAACTACATAGTGCCAACTGCTACAATGTTATGAATATTATATATCCAAAATTCCAATAATAGGTGAAGGCAAGATGGGGCCTGCAGGACAGGCATGCATGTGAGGAGCTCCGTTTGGGCGATCCGGCGATTTACCTTATCTGGGGTCCCAGTGGGTTATCTCCGGGTGTTTTCGGGTGTGTGACCTGATTTGATGCACACGACGACTGCAACGGTGTGGTGGAAGTTTCTGGTGGTCGGCGCAGGCTGTGGCGGTTCGCGGCTTGGTGCCGCTGTGTTCACCCGCTGGTCCGAGAGAAGGAGACGAGGTAGAGAGGAGGCGGCAAGACGCATTGCAGTGTGGCGGCGTTCGATAGACAGTCTCTAGCGAGAGAGGTGGAGGAGTGCCGTGACGCCGAGACGTGTGGAGGTCCAGGAGAATTCGGCGGAAGCTTGCGGCAGTAAACCCGGAGTCCGGGGCTTGTGAGGAGCGGTGTGGAGCGGTGTTACCAGCGAGTCTGAGACCGGCAGATCTGGATTTGCTGAAGGCTGCTGTGAGGTGCGGTGAGGTGCGGTGAGGTGGAACGTAGAGGGCTGGTGGTTTTTTCTTGAAATTGCTACAAAGTTGCTATAAAAGCAGCAAGCTGCAAGACATTATTGATAATATTGACACTGTTCTAAGCTGGAGTATGTGACCTACTGGAAACTCTGTTACACTTCTCTCGTTTTGCATTTCTAGATACTATAGCCATAGACTTTTTTTTTTTTCAACTGCTTATATACTATCTCTCCTCTCCGCACTGCTCAGTAAAAAATGAGTTAGCTTACTATGGGTCCAAAAACAGCTCGCAGTGGGAAAACTAGACCCAGTGGGGAGAACCAGATCGGGACCCGGGCCGCTCTCACAGCAAAGACAAAACAATATGGCAGTAACAATGATTTGGATCCCAGCCAAACGGGTACCCCGAAAATTCCGCAAATGTTCAATAGCAAACTAAAGAATCCAGTGGTAAAAACTTCGACCGTCGGAGACGGGGGTAACAAAACCGCTGATGCTTTGGAGGCTGACACTGATCAAGATAAGACCGTGGTGGAAGCACTTGAGCAGCTAGTTGTCTCTCCAGCAGTTTCCCCTGTGCTTTCCTTACCACAAACTGCTCTGGCTCATGGCTCTATTGCTGACGCTGACGCTGACGCTGATGTTGATAATAGTGTTGAACTTACACAAACTTTGGGTATTCTTCTGAATCCCTCTAGGGCAGATGGGATAGAAGGTGATCCAACTAGCAGTAAGGACAGCGAATTCTATTCATTGTCAGAACACTCCGGGGGCTCTGATTTGGAGGGTGACCTGGAGGGCGAAGTGGAGACTTCGTCATTGGAAAATACCAGCAAGGAAGCTACATTTATCTTTATGGTAAACCAACAAGCGGATAGTAATTGGGGAGAGTAAATCTCCAACAGGGGTATGACCGAAGTAGATCAAGAGGCTATACTGGACCAATGTGGCCAGGAGGGCCGAACAGGTTTTGCTGATCAAGCTAGTTATAGCTATAGCCCTGGGATCTCAAGCCAAGCCCCATTAGATATTATCTTAAAAGCCATCTCAGATCAACGCCTAGAGGCTAAAGCTGAAATTTGAAAAAGCATACTGCTTGCAAAAAACTCCAGAATACAGTGCGACGGCTGGCAAAATCACGTAATGACTTTACGGATAGAATGGCACAAAAGTGACATTGATGGTATTAAGGCTCAGAAAGATGATGTCAATATAAAACTGGTCGATTTGGAGAATAGATTACGCCGCAATAATTTGCGGATTTTGGGAGTGCCTGAAGGACGTAAGGGACAGGACATGCGACAGTTTGTGGTTGAACTTTTTGAAGAGGCCTTTCCGGAGGTTAAGGATTGGCATTGGTCTCAGGAGATCCAACAGGCACACCATTTTCCATTCCGACAGCGACCATCAGGGGGAGTCCAAGGCCATCAATATCCTCGTGCCATTTTGATATCTTTAAACAACTTTCTGGCAAGACAAACAGTATACGATCTTGCAACACCAGATAAAAAGCGCTCTGGGAAGGGTATCGAATTTTTTGTGCGCACTGATTATTGCCACACCACTGTAGAAAATCACTGGCGATTGCGCCAGCTGATTGCTCTGTTTCAACTGAAGGGTGCTCAAGTCTTTCTTCTCCAACCGTCTACTTTAAAAACTGTGTATAAAGGGCAGAATTGGTTTTTTACATCTGAGGCCCCAGCAAAGGAGTATTTGAATTCACTAGTGTGAGGGGATGTTATGAATTTTGTATATCTGTTTCTCTATATTGGTCTGTCCCCTCATGCTTTATTTTTTCATGTTAACGGATATGTCCAAACTCGAGAGCTGTTCTCACACACATCAACGGGGCGATAGGCCCCATTGCCTTAGTTTTGGGGGAGGGTCACATGGGGTGGGGGGGTGGGTGTGGTGGGGTAGGTGGCGAGTCTGTGGGGTCACGGGGGGTGTTATGGGGCGTAAAGGGGGAAAAGTTTGGTCAAAGCCGTAAAGTTTCAAGCCTAAATATATTGCTTTTCTTTAATTAGTTATTTAATTATTGGTGCCACTGTTTAAGGAGTCAACTAAGAAGCGATGGCTAGTTATACATTTCGTATGTGCTCATTCAATGTATGTGGCCTTAACAATGTTCTTAAGCGTAAACGAGTGCTGCATGAAATTCATTTGATTCAACCGGATATTATATGTCTCCAGGAGACGCATATTCCATGGGCGAATAGGAAGGTTCTGAGGGATTTTGGGTATAAAGTATTGGCGGCCTCACAACAATCTACCATGAACCGGGAGGTGGCTATATTGGGGCGGCAGTCCATAGTTGCAACAGGAAAGACTAAAGTCGATAGTCTAGGACGCTGGGCAATTGCTGAGTGTATTATAGGGAATGTTGCAGCTATGATATGCACGGTATATGGATCAAATATTGATGATACTGCAGTGTTAGAGTTTTTGAACGTGGAGCTGGCTCTTTGGGGTACACCGCTATTTTTACTTGGTGATTTTAATATTCATGGTGAGCTGAATACCTGGGATTTGAAATTTAGTGGCTATGTAGGTAGGAAGCCAAAGGTATTCAAAGAGCTACGGCAATTATTGCTTCAACATGGGCTGATTGATGGGTGGCCCTTGGCAAATCCGAGGGATCTAGGCTTTACTTTGTTTTCTTCATCTCATAAGAAATTTGTGCGCTTAGACTAAATTTTTTTACCTAGCCATCTGGCGGAAGGCTCTCGAATGTCTGTAATGCCACGTATTACATCTGATCATGCTGTGATTGTTATAGACATGTCTTTGCTTAAAATCCAGCGTATGCAACGGTCTTTCTCATTTAACCCCTTCGCTGCGGGGCTAATTCCCCCGCGGTGCGGGGGGGAAGGGGGCCGCGCACGGTGCCGCGGTGCTGATGACGAGCCCATGCTCGTCATGCAGCACGGTGCTCGTGTGCTCATGACGAGCCTGGGCTCGTCATGAACCCGCCCGCGCAATGGAACTCTTAGCACAGCGGGGGAATTAGCCCCGCGTGTGAGCGTTCCACGGCTCATGACGAGCCCAGGCTTGTCATGAGCACACAAGCACTGTGCTGCATGACGAGCCTGGGCTCGTCATCAGCACTGAAGGGGTTAATAAGAAACTTCTCTCAGATGAAACCTATGTGCGCCAAGTTCTAGACTGGGCCCAACAATTTTTGGATCTTAATAGGGGCTCTGCCTCTCATGCAATGGTATGGGACTGTTTTAAGGCAGGATTACGTGGTGAAACATGTAGCTATGGCTGGACTCTGCAACCTAAACAAAAAACATAACTGAGCAACTTCTACATGATCTAACCAATGCAGAACACGAATTGACACATGATATTAGTTTGCATCAGGATAGTAGTGCCTCACATGATAAAGTTGCAAGATGCAAGGCAAAGATTAGTGGGGCGTGGAGTCAAGATATAGCACGACAATATAAAATTCATTGTGCTAAGAGAAATGAGTATGGCGAGACTGTGGGAAGATGTTTAGCTCAAAGAATGTGGGGCGCCAGACTGCACAGCGTATAACATCTATAGAAAATAGTCAAGGTTGATTTAATTGGCCAGTTTGTTGATACATTTGATCTATCTCAGCTAGATTCTATACATAAAGAAGAGCTAGAGGCACCAATTACAATGCAAGAGCTTGAGACTGCACTTAAAGAATTGGCTTTGGGGAAAGCTAATGGCCCCGATAAACTTCCTCTAGGGATATATCATGTGCTATTTCCCATTATTAAAACTGATATGTTGGCAACATTTATTGATGCCCAAGCTAGACACCCACCCCCCATCATGGGATGATGCAAGTATAATCGTATAAAAAAAAAAAGATAAGCCTTCGCATCTTCCTGGGTCTTACCGACCTATTTCACTTATTAATGTAGATGCGAAACTATATTCTAAAATCCTTGCGAACCGGCTGATTCAAGTTGTACCGGCATTAGTCTCTGAACAACAACATGGTTTCCTTCCAGGCCTTGGCATGATCAATCATATACATCGTGTTATTGCAGCTTTGGACTATGCTGCTGTAACTCGTATTACCGTTGGTTTGGTGTTTTTAGACGCCGAAAAAGCGTTCTATCGCGTTGCATGGGCATTTTTATGGGCAATTTTGGAAAAAATGGGATTTGGACCTCGATTTATATATGCTATACAGGTTATGTACAGACGTCCCAGGGCCAAGATTTGTTTGCCAGGCCAGGAATCCGCAGCTGTTAATATCACTCGGGGTACACGGCAGGGGTGTCCATGCTCGCCGTTGTTGTTTGCTATGTACATCGAACCACTCTTACAGATGCTGGTGTCATCTCAACACATACAATCTATGGTGTTACCCGGGGGCAGTATACGTGTATTAGCTTATGCTGATGACGTTGCCGTCATAACATCTCATCCAGAATCAGCATTACGCGAAATTGAAAATTTAACTCGCGAATTTGGTAATGTGTCGGGTATAAGCTTAATATTCAGAAAATGCAGGTTATTTGCTCAACAGGACTTTGCCCTAATGAAAGTCGGGTTACTCCGAAGGCTAAATACCTTGGCATTAAAATTAGGCTATCGCTTCAAGAGCTAGTTATGGTGAACTGGACAGATATATTACAATCTGTTAAAAATCAGCTGGAGAAACTCGAATGCTTACATCTGTCGCTGGTTGGGAGACGCAATGTCTTAAAAATGTCTATTCTGCCTAAAGTGTTGTACTATTTTCGGTCGGTACCATTGGAGATACCTGTACTACAACAGAGGAAATACAATCTATAGTTGATAGATTTTTATGGGGCTGGAAATCTGCGCGTAGGGCTTCCAAATTTATGACACTTCCAATTCTACGCGGTGGATGGGGGGTTCCAAATTTTGCATTATATTATTTGGCTTTTTTTTTGCAGAATATTAAATATTTTTTGATTGGGGGGAATCCACCTACATTTGAGAGGCCTGATATTTTTTCTCTTTTACTTGGCCCTCAATCACGACAAATGCTGCTTCGCTTATTAGAACCTAGTTATTATAAAAGAACTAGATTCAAATTAGTATTGACTGCCTTTAAAGGATGGCGATCAATTCGGAAGCTTATTTCTTTAGGACGCATTAATTTTTATACTCCATGTAACTCTACAGAATTGTTTCCTCCAATAGTTTGGGATCGTACGATGCGTACATGGGGGGAAAAAGGCATGGTATTTCTTGGCTCCATGGTTAAAGATGGTACAATTGCTTCATTTCAGGAGTTAAAAGATATATAAACTGTTTCCCAGCATGATTTTTTTAAGTATTTACAATTACGCGACTTTATTCTTAAACATCCAAATATTCTACCGCTATGTCCAAATGACTTTATTGAAATACTTAAAAAGCCATCGCGAATAGGGACTTTATATAATTATTTGTTGAATATACAGCAGGATGACATGGGGTCACAGGAGTCTAAATGGTGTATCAGATTGGGTACTTCTGTAGTACCCTTTCAAGATTCAATCTATACGGCTGCTAAAATTATTTTGTCTGCCAATTTATACTCACAGCATTATAAAACTTTATTTAATCTTTATCATACACCTTTTAAAATGTTGAAATGGGGTAATGCTTATAATGGGAAATGTTATAGGTGTCATCCTGATCAGGCGGATATTGTGCATATTTTTTCTGATTGTTCAGTGTTAAAACCCTTTTTTACATCTAGTGAAAAATTCTTGTCACATATTATAAACTGTGATGTGGTTATTTCCAGAGAGTTGATTATCTTTGGTCTATCTAATGACACCGATCTCTCTCTAGGTTATCATGAAAATAGATTTCTTTTATTTATGGCTATGGCCGTAGCTCGCTTATGTACTTCTTCAATGTGGTTGAAACCAGAAGCACCTGCATATGAAATGTGGCGGGCAAAGTTCTATAATGTTTTTTTATTTAGAATATAACCTTTATCGTATTAAATTACTTAGGAAAATGCAAAGGGGGTGTAAAATTTGGCAGGCAATCATAGGCCATTTAGGCCCGTTAGAATGACCTTTGTTTGACTGTATATCATGGTATTGCTCCCTGTATTGTTTTCTTATTGTTTTTCTTGTTTTCATGTATATCTGCATCATAAGTCTGTATATATGATGTCCGGCTATGATTTAATGTTTTGTATATCTGGCTTTGAACTGAGCCAATGAAAAATTTAAAAAGCAAAAACAAATTCCAATAATAGATTCACCTGTGAGGGTGGCACATGAGAGCTGGGCAGCAAGATAGTTACTACCTATTGTGGCTCCGCCGTCCGGGCCGATAGACACTGTTGCTGTACCCAACTGAGGGGGCATGCCCCTTCCACTGGGCCGGCCATCAGAGAGTTGTTGTGATTGATTTGATTAAGGGATTGAAGCAGAGGGCTGACGACACCTAGGTGTGAGCCCCCACTGGATTGTGCCCTGCTAACTTGGGGGCCAGTGCTGCCAATGCGCCAGACCACCATCTTGAAAACTAATGCAGGGACGGCAGCAGAGGGCCTGCTCATGCTGGAAGGGCTGAGTAGAGTATACCTCACCCTCTAATTGACTCTTTGGAGCCTACTGTGGGGGATCTTGGTGCCGCCTCTGAACAGGGGGAGATAAGTCCCTCTCGGAGTTTGGGCTGCTGACTCCAGAGGAGTTCAGTAGGATGGCCCTTCGTATCCTGTCTGGGTCTCTGCTTGACCCGATTCCCTTAAAAATTCGGAAAGAGTTTGGGATAGAGCTTTTTCCCACACTCCGTTTGGTCTGTAACCAGTCTCTTTCTACTGGAGTGGTTCCACCTCAATGGAAACAAGCTTGGTGACCCCTCTGCTAAAACAGCCCTCTCTCGACCCTGAGTGCTTGAAGAATTTTAGGCCTATTTCGCTTCTGCCCTATTCAGCTAAAATCGTGCAGCGGGTGGTTGCTGGGACTCTCTCCAAGCACTTAGAACAGCATAAACTCTTGGAGGAAGGCCAGTTTGGCTTCTGGCCATCCCACGGCACCGAGACGGACTTGGCGAATGTGTTGGCTGAGCTCTGATGGCGGGCAGACAGGGGTCAGGCAGGGGTGTTGATCCTGCTTGACCTTCGACACGGTGACCCATAGGAGCTTTCTGATTAGGGTGAGGGAGGTGGGAGTTACAGGTAGCGCCTTTAGTTGGTTTCAGTCCTTTCTTCAGGATAAACAGCAAGCCCTGTCCCTCCCTCCTTACCAATCTGCCTTTACCACCATCTCGCATGGAAATCCTCAGGGCTCAGCAATTAGCCCTATCTTATTCAACATCTACATGAAACCCCTGATTGCGGTCATCAAAGAATATAACATTGATATTGTTAATTACACTGATGACACGCAGCTGATTCTTTTACTTGAGGGAGATCAATCAACTTCTCTGGAAACGTTTCACAACTGCCTGCGAGATACGGCGTGCTGGTTGAAGGCGAATTCCCTGCAATTTAATGCAGGTAAAACAGATGTGTTATACTGTCCAAGGGACAGGGTCCAATCTGTCCTGCCCAGCAACTTTTGGCCTTCTGACTTCTTCCTATCGGTTCAGCCAGTGAAGGCGGTTCGGAACCTGGGCGTTATGTTTAACAGTAATCTGACTTTAGAAGCTCAGGTTTCGAAAATAGTGGCAGGTTGCCTGGCCATTATTAGATTGCTTAGGAAAATTCTCCCTCTGCTACCTTCTCCAGCCCGGGCAGAAGTGGTGCCTTGCACCGTGCTCAGTCGGCTAGATTACTGCAACTCTGTTGCTGGAGTCCCAGAATTATCTTTTAAACAGACCTCAAAGAATCCAGTCAGCCGCAGCCAAGTTAGCCCTGGGGTGGCCTAGAAGGTCCTCCTCCTCTAAGACTCTGGCTCAGCTGCACTGGCTCCCTTTGAGACAGAGAGTCCAGTTTAAATCTCTATGTCTGGTGTTTAAAGCCCTTCGCGTGTTGGGACCTGCTCTTTTGCAAAGGAAGTTTGCATGGCACGTGCCGGTGCGTAACCTTCGCTCCTCTTTGGCTAGATTGGTGAGGATACCAAGGTTTAAGAAAGCTATAGCAGGGGGTAGATCATTTGGTGTGGCTGTGGCGAAACTGTGGAAAGCACTCCCATTCAAGCTCAGACAAACCATCGACCTCCTACCGTTTAGGAGGTGAGTAAAAACTTGGCTATTCCTTATGTCTTAGATTGTTATTAGTCATGATCCCCCCTCTGCCGGAGTCTGCAGCCCCAGGATGCGTGCTAGGTGACAGTGTGCTCTAGAAGTCAAACAAATAAATACTAACCCCAACACTCTGGAGTACACCAGAGGGAGGTTCTGGTCCACTTGTACTCCTGGAGCAAAGCATGACCACCTGAAGTTGACTGCAGCTGACATTTGAGGTCCCTCTTCTGTGGGGACTCTTGGACATGTGCTTCCATCTTAGCTGTGCTGAACTAACGCTGCTGGGCCCTCCTGCACCTGAGCTTTCCCTGTGATCTCAACTCCCCCACCTCTTCCGGAAGAGGATGGTTGAGATCTAAATCTTTGCTGGTGGTACTGGAGAACCTCTAGGCGAGACCAGCCCAGAGGACCACCGGGAATATCGACTGGGTGCCTTCTGCTGCATATCCATGAGACACTTCAAGATCTTATCACTGCTAATGACCACTGTTGGTACTGGAGGTGCCAGTGGTCCAGTTGTGGCACATTCTGCTGAGGTGTCTGACCACTGGCAGATTTTGGACTTGACATGGGGAAGCACAATCAAAACTCTCTTTTGGGAAGTAGAGGCCTTTGTTGCCAGCCATACTAGATGTGGGGAGCAGCCTGGTGGATGAAGATCATGATGGAACTGATGCATAACTGGACAAAAAGCCCTTGCTGACTGAAGGGAGACATACCTTGTGTACGATTGACTCCAAAATTGATGCCCTCACCAACAGACTAGATTGAATGTGTGATAAGCTGCACAAACATGAAAGTCTTCTTGACCCACTTGAGCTGAGAGTAAATGACATTTATTAAGATGGAATAATTTGCAGCAAACAGCTGCCTTGGATGGAAAGAGTGCTGGAGGTGATCAAGGCCAAGACTAGAACCTGGAGGCTCACTCCCAGAGGAACAACATCGGAATCCTTGGCCTGCCAGAGTCCATGGTTATGGGAAAAATTGAACTATATATTGAGGAGCTGCTAAGATCCTTCTTTGGCAAGACATTTACTAGCTTAATCTCGGTTGAGCAAGCACATCCATCGTTAGTCCATGCCCGCCGATGGGGAATCTGTCCCAGCCAATCATTTTCTGACTCCTTCATTGTAGTGACTACGAGATGATCCTATGACTCTCCAGGGATCTAGAAGACATACAGTATCAGGGTAACAAGCTCCCCATTTACCCAGACTTCACGCTGCCTGTCCAGAGGGTCTGCAGAGATTTTCTGCCAGCAAAGAGACTGCTAATGAAGAGAGAGCTGCTTTATTTTCTATGTACCGAGCCAAATTGTGGGTTACCATCAGGTGGAAAACACACCTTTTCACTGACCCTAAGGTTACACTGAAATTTGTTCAAAAGCAGATCCAAAGCCTCCCTTTGGGGGATGAGGTAGATACAGCGTTAGAAGTGGGCGGGGACGGAAGGGCACGGCGTGCCCCTACTTCTTAAAATTATGTTAGTCCGTTCCCCTACTTCTTAGTTTTGAAAGAGCGTACCAGGGACTGTAAAATTGCCATACTTTAAAAGTACACCTTTTTTTTCACGCATGAGTGGTGCAACGTGAATATTCAGAAGGCCTCTGCACTGCGCCCGACCTCCTCCCCTTCCCCGCTGGGTCTAATGGGCCTGCAAAGTGAGACTGAAAGGGCCATCAGTGTAGCATTGTGCGAAAACGGCTACTCTGATGGCCCTGCGGCTGCTGTGAGCCCGTGATCACACCTCATTTGTGAGGGCGCTGCCAGCAAATTTACATGCCAAATTCAAATTCGGAGAGTCCCCAAGAACTGGTCGTATGGGAGCCTGGGTGCAGGTGAGAATACGGTGTTCATTTCTATTTGATACTTTGAGGCTAACACACGTTCGTTTGAGTTTATTTTTCGATTGCAATTGCAATGCTATTAAGTGTCCTTTTCAGCAGATCACACAGGATATATGCAACGCGCCCACAATAAATGCTGGTCTACTTTTTGACTTACATTTTACCTTTTTGTATTCCTAGGTATACCGAGTCCCAATAATGACTTTGTAGCATTTACAAGCTGCTATTAGTTGGGTTTTGTGGCAGTGATATTCACAGTGTTTACCTGCTGAAGCAACGTTCATCAATGCCTACCAGACTGTTTCCCGGCAATCTCGGCCCGGAGGTGCACCGGGGCCGTTTTCAGCCACTTCTAGTTCTGTTGACAGTTGTCCTCCCCATACAGGCCCCAGTGTAACACACACCATTCCAAAGAGGTTTGAGAAACCCAAGGGCAAGAGTGGTTTTGCACCCATAACCAAACGAGTAAGCTCATATTTGGAAGCAGTATTTACACCACCTCCTGACCCATGTGCACATGATTTGGCAGATTTAATAATTGCATGTACTAACAGATTCGCCCCCCTGCAAAGCCCCATTGATAATGACGCCATCTGTGCAGACAAATCTTTTCCAACTCAAGCAATGACAGCCCCGGCGTTTGACCCCAGTATTTAGGAGTCTGTTAGTGATTTAAGAAAATATTCCAATGTTCTGAAGTCTATGATTGGTGACCTTATGGGGATGATGAAGGGCAGGAGCAGTGATGGGGCAGGAGAGGCGACAGGGCAGGAGAGGAGACGTGAAAGGAGAGGCAATAGGGCAGGAGAGGTGACCGGGCACAAGAAGTGACGGGCAGGTGAGGTGATGGGCAGGAGAGGTGACGGGGCAGGAGAGGTGACGGGGCAGGAGAGGTGACGGGGCAGGAGCAGTGAACAGGACAGGAGCAGTGAACGGGGCAGGAGCAGTGAACGGGGCAGGAGCAATGAACGGGGCAAGAGCGGTGAGCGGGCAGGAGCGGTGAACAGAGCAGGAGCGGTGAGCGGGGCAGGAGCGGTGAACAGGGCAGGAGAAGTGACGGGACATGAGCTAGAGCAGTAACCGGGTATGAGCGGTGAAAGGACAGCAGAGGTGAAAGGACAGGAGAAGTGAACGAGGCAGGAGCAGTGAACGGGGCAGGAGCAGTGAACGGGGCAGCAGAAATGAACGGGGCAGCAGAAATGAACGAGCCAGGAGCAGTGAACGGGGCAGGAGCAGTGAACGGGGCAGGAGCAGTAAACGGGGCAGGAGCAGTAAACGGGGCAGGAGCAGTAAACGGGGCAGGAGCAGTAAAAGGGTCAGGAGCAGTAAACGGGGCAGGAGCAGTGATAGGGCAGGAGCAGCGACAAAGCAGGAGAAGTGACAGGGCAGGAGAGGAGACGTGGAAGGAGAAGCAACAGGGCAGGAGAGGTGACCGGGCACAAGAAGTGACGAGCAGGTGACATGACAGGCAGGTGATGGGATGGGCAGTTGAGGTGATGGGCAGGAGAGGTGACGGGGCAGGAGAGGTGACGGGGCAGGAGAGGTGACGGGGCAGGAGAGGTGACGGGGCAGGAGAGGTGACGGGGCAGGAGCGGTGAACAGGGCAGGAGAGGTGACAGGGCAGGAGCTAGAGCAGTAACCATGTGTGAGCGGTGAAAGGACAGCAGCGGTGAAAGGACAGGAGAAGTGAACGGGGCAGGAGCAGTGAACGGGGCAGCAGAAATGAACGGGCCAGGAGCAGTGAACGGGGCAGGAGCAGTAAACTGGGCAGGAGCAGTAAACTGGGCAGGAGCAGTGAACGGGGCAGGAGCAGTGAACGGGGCAGGAGCAGCGACAAGGCAGGAGAAGTGACAGGGCAGGAGAGGAGACGTGGAAGGAGAAGCAACAGGGCAGGAGAGGTGACCGGGCACAAGAAGTGACGGGCAGGTGACATGACAGGCAGATGATGGGATGGGCAGGTGAAGTGATGGGCAGGAGAGGTGACGGGGCAGGAGAGGTGACGGGGCAGGAGAGGTGACGGGGCAGGAGAGGTGACGGGGCATGAGCTAGAGCAGTAACCGGGTGTGAGCGGTGAAAAGACAGGAGCGGTGAAAGGGCAGGAGCAGTGAACGGGGCAGGAGCAGTGAACGGGGCAGGAGCAGTGAACGGGGCAGGAGCAGTGAACGGGGCAGGAGCAGTGAACGGGGCAGGAGCAGTGAACGGGGCAGGAGCAGTGATGGGGCAGGAGCAGTGATGGGGCAGGAGCAGTGATGGGGCAGGAGAGGCGACAGGGCAGGAGAGGAGACGTGGAAGGAGAGGCAAAAGGGCAGGAGAGGTGACCGGGCACAAGCAGTGACAGGCAGGTGACATGACAGGCAGGTGATGTGACGGGCAGGTGAGGTGATGGGCAGGAGAGGTGACGGGGCAGGAGAGATGACGGGGCAGGAGAGGTGACGGGGCAGGAGAGGTGACGGGGCAGGAGCAGTGAACAGGACAGGAGCAGTGAACAGGACAGGAGCAGTGAACAGGACAGGAGCAGTGAACGGGGCAGGAGCGGTGAGCGGGGCAGGAGCGGTGAGCGGGGCAGGAGCGGTGAACAGAGCAGGAGCGGTGAGCGGGGCAGGAGGGGTGAACAGGGCAGGAGCGGTGAAGAGGGCAGGAGAGGTGAACAGGGCAGGAGCGGTGAACAGGGCAGGAGCGGTGAACAGGGCAGGAGAAGTGACGGGCCAGTAGAAGTGACGGGCCAGGAGAAGGGAGGGGTCGGGGGAATTGACGAAGCAGGAGTGTTGATCGAGCAGGAGTACTGACTGGACAGGAGCAGTGAAAGGGCAGGAGCAGGCGTTTCCCAGGGCGACTGGAAGGGTAGGGGGCCAGTTTAGTTTGGGGGGACCGGTTTTGTACAAGTGCAGGAGTTTTAAAAACACTGCAAAGTTATTTGTATATTCAGCAGGTTTCGGTCAACAATAGAAGTGCCAAGATAACTTTGGTGATCAATGTACCTGCTGGAGGGAGATGGGAGCATGTTTTGTCTAGTGGCTATTTTACTCATCTAAGGTAGTGCAGAGGGGTAATATGCCTGCTGCAAAGAACATGTACCATGCATATCAAAGAGCAATATGTTATGTGTATAGTTCAGTGGGTACTGCTTTGTGTTCACTTCCCGAATGAAAGGACACTTGAATACATATGGCTTGGCAGTTCGGGCTGGACTGTTCACATTGGGCGCAGGATCAAGACTGATTTGCATATGGCTGGGTCCAAACTGGAATGGCATGGTGAGCAAAAAACAATGGATTTAAGCCCCCATCTCTGAACTGGGGTGAATGTATGACCTTGTTCTGCATTCTGTCCATCAAAAAGCATTTGTCACCCTGAGTGGGACAGGTATGCTCAGACATGAGTCCTGTGCTCTCCATGCCAATGGAATCAAGCTATCCTGGCTGATGAGGGCTGAAAGCCCGAAACCGGTCCTAGGATGCTTGTTTCCAGTCCAGGGAGGACCTGGCCTGGCAGTTCGGGCTACACTGTTCTCATTGGGCACAGGATCAAGACTGATTTGCATATGGCTGGGTCCAAACTGGAATCGCATGTGAGCAAATAAACAATGGATTTAGGCCCATCTGACAGCACTGGGGTGAATGTATGATATTGCTCTGCATTCTGTCCACCAGTTGTTCTTTTTACTATATTATGATTGAGCAGATAGCTGGCTGACATGAATATGAAGGAGCCTTTGTGGGTTTCCGTGAGTCTAGATTCTCCTGAAGAGTCCCTTTCTCTTCTGAGCCCTGCTTAACACATGTGTATAGGAGGAGCCCTGCATTCATGACCTCAATGTTTGAGACAAAAAATAATCATGGATTTCTGAACAATGAGAGTAAAAGCATTAAGGTAACATGTTGTTCCTGCTTATATTTCACATGCTTTACATAAACCTGTATTCCCTATGAGTGTTTGCTTTTTCCTGAATTAAACCTCAAATAAACATATCCATTCTTTTAATTAAATAACGTTATAAGCTGTAACTGGTCAGTGAAATGCTAAACGTACTAAAAATTGGTATGTTTTGCTATTTCTAGCCACACCCCTGACTCCGCCCACTGATTCAATCTTCGGTTGATCCCGCCCCCTGATTCTCCACCCACAGTTCCCCTACTTTTTTTTCCCCACTTCGACCACTGGGTAGATACCAATGACACTGGTGACCACCTCAGCGACATTAATTAACTCTGACAGCACACTGCTATGCTTCCTCTGCTTTAATTGCTGTTTGTACAAGCCCCTGCCCTTGGTACACTGATTGGCCTTTGAAGCACTAGGCACTCTTTTCCGATTGCTGGTCCTTAGTGGTGCCCTCTCTATCCACTACTAAACTTCTGAATTTGGATTTGTTCATGTACTCACTACTGAGCCTAAGGCCTGCTGTGTCTGCCATGGGAACGTGCTCTGCCCTCTGCCTCTCTGCACTGGCATCATATTGAATGCAGAGGTACCAAAACTTAGTGGAGACTGGCCCGCCCTATTTGGAAACCGATTCCTATATATGATATGGATGTTGGTGGTGCACAAGTGTCCCAGCCACCCGTTCCATGTGCAAGATGGGAGAGCCACTAGAATCTCTGAACTCAACCCGGGGATGAATCCTATAAGGCCCTATCAATTCTTTTGCAGGACAGCTTTAATCTCTCTTTTTGTGTTCATGGGGATGGGTGTTTCTGCAATGGTTTTGGGGAGCTGAAGTGAGAGGTGGTGGGAGGGGTTGTTCTATTATTGTCAATGCACATCTCCTTGCCTGGGAAGGAACCACTTGCTGTGTTACCCACTAATGATTAACTCTAAACAAATGGATGTAACTGAAAAAGTGGTTTGGACTTCCCCTGGGCTGTGATTAAGAGGATGACCAATAAAACACTGGAGCAGTCTCAAACCAGGCTGCGGGCTGGTTGGTTTGGCAAGGCTCGTATTGCTACATACTCTGTCTATGCGAGGGGCGTGGTGATTGTGATCAGGAAACAGGTGAGGTTGCTTACACTTAGAGAAATGAGTGACATGAGGGATGATTTCTCATCCTGCATGGCATCTTAGAGGGTAAATGCATACACGCTGCTCCACGATTATAGGGGGTGAGATTTTAATGTGGCGCAGGACCCTGGGCACATCCCAGTTGGAGCACAGCCACACCCTAGATCGGCTGCGCAATTGTGTGCCAATATGGCTGATCAGAGGACCGGTTTCTGACATTGCTTTGCCACTGGATTCAAGCAAGCCGGGCTGAAGGCGGCTGGAATGCCATAAACCGGTCCTCGGAAGCTTGTTTCCGGTCCTGGGAAGACATGGCTTGGCAGTTCGGGCTGGACTGTTCCCATGAGGCACAGGGTCAGACTGATTTGCACATAGCCATGTCTGAACTGGGGTGGCAGAGTGGGCTAAAGAACGGTGATGGATTAAACCCAGATCTTTTGACTGGGTGTGAGTGTTTGATTGATTCAGATGCTCCGTCCATCACCACCCCCTTTTGTACTGGATTGTTGGCATAAAGGCACACAACCCTGAATTACAGGCATACCACTGTGCTCCAAGTTAACATACCGCTGTGCCCCAAGTTAACTGGTGGCTCACTGACATTACATTTTGCTGACGGATTACTGGACATGATTGCCACCTGCGAGTAGTCTAAGAGATATGTGGACTCCGTTTGAGCTGTGTTTGGTGAGAAAACCTGGTCGAAGATTAAGAAGGGAGAGTCACACTGAGAGGATGCTGGGATAGGTAATTAACTATAATATATCACATCTGCTGTATAACACACACTTGTTTATGGCAATATACCCACACTGAAAAACAAGAGCAGCAATTTCTCCAACAAGATATTGCAAGTTCAATACAAAATCTGATTAAAAAAACCTACCAGCAAAGTTGCAATGTAAAGGTACTTATGGTGCAAGGACACCCAGTGTAGTGGCTGTGACGTAATGACTCTCAATATACTTACTGAAATGTAATGACTTAGGACCAGATTTATAATGTAGGGGATGGCCTGTTTCTCCGCTAGGTTGACAAAGTATATGACTCAATCGCCTTGGCAGAGGTACCATCTGCCAGATTTTGAAATTTCCGCCAAGAAGTCGTAATTTCTTAAAGCATTGCCTGGAACTGCTGTCATGGCAGTTTCTGTCAATGCTTTTTGCAGTTTGGTGCAGGGCTCCATCACCAAACTGTTTTCTTTATTCTTTTAAAAAAGCAAAGCCAAAATAGTTTTTTCTGTTTTGAAAATAAAAAATAAACTCCAAAGGTCTGGTCACATCTAAATAGTGTGGGCAGACCATTATGTATTTGGTAAGCATACTCCATCACCTTTGCAATGGAGTATGCTTACCGTCAACTTATTAATCAGGCCTATTGATCCCTTCCTGGTGGTGTTTATTTTTAGTGTATAATTCAGTGGAAAACCCTATCTGAAACAGTTCATGATATAGTGTAAGCTATATTTGCGGTAATTGTACTTTTTTGCACATTTGGCTAACAATTACATTTTAAGCTAAATTGTTACTTCAATGTTGTAGCGACTTTTACAGGGAGTTATTTCCCTTCCAGTATTGCTGAACTTTTTACACATGATTAAAATAAATAGCTGTACATTTTTATGGACATACACTACCACTGTTTTGGGTATTTCCAACACTCTACAAGAGAGCATCCTTGTGCTGATCTCTAAATAAAGTAACTTGACCACAGTCACCTGACTAGGAATTTCACCACACCTCACAGTTTAGCATCCCTGAAGCAAACGTCACCTTACCAATAGAGTTAGGGTTTACATGGACCACAATTCACCTGAGTGTTAGTACTAGTGCTTCCATGGGTGCATTCGTTGGGGTTCCCCTTGCTTCCAGGGCATAGCGTTCTCATTGGTCCCAGAGCTAAGGGTACTCTGTGGTCCCTGAACTTTGGGCTCTTATTGGTCCCAGATATTACTGCTCTTAATGGACTATTCTTCCACTCAAATATGCCCCATTCTACTTTCACCCCCTGCTATACCTCCTAATGCAGACACCAAGATGGTAGATGCCACAATTCAAGGTTGTGAAGTCCTTCTAACTAAATGCAAACAGGAGCAGTCGGCACAGGTAACAGCGGTGGGGCGGTGGGCAAGGAGGGGTGGATGGGGGTAGAAGTGGACAACGTGATAGGAATAGTAACATAAAACAATAAATAAAGCCATTTACCTTGCGCTTGCTGCATTGCTGAGTCAGCTATGCAGGGAGCGCAAGATATGTGGTTTTATTTATTATACTTTCCCTATTTTGTCATTGTCCACTTCCCCTACCTGTCCCTCTCCATGGCTGTTGCCTTTGCAAGCCGTGCCTGAATGCAAACGCAGCCCCACTTTCACCTGCAACTTCTTCTTGCTCAATAGGTTCCAACCCAACAATGTATCATTGACAGATGCTTTCTTTGATGCAGTATCAGATTTGTCACTCCAACTCTGAAATATATGTAAACTTGGGGACCTAAACACCTTCTGGTTCAAAAAACCAAATGTGCCTCAACCATATGCCATTATATCAGGAATTAACAGACACAACTCACAATAGACTGTCTCTGGGCCAATCCACATAGCTGGTCATATATTGGATGATTCTTTTCCAACCTTGAACTAATGGCTGTTCAAAATATTTCAATAGTCACATGGCCTGACCATCACACCATCTTTTCCTGACTCAAAATTCCAAATCAAACATCAACTGAATTCCACCACTCTTCGACAGCTTACACCCATGGGAACAAAGTAAACATGCCTCAGTTAGAATCTCACTTAATACAATCACTCTACTAGAGACACCAAACTCAGTTGAAAAGCTCCTTTATTGGATGAACATAGCTTTTTACATGCTAATCTAAATAAGAAATTCAAAGCAGGACAAAAATAAAAAGAAAGCTACTTGGATAAATGAAGAGTTAAAAATGATAAAAGGACAAATAGCAGTTCAGTGGAGATGGTACAAATCCAAGAGTACACAAGACAACATGTGTTTGCATAGACATACCAGCATTTACAAATTAAATATAAAAAAAATTATTTTAAGAATCTGCTACTCAAGAAGTACTGACAATGCCAAATTTCCACCCAAGGAACTCTGCAAAATTATATCTGAATTGTGCAATGCGAAAACAGGCCATACATTCACCCCACCTTCACAAGACCCCTGGCATAAGCTAGCCGCATGTCATTTAGCCAAAGATAACATATTGGTTCAATATCTAACAATCAAGTCAGCCAGCTGCAGTTCAATCATACCACCAAAGACCATCACAACAGAAAATCAATCTCCATCTATTTCATCCTTTCAAGATATTAAAACCTCAGAATTTTAGGGCCTGGAAAAAGCCAGTAGCCTGACTGGCACCCATCAAACACCTGCCCACCATAAATTGTCTAAAATATTATTTTATCAATATCTGCAGCTATGCCAGTAAGAAATATTATCACTAACTGGATTATTGCCATAGGAACTGAAGAAACCCTACAAAATATAATTACTTACTTAAGGGGAACTACTTAACCCATAAGACCTTAGCAGCTGCAGATCAATCTTCATTTGTCCTTCCCTTCAAAACCCTATGGAGGGAGCAGCATTTCTTCAGATCTCGGAATTTAAAGAAGGAAACAAACTAGTCTCAGATTTGCAGACAAGACTCCACCCAGGAAGAGGAAACTGTCGGGAATCTGCGATCCTGCCATTAGGTTGTGCTCACAAGGGCCCTGTGTGGTCCATCTAATACATCAAAATATGACAGAACTGTTTCCAACACCTTGCATTTCTATCTTCACATTACTTCCCAGTCGAGGCTTCTGCACCCCTTTCCTGATGCATCATGATCCCTGTTGTCCTTTCTGTCTTCAAACTCTGCCTGGTCACACTCTGGTGGTGATGTTCTATTCTGTCTCTTGATTACTAGATCCCACAGACTTTATAACCATGTTATATCTACATTCTGGACCTTTCTGACTCTGTACTTTGATCTGTACTCTGTTCCTGGCTTCTTATGTCCTGTTTCTGCTGGTTTCCCTGGTCTCTACCTTTCCAAGTCCCAATTCCGACTTCCCCTTATTGGTGGATCCCTGATCCTTGTTCCTGGCTTTCTCCCAGCAACTCTGCTCCTCCCCTAAGCCTCCTGCTACTTCTGCCAAGTGAGCCCACAAGTCAGTATAAATCAATAGGGATACCCAGTATAGTGCAGAACCAGAGGACAATTACATGAAACGGACAGTGGGTCTGACAGAACCACTGTTCGTTTCATTTAGTGAGCGCACAATGCAGTGGCTTGCAACAGACATTGGTGCTGAGTCTCCGTGACCTCTATTTGCTCCTGCTACTATATGCCAGGTTTGCCTTTTGATGTCATTGTTTGATTCAAAGTTCCTGCTCTGATTTGTTATTTGTGTCTGTTGCTTGTCTCTTGTTGATCCTGCCTCTTGGTTCCAGTGTTTGCCTTATTCCTAATTCTGACTGTGAACATCCAGACCTGTCTTGCATATGCAGATTCCTTGTAGTGAGGTACTTGTTCCTGTTCTGACTGCATATTCCTGCCTTGTTCTGGGTTAGAGTTGAAATTCCCAGTATTCACAGTTCTGTGTACTCCAGTGCCACAGGGCGTGTTTGCACACATGTCACCTCAGGCCCAACCTCCTCCCTTCACCGTGGTGCAAACGTGCCCTGTGGCACATTTTAAGTTGGGGGATTAAGTCCCCTTAAATCCTGAGGGTCTCTGGGGTGCAACAAGCCCAGCAAGTACCTCCAGTATGCGCCACAGACCTGCGTTGCAGAGAGGTGTAAAAAGGGGTGTGGCCTGGACCACCTCTCTGCAATGCAGCGCAGTGGCACTTACTAGAAGCACCTCGTGGGCTAGTTGGCCCTCAGGGGCCTTCAGGATTGAAAGGGAATTAATTTTCAAACTTTAAACATGCCACAGGGAATGTTGCACACATGTCATCTCAGACACCGCCCCCTCCCTTCACCACTGTGCAAACGCACCCCATGGCACGTTTTAAATTGGGGATAAAGTCCCCTTGAATCCTGAGGGTCCCTGGGGTCCAATTAGCCCACCAAGTAAGCGCCACAGAGCTGCGTTACAGAGAGGTGTAAGACGGGGCATGGCCTAGACCACCTCTCTGCAACGTAGCCCTGTGGTGCTTACTGGAGGTACCTGTTGGGCTAGTTGGCCCCCAGGGACCCTCAGGATTGAAAAGGAAGTAATTCCCCAACCCAAAACACACCACAGGGCGTGTTTGCACAAATGTCACCTCAGGCCCTGCCCCCTCCCTACACCACTGTGCAAACACGCCCTGTGACGCGTTTTAAGTTAGGGGATTAAGTCCCCTTGAATGCTGAGGGTCCCTGAGGTCCAACTAGCCACCCGGGTACCTCCAGTAAGCACCATAGAGCTGTGTTTCAGAGAGGTGTAAAAAGAGGCATGTCCTGGACCACCTCTCTTCAATGGAGTCTTGTGGTGCTTACTGGAAGTACCTGGTGAGCCAGTTGGCCCCCAGGGACCCCAGTATTGGAGGCAAATTAATTCCCCAACTTACAACGCCCCACAGGGCGCGTTTGCATAATGTTGCTGGGAGGGGGCGGGGCCTCTGGCACAATCGTATTTTCTATCTTTCTTTTTTAAGAAGGGGGGCTCATATCCCCCATGGCCTGACCCATTTTTTTTAAATGGAAGGGGGCTGCATGGCCCCCTCCTGAGGCCTTGTTCCGCAATGGGGACCCATCCCCCGGGGCATGGCCAGTGTATTTTAACAATTACTTATTTGGAGGGGGCCTCGTGGTGCCCCTCCTCAAGCTATTTATGACCCCAGGGACTCCATCACCCGGGGCTGGCCTTTGCTTTTAAAAATATATAATATATTATGTATGAGGCCCCCCTCCTAGGCCACTTCTGACCCGGGGACCCCATTCCCTGGGGACTGGCCACTTCATTGGGGACCATGGGAGGAGCCCCAAATCTCCCACAGTCCCTGCCGGCTCTCCGCCTCCTGTGGCAGCCGGCATTGCTTTTCCACATAGGGAACTGCTAACATGTAGCTCCCTATGTGGAAAAGCAAACTGGTCTGGATTTTGGAAGAGAAAGCAGGTTTCCTGCTCTCTCTTTTAAAATCCAAACCACAGTTTTCTATGGCAGGGCGGGAGCCACGAGGTTCACGCCATGCCATAGCAAACTGCTGTGTCCCAGGGGTGGGCAACCCGGGATACTGCAGGAGCCGGCCCTGGGGGGTGGCGGTCCCCAGGGCCATGATGGGCTCCAAGAGGGGGCTGTGCAGCCCCCCCTCCAAACCAATGCACAGCCCCAGGGAGGTGGTGGTCCCTGGGGCTCGGGAGTCCGTAATGGACACCCACATTTGCATTATAGTTCCCCGGGTAGGTGGCGGTCCCAGGGCTTGTGGGGGGCTCAAGCCCCACGCAGGTATATATTTTTTTAAATAAAGAAGCCCTGGGGGTGGCATTCCCCGGGCTGCAGGGGGGAAGTGTGCCCTTGCAAATAATTAATGAAATCCCTGGGGGTGACAGTCCCCGATCTTGGGGGGTCTCGGAGGCCCCCAAACCTTTAAAAAACAAGCCCCGGGGGTGGGGGTGCCCGGGGTTGCAGGAAGGACATGTGCCCCCCCATAAATATTTTATCAATGCCCCGGTGGTGGTGGTCCGCGGGGCTGTGGGGGTCCCCAAGGGGCCCCGCATTTTTATTTCCGCATGCCCCCGGGGCATGGCCCATCCGGGAGCATAAATAAACGAAGCGTGGAATCCCGTGCTTTGTTTTTTTTCATTTAGGGTCGGGTTCACGCACCCAGTGTGAATTTGGCAGTTCTTTTTAAAAAATGCTTTGTGGGCCCCAGGGTTCCATGTGGGACCCCCTGAGCAGGCCTAGGGGGTCAGGATGTTTCTACTCTGCCCCTTTTTCTTGTTTTTTGCGTTGGTTTCCCTGTTTGCTTGTGCCTCGGTTACTGATGCACTAGATGGCTGCCAACACTTCCTGGTTTGTAGTGTAGACAGCCAATTAGAATAAAGCTCGTGGTCGGGAGGGTCCGCAGATCCCCCGTGCCTCTAAATATCGAAACTTTTATTTTTTGATTTTCTCAGCATTTACACTGTTTAAAAAAAAGGTTTCTGTCTGAGCCAAGGACTACATTTGTGCCAAATTTGGTGTAGTTCTGTTCAGCAGTTCGGGCTGTAGCCGTGTCCAAAGTTTCATATGGGAATTAACATGGAGAAAACACGTTTTGGGACTCCACTTTTCTCTCGGCCCTCGCTTGCGGAATCACCCCAAAACTTTTAAGATAGGAGCTGACCAGAGCGCCCCACTAGATTTGAAAATTTCGCGGAGATTCGTCAACCGACGCCAAAGTTATTGGGAAAAGAATAAAATGCTTTTTGAATCAAAACAAGGTCCTAACTATAACTACCTACTGGCGACCACAAGTAGGTAAGAAATATATATATATATATATATATATATATATATGAGGCATATAACATCTTTTGCAATGCGTGGAACAAGACGAGACGAACCCGCAACTGGTGCAAATTTTCATTATTTCATGCCCAACACCAAATCCACCGGATATATCAACACAATTCTCCCCGCATGGAAAGAGGCTGAGCCGCACACGTAACTTGCTGGAATGTTTTAATTCAATGCTTCTTCACACAACATAACCTGGCAGTCGATATATATATATATATATTACCTACTGGCGGTCGCGGTAGGTAGTTATAGTTAGTACCTATTATCCATAGGAAATTCGCCACATTCGATTTGGAATAACTTTGGCGCCGGTTGACGAATCTTTTGCGAAATTTTCAAAACTGGTGGGGCGCTCCGGTGTGTTCCGGTCCGCTCTTATCCTGAAAGTCTCGGGGTGTTGTTTCAAGTGGGGGCCGAAAAAAAACATGTTCTCCCCATGCAATTTTCCATAGGAACCGCTGCTGAACAGAATTACTTCAAATTTGGCAAAGAGGTAGCCCTTGGTTCAGACTCGTGCCTTTTGCTTAAATGGTGTAAATCTGTTCAGTAGTTGCTGAGAAAATCAAAAGTCAAATCATAGATATATCTATGGCCGCGGTGGCTCAGCACCACCTGAGTGCACCCTTACGATCACGAGCTGCATCCTAATTGGCTGTTAAGTGGTTGTCAACATTTGAAACCAGGAAGTGTTGGCAGCCATTTTGTGCCTCTGTAGAAGCGTGGCTGTAGAGGTCCGTGGAACAAGTGTGCAAAACGTATTAAGGGGGTAGGGTAGAAATACCCTAACCCTCTAGACCTTCTTAGGAGGTCACACAAGGACCCCCAGGGCCCAAAAATCCTTTTTTTTTTAAACAGTGAAAATGCATGCAGGGTGTGCGGATCCTGCAGTAACAAAAAAAAGATAAAAAAACGAAGCGCGGGCTCAGTAATTAGCTCCGGGGGGCGATATATTAAATGGTTAGGGTGGCTCTCAAAGCCCCCCCAGCAAAATATATGGGTGGGGGGAGCTCAACGCCCCCCATCCCCGGGGACCGCTACCCTCCGGGGCTTTCTAGAAAGTGGTGGGGGGGATTAAAGGCCCCTCCAAGCCCCGGGGACCACCACCCCCTGGGGCTTTCTGCATTGTGGGAGGGGAGCCACGTGGCCCCCTCCTGGAGCCATTAAGGGCCCTGGGAGGTGGCCCCTACAGTGTCTCGGGGTGCCCACCCCTGGGACACTGCTGTTTGCTATGGCAGGGTGGGAGCCGAGGCTCCCGCCCTGTCATTTCAAACTTGGTTTGGATTTTGACAGAGAGAGCAGGGAAACCTATTCTCTCTTTCAAAATCCAAACCATTTTGCTTTTCCACACAGGGAGCTGCATGTTAGCAGCTCCCCATGAGGAAAAGCAATGCCGGCTCCCGAAGGTCACGGGGAGCCGGCTGGGACTGTGGGGGCATTAGGGCTCCCCCCACGGTAATATCTAAAGGAAGAGTAAACAGTTTTATGTCTGCTATGCGACATACCATCACAAGAAAGTCTCTAAAGAATGCCTACAATTTAAGAAGAAGCGAAGAGGCAAAGTACATAAATGATTACAATCCGGTTATTCTGTCCATGTGAAATGCTAACATGGATATTCAGTACGTTGCGGACAAGTCCATTGCTGTTGCTCGATATGTAATGTAAGTATGGGTGAAATTTGCGAATTCGCGGTCCACGAATTCGCAAATTCGTGCGAATTTGCGGGGTTTATTGTGTGATTACTGGTTATTTTGCATATTCACGGGCCGCTTGCAGCGCACTGACCGCAAAGTTACCCATGCGGTCCTACATGGGCGCGGCCATCTTGTGCGCTTTGGGTAGTTCCGTTTCCGGGCGCTATTGGCAATCTCGCGTTGTGTGCGGTGCGCTATTACGAGTTCGCGTGTGTTCTTGCTTACTTGCGGGGGAAATATTGCACGAACTTACCCATGCGGTCCTCAATGGGCGCGGCCATCCTGTTTTTCATTCATTGCTTTGGTTCTGGGCATGCTTTTTCTATCCAGCTTCAATCTTTGCAATCCTTTATTTGTTTTTAAGTTTTATTTGGTCTATTTTATTGATTATCTATCCCTCAATTTTTCTTGATCTACAGTTTGTGTTTTCTTCTACTTTTGGTTACTTTAAAACTACTTTTTTTACCTCTTCTTTTATTTACTTTTTCCCTATTCTATTTCCTATTTAATATTTCCATTCCTGTCAAGGACCATGGCAAAGGGAGCCGGGAAGGAGAAGGGGAAGGGTCCCGCACCCCGTACCCGGCTCCCATGCGGGCGATTGAGGGGGGGAAAGTCATAGCCCGGGAGATCTTTAGCGCGGAGGAGGGGGCCGAACTGATTTTTTAAGTCCAATGCCGCCTCCCCAAGACCATCGCAGCAGGCGGCAGGATCCCTGGCGGGTACGGGCTCCGGGAGCGTCAGCAGCTATGGGGGAAGGTGTGCCGGGCCATGAATAAGCAGTCTCAGGTCCGGCGCACCTACAGCCAGGCCACACACCGTGGGCCGATATCCTGAACCGTGAACACGACCGGCTTGATCTGCTAGGCGTCGAGATCCCTGGGCTTGGTGAGTAGTAGTAATAGCTATTTAATCACTACTCCGTTTCTCCTGCTCTATGTTATCATATTGCAAATGTTTGTTTTTTCTGAAGAGCAATAATGCTGCCGATTACATTGTCTGTAAATTATGTTTCAAAATCTTCTGTGATTGCATTGCAGGTGCACTGCTCGCCTGCTCAGTGGCGGTGCTACTATGCTTACTTGTTTTAGATTTTGTGCTCATTTCATTGGCCTGAGTGATTATGTATGAGTGTACTTTACAGAACTGCGTAATGCTAGACACTAAGGGGCAGATTTACAATTACTGGCGCATCCCTGCAAAGTAGCAGGGATGCGCCAGTAATTGTGCACCACGCCTCCACCACCCATGGTGCGCCGCATTGTAAATGTGGCGCACCATGGGGCAAAAACGACACAGATGCGTCACACATCTGTGCCGTAAAGGTGGAGCATTGCTGGAGTTGCGTCGAAAGCACGACGCAGCTCCAGCAATGCTCTGGGGTGCCCTATCACCCCAATGCCCCATCAAGCCGTACGTCTGCTTCAAGCAGGCGCAGGGTTTTGACGCAGCATTGGCCTAAATGTGACTGAGTGAAATCTTGTAGATTTCACTCAGCCACATTTAGGAGACTTTCCTGCGCAGGAACGCCCTCCCTTGCATCGGAACGCCCCCTGATGGCGCAGGGCTTTACAACGTAATGCATCTCCCAGATGCGTCACATTGTTAATATACCCCACACAATGACGCCTCTTTTGCGCTGCAGCTGCGTCACTAAAATGTCAGCCAACGATGGAGCAAAAGAGCTGCAAGGGGCTTGTAAATCTGCCCATAGAGACTCAAGTCCAGTCCTTCCTTTGTGCTCCTGCCACTAATAAGAGATAGTGGTGGTGGATTGATAGTTTGAGTATATTATGACTGGTTATTTAGTAGGAAACTTTGTAGTGTTCAACTTCTCACTGGTCTGCAATCACGATGGACTGTGTCTTTCACTTTGCGTGCTGCGGAGTGGTGCCTGCCAGTCCTAGTCGAACATTTTTGTAGTTTGTTTAGTGAGTTACATAACTTTCCATGTAGACGGTCCGCGAATCCAGCAATACTAATATCCTAGTAGACCACATCAGATAGGTCAATAAATTTAGTGCAATTGTTGTCTATTTCCCCAAAATAATTTGTTATTGTTTTTTTGAAATGTTTGATTTGGTTGACAACAATCATCTATGTTTGTGTCTTTCTTTCATGTTGTACATCAGCACCCCCAGGGGCAACGGGACACAGGAGGAGGTAGCGGCGCCGGCGGAGAAGGGACAAGATCAGGAAGGCCAGGATCGGTCCAGCGAGGGCTCCACTGCTGGCCCCAGTAAGTTTTCCTGTTACTATTAATAATTATACTTCCCTATCTTTTACAGCACCTATTTTTCCAAACGTTCCTCACTCGATTTTTTCTAAATCGTCTTTGATCTTCTTGTAGACTGTTTCTAAATTCTTATCCTGCCTCTACTATGACTCCCTGTGGTACTACTTGATTATTATTAGTCTGTCTGTGTAGCTAACTAAGCTTGCACAGTTGGCAAAAGGTGTTAAACAAAACTCCCATTCTATTCAGCAATAGCTCTATGCACTGAGTGCAGTCCTCTGCGTTGCCCATAATGTCTTTGGAAGTCTTCTAAATGTTTATGCTTTGACAATTCCCAACAATAAAATGTCAATGGCCACCAAGAAAGAATAAGATACTAGTTTACTTTTTGATTGGATAGGAGGACAATGCATACTACTACTGTTGCAGGGACTATTCTGCACAAACAGAACAATGGACACGAAATAGTGCATTGTTTATCAATTATAATAGGTGCAGTTAGACTTTCCACATACCTCCGTCATAACAGAATTTAAACCCCCAATCTCCTTACTGACTAGCTAGTGTGTCTGTCAGGTATCGCCCGGCTCTTCGGGATCCGGGTGATGTTCAAAAGCGTCCACCTCCAGACCTCCCCAAGCTCGGTTCCAACCTGTACCCAAAGCTTAGAGGTGGTCTAGTGAGGGAAAATGTATAAGGCCGGGATGGTGCGGCCTGGAGGGTATCAACCTGAAAGACAAAAGAAGAACCCGTTACAACCACTCTATGGCACCTCTCTATTTAGACTTCTCTATGAGGCGATAACCGTACCTTGCTAAGAGTACCGGTGTGGCTCACCGGTTAGAGGAGGCAGTCTCTGATGCAGAGGTCAGACCCGGGACCAGGGTTCAATCCCCGACGCGGCAGGGCCTTGAGCTCAAAATGTCCACAGACTCGATAATTCTCGCCTCTGTGCCTACTGGAATCGTGGGTTCACATGCTGCAAATGCCCACTACGGCCCCTCCGCGATGGGATGCCTGGTCTTCACCTTGGGGATAACCAGTAGGGGTAATCTCGCAGGAAAAGGCCAGGATGGGTTCCCAAAGCAAGCGCCTTGAGACCTTACGGTGAAAGGCGCTATATAAGAACGTATGATTTAGGATTTATTTATTTACGAACAACCAACGCGGTCACCTGACTCTCTTCTCGTGCGTGGAGCCCCTGAGAGGTACCTACAATGACACAAGCACAATTTATTCCCTTCCTACACTCCATCATAGGTCTCTATGCTTCCGGCCCCCCCTTTGTGTACGTACCAGAGCCTCACACCCCGAAGACACTAATAAGCATGTCAGGCCTCGCCCTTCACTGGTATTGTCAGCAATGATTCCAAAGGTTTACCAACCCCCTCCTTCTGTTCCGTCACAGAAGCAAGAGCGGGAGTCCAATGTTATAGCACCAGAGCCCGAAACAAACGAGAAAAAACAAAGAAAGAAGAAATAATAAACAAGGAGGCTCAAAAGGTATAATAGCCTCAATGCCTACTGCCAATCACCAATGAAGTCTACAGAGTCACTGGGCTCCCATGTGGCAGTAACAGGCACCTCTTCTTTCCCTCAAAGCGCTGCTCGCGAGAGGCTTCCCTCAGCCTTACCTCCCCAAGTCTGCAAATAGAAAGCAATGTCCAGCGTCTGTGTCTTCGCACTCAAGACAGCGAAGCACCCCAGCGCCGCAGAGTGTGTCAGCCGACACACCTCCTCCGTCCAGGAAACACAGATCCAATAGTGGTTGTGTCTTCGCACAAAACCGTCTATGCGAAGCACCACACCACTCAAGTAGGGAGACCGCGTCTCCGTCACTCCTCCGCTGGGTTGGCAAGGATCCCGACCCAGCCGGGTCAAACTAACAGAAGTCCGTGTCTTCGCGCCTGGACCTGCGAAGCACCACGGAAAGCAAGTGACTAACGGGCAGCCGCACCGTTAGCTCAACGCAACTAACATAATCCGATACAACCCGACTTCCGGGTTCAGTCCGAATATGTAGCTCCCGCCACCATGTCGTCGGGACTTCTGGGACATGTATTCCCTCAACTCTAGGTAGGCGCCATGGTCCGGGTTTCAAACCCTGACAGTACGTCCCCCTCCCAAGCGCCTCCTAGAACCAGGTTTCCCTGGAAAGCGAGCATGGAACAGACGCACCGCTCTTGGAGCATGCGCCACCGAGCATGGCTCCCACGAGTCCTCCTCCGAGGTATAGCCCTTCCATGACACGAGGTACCAAAGCCGGCCCCGATGGTACCGGGAATCCAGGATCCTGCGTACCTCGTATTCCAGCTGGTCATCTCTCACCACGGGAGGAGCCGCCACGCGCCTGCGACTGATAGCCGGCTTCAGCAGGCTGCAATGGAAAACTGGATGAATCCGTAGGGATGCAGGCAACTTCAGCCAATACGCCACCGGATTCACCTGGCGGACAACCACGTAAGGACCAATGAAGCAAGGATGGAACACACTGCGATAGCGAAACCTGATGTTTCTTGGTGGATAACCACAGCCGGTCCCCTGCTCGATACTGTGGTCCGGCTTGACGATGAAGGTCTGCCCACCTTTTATAAGTGAGCTTTGACCGGACCAGCTCTGCCTGTATGCGCTTGTGAATCCTCAATAGGTCCGTCACTTGAGCATGCACCGAAGGATGATTCTGTACCTCACTTGGCACTGTCACAGGCAACGTGTTGGCGTGGTACCCGGTGTTCGCCCTAAAAGGGGTTTCCTTGATGGAATTGTGCCAGGAGTTGTTATACGTGAGTTCTGCTAGCCACAGCAATGATACCCATGATTCAGAGGCCTCCTTTGCATAACATCTCAGGTATTTCTTGAGAGTCTGATTTAACCTCTCGGTTTGGCCATCGGCCTGCGGATGGAA
The DNA here is from genome assembly GCF_964263255.1 of Lissotriton vulgaris. Taxonomy (NCBI): domain Eukaryota; kingdom Metazoa; phylum Chordata; class Amphibia; order Caudata; family Salamandridae; genus Lissotriton; species Lissotriton vulgaris. The sequence goes on from NC_141691.1 coordinate 683,236,811, forward strand.
GCTTGTGGATAAGGCCACCTCCACCTGTAATGCCTTACACCATGCCCTCCAAAACCGAGCAACGAATTGCGGTCCCCTGTCCGATACAATGACTTTAGGGAGGCCATGCAACCGGACCACCTGTTGAAGTACCATCTGTGCTGTCTGAGCGGCCGTAGGCAAGTTTCTACATGGAAGGAAATGTCCGGCTTTGGTTAAGCTGTCTACCACCACCAAGATCGCATTACACCCTTGATCCATAGGTAATCCCACCACAAAATTGAGAATGATGGTCTGCCACGGGCTGGAAGGAGTGGGTAACGGCATCAGAAACCCCTTCACTTTACAGTTCTCTCCCTTAGCCCGAGCACATGTGTCGCATTGGGATACCCAGGTTTTCACGTTTCTAGCCATGTTTTCCCACCAGAAGGATCGTTGCAAGGATGACAGTGTTTTCTTGCATCTGGGATGTCCCGGTAATACCGCATCGTGACACCAGTTGAATGCCTTCTGGCGCACTTCATGCTGGGGCAAATACAGTCGGTTACGATGTAACGGTATACCATGATGCAAGCAGCGTTGTTTATCCTTCTTAAGCCATTCTTTACATTGGGCTAAGGTGTAATGATTCTTTACCAGATCCAGGAATGCGTCCGCTGTGACCACACACAAAACCTTCTCAGATGGCACGATGACCTCCGGGGTTACCAGGCTCGTGGCATCTTCTTCGCTTTGTCTCGATAAAGAACCTGCTTTTCGGTTGTCGGTGCCAGGACGGAAGGTTATTACTAAATTGTATTCCGCAAAGAACAAAGTCCATCTCATCTGCCTCTGTGATAAGTGTCGAGCGTTTTTCATAAATTGCAGATTGCGATGATCCGTATATACCGTGACAGGGTGTTGAGCCCCCCACAGGTAGTGCCTCTATTCCTGGAAGGCGTGTTTAATCGCTAGCAGTTCTTTCTCTGCCACGGTATAGTTGGTCACGGCCTGATTCAGCTTTTTGGACAGAAACGCCACCGGGTGCAACTGTCCTGTCTCCCGGTCCCTTTGTGACAGGACTGCGCCTATAGCCAAGTCCGATGTGTCCGCCTCAACGATGAAAGGAACATCGACCTGAGGATGGCGTAGGATAGGTGCCGAACAGAAAGCTTCCTTGAGCTGTACAAACGCTTTCGTAGACTCCCGAGTCCATACATAAGGAACACCTTTCCTCAACAGCCGGGTGATTGGTGCTGCCAACTGTGAAAAATGTGAAATGAAACGCCTATAGTAGTTGGCGAAACCAAGGAAACGTTGGACCTCTCGCACATTCTTTTCCGCCATACTGAACCCCTGGGGACTCAAGATCACCCCCAAGAACTCCACCTGCCTTACACTAAACTCACACTTCCTTAACTTGCAATAAAGATGGTTCTCTTGCAAGCGCTGTAAGATCATACACACGTGCTCGGAGTGTTGCGCAGGGGAAGCAGAATAGATGAGTATATCATCAATGTATATGACCGCTATGCGGTCCAGGTATTCTTTCAACACATCATTCAGGAAATATTGGAATGCCGCCGGGGCATTACACAGCCCGAACGGCATGACCAAATACTCTTACATATCGCGTCTTAAACGCTGTTTTCCACTCATCTCCCTGCCGTATACGGACCAGGTGGTAGGCCCCTCGAAGATCGAGGCGGGTGTAAATGGTGGCCTCTCTCACCTGGTCCAATAACACGGGGTTGAGCAGAAGCGGGTACCGGTTCCTCACCGTATTCCTGTTAAAGACGCGATAATCTATACAGGTCCGTAAATCCCCGTTGGCTTAAGCTGTGAAGAAGAGCGGAGAGGCAGCTGGAGAGCGTGCTGGTCGAATAAACCCTAAGGCACAGTAGTGGTCCAAATAATCGCGTAGATGTTTATTCTCTGGCTCGGAAAGGGCATAGTCCCTACAGGAAGGCATGACTGCACCATCCACCAGGTCAATCCGACAATCATACTCGCAATGGGGTGGTAACCTTTCGGCCTTATCCTCGCTGAAGACTTCCCGAAATTCCACATACTCCGACGGTAGCACAACCTCCTTTTCTGCCGCCGTGGCTACCTGGTGGACCAGAGCGAGAGTCAAAGCTATGGATCGGTGGTCCTTCATGCACTGCAACACACACTCCCCAGACCGGAATTGTATGGTTTTTTGTCGCCAGTCCATGGTAGGACTGTGTCGCCACAACCACGGCATGCCCAGTATGAGCTCATACTGAGGAGCCTCGATGATATTGAGGACAATACTTTCCACATGATCGCATAGATCCCCGGGAAGAGTCAGTTCTAATGCTTTTGTGTGTTCAATAATAGGGACCGACTTCAAAGGGTTGCTGTCCACGGCCATCACCGGTTCAGGTTTCTTGCTGCGCACTCGCGTCAGCCCTAACCGTTGTACTAAACCTTGGTCAATGAAATTCCCTGTGGCACCTGAATCGAACATGGACCGGACGAGATATGTTGTTTGATGGACCTTCAACAGCATATCCAATATTATGTGTGATTCTGAGTTCTTTTGTTCCGCTATAGCCAAAGAGGGTATCTGCCATCCTGCACCCCGTGTTTCCTCCCTATCTCCTACAGTGAACGGAAGACTCTTATCGGTGTCTCCCACCACACTCACCGCCACCTTTTTCCCTGGAAAATAGGTGTTCCGTCTCTTGGGTTTAACCGGACAATCTTGGACATAGTGTCCCTTTTTGCCACAGTAGAGACACAGACCCTGAGCTCTGCGGCTCTTTCTCTCAGTCCTAGATAAGGGCGGCCTTACTGCCCCTATGTCCATCGGTTCTAGCCCTACTTCCTTAGGAGCGGCCTGAGATTGATTATCCAGTTCTCTTACTGGAGATGGCTTCTCCCCCTTTCATCCTCCCCCATGCCGTTCAGACATACAATGGTCTAGCCTTAGGGTGAGGTTAATGAGATCGATGCAGGAGGTGGGTTGCGGATCGATTTGTGCCAACACATCCTTCAACTCCTCGCACAATCCCTGGTAGTATAAGGACATTCTTTTTTCCTCCGGCCAGGCGGTTTCTGCAATCAAGCGGTTGAACACCGTCATATAGGACACTAGGGGCTAGATGTAGGTAGAATAGATTTACCGATTTTTAATTACCGAATTTTACCGATTCAGTAATTAAAAATCGGTAAATCTAAGGGGTGGGTATGTAGGTATTCCAGATGTGCTGGAATACCGAATCGGAAGAATTCAGTATTTACCGATTTGGTAAATACCGAATCGGTAATGCCCATTCATTCCTATGGGCTTTGAAGCCCATTGGAATGAATTGGCATTACCGATTCGGTATTTACCGAATCGGTAAATACCGAATTTCACAAGGGTGCAGGGGGTGTCACTTTGACACCCTCTGGCACGCCAAAAATAGGCATGTGTGCCATGTGGCACACAGACATACCCTAAGGGCATGTCTGTCTGTCACATGGCTAGGTGTGCATGCACACATGTGCATGCACACCTGAATTCGGTATTTTAACACCCAATTGGATTTTGTGGTAAAATACCGAATTTGTTGGGCCTTTGGGACTCAGAAGAGTCCCACCTACATCTGGGAATTACCGAATCGGTAAAAATACCGATTCGGTATTTTACAGATTCTGTAAATTTACAGATTCGGAAAATTTACAGAATCTGTAAAATCTGGCCCCCTACATCTCAAGATGCCAAATACCGGTCGGAAACGGCCGAATTCGTCCGTTTCCGACCGGTATTTGCCACCTACATCGGGCCCTAGGCCCCTTCTGCCCTGTATGAGCTCCAAAAGTTCTTAATACGCACTGAAGGTGGTCTCCCTCCGGTCGAACACCCTCTCAAACTCCTTCCTGAAATCATCCCAGTTAGAAAGCAGTGGGTCCTTGTTCCGCACCAACGGAGTCACCCAATCGGCCGCATCCCCCGTGAGATATGATATCGCAAACGCGACCCTAGAGACGTTAGTAGGGAAAGACGCTGGTCAACAAGAAAAGTGCAATGCTATTTGCGTAAGAAAAGCCTGAATTTATAGGGGGTCCCCTGAATATCTCTCCGGTGTGGCTAAAGGGACTGGCAAGGGAACCGTGACGTGTATCTGAGGGTTGGATGAAGAAGCATCAAAAGGGTTGCGAGCCTGCTTATCCACCCTTTCCCTAAAAGCTGCGGTCCCAGCCTTGGAATCTGCCAGCTCCTGCTGGACCAGCACAAGAGCTTGCAGTACGTCATCCAAGGTTGCCATGTTTGCAAATCACCCCGACCAAGAAGAGCAATAATTTGTGGGTATCGGATTCTGTCAGGTATCGCCCCGCTCTTCGGGATCCGGGTGATGCTCAAAAGGGTCCACCTCCAGCCCTCCCCAAGCTCAATTCCAACCTGTACCCAAAGCTTAGAGGTGGTCTGGCGAGGGAAAATGTATAAGGCCGGGATGGTGTGGCCTGAAGGGTGTCAACCCGAAAGACAAAGGAAGAACCCGTTACAACCACTCTATGGCACCTCTCTACATAGACTTCTCTATGAGGCGATAACCATACCTTGCTAAGAGTACCGGTGCGGAACAACCAACGCAGTCACCTGACGCTCTTCTCATGCGTGAAGCCCCTGAGAGGTACCTACAATGACACAAGCACAAGTTATTCCCTTCCTGCACTCCGTCATGGGTCTCTATGCTTTTGCCCCCCCCCCTTTGTGTACGTACCAGAGCCTCACACCCCGAAGACACTAATAAGCATGTCAGGCCTCGCCCTTCACCGGTATTGTCAGCAATGATTCCAAAGGTTGACCAACCCCCTCCTTCTGTTCCGTCACAGAAGCAAGAGCGGGAGTCCAATCTTAAAGCACCAGAGCCAAAACAAACGAAAAAAAACAAAGAAAGAAGAAATAATAAACAAGGAGGCTCAAAAGGTATGATAGCCTCGATGCCTACCGCCAATCACCAATGGAGTCTACAGAGTCACTGGGCTCCCATGTGGCAGTAACAAGCACCTCTTCTTTCCCTCGAAGCTCTGCTTGCAAGAGGCTTCCCTCAGCCTTACCTCCCCAAGTCTGCAAATAGAAAGCAATGTCCAGCCTCTGTGTCTTCGCACTCAAGACAGCGAAGCACCACAGCGCCGCAGAGTGTGTCAGCCGACACACCTCCTCCATCCTGGAAACACAGATCCAATAGTGGTTGTGTCTTCGCGCAGAGCCGTCTATGCGAAGCACCACACCACTCCTGTAGGGAGACCGCGTCTCCGTCACTCCTTCGCCGGGTTGGAAAGGATCCCGACCCAGCCGGGTCAAACTAACAGAAGTCTGTGTCTTCCCGCTTGGACCTGCGAAGCACCACGGAAAGCAAGTGACTAACGGGCAGACGCACCGTTAGCTCAATGCAACGAACACAATCCGTTACAACCCGACTTCTGGGTTCAGTATGAATATGTAGCTCCCACCTCCATGTCGCCGGGACTTCTGGGACATGTAGTTCCTCAACTCTAGGTAGGCGCCATGGTCCGGGTTTCAAACCCTGACAGTGTTAGAGTCATTTAGCTCCCGAATTCATCGATGATTGATCCCCAATGATTATACAACCCAGGACATAAGACTACGGAGTAAGAGTCCTGAGCTCTCAGAGCCACGGACTCATGCTTGACAATTGCAAACCCTTTCGTTCACTCACTCATGACCAAAAACCACAGAGTCTATGTAAGTTTTAAAGCTTTGTTAAAAGTAAAAACATTTATTAAAATCAAGTTCAGCATACAACATAAACGGTGGATTGAAAATTGAAAAGTGCTTAGTGATTTCATACATTAATTGTGGGCGAGCCCTCACCAGGTTGGAACTTCAAGTCTTCTTTGTGGTGCTGAATCGTTGCTGACTCCGTCCAAGTGATGATTATCTGTTCTTGCTCTTGTTCTTAGAAGGGAAGCTTCTGTCTGTTATGAGAAAAATGGTGCGTGTTAAAAAGCAAGCATTCATCAGTTGTGCTAAAAGTGTAGCAAGCCGTGTTACGGCTAAGCATAACTAAAAACCACCCTTCCCTGAAAAAAGGGCAATTAGTAGTTTCGACTAGAGAGTCACAAATTATTAAATTTGTTTGTGTAGTCTTAGTAACATTTTTTCATTCCTAGACAAAATACTAGGGAGTGGTGTATATGGCATCTAAGAATCTGAAATGGATTTTCTAGGCTGAACATCGGCACAGCCCTTCACCGGTGCCGGGGTCAGCACGGAGGTGGGCACTCCTGGGGCGGAGGCGGTGCAACAGCCAGCGGGAACTCCTGTGGGGGATGGCACGGGAGTGGCGGGCAGTGGTAAGCTATTATATTCCTTAATTATTGAGATTGCAGACTGCAAAGTGTGCTCTTTGCACGGGTGTATATGTTGTACAGTACAAGTATACTTTACTGTTAAGAAGACTTACAAATTTAGAACTAAGTTTTTATCAACCAGGTAGTAGCCTCCTCTAAATTGACTTCAACTCAGCTGTTAAAGTTTTATCGAGAAGCCAAGTCAGATCAGAGATGAACTTTTGGATGGGATGAACGAAAAGGGAAAGAAGGGTGTAAGTAAGTATGGAAGGACGAGCGAGTAATGATGACTGGCAAAGAATGATACGTGTTTTTGAATGCTGCCCGAGGTGGCTGGGAATATGATGCATGGCTGGTTGAAGGATGAAGCAAGGATGGGTGGAAGGAGAAAGGGAAGAGGACTGCCAGGGTGGGTGAAACAGAAACTGTATGTGTGCGCAATATATCCTTTGGTTCAAATTCAAATGCAAGTCAAGCACGGATGCATGGCTTGCGGTTTCCAAAATAAAATGAAAGTGTTGTTTTTCCGTGAGAAAAACTAAGATTTGCCCAGTTGAGACGTTAAGAAGAATGATTGACATTTACTTTGAATGGATGGATGCCTGGATCATGGTACTAGTAGACAGAGTAGATGGTCACTGGATGAAGTAAGTGTTACTTTGAAGAGCATGTAACACTGCACCCGCACGTCCGTTTCAGTGTAGCAAAGGCAAGGATAAGAAGTTGTAATTTTTCCGAATACTACCATGAATAGTAGCAGTAGTTTGTATTGCAAGCACAGCATATATCCGGCGTTTACGGGGCTTCTCACTACCTCTGTTAATTTTAGTACAACTCTGTCATTAATGTGTGGCCTATCAGTGTTCACTCAAACAAAACAAAGCACCTAAAGTCATCCCATATGTAAGCAAATATCCTGTGAAGGGATAGATAATCATTTTATTTATCTTCTTCATTTTCCGTTTCTATTAGTCATTGGCGCTGTAGGGTGACAGTTAAATTAATTAAGCAGTAGCCCTTGTAACAGAGTATTCTCAGTGCCACCCGTAATAGAAAAGTAAGAGCTTCACCACCTGCATGTACTGGACTGGTACAGTAACGCTTGTCTGTGTCATCATGGCTTGCGTCTGTTTTTCTCGGGTGCAAGTTGACTGCGCTGGCATTATGCCGGCTTTCAGAAGTTTACGTACCAATTTCGCTAAACAAGAGAGAAGAAGAAGAATAAGACTGGTGTACTGTCATAGTCGACTCTAATGTAGTGAGTCCATATAGTGCTCATAGAATTGATTCCTGAAACTCCCACTAAATGTTAGAGCAGAGGCTGACGAAGTGGGAGGTTAGATAGATACAGGCCACAAATGTTATGTACTGTGCTCGCAAGTTGCTAGTTCTACTGTGACACAACTTTCTGCTGAATTATTTTTGTTAATCTTAAAGAGCATTGGATACAGTATGTCTTTCTTTCTTCATATAGATGCTCCTTCCAAACTGACACGGAAGGAGCTGGCTAGTCGGGCCCGGCAAAGGAAGCTGGAGGCGATTGTTGCCGAATATCGGCGGCTGGTGGCCCAGGAGGAGGAGGTCACGCAGTCCACCACAACATCCACCGCGACAGTTGCATCCTCCTCCACGCTCCCAGGGTCAGCCAGTCAGCGCAAGCCTTCAGCGGTACAGAGCCGTGGTACAGCAGCCACCCACCACCGCCAAGCAGCCAAAATATCAGCTGCCCCCCACAGCACGTGCAAGGCCCGCATCCACCGCATAACCCTCAGGGTGTCCAACCTTGAGCAGGAGATGAAGAGAATGAAGAGCCTGCTCAAGAAGAACCTCCGCGGGGAGCAACGGGCCCACCTGGCCAAAGGACATCGCTCACGCCAGTAGAGGAGGAGAGACTGCCCCTTGCCCCTTTTTTAAAGAATTTTGGTGGGGTGGGAATTGGGAGTTGGGTTTTTTCTTGGACTTTGGGGACTTTTTCATGGACATTCTTTGGGGTTAGGGAGCGGGGTGGGCAGCTCTTGCAGGATAGTTTATTTTTGTTATGTTTTTAAATAATTATTTATTTTCAACTTAAACATTGCATACGCGTTTTTACTGTTTTGCGGGGGAGGCGGGGGAGGCGGGGGGGCCTTAGCTGTTCGTTTGTTTTCCTGAAACTTAACTGGCTGCTTGATTCAAATTGTCTAAGTAATCGCCCAAATGTTTACAAAAGTAAGTGCCACTCACAGAGTTGGTGAATTCAATTGTCCTACTACTTTAGTAGTACTACCGTCAGTCTCTCCTCTCTCCTCCTACTCCATTATTCTTCCTCCCCCCAAACGCTTATCTTACCTGTGATTCTTGTTTGAGATTAGGCCTAGGGCTAGGCACAGGGCTGGCTGCCTGGCAACTGGCGATGAAGGTTGGCAATCCTGGGCGGATGAAATGGTATCGTTGTGGTGGTAGTGGTGGTACACAGTGGCAGTAGCAGCATATGAAAAAAAAAGAAAATGAAACCTTGAGTGGCCTGAGCGGATCATTACAACAGTACGATGGATAGCATAGTACACAAGAACAGTGCCATAATTTAGCCTAACAAATGCTAAAGTTTCCAAAGTATACTAGTTGCGTGGAGTTTGGCTTTTGCTACTACAAGAGATAGTACTGAAGGTGAAGGGCACAGCAGCGTAATCATTCGCCACGTGTAGGAGGAGGATGTTTTCTGTTGCTTTGACCTTATCCTCCCCAGCAAGTATGTGGAATTATTGTTGTAATATACTCACACCTCAATGCAAACCACACAGCCCGTGGGAAGAGGGTTAGGGTTTGAAACTTGGATGGGAATGGGGTTTGTGGGGAAAGTTTTGCGGAGAGAGGAAAAAAAAACACAGCATGGGCAAACAACAAATGAAGATAAACAAATCTTTGGATACAAAGCTATCCATAAATCTTTTAAGGGACATAAAGGAAGTGCATGCACTACTGCATGCATGAAGTGGTTTGCTAAATGGATAGGTTACTGTAAAGTAAGTAGTACTTTCTACAATGTACTGACTATGAAGAAACAATGTGACAGTACAGGGCTGCAGTAATTACTCAAGTTCACTTGCCTATCTGCCCTCAGGGAGAAGAACCACTTAGTACATTAAATTAGTTAAAAAAATAGCAAAGAAAAAAGTATACAATGGCTGGAGGGATGAATTGAAGCATAGAGCAAACAAATGCACAGAGACACACTCACAGAAGTTCACAGCAATAACATTACTTAAAAGATAAGAAGAAATGAAGATGGATACTGTAACTGTATGTTGTTGTAGTTGTCCTGTTGAATTTGGGAAGATGCATGCATCCAGCCATTACTCTTTTTCGCGGTACTCCTCCATTCCATCTGACGTTCCACCGATCAATGTTGGGGACAAGAAGACACCTTGTCCACTGCCTGCCTGGTGGATGCTGAATTGCAGGTCGCTAAGCCTGAGGTCATCCTTTTTGCCATTGCACAGGGTAAAAGCCGGCCTGTAATTGTTGATGGAAAAACAGGAAGTGATATTAAAAGACCAGGGAGAAAAAAATATAAAGTACGCTGTGTAGTGCAAAAATAACACTTTCAGTTTCAGAGTAGACAGTATTACAAAACATAGAAGCATCATTTCGAAAGTGCGTACTCTGAGTCTCCTTTTCAAGGATAAATTAGTGTGGGCGAAATTTGCGGATCTTTCCCCTCAAGCTAGGTGTAAAGTGTAAACTGCGATTTTAAGAACCCTAACCCTAACCCTAGGCCCTAACCCCCCTTTTTCACCATGAATTTTTTCCAAACCACTTCAATCCGATATTAGACCTTGCCCGTATTGCCCCCAGACCCCTGAACCCACCGGCAAAAAAGCAGAACACCCCCAAACAGGCAAAAAGCAAAAATGCAAAAAGTGACACTTAGAAAAATGTAGGCCTAGTTCCCAGCACTCCATGCCCGCTCTGCAGCTAGGCCCTTACTCCCCTTTCCAACCATGGATTTTCTTCAAACCACTTGCAACCAAAATTAGGCATGCCCAGCAGTGCTCCAAGAACCTCCAACCCCCACCAAACACCAGGAACCCCCCAAACAGCCTCCTGAAAACAAGAAAGTGAGCGAAAAGTCCAAAAAGAGAAAAACTTCTGCACCATGGATTTTCTCCCAACCACTTGATTTCAATATTAGACCTTTCCCGCATTGCCCCCAGACCCCTGAACCCACCCGCAAAAAAGGAAAACACCACCAAACAGGCAAAAAGCAAAAATGGCCCAACCTTCAATTTAGTCCAAATGTGCTCTGCAGCTAGGCCCTAACTCCCCTTTTCCACCATGGATTTTCTGAAAAACAAATGCAATCAAAATTAGACTGTGCCAGCAGTGCTCCCAGACCCCAAAACCCACCCCCAATAACCTAGAATCCCCCGAAACAGCCCCCCCAAAAACAGGCAAGTGAGCAAAAACTGAAAAACTTTTTCACCATGGATTTTGTCCAAACCACTTGATTCGGATATTAGACCTTCCCCGCATTGCCCCCAGACGCCTGAACCCACCTGCAAAAAAGCAGAACATCCATTCCCCATACAGGCAAAAAGCAAAAATGCAAAAACTGACACTTAGAAAAATGTAGGCCTATAGACGGCAGGAACTTGCTGGTGCATTTTTTGAGTGGCAAGATGGCCGCTGACAGGCCGTAGGGAGAAGCCGTGCTCTTTCCTCTCTCCCCATGTTAGGAGGAAAATTGGACTGTATGTAGCACACCATCCTTCTAGATGGCGAAAATTGTATAGAACCCCCTGAGAGATATGAGAAGTAGGGGGGAAAAGCCTCCGTGAAGAATAATGCTCTACAAAATAGGAGTGATTAAATTAACAGTGAACTCAACTCTCGTCTCCGATGCGGGCTTTCCTCCCGCAACACCGCGGCTGGCTCTGACCTTTAAAGAGAGCATCAAAGGGAGCCTGATTCGTTCTTATAGGCTTCTAGAAGGAATTACTGGCAGGAGCCGGTACTACTGGTGCCGGGTAAGGAGGATTGCAATGGCTCCGAAACCACAGAGAACCGCAAGGGAGCAAAAGGAAGACAAGGAGAAAGCACTATGGAGCGACCCTGATGCCCCAGCGGCAAATCTACGGACGAAAACAGCTCTGCGCAAGGTGGAGGAGCGACCGGCTCAGCGTGATATGGATCTGGGTAAAGCCGCCGGTGACGCTGGAGCAGTGAATCAAAAAGAAAAGAAAGAGAAATTAAAGGAGAAAATCACCTCTAACAGGAGGAATAACACTGCTGCTAAGACTTCTGAGCAGGCAGTACTAAGACAGCCTACGGTGTTCGAGGCGTTCTCCCCTGCGATGGCGGCGAGCGCGAACGTCAAAGTGATGGCAAACGCTAGAGTAGCTGCTAAGGTGATCGTGCAGACCCCGCTCTTTCCAGGTTCAGGGTGTGGAAAATGACAATGTTAATGCACATAAGCGGCGTTCATTTGCTTCCATCATACCCTCACTGTAAGCAGAATGAATACCGTGAAGCGTCGACCGCATCATCTTGCCAGCATAGACCCATGCACGCACACACACAAACAACCATTTTAGACACCATGGCCTCTCTGCCCATTTGTTAAACTCCCGGCACCCCTCCTCCGCGCACTCTGGCTGCCCCCCCCCGCTCTCTCCTGCACGGGTCATAAGACTTCTCCTTCTGTGCGACACTGCCCCTGGGAATCACACCCCACGCCTGACCAACACCTCCCTTCTTTTCTTAAATACCCCTCCTTTGATGACCCCTTCCACTGAGCCCGACTGTCTGCATGGACCGCTGGTCATCCCTTAGCCTGAGGATACAGTTTATTGCCCGCTACTGTATGCACTCGCCCCTCTTCAAAGGAGCTACTATTGATCATGACCTCCCCACCCCCTGAGATCCGATCAGGCGCACACATTCCAAAGGAATCAGCGGAACACTCTGCTGCATTGTAGTCCCCTCCTATTGTATGGGGGGGGGTGAGGACCTCATGCTGCAGCCACGTGTTGGAATAAACCGGAACGGGGGGGGGGGTACTGGGGATGTCTTTTCCTTGCTTCACAATGTCTTTATTGTAATAAGGAATGTTTATGTATCATCAACTTGTGTATAAAAGACGCAGTCTCAGAGAACTTGTTAGAGCACCTCCCGAAGACACCGTGTTTTGTGTCCGAAATGACAGGCTCTCCTCATGAGTAATAAAACTCTGTTCTTGTGTCCCTGTTTCCAGCGCCCGTCTCTTTGTTTGGTAACTATTCAAAATGGGAACTAAGAGGCACCTTGCGCCAGCAGCCTGGGCATCGGTAGTAGTCTGGGTGATTTTCCTCAATTGGCGTCCCAACGCGGGGTCCATCAGCGACATAAGGTCCGGTAAGAGAGGTCCAGACGATGGGGTGAACGTCGAAACGATTGGAGTATACGTGCCTTAAGAGGGCCCTCGCCCGGCTGCCGATTAAATGAACTTCACCGATTCTGAACGGACCTCTCTGAGGTGACCTACTGTCCTGACTGGAACCCCACAGGAATGCTGCGGTAAATAATGAAGTAAGAGAACGATCGGGCGCTGGAAGGAGGAAGGCGAAGAACTGTCCACACGGTCCGGTCCGGGTAAGGTTAAGTAGGACGTCTTTACGTCTGATTGGTAGGATGGCTTTACCCATCTGATTGATTGATTGATTGTTTGTATTGGAATTGGTATTTAAATACTGATATTGCTCATTGATTGGTTCATTTAGCTTTGGTTGCTACTTGAAGTATTGGTTCTCTTTGAGACATTCTCTGTTTGCAAACAGCGACGAATAGGAACGTTCCTCTCTCTTTGCAAATAGTGAAGGATAGGTAATGCAGACTTTTGTCCCCGTTGTAATCCGTCATGCCTGTCTTTCTCCCCCACTGATTGTTTGTTATCGATTTTATCGATTATTGTTCTTTTGAGATATTCCCTGTCTACAAATAGAGAGGAATAGGAATATTCTGTCTCCCTTTGCAGACAGCGAAGGACAGGTAATGCAGACTTTTGTCCCCGTTGTAATCCGTCATGCCTGTTTTTCTCCCCACTGATTGATTGATTGTCTGGACATTTACTGTTCAAAGAATAGTTCGTTTGAGGTATTCTCTGTTTGCAAATAACGTAGAATAGAAATATTCTGTCTAGTCTTTGCAAGTAGTGAAGGGTAGGTAATGCGGACCTTTGTCCCCCGTTGTAACCTGTCATGCCTATCCACTCCCCACTGATTGATTAACTAGTTCCACCCGGACCATTTATTAGAGGTGGATCGTCTGGCTTAACCGGAGGACTCCCACCCTAGTAAAAAGGACATATGTAAAATATGAAGTAAAACACCATATCCTGTTAACAGAAACTTTAGCATGAAACACATTAGGAAAGGAAGGAAAAAGAAGTCGAGCGAAATCAGTAGGCCACTGAAGAGCTTTCGACTTCGCTAAAAATAAGAAATGTTAGAAATAACCTGCAATAAGAAACATAAAATTGACGAGGGAAGCCAAGCTTGACACCAAGGCAGACACGAGGTAGTTAGGCTTCACCGCCCCTCACTGCTCCAAACATGTCTGTCCCACCGCCCGCCACGCCCAATAACTGTAAAATGAAATAGATACAAATCAGCAGACACCTACCCCCATTCCGGAAGCTCCCGAAGTGCAACAGGCCCACGGTCACGCCCATCCGGAAGGCGAGGCCTCGACGCGTGCAGAGCAGGGCCCGGCTGGCCGCCATCGGAGGGAGAGGCCGTGGGGTGGAAGGCCCGAAAATGTGCTGTTCTCCCCATTCCCTTCTTCTGCCGCCCTGCAGGCCACAGGGGGGGGGATGTCTTGCCTCTGCCTCCGACCCCCCACCCCCCTCTTTTCCGCCTGCTCTGGCCATGAAAAACTGGAACCGAGGCCGACAGGGTCCCCCGGCCGACAGCACCTCTTCTTCAATCATTGCTGCCACAACACTCCTTTGTTTAATTATGGGTACAACGGCACTTTCGTATAATGGCTTCGACAACGCTGGACTGTTGGCCGCGACAGCGCCATGCTTCAACAACACCGGATTGTTGCCTGCGACAGCACTTCCAATGATGACTGCGACAATGGAGGGGGGGGATGTCTTGCATATGCCACCGACCCCCTCCCCCCCCCTCTTCCTTGCCTGGTACGGCCATCCTGAAATGCTGGAGCCGAGAAACGGTGTGGGGTCGCTGGGAGGAGGAGGCGGCACGAACGAGCCTCCCCCACCTCTACAGGTGGAGGCTTCCAGCGACACCCCAACGCTCCATTTGAAGGGTCCCTATCAAAAACCGGCGCTTTTGCCCAGGACCGGCGCACGTCCTGTGCTCTTCTCCTCGACCTTGAAGATTCTATAAGAGCCGGGTGCCCCGACCCCTCCACGCGGGCGCCCCCGTCCCCCGATGGGAACCACGAGACGTCGGCGCACTCATGCCGGCACCAGCCTCAGCCTTGAAATACCCAAAATCCTGCAAGACTGCCGACGTGATCAGTTCCGGTGGGACACCAGTATGACCCGGTAGGAAAGATTGTTGCCTCCCCCCCACTTTGACTGATGGTTCATGTCACCAGCCCCTTCTGTTACCCCTTTCACGAAACTGTTTGGACTTCCGAAAGAGGTTCTGGTCCGACCACGAGTTTAGGGAGACATCTTGACCATACTCGGATATGCCTGACCTCACCCAAAATGGCGCCGGTACAACTGAAACTTTCAGGTCTTTGTTGTACCCCGATTGCTCAGCCTTGATGTTATGAGATATGAATGTAGTGGGACAATGAATTGATATAAGATGGGTACTGATTATGTAGTAGGACAATGAATTGATATAAGATGGGTACTGATTATGTGTTAGGACAATGAATTGATGTCGAGTTTTGATGCACCATGGTTACTGAAAGTTTGAATTTCAACACTTATGATATTTGCTCACAAATGAAGTTTCGATATGATTTTATTGCACTTGTCGCACTTTCCATTATGAAATCAATGACCGCCGACTCCGTTCCCTTCATGCACAGTTCCGGCCTGCTCCGTGGCCGACCCACGGGGTTGTAGGCCCGTATTTGTGCACCAACATTTTTAATTAAAGGTTTTTTAAAGGAGCAAGTATAACTGTAGTGTTTGCATTGATAAGCTTCGAATGTATGGCTACTGTCCCCGATATAAGTGAAATATAGGTGGATGAAAGCAGCTCGATTAAGGTTGAAGGTTAAAAGCGTAGTGCGCAGAAGCAGCGAAAATGAATGTTCCAGGTTTTGATATATTTATTTTTTCTTCTTCGTGCAGCATAAAGCGATCAATAAAGGCCCTGGTACTTAGCTCCTACTTTAAGTGCCGCATGTATCAAGGAAGTTGTTTTAAAATGTCCTAAACCACCCCGAAGGAAATGCCACCTAGCCCCTTTAGTTTCCGTGCCTGACAGACAAAAAACGAACTTAGACCACTGTAGACCATCCCTTTCCTCAGTCCATCAATAGTTATCTCTCCCACGCAACCGGTCCCTCTGGGCTTAAACGCCGAGATGGTAGAGACCGCATCCTGTGGAGATAGGCCGAGTATGTGGTAGGTAAAAACATTTTCGGGTTTATGCGCGCTGATGTGTTTTAAAACGCTGCCCCCACCCCTTTCTTTTTCCCTTCTTTCTGCAGATCATGTCAGGACGTCGACTAAAGTATGGAGAAGAGCTAAGCAACACGCCATGGTCCCGCGCGAAAGTCAGGCTAGCACTGTGAAGAATCGTGATTGTCTGAGGGAACAGCCCCTGAGAGTGTGACGATTTTTGTGTGATATGAACACACGTGTGCATGCCCTGATGTGTATAGCTCGACTAAATATACGTTGTACACATTTGGATGGATGGGAGAATTGTTTTGTGCGTGACTTAAGTAATGACGAACGACCGAGGGAGGGGGGAAAAAGGGAACTGGACATGGTACCTATACACGACGGACAAACAAAGATATAGCATTTCCTTACTTACAAGTGACTCTCTCTGAACCCAGCAACTGGAGGAGTGGTCCGAAGTAGAAACTTGACGGGGTATTACAGTATGGCAAAATATGACTTCAACTGATACCCCAAGTAATACAACCAAGCAAGGACGCGCACCAATGAGTAAACTCTGCCCCGTTGTCCTCCCGGTTGATACCCCTCTGTCGCTTCAGCCTGGAAAATCATTCGTTAGAAAAGAAAAAGAGAAATAATTCAAAGGCCCCACTGTGAGTATTAGCCCGACCAGATTAATTCCCGACCAATTGGCAGAGGTGTAGAGAAGAAAAAAAAAAAAAAAAAAGGTAAAAAGCTCAACGCCCAAGTGAATTAAGTAGGATACTAAGAATACGCAGCATGCAGGAAGAAATATTTCTGGCCAGAAAACTGTTCTATGTTCTGTCTTGGATCATTTGTGTGTAAATGCATGTATTGTCACCCCCACCTGAATTCGTGTGTACGTAATGTATGGATTTATGTCGCCCTTCTGCCTGTGTTTCTATATTACTTGACCCCTGCTGTTCTGTGTTGTGTGCGCACTAAATGGCCTTTTATTGTACACGTTTCTGTCTTTCTCTCTCTCTCTCTCTCTCTCTCTCTCTCTCTCTCTCTCTCTCTCTCTCTCTCTCTCTCTCTCTCTCCGTCATGCGTGTACCAAGTGGTTCATTTAGAATGCGGACGACTCTCACTCTCTATGAGAGTCCCCCTACTCCCTCCTCCTTTATGTAGTAACGCTGTGCCCCGCCGGCACGAGCCTAATTGGGTCTTTTTGAACACAAAGGTGTTCGGCGAAATTGACAGGAACTCAAACGATTGTGACTCGCCGTGTTACTACCTCTCCTTTCCGCAAAATGAAGGAACTTGAATTGGCTAAAAAAAGGAAAGGACAGGTGAGACGACTGATGTCCCCTAATCTGGCCTTTTATAGGGGGACTATACGTCAATGGCCTTCTATTCTCAGTTTTTAGAAAAACAACCCCCAATGCCCAGATTGTCCCACCCCTCTGCGCCCAAGTGCGGATGTCCAAAGCGTCCTCGCCTCTCCCGATTGACCCCAGCTCCATAACTGTTGCCCCCGAATTATAACTGATGACCCTGATTAACCATTGCTCTCCGGGAAAACAATGTTTAGCCTCTTTCCCTTTCTCATGATGTTAGATGTTAGTACACCCACCTGTTCGCTAGAATTAGCCGACTCTGGAGGGAAATGTAAGACTGCTAGGACTTGGGTTAGTGAACGGGTCTTTCCCGAAGGATCCGACTCCGAGTTTGATAAGAATACACAGTCGATAGGAGCCTGACTTCTCTCCATACATGCCATGAATGAACGCCAAATAGGACTTAGTACAACCTCAGTAGAAATGCCTGCATACATACTACATAGTGATGACTTCTGACTGTGACTGATGAACAAGTCCCTAGCCACTTAGGATTGAGGACGGGATTGAAATGTATAAATATCCTCTGTTGACCGGTTCTCTAAAAACTTGTTTTGTACCCATTCAAGGATACACAATCACCGGAGGAGAGGGGCCGGACGTGACACTCCGCCTGGCCACAGATCATGAAGCACGTATGACCTGGACCAAAGGTGGAGCCGCAGAGCAATGAGACGCGGGACGAGGCACCACTTTCAAACACGGAAAATGAAAGAATGAAGGGCTGCCCTGAAGCCCCTGTTTGCTGACCAACCTGTGCCAGAAGTCCCCCGCCCTTCCGAGCCCGAACAATGGGCCTGCCTGCTTGTTATCATTTGCTCCCTGGGTCTGCTTCAGAGAATCTGACTCCACTCCGCCCTCTCTTCCCTCGATTACCCAATGACACCCCCATTCTAACCCCTGGATTTTGACTCAGAAAAAGGAACGACATTTAGGAAGAATAGGGTTTTGCCACGG
Source organism: Lissotriton vulgaris (assembly GCF_964263255.1). Classification (NCBI taxonomy): domain Eukaryota; kingdom Metazoa; phylum Chordata; class Amphibia; order Caudata; family Salamandridae; genus Lissotriton; species Lissotriton vulgaris. Next base: position 683,254,994 of record NC_141691.1, read on the forward strand.
AAGGAAAAGGAAATGCAGGTGCCGAGCGTGAGGCACCCCTAGAAAGATTAGTTAGAAAACAGGACTGTGATCTAACAGCAGAGGACAGATCGCACCCTGCAACGTGTAAAGTCGGATCCGAGCTGGACTCATAGCTCCACCGCCGGTGCTCAACAGCGCCAATGAAAGAAGACGGACTAGAGCCTACCAGGGATGGCTCGCTGCTAAAAGACACTGTGATGAAGATATCATTCCCCTTTCCCTTGACTGATTGCTTGTACTGAACTGAATTCCTCCCTCAACCACTTTGTATTGTTTTCAAAATGTTTATCGGTCACTTTTACCGTATATTGATACCGCCGAAGAGAAAGTCAGAACGTCTATAGTATGTAGTATGCTGATCCCTAGATGAATAACCCACCAAATGTAAATTCATATGTACTGTATTCTGCCACCCGTATCGACTGATCATGGTTATACACAATCTGCTAGTATTGACAAACGCTATCTCATTGACCGCACGCGACTATATGTACACCCATCAATTGGGAAGAACAGGAAAATGAACTAACTTATGTTAAAAAGCGGCGACTGTGGAAAATGACAATGTTAATGCACATAAGAGGCGTTCATTTGCTTCCATCATACCCTCACTGTAAGCAGAATGAATACCGTGAAGCGTTGACCGCATCATCTCGCCAGCATAGACCCATGCACGCACACACACAAACAACCATTTTAGACACCATGACCTCTCTGCCCATTTGTTAAACTCCCGGCACCCCTCCTCCGCGCACTCTGGCTGCCCCCCCCCCGCTCTCTCCTGCACGGGTCATAAGGCTTCTCCTTCTGTGCGACACTGCCCCTGGGAATCACACCCCGCGCCTGACCAACACCGCCCTTCCTTTCTTGAATACCCCTCCTTTGATGACCCCTTCCACTGAGCCCGACTGTCTGCACGGACTGCTGGTCATCCCTTAGCCTGAGGATACAGTTTATTGCCCGCTACTGTATGCACTCGCCCCTCTTCAAAGGAGCTACTATTGATCATGACCTCCCCACCCCCTGAGATCCGATCAGGCGCACACATTCCAAAGGAATCAGCGGAACACTCTGCTGCATTGTAGTCCCCTCCTATTGTATGGGGGGGGGGTGAGGACTTCATGCTGTAGCCACGTGTTGGAATAAACCGGATCGGGGGGGTGGTACTGGGGATGTCTTTTCCTTGCTTCACAATGTCTTTATTGTAATAAGGAATGTTTATGCATCATCAACTTGTGTATAAAAGACGCAGTCTCAGAGAACTTGTTAGAGCACCTCCCGAAGACACCGTGTTTCGTGTCCGAAATGACAGGCTCTCCTCATGAGTAATAAAACTCTGTTCTTGTGTCCCTGTTTCCAGCGCCCATCTCTTTGTTTGGTAACTATTCAAAATGGGAACTAAGAGGCGCCTTGCGCCAGCAGCCTGGGCATCGGTAGTATTCTGGGTGATTTTCCTCAAGGGCTTGCCTCCCCAACGGAATTGCTGGGGACAAACGAAGGGCTCACTCGTGGAACTTCAGCGGCTGCTTTTTTAGGTACGATAGCTGTGGGTGCACAGGGGGCGGAATCAGTGATGGAGCAGCGGCCAGGGCAGGTTCTGATACACTCCGGGCACAATGAGCTAGAGCACACAGAGGCAGCTGCAGGAAGAGCGCATACGTTGCCGCGGGGTGAGATTCAGGGCCCCGATAAAACTATCGTGGATTCCCAGACCCCACAGACTCCAGCGACACCACAGGCATTACAGGTAATGCAGGAGCAGGGGCAGGAGCAGCTTAGCTCTGAGGCTGTAGAGCGGAGGGATATACCAACAAAAATAACCGCAATGAGACAAGAAATCAAAGAATGTCCACAGATGAGAGGTGATAAGCAAAGGGAGTCAGGACCGATATTGCAAGGTAGCGCTGATGACTTGGTTTATCCTCTGGGTGCTGGGGCGTAGAGAAGCAAGATGGAGGCGAGTAGATACTGCCTTTGTTAATGGTGACTGATGAGACTGTGTTAGAATCTGATCCGCAGCCCGGGAATACCAAGTTCCACCCTGGCTTAAATCCTGGCTCACCCAGCGATGACTGTTTCTACTCCCTTAATGAGGGTGGGGAGGAGGAGGAGGAAGGGGCTGTGGGGGGGACTGAAACAGGCTCTGAATCTGCTTCTGCTTCAAGATGCTCAGATATGGAAAGCGAGTTACTCGCTTCTGGATTAGACTCTGATACCTCAGATACCTCAGAGGTGGGGGAGGATACAGTTCATAAACCGCCCTCCAGACGCAAATCAAAGAATCTTATGAAAAAGCGACGGAGTAGATCAAAAAGTGGGGCAAGCCCTCTACAAGCAGAGGTGGTAAAAAGGCTAGACTGGGACTATTCTGCGACTTCGCAGTTGTATCAAGAGGGGTCAGGGGCCGTCCCATTGCAAGATCAGCCACAGAGACAGAGTCAAGGTCAAGGGCCCCTGGGATTTGATAAGATGTATTCAATGCTGAAGCAGATCCAGGTGGAGGCCAGAGTGGAGAGTAGTAGAGCGAGGCAAGAAAGTAAGAAGATACAAGGGTCTCTCCGGTAGGTGAAAAAACTATATGCAGACCTAGTGGGAAGAGTTACAGAGGTGGAGGAAAGAACTGGTAATTTGGAGGATGAAGTCAGCAAATGGCAGGACTTTAAACAGGATCAACAAAGAACTACATCAGACGTCTTATGGAAACTCTGAGATTTTGAGAATAGACAACGAAGGAATAACATAAGACTACTGGGTGTGGCAGAGGGGAAGGAGGGGCAGGATGTGCGGGCATATGTAATCGAGCTACTCAGAGGTGCACTGCTAGAGATAACAGGCTGGAATTGGGAAGCTGAAATACAGTGTGCGCATAGATTTCCATTTGCACAGAGTAAGGGTAATATGTCAGCCAAACCTAGAGCAATACTTATATACGTAGGAAACTACCTTTTGAGGGAAGAAATGATGGCAAAGGCAAAACCTCAGGCTAAATGTCGGTACAAGCATGTGGAATTTTTTGCAAGGCCTGACTTCTGCCACACGACAGTTGAGAGGAGCTGAGGATGAGGGAGTTAATAACTCCATTTCAAAAACTTGGATGTGAGGCATACTTAATGTTTCCTAGTAGACTAAAAGTAGTAAGAAATGGTCAGTTCAAGGTTTTCTATTCTGAGATTAAGGCCCAAGAATATCTGGCATGGTTGAAAGAAAATAGAGCTCAGGCTGCTAAGGATGGCACGGTGTCTTTGGTCTCTCATGGAAGTCGAAAGACTTAGTAAAAGATGTTTAAAAACTATTCTAGCTAACGATTTAAGGGGGGGAAGAAAATAGGTGTGGGGGAAATAAAGAAAATAAGGGCGAGAGGTGTGTGTTTTTAAGGTGTAGGGGCAGGGAGATGAGAGGGCGCAGCAATCCCAAGGGGTCACAGTTGCCACATATAGGTCTCATGGACCTATTTGCCAGTAGGGGGGGTGGGATCGTCAGGGGGGCTTTCAGGGGAGGGGGTGGAGACGTAGGGGAGGTAAAGGACACAACATAAGGGAATACTACAGAAAAATACAAAGAAATCAAAAGACAATAAGCGGCAAGCAATTTTGGAGTGTATATTTGTTGAATGGAATATTTGAGTTGAAGCGGTTGAAATGGCTTGGGCAGTTACCTGACGTTTTTTAATGGCTACACGGATAATGTATGTGGCCTGAATGATAGGCAGAAGAAGGTCTTTATCTTGCTAAAAAATATGAGAGTTGACTTCTTACTCTTACAAGAAACACATATTATGGCATCTGAAGTATCTCTTTTGGAGCAGTTGGGATTCTCAGTTCTAGCTTCCTCATGAAAGGGCTCTAGTAATAGGGGGTGGCAATACTATCAAGACGGAGGGGTATTACCATTAGGAAGAAACTGGAAGATGCTTGGGGGAGGTGGGCTCTGGTAGAGTGCCTGGTTGGGGAGGAATGGATAACTCTAGGCTCTATTTATGGCTCTACAGGGGATGACCCGGAAATTTTTGAATTTTTAGATGTGGAGTGGCTTCCTGGGCACCCTGCATTATACTTGGAGGGGACTTTAACATTAATGGAGCAGGGGAGCTGGGATTAGGGGTAGGCCCCCGTATACTGTATCAAGGAAGGAAGAGAAGAGTCTTTCGTGCAGTTTGCTCGTTTGCTAGGAATAATGGCTTAATAGACCTCTGGGATACCCTAAAGCCAGAAGAGAAGGGATATAAGTATTACTCGGCGCCTCACAGGGTAAGTGCAAGACTAGATTATGTTTTGGTCCCTAGCAATTGCTCATCTAATCTCCAGATTGAGAGGATGCCACGCCTACTGTCTGATCATAATCCTCTAATCTTAACTTTAGTTGCGAAATCGATCCCTAGGGGGGTTACATTGAGGACATTTGAGAGAGTGCTTTAGGAGGATGAGATATATATCCAACATATGACGCACTGGATTGAGGGATATTTGGCAATAAATAGGGGCAGTACAACAGAGGGTATGGTATGGGATAGTTTTAAGGTGGGGGTGCGGGGGGAGACCTTGAGTTATAGTGCAAATAAACGGAAACAGGAGCAACAGAGAAACCAGGTATTAAAAAGAGAGATACTTCTAGCTGAGGAAGAGTTGAGTGAATGTGCAACAGGCAATTTATTGGAGTCTGCACTTACTAAATTAGCAAAGATAAGAATGGAGGCAGAGGAAGACATAGCAACCAGGGCTGCAAAAATATACGTGGCAAATAGAGAGAAATGTCATGAGGTTAGCAAAATGGTGGGGCAAACGATAGCCGTACGGGCAAGGCAAAAAACAGCGATAGGAAAGGTAAGGGCAATTAAGGATAGCTCTGGGAAAGTGGTGATGGATACGCAGGAGATTAGAGAAGTCTTTAGACAGTTTTATATGAAGCTATATGAAGAGCAGCAAGGGAAGGATTTAGGGGAAATTGCACTCTACCTAGAGAATATTCCAAGGGTGGAGTTAAAAGATCAAGAACGACAGAGACTGGATACTCCATTAGATTTACAGGAGATTGAAGTGGATCTCATGAGTCTCTCTTCTGGAAAGGCAGCAGGACCAGATCAGATACCACTAGAGTTCTTTGAGGTATTTTGGAAAGTATTGGGGAAGGATATGGTGAAGACTATGCAACAGGCGCAGACGGGGGCATCTGTGCCAGGCTCATGGTCTGGGGCAGAAATCGTGGTTATATTAAATAAAGGAAAATCACCTAAGGACCCCAGGATCCTATAGACCTATAACACTTATGAATGCCGACACAAAGGTCTATTTAAAGGCATTAGCAAAAAGATTTGCAAGCGTCATAACACCACTAGTCACTAGCAATCAGCATGGATTCATACCTGGGCGTGGAACTACCCATCACACCCGGAAGCTTATCACCTTATTTGACACCATGGAAGTCAAAGGGGGCCCGATGGCGGCACTGTTTTTAGACGACAAGAAGGCGTTCGATCGGGTCTCCTGGGACTATCTATGGTGTGTTTTAATAAGAGCAGGATTTGGGGAGAGTTTTGCCACCGCAATAAAAGCATTATATAGGGACCCGGTCGCAGCTGTCAGGGTAAATTCAGGATTAACTACGTTGGTTCAAATTAAGAGGGGAACAAGGTAGGGGTGCCCGTGTTCCCCCCTCTTGTTTGCCATGTATTTGGACCCCCTGATTCGGAGGATGGAAATGAATGAGAATATTGCTCCTTTGACCACACATAGGGGGGAGTGCAAGATACTTGCATATGCCAATGATGTGGCAGTTCTTACATCAACACCCACGGAGGCTATTAAATATGTGGAATTGGAGGCAAAAAATGTTGGAAGGGTATCAGGCTATTCCTTAAATACCAATAAGACGCAAATAGTTAAGAACGATAATGTGGTATGCCAGGACCAGCGGGTGGTGCAGTCAGGTGTATACCTTGAGATTACAATTACTTCAGAATTCGATAAGGTAGTGGAATTAAACATAACTCCTATTATAGCTAAGGTTAGAAGGGATCTAGATAGGCTTCATAACCTGCATTTGTCTATAGTTGGTAGAACAAATATCATTAAGATGCTTGTCCTACCAAAATTCCTATATATATTTAGGGCAATTCCGCTGATTTATGATAACTCCTGGTTTAATAAGATAGAAGTTATGATCACTAGGTTTATCTGGTCCAAAGGAAAGACCAGGAGAGCACTACGTTTTATGGCACTCCCAAGAGAACGTGGAGGCGGGGCATTACCAGATTTGAAACTTTATTATTGGGCTGCTGCCTTACAATATATGGTGGGTTTAATAGGTGGAGCGGAAGGGGAGGGGGGAGGACGAACTAGGAACCTTAGCAATATATGGTCTCTTGCTGGATGATGAGGCGAATAATGTCCTCCTTAGACATTTTGACTCAGCTTATTTTAAGAGGACTCGTTTTAAGACTCTTATGGCAGCATTCAATATCTGGAAGGCCTTTAGTAAGAGAATGGCTCGGGCAAAAACAACAGATATACAAGAATGAGGAATAATCCAGCTTTCCCTGATGACATTTTTTCTGATGCAGTTTTTACGGTATGGGTGAGAAAGGGAATTACGAGGATTGGTGATCTGATGGGGCCCCAGGGTTTGATGCAGTTTTCAGAGATCCAGGCAAAGTATGGGATAGAAACAAGGCATTTTTTTAAGTACCTTCAAGTAAGAAGCTGTCTGGCAAATAAAAGAGGGGGGCCTGCTGGTTTTGAAAAAAAAGCCTTATTGGAGGTAGTACAGGAAGGAGTTAGCTGCACTATTAAGAGGTTTTATTATGAATTAATAGAAACAAAACAGGATGATATGGAGAAATGGGGGGAAAGTTGGGCAAGTAAGCTGGAGGTAGAAGCGGATTGTTTTAAATTATCATTAGAGTTGGGACAGAATGTTTTGTGTTCTGCAGCACTTCAGGCGCAGCATTATAAGACACTTTACTGGTTATATTATACTCCATCAAAAATTGTGCAATGGGGGGCTGTAACGGGCATTAATTGCCCAAGATGTGGAAGTCTACATGCTGATATAGTACATGTGTTTGCAACATGTCCACACTTATCCATAATATTGAAAGAAATTGAGATTTTTGAACAAAGGGCATTAAGAATACCAGTTAACTTAACCCCCTCGTTAATACTGCTGGGTGTGAACCCGGATGGTACTCAGGGGGAAGGATGCTATTTTATTTTGTGGCTATGGCTGTATTAAGATTGTGTATCGCTTCAGCATAACTCAACCCATTACCACCGACATACTAACAGTGGCTAGCCAGGATTCTTAATATATATAATCTGAAAAAAGCAATTTATGCTAGAAAAGGGAAGAAAGGGAGGAAGTTGGGATTAAAAATATGGGAACCAATAACTATTTGGAAAGAGGAGACGTAGGACAAAAGTACTGTATAGGGGGATCGATTGGTTAATGATATGGTTATCTCATGCTTTAGGTTTGTTATATTCCTGATGTCTACCTATCCCCACGCCTTTTCTTTTTTTTATTCTTCTTTCTTATTTGTTTTTCTGTAGAAAGTCTAATCGATTGTATGTAATGTTGTGCTCCTTACCCTCAGTTTAGGGGGGAAAAAAACTAAGTAAAAAAACCTAATAAAGCCATTTAAAAAAAAAAAAGAAAAATTTTGTCCTAGTTCCCAGATCACTCCATGCGCGCTCTGCAGCTAGGCCCTAACTCCCCTTTCCAAGGCATGCCCAGCATTGCTCCAAGACTCCCCAAACACCAGGAACCCCCCTGAGAATACGAAAGTGACCGAAAAGTCTGAAAAGTGAAAAACCTTTTCAGCATGGATTTTGTCTAAACCACTTGATTCCGATATTAGACCTTCCCAGCTATGCCCCCAGACCTGTCAACCCACCCGCAAAAAAGTAGAACTCCCCTAAACAGGCAAAAAGCAAAAATGCAAAAACTCACACTTAGAAATTTTTCAGCCAACCAGTCAACATCGGTCCAAACGCGCTCTGCAGCTAGGCCCTAACTCCCCTTTCCCACCATGGACTTTCTTCAAATCACTTGCAATTAAAATGATGCTATCCCAGCAGTGCTCCCAGACCCCCAGACCCCCCCCCCACAAATCTAGAACAGCCCCCCAAAAACACGCAATACTGCTAGGCCTCAGTTTAAATTGTGCCAAAACGCTGTCTGTAACTAGGCCCAAACCCCCCTTTTCCACCATGGATTTTCTTCAAACCACTCGCAATCAAAATTAGTCTATCCCAGCAGTGCTCCCAGACCCCCCGACCCACCACCACAAATCTAGAACACCCCCAAACAGCCCCCCAAAAACATGCAATACTGGTATATTCAAAACATGGCAAATTGCACTGTTCACAACAAATTGCTGTTTTCAGCACTTCCACTACTTTGATCCTCTTGAAACTTACCTGGACACTTGTTCCAGCGATTCCCAAGAATCTCAGCAAGGCAGAACAAAATCGAACCACTGCGCTCTTTGAAGAAGAAGAAGAAGAAGAAGAAGGAGAAGAAGAAGTTCTACGACTAGTTTTCACTTAGTTTTCACCCAAACACATGCGCCCGCAAAACACCAAAAAAGGCCAAAATTCTGCCCATTCTGGACCAAAGAACACCAAACCCCCCTAAAACCTTGCCAACATCAATATGAACGAGCCTGCATCGGGCCCTGAGCCCTAGACTCAGCAGGAACCCTACCAACTTAACCCCAAAAACCCTAGTAAATCGCACTGAACCCTAAACCCTAGATATGCTTTGTCTGTCTGTGTCAAAGAGCCTAGGTATGCTACATCAGGAGGATGCTTCACTCAGTGGTGCCTGCCTTGACCGTCTGCATGGCCCCGCCGCAAGCATGGGCCAAAAATCCGTTCCGCTCAAGAATTTGCGATTTATCTGTAATTTTGCGAGATTTGCGAAATACCGAAAAACAGCAAATTTCGTAAACATAACGGATGTTTGGCCCAAGCTTGAGGCAGTGCCATGCAGACGGTCAAGGCAGGCACCACTGAGTGAAGCAACCTGATGTAGCATACCTCGGCTCTTTGTCAGACAGACAAAGCATATCTAATTGTATGCAGCAAGCCACATAGCCCCAATTTTACATGAACTGCTGTCTGGAGTGGACTCTGCCTGGCATAACAACAACAGTACTCTGCCTAGCCCTTGACCACTACATACCACGAATAGACAGACATGTAGTTCTGCTGTAGTAGTTGTTGTAGACTGGTTTACCTGTTTGCCACTCACGAATTGGCCATAGTTCTTCCGTAAACCGACGCTGATGATCCTTCCAACCCAGTGAGTGACTGTAAAGAAAAAATATATATTATTTAATCAATAATCATGGTATATTGGCAAGTGAGTCCACTCCAAGGACATTTTGCATATTGTAAAATGCAACATAGTGGCCCCTTAATTTGAAGCACAATTTGAATTAAACAAGGTAAAAAAAACAGAGTAGTTGACATGAGTTACAATTACTGTGTAATAGATTAAATAATAACTAAGACAAGACATATGATTCATCATTTCATGCACAAAAAACAAACAGCAATTGGTTTCATCAGAGCCAGACAGCCATTGCTGTCCACTGCATGCCATCTTCTCAATTATTCATTACCTGTTCTAATTTTTGTCCGCATCTTCTTCAATATCAGAAGTAACTCTGTCAGCAATCAGCAAGCATGTAGTCAGTCAGTAATGTCAGTCCCACTTGAGGGGACTCGTCGTAATCCATCCATCTGCCTTGAGGGAAATGGATAGGGGGGTCTGGAGGAGGAGTATAGAGGAGCATGATTGAGTTGTGAACTTGTGAACCTCAGGAATGCAGACTGCGGCACCTTCAAATCAATAAGGAAAATAAGATGAAGGCAGTGCTGCTGATGGACTTGTTGCGATTAGATGATTAGAGTTTTCTTGTGGTAAAAGTTGCAAAACAGAGAAAGGCACACAGGAAAAAAAGTGAATAAGGACGAAAAAAAATAAAGTCATTTACAGGCCTCGGTGTCAGGGAAGTAGAGCTCGTCTTCAAACTCTATGAATTGAGACGGGAGTAGGTCAGCTAACAGAGAAGAACTTCTGTCACCTAAGTCGGTGTCCTCTTCTTCCTGCGTGCATTCACATACTTTGTAATCTGGTGGTATGAAGTGCTGATTCATCTTGATCAGTGTTAACCTCTCCACATTTTGTGGCGAGAGGCTGGTCCTTTTTAAAGTTACAATGGCACCAGCAGCACTGAAAACACATTCAGAAGATACGCTTGCGAGTGGGCAAGACAAATAATTTAGAGCCAGGTTGGTGATCAGTGGCCATAGAGGCATTTTCCTGTACCAATACAGCAATGGGTTCTTATTAGCAAAGACCTATGTTGGGTCATCCAGATAGGCCTGCACCATCGGCTCAAGGTTCTCCACGGTTGCTCCACTTTGCGTACCATCTGTGGCCTTTGCTGCACTGGAACGAGCAAACCCTTGATGAGTTAGCCAATCTGCTTCCGACAATATTATGGCTGGGCCTGGTGCAGGTTAGGATGATGATACGGTTGCTGCTGGTGTCGTTAACAGCTGTGAGGGAAAGTGACTTGCTTCGCCTACAGATTCAGAAGTGGAACTTGACGCCGGATGGCCTGCTGATTCAGTTGGACTTCTGCCGGCGCCTTGAATTTTCTGCCGATCTTTATCGAACCAAGTGGCTGACACAGCTAGCCAATGTTTATACTTTGAAACATCTGCTTCATCAAAAGGAATGAATGCTTTGTTGGCCACTGCCTCTTTGTACCGTGGATCCTGAATAGTGGTACAAATGTAATGTTGTTCTGTATGTATGTTTTTAAGCCTTTCATTGTCAACTAGGCGGCTTAATAACCTCTCCGCCAACTGATATGCGTCTTGCTTTTCAGCATCATCTCTGAATGTTGAAGACACCACCTTCAGTTGGTGCTCCAGCATGACCAACAATGGGATAGCTTTGCCCAAAGAACAGTCCTCCCTGCTGACTTCGCGCGTGAAGACCTCAAAAGGACGAAGCATGTCCGTCAGGCTTATATTTAGCTTCCATTCCTCCAACTCTAGCCTCATGTCTTTCATAGTAGAACCTTGTCGAAAGACATACTCATTGATTACCATGCACTGCTCAGACAGACGCTCAAGCATGTAAAAGGTTGAGTTCCAACGTGTTGCCACCTCCTGGATGAGTCCTTTGACTGGCAGTCTACGTTCATGTAGAATGCCCCTCACCTGCTTTCGGGCCTTAAAAGAATGGCTGAAATGTGTGCAGATTCTTCGGCAGGTGGTCAGTAACTTGCTGACTGTGTTTTCATTTTTCAAGAAATCTTGCACCACGATGTTAATACTGTGCACCAAACACGGCACTCTGAAATAGTCACCTTGCTGCATGGCCTTAACTATATTACTGCCATTATCCGTGGAAACATAACCAACTATGCGATTTATTGGATGCAGCCATTCAGAGACCTTCCTATCAAACTCGTCCAAAAGGTTAGGTGGAGTATGAGTTTTCTCCATGGCAAACATGGTTACTGTTGCATGTTTCCTAGTAGCTTAAAAAAGTGTGTCCGGGTCAACACTTGCACTTGACTTGTCTCTAACCCCTGCAAAAGAGACCCAGTGTGCAGTGATGCACACGTATTCAAGGACTTGGCAACTGGTCCACATGTCTGTTGTCAAGTGGATAGTGTGAACAGCACTCTTCTGCAAAGCTGCCCCAATCACCTCCAGCACATCTTGATAATGCTGGAACCGCAACTCTGGCAAAATAGGACCGGCTAGGAACCTTCCATTTAGAGCAGACTGTTGCCACAAATTCTAGAAACCCCACCCCTTCCACGAAAGAAAAAGGGAGAAGGCCCAACGCTAGCATTTTAGCCAGCGTTGCGTTATAAAGACGTACCGTTAGGTGGTTGCGTTCAAATGGCGCTTCCGACCAGAACATTCCGCTAATGGTGGGCTGGACCATTTTACGTGATGATGATGATGACTTATTCAAACCAGTTAGGCCCAGTGATGTAGTTTTTCACATTGGTGTCTATCCCAGACTCTTAGTGTGCCTCATACATGTTGCAGGGGTAGAGGGTGTGGGTGATACCAATGCAGTGCTGCTGCCAGGGGTACTGGGTGTACCAGAAAAAATGTCTGTCGCTTCTTCACTTCCACTCTGCACGATCAGCCTCTCGTCATCATCAGATGCAATATCAAGGGATACATTTGGATTTGTTTTTCTTTTGGATTCCTCGATCTTACTTAGGTGCGACTCCCACTGGATAATGTGGTGTTTTTTGAGATGACCTCTCTGGCCTCGGGTACCATAGTTGGTACCAAGCTTACCCCGACTAACTAATGTTTTACAAATCGAACAAACAACCATGTTTTCCGCACTTTGGCTAACAGTAAAGAAGTCCCAAACTAGGGACTGGAGGTTTCTGCTGGTGGTGGAGGTGCTACTTTGAGTTTCAATGCCAGATGAAGTGGAGGATGGGCGTGGCTGAATTTGTTTCTGTTGTTCACTTACAGCACCACTACTTGAGGTCGAGCTGGATGGAGGTCCCTGCCGGCCTTTCTGACTAAAAACTATAGAAGCTGTAGGTCATATTGGTGTTGTAGTTAACTGCGTTGGTGGTGGTACCAGTGCCACGCAGCCCACATCCCGCTCAGCAGCCATTCGTGATAGGGTGAAAATGTTTGTCTGCTGCATGCCCACTGGGGCTGGAGTGACGACTGTGATGACTGGGTCATCGTCAGACTGTTCATCAGCAGCAGAAGACTCCACTTCTTGTTCGTCGTCATCACCCATAAGTCGAAGCCTTGCGGGAACCTTCATTTTAGGCTTAGCTACCTTTGTCGGCTCATGGCGTGCCTCACTCTCAGACTGCATTTGTGGGTTCCAATCAAGATCAAGGTCATCAGAATGAAGAGGGCTTGAAGAAGAATGTTGTAGGCAGTTGTGCCGCTCCATGAACCTCTAGTTGCACCTCTCCATGCACCTGTCCATGCGCCTCTCCTTGCGCCTCTACTTGCGCCTCTACTTGCGCCTCTCCTTGCGGCTCTACTTGCGCCTCTCCTTGCGCCTCTCCTTGCCCATGTACTTGTGCTTGTACTAGTTGTACCTGTGGTTGTCGTTGCGGCTGTGGTTGTTGAACACTGGTCAGCTGAGTTACACCCGGCGTTGATTGGATGGTACTTTCTTGTGATGAGTCAACATCACTGGTCGTTGGTGATTGAACAACCAAAGTGGCTGCCGCAGCAGCACTCATGGTCTTGGACCTAACTTGGCGTGGTGGCTCTGAGCCCAATGAAGCGGAGGTGCTGCTTCCAGCTTGGTCCCAGGCGGACCCCACTGCTGCTGCAGGCGTAGTTTTTTTTCTCCCAAAAAAGGTGTCAGTGGGCACACCAGTCTTCTTGGTAGGTGGTGCCACTTGCTTCTTCTGCTCCTTCTTACTGGCAGTGGCACTGGCAACTTTTTTTCGCTGAGGCGCTACGGCCACCTTTCTTTGGGGCCATCTTCTTCAGATGTCAGAACAGCAGGCCGCACTTGCGCGAGTTCCAGAGTTGTCTTGTCTGTGGCCACACGTGACGTCATGTGACGTTGTGCTGCACACACCACTGCAGGACTTCTTCCTGGCACTGGTGGTTCTCTTGTGCACCTAAAAGCAATGGAAGCCAGAGGAACATCAGTTAAACACCCCAAAAAGTCTAAAAATACACAAAAATCACCACAATCCAATCCCATCCATGCCCTCAATGATGTTTAAATTCAAGACACACTGAAAGGAGGAGTGATTCCACTCCTCGCCGGGTGCACTGCTTTAAATGTTCTAGGCATCACAAAATATGCCACACAATAAGTCTTTTGTTTTCTTCTTCTTTATTTTAATCACAATAATCCACATCTTGTTTCATTCTTCTTACTTTTACATCTTTTCGCTCTGTCACAAGCGGGAACGCTTACAGTTTAGCTTTATTCTAAATGAGGCAGAAATGCTAATCCAAGCCTTCTTCTGCGCCACGATAGCACATGTAAGTTTTGTTCATGTCCATAAAATTCATATACCCAATGCATTTCGGGCCTTTATATTTGGCCCTTCGTCAGGGGTTATCTAAAAATGCAAAATACATAATTAACTCTATGTTACATACGGTGACATTGCATCTTAAGTTCTCATGACATAAATATCAAAACTGAGCTGTTTCATAAACTAACGTTTTCCCGCTAGTGAACGTAGCCTGCTGCTACACATTACCCTGAATACCTCTACTCCATTCCATGCCTTTCCACCTTTTTTATATACTCCCCATGTGTCCCAAAACCTTCCACGCCATCTATCTACCCTTCTCCCTCCTCCAAATTACACCTTCCTATATGCGCCTCTTACCACATACTGATATTTCATTGCTTAATGCACATTCCCCCGTTCTTGTTTACCATCATTGCATATGCGTACCTTTTTACAAAATGCCCGAGTTCTCGTGCTCGCGTCTGCTGTCTCGTCATACCTCCGTTAAACTCTTACACTCTATGATGTGCACCCGCCTTCTTGAGCCTAAAGTTATCCCCGCCCCTCTGTTACACCTGTACGTGATTAGTCCATTATTTTTCTTTCTCTCGCGCTGCTGTTACACCCTCCCCTCTTGATTACCGCCTACAGGACCCATGGTGCAGTTCGTATTACATTCTAAATGTTCGGCATACCTTAATCCTCACTACAACACTCCGAAGTTTACCAATTCACAATGTATTCAACATAATTACCCCGCCCTCCCGTAGATGTTAACTAACGTTAGTTTACGTCTTGATGTGTGAGGTGTTTGTTATTCGTCCCCCAAATTTTACAAATTCTAATTGCAATAACACTGATGAAACATATAACGTTCTCTGTGTACCATGCTCAATTCATGAACCAAATGGAATCTGTTATGAACACCTGGTAAAACCATCGTCCTGCTTGTGACATTTTTAGTCCTTCATCAAATTTTGTCTAATATCTGCGATGGGTGCTCCGAGGTCTTTGGGCTGAAAAATGTCGAACTGCACTGTATGGGTGTCCCGGTGCACACCTTCTTTGTTTCCAATTTTGTCGTTTTAATCATTTTTGTTATCTTCTATTCAAGACACCCCACAGAAAGAATAGGTCCGTGCACCACTGAGTACCCCTGGGCATAATGGTTGAAAGCAAGGCAAACTGGGTGCAGGCCTGAGCACACTGCCTGGCTTCAAAATGGCCCCTTGACTCCCACCACATGGCCAGGCCCTGCCTGCACCAGGCCTCAAAATGGCCCCCACCCACATGGCCAGGCCCCAACAACACCCTAAAAAGTCGAAAAACACACAAGAATCACCCCAATCCAATGCCATCCATGCCCTCAATGATGTTTAAATTCAAGACACTCCACAGAAAGACTAGGTCCATGCACCACTCACTACACCTGGGCATAATGGTTGAAAGCAAGACAAACTGGGAGCAGGCCTGAGCACACTGCCTGGCTTTAAAATGGCCCCTTGACCCCCAACACATGCCCAGGCCCTGCCTGTACCAGGCCTCAACATGGCCCCAACCCACATGGCCAGGCCCCAACAACACCCCAAAAAGTCGAAAAACACACAAAAATCATCACCATTCAATGCCATCCATGCCCTCAATGATGTTTAAATTCAAAACACCTCACAGAAAGAATAGGTCCATGCACCACTGAGAACCCCTGGGCATAATGGTTGAAAGCCAGGCAAACTGGGTGCAGGCCTGAGCACACTGCCTGGCTTCAAAATGGCCCCTTGACCCCCACCACATGGCCAGGCCCTGCATGTACCAGGCCTAAAAATGGTCCCCACCCACATGGCCAGGCCCCAACAACACCCCAAAAAGTCAAGAAACACACAAAAATCACCACAATCCAATGCCATCCATGCCATCAATGATGTTTACATTCAAGACACCCCACAGAAAGACTAGGTCCATGCACTACTCACTACACCTGGGCATAATGGTTGAAAGCAAGGCAAACTGGGTGCAGGCCTGAGCACACTGCCTGGCTTCAAAATGGCCCCTTTACCCCTACCACATGGCCAGCCCCTGCCTGTACCAGGCCTCAAAATGGCCACCACCCACATGGCAAGGCCCCAACAACACCCCAAATAGTCAAAAAACACACATAAATCACCACAATCCAATGCTATCCATGCCCTCAATGATGTTTAAATTCAAGACACCCCACAGAAAGAATAGGTCCATGCACCACTCACTACACCTGGGCCTACTGGCTAGTGAGGCTTTACAGGCACCCCAAAATTTAAAAAAAATCAACATATAACAGTGAGCTAAAATTCCATGACATAAATGAGAATTAAGTTTAAAAACAAATTACAGAAACAGTTGTATCATGCACCCATGACTAACTCTGGGCCTACTGTATACTGTGGCTACCCACAATATATATTTCTTTAAAGTTGTGAAAAAAGTTTTAAAACTGTTGTTGCCTCAACTGCAATGCCCCAAACAAACAACACCAACTTACTTGTAAAATCTCGTCCAAAAGTGATCCAAACTCCAAAGTCTGAAAAGTCCACAAATACAAATATCCAGCAGCAGCCATAAAAAGTAGTCCTTCCAGCTCCAGATCCAAATCAAAAGTGACCAGGACATGGACAAAGCACTGGGAGGTGCCTGCTGGACAGGAACAGGAAGTTGGAGACTCTGGGGCACTTACTTCCTCCCACCCCCCCCCCAAAAAAATTGTACTCCTTGCACCAAACAGTGCAGCCAAATGTCAATCTGAAGAGTTATTCTGATAAAAATCATCATTTTCAGAAGGTTTATGCTTCCTGCGGTGGATTTCTTGTGCAGAATTGCATTTTTTGCAAATTCGGCGGACTCAGAATCATGGTAAGTCAACGCCACTCGCGTGACATTGTATTTTTCAAACGCGGCCAAGCAAAAAAATTAGCATCTTGCGAATTTGTGGATTTTTTGGCAAATTTGCGCGATTCGCGGACCGCGAAATTGCCAAAAATCTGCAAATTCACGCGCAAAACTGATATTTCGCCCACGCATAGCGCAGACTCCAAAAAAACAACTCAAACAGCACACATCTGCAGACTCCATATTCCACTATGCATCACCCCCATCAAAACACCACAGTGCAACCACAAATCACTACAAGTCTCCCCCACACACCTCAACATGGCCATGAACGCAGCACCTCCAAGTCCCAGTGCCTCACCACGGGTCCCGGGGGTGCTGTGGGTGCAGTGGCACCCGGGCTCAGAGGTGCCCACTTCACCCAAATTGTATCTGTGTTTTACTGTGAAACTAAGGGGGATGGGCAGGTGGGCACAGTTTCCTCACTTGTATTAGGGCCCGTTGCCAACTTAAAGCGCTCTAAGTCCTCTCCACACACACACACCAGTCGACTGGCTTTGGCACACAGGAACTGCCCCCCCACGCATCCCCCATGATGCACCTGAAGTGTCCCGCTCCCACCACACGCACACCTCAGAAGGAGGACTACATACCTGCCCCCAGCAGCCCCCGGGGAGGTGCAGTTTCGGTTTCATTCATGAGAAAACCAGTTTGGGAGCTTGAACGAATGCATTGCCTTTAGTGGAGGGGGGTTGGGGGATCAGAGAAGAGGCAACGAGTGAAACCACAGATGGCAGCCTCAGTGCTAGTAAACTTCCATCGGAAACAAGCAACAAGGTGGAACGGGGATGCATGCTTCGAGCTCAGCCACTCTCAGATCATTGGGGGTCACATTCCCATTCTTGATTTTTTTGTCCACCTTGCCACTTGAGGCAAGGCCCGGCTCATGCATATTGGTACTAGCCGTAACTTCTAAGATTTAGAAAGCAATTGGATTTTCGAACCTAACACAGTTCTGGCAAAGTAATGTATGTATTCAAGCATTTATTGAACAACCACAAACGCCCGAATTTGGTTTTAAAAAAATGCTTTTTTGGGCCTGAAGTTCCCTGTGGGACCCCCTGAGCAGGCCTGGAGGGGTCACTGTGTTTTTTCCCTGCCCCCTTTTCTTGTCTTTAATCTTTTTTTTTACCTTTTTCTTTCTCCCTCGTCTGAGGCACAAGATGCCTGCCAACACTTCCTGGTTTGAAGTGTTGGCAGCCAATCAGAGGCCAGCTCTTGCTTGTGTGGTTAGGCTCCGCCCACATATATAAAGATTTTTTTCCTTTAATATCTCAAAAACTACTTAACGGATTTACACCTTTTTTTAAAAAAAAAAAGGGTTCTTTCTGAACCAAGGGTTACCTTTTTGGTATATTTGGTGTAATTCTGTTCAGCAGTTCGGGCTGTACCTTTGTCTAAAGTTTCCTATGGAAAATTACATGGGGAAAAGCGTTTTAGGACCCCCCTTTTTTATCGGTCCCTGCTTGACGAATCCCTCCGAAACTTTCAGGACAGAAGCTGACCGGAGCGGGCCACTAGTTTTGAAAATTTCGCGAAGATTCGTCAACCGGCACCAAAGATATTGAGAAAATAAAAAATGCTTTTCCTATGAAAACTAGGTCCTCACTATAACTACCTACTGGCAACCGCAAGTAGGTAATATATATATTTATTACCTACTGGCAGTCGTCAGTAACTAGTTATAGTTAGGACCTAGTTTCAGTAGTAAAAGAGTTTTTTTGTTTGCCCATTTCTTTCTTCCAAAACTTACCCAACAAAGTGTCAACTTAAGTTCTGTTGTGCATGGGAAGTTTTGGGGTGATCCATTTAGCAGGAGCTGAGAAACAGGAGGCTCACGAGAAGTGCATTTTCCCATTTTAGTTCCCATAGGGTGTTTAGTCGAACCTACAGCCCGAACTGCTGGATTGGAATTACATATTTGGCAGGAAGAAAAAGTTTGGGATATCTCTGACCCTGTCAACACTGCAGTAGAAATTATAGATGATCGTGGTGAGGAGCGAGCAGAATGAAGGGTAGGTGAACACATGATCATCTATCATTTCTGCCACAGCATTGACGCGATCCTCTGCTACTGACCCAAGGTGCACTAATTCCTTGATTGTAGGGTTGGATTAGGAGACCTCCTTAGGTTTATTCAATTTAGGTTCTTTTTTTACTTACTTACCTACTTAGAGCCTCTTTGCGATGTTGGTCGGAAAACATTCCCACTGACTTCTTGTTGGAATGGTTCCGACCCACTCAGGTTCGGGGAGTCCGACCGACCGATCACAACGGTTCCGAACACCAATGGGAGCCTGTGTTCTGACCGACAACCCAGGCTCCCATTGAAAAATGCAGTGGTTGTGGAAAACCGTTCACCCTGTGGGGGGCACCCAATGGTGCATGCCTCAATGTGCATGGCTGCAAAGAGGGGTTCAATGGGTACCACCACAGGCCCCAACCGGAGGACTCCGGGTGAAGGGGGCCTGCTACGAACCCCCAAACTCAGTTTCTGACAGCCTTTTCTTGTCTAACAAACCGATTCGGAGAGGCTGTCTAAATCCGACATCGTAATACGTTGGTTGGAAACACAGTCCATAGAGCTGTATGATTCGGCTCCGACTGACTCAGAGTCTCCGAATGCTGGTTGGAACCGAGTTGAACAGACCAAACTGTTACTTTCCATCATAATCGGTCGGTCGATATGTAAACATGGCTTCTGCTTTGGGTTGGGAAAATCCATATGCCGATCGGAGTCTTTCCGACTGACATCGTAATGAACACTTACTTGTTCTATGGTAAGCATTTGGGACCATAAATCCATGCACCTAACCCTGACTAAGGGTAAGGATTCCTATTAATATTTTTGTCCTCAAGAAACGCCATGGATTCCCCCTGGATCCCTGAGGCATGAAAAATGTCAACCTTCATATATTGAAAGATTGGCATTCTTCTTAATTAGAGGTTAACAATCTACACATAATTTTTATCCATTCCAAGCGGACCCCTGATTAAATGTACCTCAGGTATCCCTTAGGTAGTTTTAATTCACACATTTCACTCACACCACACACCTGCACTCACAATTGCGGCTATATTTAAAAGATCTCCACCAAAGAGGCCTCTTGAAAGGCATGTGGGGTAATGCAGCGCTGACCCCACAAGGAGCTAAGCCCGATGTTGAAGCATGACACCCTCACGGTGTGTGAGGGCACTACCTTCCAATAAGGAAGAATGCCTCCCTCCTGCTATAATCCATCCAGACACACACTTTCTTAGGAACATTTACCCTACTAGTGTTTTCGTACTTGGCCTTGGGAGCGAGGGGTCTGGACGTTTCAATAGCTCCCTGTCCCCCCCATTTTTGTGATTGTCATACTATTTTATCAACAACGAACAGTGTCTCACCCCTCATCGTCTCACTAACCAACCACTAAATCTTATGCAATGTTCACACCTCTGTAAGGGTGGGTGGGCCAAGAAGTTAAGTGTCTGGCTTGGATCATAGGGTCCATCAATGAGCCAGCCCTGAAAATGTTTTCTATGTAAATTATACAACATACATCACTTAAAGTCTAACCAAAATTTTAAAAAGTGTATTTCTTCACCATGTGGAAGCTTTGACATTAATACATCAGCACAAGACACTACAAACAGAAGTGGAGTGTACAGTATATCTTTCACCACTTTGGTATATCAAATAAGGTATAGGGATAGTTTTGTAAAAGGAAGAAATATGTAGTTTGTTCATGATCATCCATGGGGACAGGAAAACCAGCCTTACAGATGGCCAACGTTATTGAGTACTGCATTTACTTTTCAAAACGGAAACCCATTGCTAAATCCAGTCATTATGAACGAGAATCTCATTTATCATTTTATATGATGGAGTTTGAACTTATACCCATACTTATGCATGAGGCAACTGATAGGCAGAGGTTCTAGAGAAAGAAATGCATCTCATTGTTAGTATTTAACCCCAAACTAGAGGAACGTAATGTACATATCCATCTGGCCTCTAGTTTCCTCAAAGCCAGAGCCCTGTCACCCCCTCTGGGATTTGGTCCAACACTATCAATACTGTGAAAGCGGAAGTGTGCCCTTTCCCCGCCCTTTTCACACTCATGTGACACCACGGCATATGAAACATCTCCATTTAGGGCTGCTCTGCGATGCCCCTGGATGCGGATCTTAAGTTGTCTGGTAGTGCTCCCCACATATATTTTCCCACATCCACAAATGATGACATATACCACAAAGCACGTCAGAAAGTTGATAAAATGTTGGATGGTGTGTTCGGTACTGGTGCTGTATTTGAATTTAACTGTTCTGATGCAGCCCAATTGGCAGATGTTGCAACCACTGCAGGTGTAGAACCCATTTGGTTTGGATAGCCAGTTTTTTCGTTGTTTGGGGGTCCTAGGTAGTGTGTAGCTGGGGCAAAGGACCTCCCTCATTATCTTGCTTCTTTTAAAGGTCATTGATGGTCTTTCAGTAATGCGTTGACCCACTCCAGGTACTCCCTTAAGTTAAGCCCAGTGTTTTCCCAAGGCTTTATACACCTCATGGTTGAGAGAACAGTAGGTGGTGATAAAGGATAGCCTCTGTGTTTCTCTGTCTTGTCTCCGATGTCTGCAGTTCAACGTGTCTTCTCTTTTGATAGTCAGGACCCTGTCATTGGCTTTCTTTAATGTTTCAGGATCATAGCCCCTTCTACTCAACCTGTCCGTGGCCACCTTGGATTGTAGGGCAAAGTTAGCCTCCTCACTGCAGTTCCTGCGAATCCTCAGAAGCTCACCATACGGGATAGCTTTCTTGGTCGAGGGTGGGTAAGAGCAACCACAGTGAAAGATACTGTTTACTGATGTTTCTTTCCTATGCAGTGTGCTTTGGATTGTCTTCCCCTGAATGTACAGCTCCAAATCTAGGAAGTGTATTTTGGTCTGTGACATTTGTAGGGTAAAGGAAACATTGAGTGCGTTGTTATTTAGATAGGTAAAGTAGTCATATAATTCATTCCCAGAGCCAGTCCAGATGATGATAATATCATCAATGTAGCGGACCCAGAATTGGACATGTCTCGTCCATTCAGCCGCTGCTCTAGACCGCGCATGGGTTTGTTCCACCCACTCCATGAACAGGTTAGCGTATGACGGTGCAAATTCAGAACCCATGGCGGTCCCCTGCTCCTGCTTGTACCATGTTGTATTGAACATAAAGTAGTTATTGTCAAGTATGAGGTTTACCATTTCAACTAGCATGAGATAATGGTCATGTAAGCTGGTATTCCTTGTGGACAGATAGCAATCCACTGCCTGTTCCCCAAGATCTCTCTTTATACAAGTATATATGGACTCCACATCCAGTGTGGCAAACCACATATTCTCGTCCCAATCCAAATCTGTAAGTTTGTTAAGCAGGTCGGTACTGTCCCTGATGGGAGGTTGCTGACTAATGGTTGCAGAAAGTTGTCTACAAACTTAGCCAGGGCCTCTGTTATTGAGCCAATGCCCGAAATGATGGGCTGGCCAGGTGGAAATGGTAGGTCCCAATTTATTTTAGGGAGCAGATAGATACACGGATATCTGGAGCTACTGATGGATAAGAACTTGTATTCAGTGTCAGATAGTAGTCCAACTTCCTTCCAGTGACTCAAATGCATGTTAATTCTCATACTGGCCAGCTTGTAAGGGTTGTGGCTGAGTTTGGTGTAATGTGTAGTGTTGTTTAGCTGTCGTGTGACTTCTTCCTCATAGTCATCACCTATTCATTACATCCCCATTCCCACCTTTGTCTGCTTCCCTTAACATTATTTCACCATTGTTACGGAGGCGTTGTATGGCTGCCCTCTCTAGTGGTGTAAGATTGTCAGTGGTGTATCTTTAGTCTGATGGGCATGTCTGTCTTCTATGTGGTGCAGTTCTTCAGTTACCAGTTTGAAAAAAACATCTAGACTGCTTAGGTGTGCCCCTTGAGGTGTAAACTTGGTCCTAATGTGGAGTCCACTGTCACATGTGTAATCTTGTACAATATTCATGGTTTCTAGAACATGTTCATAAGATGATTCATTGTCTTTGTCAAGTGATAACAGTAGTGAGACATTTTTTACATGAGACCAGGGGCGTAACAAACGCCCCTGCAGCCCCCGCAGTGCGGGGGGGCCTCACTCTCTAAAGTTAATGAAGGGGGCCCCCAGGGGACCCCGGCCCCCTCAGCTCTTCGGAGGGCTGTGAGAGAGGCCTGCGCTGAAGCAAGTGAAGAGAAGAAGGGTCCACACAGCAGGTAGGTGGAACTACAACTTTATTCCACGTCCAGTCACAGCAACTCCCCGGCAGCAACTGCCAAGGAAAAAATCAAACAAGTGTTCCACGCAGGGAACATTCTACATAGAATGCGAGGAGAGGGAGAAGTCCCAACACACCTCCCTTTCTTCACAGAGAAAACAAAAGAAAGGAAAAGGAAAGGAGGAAGAAGAATGCCAAAGGAAAAGAAAAGAAGCTGAGGGAAGAAGGGAACAAGGGAAAAATAATACGTCAATTATGAGGTAAGGCATACATAGTAAGAAAACACAACATAAACAGAATCACTTCATCACATAGTCCTGAAATTTGGCAGGAACAGATCTGACCCTGGAGGAGGACTCTCTCCGCGGAAGGTTTCCATCAGAGTGCACCACACCGCCCACCTTGGAGTTGGAAGAAGAAATACTGACCCCCAACCGCTTCCCAACACTCTCAACCATGGGCCCAGGAACAATAGAAACCATGCTCTTACTCCAAACCCTTCCATCCTCCAACACCACCACAAAATCCCTCACAGCAGCCACCTTCCTGGGAGAATAAAACCGTGACTCCCCTTTACGGAGAAATCCAGGTTTCTTTATCCTCACCCAATCACCAACCTTCACCTTGCAGGAAGACAACACATCTGATCTGGTACCATAACTGTTCTGAAGCGAAGCCCTGACATCAGCTACTCTAGCTAAATCAGTAGCACCCACAACCTTCCTGGACATCCACTCCTTGTTCAACTTGGTACCAGCGACTCTCCCACGCAACAAGGTAAAAGGAGCAACACCAGTTGAAACGTGCGGAGTAGTTCTTACAGCCCATAACATGTCGGCAACTGCTTGACGCCGCTGCAAACCATTCACCAAAGCCAGTTGAAGATGCTCTTTGACAACACGGTTGAAACGTTCAACCAAACCGTTGCTGCGAGGATGATAGAGTGACGTGCAAACGTGTTTGATACCAACTTCTTTGAAAAATGAAGACATCTCAGCAGAAACCAACTGCGTACCATTGTCCGAAACTATCTCCTCAGGAAAACCCTCCCTAGAGAAAACATCACGTAAAAATGAAATCACCACAGAAGAACTGATGGAATCAACAAATCTCACCTCAGGCCACTTGGTCATATAGTCAATTAATACCAAGATAAATTTGGGAGTCGAACCCACAAGACCGTAAGGTCCAGCGATGTCCAAAGCTAATTTGGACCAAGGAACATTCTTCACAACGATAAGTTGAACAGGCAGAGGACAAGTGACCTGTGACTTGTCACTGACTATGCATTCACAACATTCACGAACAAAATGCTCAACATCTTTGTCCACGGACGGCCACCAAAAATCTTGCCTCACCCTGCGCTTCATGGAGCGAATGCCAGGATGGCCCTCATGAGCCAAAGCAAGAATCTTTCCACGAATAGAAACAGGAACAACCAAAAGCCCACCCCGTCTCAAAATTCCATTAACAAGAGACAACTCATCCTTGACTCGCAAATAAGGAATAATAGCAGCAGGACAAGCTTTTTCACACGGCCAAGGTTTAGAGAGAAGATCAATAACAGACAGCATGTCCACATCAGAGGCAATCCCCTCCAACCACTCACACTCCGAAAGAGCACACCCCACAGAGTCACACAAGGAACCAACAGCACAAAC
This sequence comes from Lissotriton vulgaris, assembly GCF_964263255.1. Classification (NCBI taxonomy): domain Eukaryota; kingdom Metazoa; phylum Chordata; class Amphibia; order Caudata; family Salamandridae; genus Lissotriton; species Lissotriton vulgaris. The sequence goes on from NC_141691.1 coordinate 683,279,872, forward strand.
TACTTCCAAGTCGTCACACACGACACTGTCGTCACCATCGGAAAGAGGTAGTCTGGATAAGTAATCAGCAACCAAATTCTTCGCTCCAGCCACATATTCAAGCTGATATTGGAATTCCTGCAATCTGAATTGCCACTTAGAGATCCTTGGAGTCGCCCTACCACCACCCTTGGTCGTGAATAGATCAATCAAGGGCTTATGGTCGGTCCTCAAGATGAATCTATTTCCCCACAAAAAATTTTTGAAATGCAAAACTCCCCACCACATCGCTAGGGCCTCCTTTTCGATGGTAGAATAGGTCCCCTCAGCACCTCTCAAGGTTCTGGAGGCTAAAGCAATGGTTTCTTCACGACCATCACTCCTTTTCTGCATGAGGACGGCCCCCAAACCCACATTGCTAGCATCAGTGGAAAGAATGCACAAGTCATTAATGTTGAACAGCTTCAGAGGGCGAGCTTCAATAATCTCCTGCTTAATGACATTGAAGTTGCTCTCACAATCATTATCCCAGACAAACTTGACATTTTTCTTGAGCAGACCACGCATAGCAGCGGTTTTGGTAGAGAAATTTTTAACAAACTTGGAGTAATACTCCACCAAACCAAGATATGAACGCAATTGATCCTTATTCGTAGGAACAGGAGCATTTTGAATGGCGTCGATGATCTTGACTTTTGGTTCAACCCCATTTTGGGAAATGTGGTGACCAAGATAGTCTACACCATCTTGAAGAAATTTGCATTTATCCTCCCTCAAGGTTAACCCACTGGATCTTAGTATGCTGAGAACAAGTTTAACACGCTCATCATGTTCAAGTTCGGTTTTGCCATGAACCAGAATGTCATCCTGGAAAAAGACAACCCCAGGAATGTTCTTGAACAGGTTGTTCATTAACCTCTGGAAAACAGCCGAGGCTGAAGCTAAACCAAACGGCATGCGGATGTAACAATAGTCACCCTCCGGGGTTACAAAAGAGGTAAGGTGTTTGGAATTAGGACACAACTCAATCTGATGATATGCAGATGATATATCGAGGGAGGTGAAAAATTTCGCACCTTCGAGGGTGGCTAACATCTCGTTGATGTTGGGGAGTGGTTGCCGGTCAATCCAAATATTGGCATTGAGATCGCGCAGGTCAACACACATCCTCAAACACTTGTCAGATTTCCTCGCTAAAACTATGGGGGCAAGCCACTCTGAGCCTTCAATCGGCTCAATCACACCAGCAGCGCATAACCGCTCTAACTCTTTCTTTAACTCTGCACGTAAGCTCAAAGGGACCTTGCGCACCTTATGGGCAACTGGAATGGCACCCTCTTTTAAAATTATCCTGTGCTGGAAACCCTTGAGTTTGCCTAATTCTCCACTAAAAACTTCAGGAAACATGAGAGCCCACTTGGTGTTAGACACATGAGATACGGCAAGAGTCTTTGGTGATGCCAACATTGCAGAGTAAAATTCATACAATTCATTGCGAGAAATTACCATGTTTGGATGGTTGGGATCTAAAACAATGTTCAAATCTCCCTGTTCATCCCACCCCAACAAATTAGTACCATCCTTAACTATGAACACAACACAAGTAATGTGATCACCATGAAACTCAAGTCTGACAGAACATTTCCCCAAAACCTCAACTCTCTTGCTATTATAAGCAAAAATCTTGATACTAGAAGATTCTAAACGTACATTAGAAAGTCTGCTAAAGTCAGTGAAATTCAACAAGGTAAAAGGAGAACCAGAATCAGCAAGGAATTTGCAGACCACGCTATTTACAGTTATTAAACAAGAAGGAGACTTTCTTTTCCGAAGGCCAGACAAAGCGGACAGTTCTACTACTCCGGCCTCGTGCAAAGTAGAAGACAGCATCAGTAGTTCATAACATTCCTCATCAGATTCTTCTGAGATATGCTTCACGGAGGGAACGGGCTTGTTTGAGGAAGTAGCTCTGCACATGCGGGAATAGTGACCTTTGTTCCCACATTTGTAGCAGGTTTGATTGAGAGCAAAACAAAATTTAGCAGACCCTAAATGAGAGCTACTGCCACAACGAAAACATATTGATTCCTTTTGCACAGGTCTGTTTCTGGAAGAAAAGTTAGATGGGACAGAACGAGGAACACTAGGCAAAAGAGGTGCTTTCGATTTGAAAGGAGGTTTAGAATTCAATAGTTTGACTTCAGTAGGAGAAGAGGTCGTTGGTGAGTAAGATGAATTCATTTCTTTGACGCAAAATTGAGAATGTTCAATACTCTTGGCTAAACTGAGAGCAGTCTCCAAATCAGGATCGCCAGAAGCAAGAAGTTTCTCTTGAATTTTCTTGTTGGAAGTCCTTTCAATAAGTTGATCACGTATGATCTCGTCTCTGAATTCCCTGTAGTTGCAGTTGATAGCCAAAATGCGAAGAGCTGCCACAAAATCATCAATTGATTCGCCAGGGGTTTGGGCACGTTGAAGAAATTTGTGGCGTTCGAGAACGACATTTCTCTTGGGAGAGAACCTCTTGTCAAGAGTTTTGATCAAAGTAGCATAATCATCAATGAGAAGTGATTCTCCAGCATCACCACCACTAACCGTAATGCTGACAACTTCAAGAGTTAACGTTTTTAAAATGTTCCTACCCTCATTGCCTAGGTTATAGATAAGTAGGGCTTTTTTCTTTTTGCCAGTAAAGGTATTGCCATCGATAGCCTCTAAATACGCTTCAAAGGTGTCTTTCCACTGCTCCCACGGAATGGGGGGAGTACCAGCTGTCTGTAGGAAAGGAGGAGGAGCCAAAATATGATCCATAGCGTGGGTGAGTTGCTGCCACAGTACACACAACAAAATAATTTGAACACTTTACAAATTCCAAAATGAACACATAAATATGTTGCGTTTGGCAATAATACATTTAACCACGTGTAATATGTGGTACTGCACGATGAGCCAAAACGTTGCGTTAGTGAATAGCGTTGGGCTCACTAAGTAAAGAAGTGCATTGCTGTGCACATCAGCGTAGGATGAAGGATTTAAAAAGACTAAAAGATGAGCTGTGCGCATCAGCGATAAAACGTAAGTACAAGTGGCTGTGCGCTTGAGGTCTGCCAAATTAAGCTGTGCGCATCAGCGGAGAATTCGTTGTTAGACTTGCGAGGCTTGTTTATTCGTTGCTATGATACAAGTAAGGCCTAAGATGGCCGCCACACGCAACGTCAAATGTCTCGCAGGCGTCGTCAGGCAGGTCAGGCACAATCGCGTGGTAACGCGAGAGTGGCGCAGGGCTTGGACGCGCAGGGAAAACAAAAGAGTACCTTAATCCATCCGTCGGAAAGGATCGCCGAGGAAGTTGACGGGCAAACTGGATACCATAAGAAGCTTGGGGAATGAGGAGGAGCGCGGGGATGGCGCTTTCCACAAGGAAATGTCGATTCCAAATCTCGACGGAAACAGGGGTGCGGAGGTCTTCCTCGGAGTTGGGGAGGCTGGAAACTGGAACAAATCGTCGCCACTGAAGAGAAGAAGGGTCCACACAGCAGGTAGGTGGAACTACAACTTTATTCCACGTCCAGTCACAGCAACTCCCCGGCAGCAACTGCCAAGGAAAGAATCAAACAAGTGTTCCACGCAGGGAACATTCTACATAGAATGCGAGGAGAGGGAGAAGTCCCAACAGCAAGCCTCTCTCCCTCTGCGTCTGAAGCAGGTGCAGCATGCTCGGAGCCCCTCGCCCCCTCCCTCTGACTGTAGAGAAACAAAGTATCAATATACATTGTTTCACTTCAGTCAGAGGCAGTCCCGGAAAGAGGACTGGGGCCCCAGAGACAGCAGTCTCCACTGCTCCTCTGAGGCAGCACAGAGCCCGGCCCCCACTCTCTCCTCTCGATAAGCAAAGCCCACCCCACAAAAAAAGAGACAGGGACACGAGGGGGTGGGGGCCCCACCCCACAAGAGAAGAGAAGAGACAGGGACAAGGATGCAGTGGGGGCCCCACCCCACAAGAGAAGAGAAGAGACAGGGACAAGGACAAGAGAAGAGAAGAGACAGGGACAAGGATGGGGTGGGGGCCCCACCCCACAAGAGAAGAGAAGAGACAGGGACAAGGACAAGAGAAGAGAAGAGACAGGGACAAGGATGGGGTGGGGGCCCCACCCCACAAGAGAAGAGAAGAGAAGAGAAGAGAAGAGACAGGGACAAGGATGGGGTGGGGGCCCCATCCCACAAGAGAAGAGACGGGGACAGGCCCCCACCCGAGAAGAGACAGGGACAAGGATTGGGTGGGGGCCCCACCCCACAAGAGAAGAGAAGAGACAGGGACAAGGATGGGGTGATGGCCCCATCCCACAAGAGAAGAGACGGGGACAGGCCCCACCCGAGAAGAGACAGGGACAAGGATTGGGTGGGGGCCCCATCCCACAAGAGAAGAGAAGAGAAGAGACAGGGACAAGGATGGGGTGGGGTGGGGGCCCCAGAGACAGCGCTCTCCACTGCTCCTCTGAGGCAGCTCAGAGCCCGGCCCCCACTCTCTCCTCTCCATAAGCAAAGCCCACCCCACAAGAGAAGAGAAGAGACAGGGTGGGACAAGGATGGGGTGGGGGCCTCAGAAAGCAAGAGCAGGAGACAGCACAGAGCAGTGCTCTGGACTCTGACAAGGCCGGGAGTGGGGGCCCCCAGACAGAGTATTCTCCAGGGCAAAGCTCACATGAGGAAGGGACGAGGCAGCAAAATGGTGCCCTCAGGTAAGCCCTCTTGTTAGAACACACCATGGGCATCCGCAGGAGGGGAGGAGGGGGGCCGAGAAGGGTGCAAGGCAGAGGGGAAAAGGGTGCAAGGCAGAGGGGGAGAAGGATGCAAGGTAGAGAAGGGTGCAAGGCGGAGGGGAGAAGGGTGTAAGGCAGAGGGGAGAAGGGTGCAAGGCAGAGGGGAGAAGGGTGCAAAGCAGAGGGGAGAAGGATGCAAGGTAGAGAAGGGTGCAAGGCGGAGGGGAGAAGGGTGTAAGGCAGAGGGGAGAAGGGTGCAAGGCAGAGGGGAGAAGGGTGCAAGGCAGAGGGGAGAAGGGTGCAAGGTGGAGGGGAGAAGGGTGCAAGGCAGAGAAGAGAAGGGTGCAAGGCAAAGAGGAGAAGGGTGCAAGGAAGAGAGGAGAAGGGTGCAAGGTAGAGAAGGGTGCAAGGCGGAGGGGGAGAAGGGTGCAGGGTAGAGGGGAGAAGGGTGCAAGGCAGAGAGGAGAAGGGTGCAAGACAGAGGGGAGAAGTGTGCAAGGCGGAGGGGAGAAGGGTGCAAGGCGGAGGGGAGAAGGGTGCAAGGCAGAGAGGAGAAGGGTGCAAGGCAGAGGGGATAAGGGTGCAAGGAAGGGAGGATAAGGGTGCAAGGTAGAGAAGGGTGCAAGGCAGAGGGGGAGAAGGGTGCAAGGTGGAGGGGGAGAAGGGTGCAAGGCAGAGGGGAGAAGGGTGCAAGGCAGAGGGGAGAAGGGTGCAAGGAAGAGAGGAGAAGGGTGCAAGGTAGAGAAGGGTGCAAGGCGGAGGGGGAGAAGGTTGCAAGGCAGAGGGGAGAAGGGTGCAAGGCAGAGAGGAGAAGGGTGCAAGGCAGAGAGGAGAAGGGTGAAAGGCAAAGGGGAGAAGGGTGAAAGGCAAAGGGGAGAAGGGTGCAAGGCAAAGGGGAGAAGGGTGCAAGGCAAAGGGGAGAAGGGTGCAAGGCAGAGGGGGAGAAGGGTGCAAGGCAGAGAGGAAAAGGATGCAAGGTAGAGAAGGGTGCAAGGCGGAGGGGTAGAAGGGTGCAAGGTGGAGGGGGAGAATGGTGCAAGGCAGAGGGGAGAAGGGTGCAAGGCAGAGGGGAGAAGGGTGCAAGGCAGAGAGGAGAATGGTGGAAAGAAGAGAGGAGAAGGGTGCAAGGTAGAGAAGGGTGCAAGGCGGAGGGGGGAAGGGGTGCAAGGCAGAGAGGAGAAGGGTCAAAGGTAGAGAAGGGTGCAAGGCGGGGGTGGAATAGGGTGCAAGACAGAGAGGAGAAGGGTGCAAGGCAGAGGGGAGTAGGGTGCAAGGCAGAGGGGAGAAGGGTGCAAGGCAGAGGGGAGAAGGGTGCAAGGCAGAGGGGAGAAGGGTGCAAGGCAGAGGGAGAAGGGTGCAAGGCAGAGGGGAGAAGGGTGCAAGGCAGAGGGGAGAAGGGTGCAAGGCAGAGGGGAGAAGGGTGCAAGGCAGAGGGAGAATGGTGCAAGGTAGAAAAGGGTGCAAGGTGGAGGTGGACTAGGGTACAAGGGGAGGAGGAGAAGTATGCAAGGGGGAGGGGGGGAAAGGTGCAAGAAGGAGGGCAAGAAGGGTGCAAGGCAGAGGAGAGAAGGGTGCAAGGGGGATGGTGATGAAGTTAAAAATGTGCCCCCCCTGGAAACATTTCTGCAGACAACCATGGAACGCACACTACTTTGTAAGGGAGAGAGTGGAGAGAGAGAGAGAGTGGAGAGAAACAGTGGAGAGAAACAGTGGAGAGAGAGAGTAGCTAGAGAGAGAGAGTGGAGAGAGACAGTGGAGAGAGAGTAGACAGTGGAGAGAGAGTGGAGATAGACAGTGGAGAGAAAGAGAGTGGAGAGAGAGTAGAGAGAGCATGGAGAGACACTGGAGAGAGTGGAGAGAGAGAGTGGAGAGAGAGAGAGACAGTGAAGAGAGAGACAGTGAAGAGAGAGACAGTGAAGAGAGAGACAGTGGAGAGAGCGAGTGGAGAGAGCGAGTGGAGAGAGCGAGTGGAGAGAGAGAGTGGAGAGAGAGAGGGGAGAGACCGAGTGGAGAGAGCGAGTGGAGAGTGGAGAGAGAGAGAGAGTGGAGAGAGAGAGAGAGAGTGGAGAGAGAGAGAGTGTGGAGAGAGAGAGAGTGTGGAGAGAGAGAGAGTGTGGAGAGAGAGAGAGTGTGGAGAGAGAGAGAGAGAGTGGAGAGAGAGAGAGTGGAGAGAGAGAGAGAGTGGGTGGAGAGAGAGAGAGAGTCGAGAGAGAGAGAGAGAGAGAGAGAGAGAGAGAAGAGAGAGAGAGAGTGGTGAGAGAGTGGAGAGAGAGTGGAGAGTAGAGAGACAGTGGAGAGAGAGAGAGTGGGGAGAGAGACAGTGGAGGGAGACAGCAGAGAGAGAGTGAATGGAGAGAGAGTGAGTGGAGAGAGAGTGAGTGGAGAGAGAGTGAGTGGAGAGAGAGAGAGAGTGGAGAGAGAGAGAGAGTGGAGAGAGAGTGGAGAGAGAGAGAGTGGAGAGAGAGTGGAGAGAGAGAGTGGAGAGAGAGAGTGGAGAGAAAGTAGAGAGAGAAGGGGGAGAGGGTGGAGAGAGAGAGTGGAGGGAGACAGTGGAAGGAGACAGTGGAGGGAGACAATGGAGGGAGACAGTGTAGAGAGAAAGTGGAGAGAGAGACAGCAGAGATAGAGTGGACAGAGTTGAGAGAGAGAATGGAGAGAGAGTAGAGACTGACTGACTCAGACTGAATACTGACTGACCGAGAGACTGACTGACTGAGAAACTGACTGAGAGAGAGAGTGACTGACTGACAGAGAGAGAGAGACTGGTTGAGAGTGAGACTGACTGGCTGACAGAGACTGACTAAGGTAGAGAGAAACTGACTGAGAAAGAGAGACTGAGAGAGAGAGGCAGAGACTGACTGACAGAGAGATAGACTGATTGACTGTGAGAGAGACTGACTGACTGAGAGAGACTGACTGAGAGAGACTGACTGAGAGAGACTGACAGAGAGAGACTGACTTGGAGAGAGACTGACTTGGAGAGAGACTGACTTGGAGAGAGACTGACTTGGAGAGAGACTGACTGAGAGAGAGACTGACTAAGAGAGAGACTGACTCAGAGAGAGAGAGAGACTGACTGACTGACTGGGGTAAAGAGAGAATGACTGACTGAGAGAGACTGACTGACTGACTGGGAGAGAGAGAGGCTGACTGGGAGAGAGAGACTGGCTGACAGAGAGAGATTGACTGACTGAGAGAGATAGACTGACTGAGAGAGATAGACTGACTGACAAAGACTGACAGAGAGGGAAAGAGACTGAGAGACTGACAGAGAAAGAGAGACTGACTAACAGAGAGAGAGAGACTGACTGACAGAGACTGACTGAGAGAGAGAGACTCACAGAGAGAGACTGACTGACAGAGAGAGACTGACTGACAGAGAGAGACTGACTGACAGAGAGAGAGACTGACTAAGAGAAAAACTGACAGACTGAGAGAGACTGATTGAGAGAGACTGACTGAGAGAGAGACTGACTGACAGAGAGAGAGACTGAGACTGACAGAGAGAGAGAGACGGACTGACAGAGAGAGAGACTGACTAAGAGAGACTGACTGAGAGAGACTGACTGAGAGAGACTGACTGAGAGAGACTGACAGAGAGAGACTGACTGACAGACAGAGAGAGAGCGAGAGACTGACTGGCTGACTGAGAGAGACTGACTGAGAGAGACTGAATGACAGAGAGTAATAGACTGACTGACACAGAGAGAGACTGACTGACAGAGAGGGACTGACTGACTGACTGACAGAGAGAGACAGAGAGAGAGAGAGAGAGAGAGAGAGAGAGAGAGAGACTGACTGACTGAGAGTGACTGACTAAGAGAGACTGAATGACAGAGAGATAGACTGACTGACTGAAAGAGAGATACTGACTGACAGAGAGAGAGAGAGAGACTGTGATGGAATTGGGGTCAAAGTGTGTATGAACCTATGCAATGCCTCTCAAGATTGCTATTGTCTAATAAAAATAAAAATGTATTATCAAAATGTGCTCTTTGTAGTTACATCTGCTTTTGAAATACTGCATTGTCGCATTGTCTAATGTTTTTAAACGGAAACGAGAAGGAGCAGTGGATGCACTTTTGTCAAAACTGAACGATAAGTGGGCCCGGTGTTGTATATCATGACAGGAGTCTGCATCAGGAAACCCACCTAAAATTGGGCAAACTTCCCCGGGCTACTGATGGCAGGGGCCCTGTAAGGGATGGACCACCCCCTATGACAGCCTGCTGGCAGACTAAGCCCAACCTTTAACTCTACCATCCAGTGTTACTTATAACGGCTGTATTGGTGACAGTGGCGTAACAATCGCCCCGCTTCCGCTGCAGTATGGCGGGTCGCTAGCCTCAGAGCTCTAGACTGGCACGGAGGATGGGAGGGGGGCCTCCTCCATGTAGTTTGCAGGGGGGCCCCCTCATGTTTCGTTACGCCACTGCATGAGACACATCAACATCACTCGTTGGAAAAACCGCAGCTGGCCTAGATGGTTCATAACTATTAAGTGCAATGTGACATTTGAGTTTGGCACGTCTTATGAATTTGAACAGGTCCACATGTAGATCACTAAAGATACCCCCATACACAGGACAGTATCCAAGACCTTTATTTAGCACATTTTCTGAAATCTCGTTAGTACTCTTCCTTTCTCTATGTTTTTTTCTGCTCCCTCCTCTCCTGGTATGTCTCTTTGTTTTCTGTTGCCAATTCAAAATCTCCGGACTTCCTCTAAAAAAGACGAGGAAGATGCCCCCTGTGGTCCTGTCTCCAAGTTCCCATCTTTACTTTCCTTCTCAATAGAGGATGCTTCAGAAGTGACACTGATGCTAGAGATGCTACCTGCAGTAGACAGAGTAAGGGCTGCAGCCTTGGGTACCTGAATATTATCAAATTTGGCTGCAAAAGTAAAAATGTGACCCTGGCCATAGTTGCGGTCATCCCGCATTATTTTGTTTAGTTTTCTATGTTTAACAGCGTCTGATGGTTTACAATTTGTTCTTTAAGTATTGCGTAATTTTTTGCTGTTACTTAAGGTAGGTTTAGCAGTTTAATTTAATCCTCTAGGACCTTAACCTCCGCATGTAGTTTAACACACTTTCTATCGGCATGGGCTATTAGAATTTTCCTTTTAGGTGGTGACACGCCCTTTGCGTGTCACAAAAGGGTAGCACAGCCTGATCCACGTTTGTGATGAACATATTCACGTACTCGATTGCTTTGTCAAGCCCTGATCTCTTGACTGGGTAAGAGTATTCTGCATCATTCAGAAACTCTGTCCATCACCTTTTCCAAAATTGATTTTATCCACACTAAGTGTGGGAGGGTATACTCAGACGTGAGTCCCTAGCTCATTGCACCATCAGGATTCAAGCAAGCCGGGCCGATGACGGCTGAAATGCCAGAAACCGGTCCCCGGTAGCTTGTCTCCTTTCTGGTGAAGAATTGGCTTGGTAGTTTGGTCTGCCCTGTTCCCATCATGCACTGGGACAGAAACAGACTAATTTGCATGTAGCCAGGTTCTGAGCTGGGATGGTGCAGTGAGCTAAAAAACGGCGATGGATCAAGCCCTGATCTCTTGACTGGGTAGGAGTATTCTGCATCATTCAGAAACTCTGTCCATCACCTTTTCCAAAATTGATTTTATCCACACTAAGTGTGGGAGGGTATACTCAGACGTGAGTCCCTAGCTCATTGCACCATCAGGATTCAAGCAAGCCGGGCCGATGACGGCTGAAATGCCAGAAACCGGTCCCCGGTAGCTTGTCTCCTTTCTGGTGAAGAATTGGCTTGGTAGTTTGGTCTGCCCTGTTCCCATCATGCACTGGGACAGGAACAGACTAATTTGCATGTAGCCAGGTTCTGAGCTGGGATGGTGCAGTGAGCTAAAAAACGGCGATGGATCAAGCCCTGATCTCTTGACTGGGTAGGAGTATTCTGCATCATTCAGAAACTCTGTCCATCACCTTTTCCAAAATTGATTTTATCCACACTAAGTGTGGGAGGGTATACTCAGACGTGAGTCCCTAGCTCATTGCACCATCAGGATTCAAGCAAGCCGGGCCGATGACGGTTGAAATGCCAGAAACCGGTCCCCGGTAGCTTGTCTCCTTTCTGGTGAAGAATTGGCTTGGTAGTTTGGTCTGCCCTGTTCCCATCATGCACTGGGACAGGAACAGACTAATTTGCATGTAGCCAGGTTCTGAGCTGGGATGGTGCAGTGAGCTAAAAAACGGCGATGGATCAAGCCCTGATCTCTTGACTGGGTAGGAGTATTCTGCATCATTCAGAAACTCTGTCCATCACCTTTTCCAAAATTGATTTTATCCACACTAAGTGTGGGAGGGTATACTCAGACGTGAGTCCCTAGCTCATTGCACCATCAGGATTCAAGCAAGCCGGGCCGATGACGGCTGAAATGCCAGACACCGGTCCCCGGTAGCTTGTCTCCTTTCTGGTGAAGAATTGGCTTGGTAGTTTGGTCTGCCCTGTTCCCATCATGCACTGGGACAGGAACAGACTAATTTGCATGTAGCCAGGTTCTGAGCTGGGATGGTGCAGTGAGCTAAAAAACGGCGATGGATCAAGCCCTGATCTCTTGACTGGGTAGGAGTATTCTGCATCATTCAGAAACTCTGTCCATCACCTTTTCCAAAATTGATTTTATCCACACTAAGTGTGGGAGGGTATACTCAGACGTGAGTCCCTAGCTCATTGCACCATCAGGATTCAAGCAAGCCGGGCCGATGACGGCTGAAATGCCAGAAACCGGTCCCCGGTAGCTTGTCTCCTTTCTGGAGAAGAATTGGCTTGGTAGTTTGGTCTGCCCTGTTCCCATCATGCACTGGGACAGGAACAGACTAATTTGCATGTAGCCAGGTTCTGAGCTGGGATGGTGCAGTGAGCTAAAAAACGGCGATGGATCAAGCCCTGATCTCTTGACTGGGTAGGAGTATTCTGCATCATTCAGAAACTCTGTCCATCACCTTTTCCAAAATTGATTTTATCCACACTAAGTGTGGGAGGGTATACTCAGACGTGAGTCCCTAGCTCATTGCACCATCAGGATTCAAGCAAGCCGGGCCGATGACGGTTGAAATGCCAGAAACCGGTCCCCGGTAGCTTGTCTCCTTTCTGGTGAAGAATTGGCTTGGTAGTTTGGTCTGCCCTGTTCCCATCATGCACTGGGACAGGAACAGACTAATTTGCATGTAGCCAGGTTCTGAGCTGGGATGGTGCAGTGAGCTAAAAAAACGGCGATGGATCAAGCCCTGATCTCTTGACTGGGTAGGAGTATTCTGCATCATTCAGAAACTCTGTCCATCACCTTTTCCAAAATTCATAACTATTAAGTGCAATGTGACATTTGAGTTTGGCACGTCTTATGAATTTGAACAGGTCCACATGTAGATCACTAAAGATACCCCCATACACAGGACAGTATCCAAGACCTTTATTTAGCACATTTTCTGAAATCTCGTTAGTACTCTTCCTTTCTCTATGTTTTTTTCTGCTCCCTCCTCTCCTGGTATGTCTCTTTGTTTTCTGTTGCCAATTCAAAATCTCCGGACTTCCTCTAAAAAAGACGAGGAAGATGCCCCCTGTGGTCCTGTCTCCAAGTTCCCATCTTTACTTTCCTTCTCAATAGAGGATGCTTCAGAAGTGACACTGATGCTAGAGATGCTACCTGCAGTAGACAGAGTAAGGGCTGCAGCCTTGGGTACCTGAATATTATCAAATTTGGCTGCAAAAGTAAAAATGTGACCCTGGCCATAGTTGCGGTCATCCCGCATTATTTTGTTTAGTTTTCTATGTTTAACAGCGTCTGATGGTTTACAATTTGTTCTTTAAGTATTGCGTAATTTTTTGCTGTTACTTCCGGTAGGTTTAGCAGTTTAATTTAATCCTCTAGGACCTTAACCTCCGCATGTAGTTTAACACACTTTCTATCGGCATGGGCTATTAGAATTTTCCTTTTAGGTGGTGACACGCCCTTTGCGTGTCACAAAAGGGTAGCACAGCCTGATCCACGTTTGTGATAAACATATTCACGTACTCGATTGCTTTGTCCAAATTAATCCAGTTTATTGGCAGTTTTATTTCTTCTTAATGCGTCATGTCAAAGACACAAAGTTCCATAATTTCACGCATCTTCACTTGCTCAGGAATTGCCCATCCGGGCCTATTCACGGGCTCGTAAATGAACTTAATTGCTCCATAATATTAAAATCACCCAATGCATTTCGGTCTCTCAAAGACCTTCTTCAGGGGTATCTACAATAATTAAAAAATATACATCAAACTACCTCAATTGACATTCTATAAAAGTGAAACTTATTGTAAATGTTTTTTTAAACCTCTTTTAAATCAAAACAACGTGCATAATCCACCTAGTTTGTATCCATAAATACCTGCCCACACAACTCCCTCGTGCCCAAGTTTGTATCCATAAATACCTGCCCACACAACTCCCTCGTGCCCATGCTCTCCCCCGTAACGATCATACCCACACCCTAGACTTCATGAACAGAAAACCTCAAAACGACCCAAAACAAATAAACTAAACTCGCACCCTTGATAGTTGTACCACCTGCTGCCAAGTGCTCAACCCCCCAATAACTACTTCCCTAATCTTCCCTCTCACTCGTGGTAGAGTAATTCTATCACCCTTTGTTTACCTGATGGTCACTTGCAGCTTCATGAACACTTTACTTGGCCCAGAACTCGAACGCCTTGCTCTACGCCGTCTCCCTGCGTGTTCCTATTAAACTTGAACTCCACCTACCCCACCTGTATTCAATTAGTGTTGCATGACTCCCAGACTCCACCCCTCAAGAGTTTCAGCAATGATGATGTACCGCCCTCATTTACCACACAACCAAAATCCTCAATGTCCCACAATGCCCTGGAAACAGTTTGCAAAAAAAAACCAACGAAACACAAATTATATGAAACGTCATTTACATAAATAATGCTAAGTAATTATAACAGTCATTCGAAGAATGTCCAAAACAGTGTGTTTCAACCCATATTTTTCATTGATGTTGATTCGGAGGGTCTAAGACGTGACACCCGACGCTCTTCTTATTCCACTTGCTTTGTCGATGGGGTGCTAACAGGGTTGGAACGGTTTATAATGTTTGAATGTTCATAAGATGATTCATTGTCTTTGTTATGTTATGTTATGTTATGTTATATAGAGTTTTATTAAGCGCTCAGCTACTCGAACCGAGTGTCCCGGCGCTGTCAGACACAACACAACCATCACAGCAGAGGGGAGTTAATTGCAGAACAGCCACGTCTTCAACTCCTTCCTGAAAGACAAAAGGGTCCCGCATTTCCTTAGTGACAGTGGTAGTGCATTCCAGGCTGGGGGTGCAAGGTATCCAAAAGAGCGACCCCCAATGCGAGCACGCCTGACTGCCGGGATAGTGGCCAATGAAAGGGACGCAGAGCGAAGTGCTCTGGATGGAGTGTGAAATCCCAACCGCTTCCTTAGGTAACCTGCACCAGAGCCATGGAGTGCCTTAAATGCCAAGGTCAGCATCTTGAACTCGATGCGTTTCCGTATCGGAAGCCAATGGAGGGATTTCAGCAGGACCGCAGCGTGAGACCTCCGGCCAAGGCCGAAGATTGCGTGAGCGGCCGAGTTCTGCACCAACCGGAAACGTGTGAGAAGAGGATCAGGAAGGCTGAGGTAGAGCACGTTGGCGTAATCAAGCCTGGATTCTACCAAAGCCTGCACTGTACTTTTCCTGTGGGCAATGGATAGGAAAGGAAGGAATTTCCGTAGCATTCTCAGTATCCTGAAGCATTGACCCACCAGGCCCAGAATCTGCGGTTTAAGAGACAGACCGGTGTCTATCTTGACTCCCAGATTCTTTGCCATCCCCGTCTCCACGGAGGGAGGGTGAATATCAACCGGCGACCAGGAAATCCAACATGGGTCCGGTGGACACCCAAAGAAGAGGACCTCAGATTTGTCTGGGTTGCATTTCAGCTGGTTTATATGAAACCAGCCGAACACAGCACCCAAGCAGTTCTTAATAAGCTCTACATCAAAGTTCCTATTCTTGCTACAGGTGAAGAGAAGCTGGGTGTCATCGGCGTATGAGACAATCTGGGCACCACAGGCCTCGGCCAGCACCGCCAAAGGGGACATATAGATATTAAAGAGGGTGGGACTTAGAATCGACCCCTGGGGGACTCCCACCTCCAATGGCGGTACTACGGCCGAGTACGGCGGGGCCCAGACTGCCTGTTGTCGATTCGAGAGAAAGGACTCGAACCACCTAAACACCGTTCCCCTTAACCCAATATCCAAGAGTCTAGCCATGAGGCGGTCTTGAGGAACGGTGTCAAAGGCCGCCGACAGATCTAACAACACCAGCATTGCCTTTCCTCCCTTATCCTGGACCTCCTTGATCGCATCCGACACCTCAAGCAGTGCCGTCTCCGTGCTCATGTTAGCGCGAAAACCGGACGGAGTAGGATGGAGGATGCCGTGAGATTCCACAAAATCCGCCAGGACTGCCTGTACATGCTTCTCAGTCAGCTTAGCCAGAACCGGGAGTAGCGAGATAGGATGGTAATTGGCATGGGTGCCTGGATCTAGGGCCGGCTTCTTTAAAAGGGGAAGGACCAAGGCTACCTTCCACGCTGTCCTGTCTCAAGGGAGTGATTCAAAATTGGATTGACCATAGGGTTAATCATGTGTGCCAATTTGGCAAGGTGCTTGGCCAGACAGGGGTCCAGAGGTGACCCCGATCGCATCTTAGATAGAATCTCGAGCCAGTCTTGTGGTGCAATTGGAGGAAAATTAGCAAGAAAGGGCTGCCCCAACGCAGGTTGGGGGGCAGGCCGAGCCATGGTGGAAGTTGCTGCCCCAGCAGCTGGAGAGAAAGTTGCCTGGATACTAATGATCTTATTAGCAAAAAAGCTTGCCAAGTGAGTAACCCAGGACTTTGAAAAGGAGCGTTTAGGAGTGATAGAGGCCGGAGAGGTGAATTTGTCACTTGTCACTTTGTCAAGTGATAACAGTAGTAAGACATTCTTTACATGTGACACATCAACATCACTCGTTGGTAAAACCGCAGCTGGCCTAGATGGTTCATAACTATTAAGTGCAAAGTGACATTTGAGTTTGGCACGTCTTATGAATTTGAACAGGTCCACATGTAGATCACTAAAGATACCCCCATTCACAGGACAGGATGCAAGACCTTTATTTAACACATTAATTTCATGTACATTTAGGTGATACGCAGATAGATTCACAACCAAATTTTCAACAATACCGTTGGACATAGGCACACTCATTGCATTATCCTCCAACATTATGATCGTTTTGCCAATTGGCTTTTCTGAAATCTCGTTAGTACTCTTCCTTTCTCTACACTTTTTTTCTCCTCCCCCTCTCCTGGTACGTCTCTTTGTTTTCTGTTGCCAATTCGAAATCTTCGGACTTCCTCTAAAAAAGACGAGGAAGATGCCCCCTGTGGTCCTGTCTCCAAGTTCCCATCTTTACTTGCCTTCTCAATAGAGGATGCTTCATAACTGACACTGATGCTAGAGATGCTACCTGCTGTAGACAGAGTAGGGGCTGCAGCCTTGGGTACCTGAATATTATCAAATTTGGCTGCAAAAGTAAAAATGCGACCCTGGTAGTAGTCGCGGTCATCCCGCAATATTTTGTTTAGTTTTCTGTTTTTAACTAGCATCTGATGGTTTGCAATTTGTTCTTTAAGCATTGCGTAATTTTTTGCTGTTACTTCTGATAGGTTTAGCAGTTTAATTTTATCCTCTAGGATCTTAATCTCCGCCTGTAGTTTCTACTTTCTATCGGCATGGTCTATTAGAATTTTCATCATGGTAAATGATGAGTTGTGGAGATTATCCTCCTATTCTGACAAGAGATCGGGATCAAGGTCGTCAAAATTGGGGAACGGTAAAATTCTTAGTCCCCTGAGCACCTTTTGTTGTCAAGATATCTTTTTATGGTGACCCCGTCCCACCATTTTGCTAGCTCATTCTTCTTTAGCTTTTCTAGCCTTTGAAATGTCAGTTTCAGGCCCTCAGTCTTGTTTACCCCACTAGAGGCTGCTTGCTTCATCTCGTTATTGGGCTTAAAGAGATCCTTCGCAAGTTCTTCTCTCCCATCATCGAAGTCCATTGTGTAGAGTTAGCTAAATGTGCGTCTGGTGTGCTAGTCGACCCGAAATGAAAAGTATTTTTTGTGAAATGCAAGCAGCTGGGTTCTAGCAGACAGCACCACCTAGACTAGTCATGAGATTAACCCCTTTGATGCTCATGACGAGCTCAGCTCGTCATGAGGCACAGTGCTCCTGTGCTCATGACGAGCTGAGCTGAGCTGAGCTCGTCATGACCACACCTGTTTTTATTATGGCTCAGCATAGGAGAGGGATATTATCAGCAGGGATGTGGTTACTAAAGTAGTCTGTTGCCCACCTCAAATGACCTGCTGCTAATGCTGCTAATAGATCATAGAAAACATATACATTTTTTGTGAATGAGAGGCAACAATGATGTAGTTCAAATTAGAGCTGTACAATCAAATTGACGAGGAAAGTCTTTTGTAGATAATCTTCTTTTATTTTCAGTCGTGTTATTTGGTATGCACAGAACAGAACCAGCCAACGCGTTTTGCCCAAAGGATGGGCTTCTTCATCAATACATTTTGTATTGTGAAAGTGATCCCTATAGAAAAGGGGGATGTGAAGGTGATGAGGTCACTTCATCACCTTCACATCCCCCTTTTCTATAGGGATCACTTTCACAATACAAAAACATTTTTTTTTTTATAAAACTCACAAGGTTTGCTTGGCATTAGCTGAGACACCGATGGGTCTCTCTCACGCTCCAAAATAGCTGCACCAACTACATGGTTAGGGTCACTTGCACAACTCTTTTTTCCACCCTCAATCTATACACATTCATCACCCTTTCCTTTCTTCTCTCTCTCTCTCTCTTTTTTCTCATGTTCTTCTTGAACTATCGGAGCAACTTGTATGTGGTATTCCGGTATGTACTTTTAACTAAAGTACTGATACATACACACTATTGTATGCTTTCACAGCCCTGAAGAAGCCCATCCTTTGGGTGAAACGCGTGGGCTGGTTCTGTTCTGTGCATACCAAATAACACGACTGAAAATAAAAGAAGAATATCTACAAAAGACTTTCCTCGTCAATTTAATTGTACAGCTCTAATTTGAACTAAATCATTGCTGCCTCTCATTCACAAAAGAAATGTCTGCCTTTACCCCTCTGCCCAAAACCAGTACCCAGAAAAAAACACCCCAGTGAGGTGACCTCTGAGCGCCACTTCTGCCATTACATTTACACCAACATTCTCAGAGCACTCTTTTCATTTCCTCCCGCATGCACCCTACTCCTCCCCGTGCCACATTAAATGTTTATGTCTCACTTGATTTTAATAAAAGTTCTCTAACATAAAGCGCACAACTGTCCATGGGCACAGCAGCAGCAAAAAACACATGAAGGTACCTCTAAATTTTCTGATCAATGTCTCAATATCCTGGGGTGGAGGTGGGGGTCTAACTGGGTCAGGGACCGCTTAGTTTGATACCTTGTGCAGGCAGTCACGCAACGCCCACTGGCCGACACTGCACGGGCAGCCGGACCCCAGGCTTAACCCTTTCGCTGCGGCGGCTATTCCACTGAAGTGCTAAGGGGCGGGAGGGGCCGCGCGGCGCTCCGACGCTGGTGACGGAACTGCTCCGTCACGCGCCTCGGGTGAGCTGTGCTTGTGACGGAACGGTTCCATCACGGCCCCGCCTACTCAATAGAACGCGCCGCGCAGGTGCAAAATCAGCGCCTCACAGGCGCGGCGAGCGGGCCGTGACGGAACTGTTCCGTCACCAGCACAGCCCACCCGAGGGGCGTGATGGAACGGTTCCGTCACCAGCGTGGGAGAGGTTAAAGTTTGGGGTCCCGGGCGGGGTGGGAGGAGCGCTCTCTATGTACTTTGGAGCGGGGCCCCTCACGTTTCGTAACACCACTGTCCACATAAAGCTCCAAAACACCACATCAGGGGTACAAGCACTACATATAAATACAAGTACAAAACAATATAATGGAAGTTCATTATTTATAGGCCACCCGTACCGGTATCGGGATACTATATCCTCTGTGCTGGGAAAAGTAAATTAAGGCACAACGTCTCCCAGTTACAGATTCACAAAATATTACTCAAGAGTAGTAAATGCTGTGGTTGCTCACTCGGTGACCCCTACCCACAGTGAACGTTGGAACTATAACGTGAGTACTCTGCTCGAGATAAGGAGGACGCTGTGCTCATTCACGAGGACCTCGCGCACCGTGCCTCGGGCTACACGCTTCCTGCCATGCCGGCTCCTGCAGCTAAATGTCAGAGCCGCGCAAAGCACTTTACTCTGATTGGCTTAGAGGACATGGATACTTAGCCTATATAAACTCGCTGCGTGCATCACAACTGTCACCGGGGATAAGACGGAGAAACAGACGGAGGGTGAGAGTAAGCGAAGACGTCTCATCAGCTGTGGGTAAGTAACACTCCATCTGTACTCACTTCAAGGAAAACGCAACGGTCACTGCGAGCGGTCTGCTGCTGAGTCAGGCTCCGGCTGCTTCTACAGGTGCCAGCGAGCTCGCGAGGGCTGTCGCTTTCATTACCACATGCATGTTTATCGTTCGAATTGCTTTTAAGCCTGCAACTATAAAAACACAGCAATTAGAAATGTGTCTCTGGCTATACAGAGATCGAGATCAATACCTGGGTGATTTACTTATTTCATTTTTTTTAAAAGCTAAGGTAAATTGAACGCGCTTTCTTAATTGATGTTACGTTTTTATACACCCACATGCATATATTAATTTACAAGTAGTATATGGACTGTAAGGTTAGCCGTGCGGCAGCCTTTCTGAATACTTTATTTTTTTATACAGTGACAATTTTTACCAATGTGAACAAAATGGATTTATGCGATGACTCGTTCTAGGTCTATGTAAATCTCAGGGCACACATTTCCCGTATCATAAAACTAGAAAAAAAGGACAACGTGGGACTGTTCGGTGGTTTAGTAAATTATTAAACCTGCAACCAACACTTATTTGTTTTGGCAGAACACTTCATTAGAAGTTTCGAACGACTATTTTAGTTGCCTGAAAATACTGTAAATTGCCAGTTTCAAATATACACGCCCCCTAGACTGCGTCACCAAGCAATGCACTCTGTCGATACAGTGTTTTTGTTTCTTGTTAGGTCCACGTTTCAGGTAAGATAAATATACATGTATATAGCGGGCGTTTGAACTCTGAACTTAGTAACAATCTACATTTAGCGGAACGCCATCTGTTTAAGATTTTATTTGAGGCCGCATATATAAGTTACTTAATTAATGCTTCGTTTGGGCGTCATGAGTAAAAAAGGTTTTATAGGCATAAAAAGTGCATACGAATTTAGGTATAGGTGCTAAAAACTCACCCTGTTGTTTAGGTGCAAGAGTAGTGGGTGAGGTGTGCACTCTGTGCTCGTGACGACGGTCAGTGGCGTGGTATATGGATTATGCGGGAGAAGGGGTACATTTAATTGACTGGCTTAATATCATGGAGAGCTTGTAGAGTTGCATATGCGGTTATGTGCTGAGCCACTGGAAATATGCGGCAGAGGAGGACCAAAATAGGCGGCATGGTTGGCTAAATTATGCTGCAATAAAAGGTACATTTTGTGGTGTAATGTGGCACATTTTGTGATAGGATTACTTATGTCTCTGCAAAGGTTTCACCTAATTAATACCAGCTTAACACTCAAATACAGTTAGAAGCAACAGAAAGTGTTCCATCAACCTTTGCGAAGGACCTTCCACTCCACAGCAATATGTGTCATCACAATTTTTGGTAGTTATTGATCCGTCTGAGTTATAAACAATTTTTTGGTTAAAATCTGTAGATAATGCAGCAGATGATAGATTATATGGCAAATCCATAACTATGCTGAAAAAGCCCCAGCAGCAATATTGCATAATTCCAGAGCCCCAATTATCTGAGACTGGCGATCTTACGAGTTTGGACAGGTTGCCGGTGATAAAGGTGGGTGCTTTCTAAAAGAGATAAAAGGAGGAGTGTGGGTCAGTGAAGGGGCAGCTGCTGCACACATCCAGTGTGCTGTGGTTTAGGACTTCGTTCTTGGCACAGTGGGAAGAAGGCGAGTGATGGTTTTATTTGTGGATGCTGTTTGGTAGTCGCAACAAGAGGTGGCAGCAGATAAGATGCAACTGGAATGCTTCACTCTACTATCACAAAGAATCTTGAGATGTAGGGCCAGATGCATCAAGCCAGTTTGCATTTGAGAATGCTTTCAAAAATATTTTGTAAGAGCAAGTAGTGGTTCCACAGACCATTGCTTACTCTTAAAAAATGAAACTCAAAGGTTTCATTTCCTATTTTTAAATGGATTTCATTTTATATTATGGAAAATGAGGATGCATTTAAAAAAGATTGCTTTATTAAAAATCAATCACAGACATGGTGGTCTTCTGACAACCATCCCTGTGATGCTTGAGATTCATAATGGGTTGCAAATTGTGACCTACCTCATTAATACTCATTAGCTTGGTCGTTTTGCAACCTACTAGGAATCGGTATTTGGATTTTTTTTTCATACTTTAGGAATTCTGATTTCCTGATTGCTATTCAGACACACTCACAATTAGTAAATTGGTATTCCAAAAGTTGCTACATCTGGCCCTTAGAACACGTCAGAGGAGACTGAGTAAGGCAGGAAATTATGTGATATAGAATGGCCGGGATGGGCAGAAAGAGTCAGCAAAAATAGCACAGAGTAAGCAAATGAGGTTATCATTTTGGGGTCATCAGCCAGAACAGCAGGAAAAACTAAACTTGAGATATCTCACAGTGGTATAATGCAAAATGATGGGGTCACCTGAAGAATGGGTGGAGGGTCCCTGAGACTTTAATAGCTTACAGATACAAATTGGCCTTAGGCTCAAGGGCGGCCCCCCACCCTGACTGCAGGGTTCTGTGTTATGCCCCTGGTCTCAAGAGAATGTTTACAGGAAAAGAGGATACTCACAATTAGAGATCTTTCAGAGATACTTGTTGGCTATCTGTTGAGGTGCAGATAGGTGCAAGGACAAAAGCCCACAATAATCTGGAGCCTTGACGTCCAGTCCTGTTTTTCTTTATCCCTGAAAGATACCCTGTCATTTTTACCTAGGCAATAGTGTGTGTTGCTCCTGATTTCTAGATACCCCTTAAACTGGAATATTTGGTTTTCCCCAAGGGCACAGATTGGTGTGTCCTGAAATGAGGAGAACCCCCCCTC
Source organism: Lissotriton vulgaris (assembly GCF_964263255.1). Lineage (NCBI taxonomy): Eukaryota > Metazoa > Chordata > Amphibia > Caudata > Salamandridae > Lissotriton > Lissotriton vulgaris. Next base: position 683,301,969 of record NC_141691.1, read on the forward strand.
ATGACCCCAATGTGTAGTCTCAAGAAATTTCCTTTCTCATTTCGCTCTCCGCTGGCCCTGGCAAGTGGCAGCAATAACAAGAATTGGAGTTGCAGTTGCATGCAAGGCGGGTTTCAAAAGAATTAGGGTGTGTACACACCCATTTCCTGTTCGTCCCTTCAGTCTCCCACATGGATCCCTTCCTTCAGGGCCCCTCTTCCTTGGCGCCGAGATCCGGTTACGTCTTCTTTGCAGTATTTACCCATTGACTGGACTGCGCACACATGATCTGGACTTATGTAGTGGTAAAGTACTCGTAGTAGGTATTTTTCCACATATACCATGCATATGTGTACATTTAAAAAAAGTGTGGTCAAAATATACACACCTGCATCACTTCATATGATATAGTATTCTCCAACATCAGAAATGCAGCTGCTTGGCCAGCAGGAACATCGTAATACAGAGGAAGGAAGACCACTGGGGGCGGCGGTACGGCGGTCCGACCGACTAACTCATAATCAGGCACTATATGACTTTGGTGTCATTTTGTGCCTTTAAATATGAAAGGGTGCCCTCTTGAAGATCTATTACCAGAATAGCAATGATGAAATATAATCCTAAATTACTTGTATGAAATGTACAAGTGTTATCTATTCTTACACCTTTGATTAACTTCACTACTTTCAGCTATTCACAAAATCTGAGTGTAAAGTTTCTTAAAAGTATAGACTTACACATCTTCATCCCCTGAAAAAGGAGATGGAGCCAGCTACAGTGTTGGGAAGACCCGCAAAACATTCCCTGTAAAGATGTAGGTCGTCGGTGACCTCTCGATGAGCCCCAAAGGGCCAGCAACCACAGGTGTCGGTTCCGGAGGTCGGTGCAGGAGACATCGGTCCCTTGAAGTCAGACGCGTTGCAAATCGAACTCCTCGCAGTAGAAGTCGGGCGCACAGGCGTCGGCAGGTGTCGGAGCTGCGGGGCGAAGTGCAGCCATGAAGTGTGCAGTGCCCTACGTCACGGTGCAGGCAGCAGCTCGGAGACGGTTGGAAAGCAGCATCAGTGAGACCAGGGTTGCGGTGCGAAGTGATGCAGGGTTCATTGCGGTGCTGGTAGGTCATAGTGCAAGATGCATCGTTGTCATTGCTGAAGCTCTGTTGTCAGCTGGCGAACAGGAGTCAATGGTGCTGGCGTCGGTAGCCCAAGGCTGCAGTGTGTAATGAGGATGGTGCGTCATGTAACTTATGATCGGTGCCCACGAACCACGGTGCAAGCAGCATTGTCGATGTCGGCGTGGAGCGTCATCGTCGGGGGATATCAAGGGGGCGTCATGAAGCGAGGCGGTGCAAAGTGCGGTGCCCACAGGTCACAGTACAAGCAGCGGCTCAGTGACAGCATCAGGTGGTGTCTTCGATGAGACCAGAGTTGCGAAGCGGTGTGTGACTCCGCCCTCTGCGGTGCCTTCAGGTCATGGAATCAGCAGCGGCGTCGTAGACAGCGTTGGGTTGCTTTTTTTTCTGTTGCAGCACAAAACACACAGTCCCCATTGCTGATGGCAGAAGAACTTGAAGTCTTTGCTGTTCCTGAGATTTTTTGAACAGGGGGCAAGCTCTACCTCAAGCCCTTGGCGAAAATCAATAAATTCCAGTTCTTTCACTGCCCAAGACAGAAGCAGCCATGGTAGGCCAACACAGCAAAGCACTCAGCAAAGTGGTAAATCCTCCTCACAGCTTCTCCAGCTCTTCTTTTTGGCAGTCTTCTTGGCCCAAAAGAGTTCTATAGTTCTGGGACCTGGGCCCCAATATTTATACTCCAAATGCCTTTGTCTTCTTAGGCAGAGTGTGTCTCATAGTCCAAACCAGTTTGGTTCTCTCTGGCCCAGCTTTCCAGCAGGAGGCGGAGGCAGAATTGTCTGCAGCAGACCAGGACCATTCAGGTTCAAGGAAATCTCCTCCCACTACTCTAAATGCAGCCCAGGTCTATTCAACCCAGTCCTGACTCACCCTGACTCTCTGGAGCTACTGCACATCCCCAGCCCCCGTCACTCCAAAGCCAGACAGTCAATGCACATCCTAGCAGAGGCACACAGGATGGCTAAGCAAGAAAAGACCTACTTTCTAAAAGTGACACTTTCAAACACAGAATGTAAAAATCACCTTTACTAAAAGCTGCATCCTTAGATTCGGAGTTCAGGTATACTAAACTTTATTTTCCTGTCTGGTTCCAATGGGAATTTATATTTATAAGATGTCATAAATTATCTCCCATGCTTTCCCATGGGCCAGATAGCCTTTCAATAGTAAAAACAAAAATTGGCAGTATTTCACTATCAGGACATGTCACACACATCAGGGCATGTCCTACCTTTCACATACAGTGCACCCTGCCCACAGATATACCTTGGGCCTAATTTAAGGGTGACTCACATGTAAGAAAGGGGAAGGTTAGGGCTTGGCAAGTGGGTGCACTTGCCAAGTTGACATGGCAGTATGAGACTGCACATAGACACTGCAATGGCAGGTCTGAGTTACCTTTGAAGAGCTGCTTGTGTGGGTGGCAAAACCAGTGCTGCAAGCCCACTAGCAGCATTTGATTTACAGGCCCTGGGCACACACAGTGAACTGTACTAGGGACTGACTAGTAAATCAAATAACCAATCATTGAATCACCAATCCATTACATTTACAACAGGAGCACTTGCACTTTAACACTGAACAGCAGTGAGAAAGTGTGCAGAGAAACTAAACTAGCAAAAAACGGGAGGTCGGAAAGCAAACAGACAGGGGAAACACGCCAAAAGATGCCAAGTCTAACAAAAGTTTTTTCTGCGATCATCAACTTTAAGCTGTTGAGCGTGAGCGAGAAAACTCCTACTCCAGACCACCTCCATGCGAGATTTCTCAATAAGGGCGGTCACGTAAGGCTGCTACAGCTCACGTTGAGAAACCTTCCATCATGTTGAGGAAGGTGCCGCTCGAGTAGGACATTTACTCGAGCGGTAGAAAGTAGCAGCGCACTCTTGTGCTGCGCATGGTGCAGTTCGCTCTCATTTTCCAGCGCGGGACAAACACCCGGCTCTAAAAATCAGTGCAAGCAGCGCAACCAAACACACTCCCCCGCTTGTGGAACTCTGCGTAGTGCAGCGGAACTCCGTAAACTCTGCCCAGACTTACTCTAGACATGTGTTTCAGGAGTAATTCTTTCATCAGTAGAGAGCAACAGGTTGTTTTGTGGGTGCTGGAAGTGCTGCCCAGTCTTCTCAGGTCTCTGTACCACTCTGATACACATCACTGTCTGCTCAAACAATGGTGAGTACTAAGGACTTTCAACTGAAGAGAGTATTATCATGCATTACATTTACCACAATGCACCTTGGGCTAATTGTGAGCTGGTAAGCTGGGCAGTGTGCTCCCTCCTCCTTTGTCGCCTTACATGAAATGGGTGATCATAAACTTGTCTGTGTCACCTTCATTTTGTCTAGAACATTGGTTCATCAGTGAAAATCATTGGTCACCTGTGAAGCCTCCGCTTTCAGATTCTCGTGTTCCCAGTGCTATAGCCTCAATCGATATAGACGTTGCCTAACGTTAAACCTCTGCAAATGGTTTTGATAAACCCAAAAGAAACTTCTACCACCAATAGGGAAATAGACTGTGCAATTCTAACTATTTCTAATACGATGATTCCATGTGGACGAAACTCTTCTGTATCAGAGGGGGAGGATGATGTTTTAAAACAATGCCTGCAAGAGACTCACTAGAATGGTTTAACTTACTGCTGAACTTCATCTGCAAGAGTCTCCTTCTTTTTGGTTCACGATAATAACCAGTAATTAAGCTGTTTGAGTATTGGGGATTAAATCAGGTGACAATAAATTATTGCTACCCAATGACTTGGATACAAAACAAGAATTGTTACAGAAAAAGATCTCCACGGGGTATACTATCTGCTTTGCTAGAAAGAAGGAGGCAAGTGCAAGACCGCTCTTTGGATGCCTTTTTTGCATTATAAGGATCAACTAAGGGGCTTTGGTCTCTTTAATGGCACCCATTTTTTCAATTGTTTATTGACCACTTTTTATCGTATATTTTCGATCAGTTTGTAGGTTTGTAGCAGCAGCCATTTAAGAATGGTCATTGCTAAAATTATTAAAGGAAAACCAATGTTTTCTGCTTAGCCAATTTTTCTTCTCCATTCATTAGGGGATTTACTCATGAAACTTGCTTTAGATCAAACCAGCTCAAGAAAAAACATTTGCTTCATGGATTCCTTTGGGATGAGCCAACTGAACAAGACTTTCAGAATTTCAAAAAGACCTGTATTGAAGTCTCAATGTTACTACCTGGTTCTTTAATGCAACATAGCAAACAGTTATGGTGGCTACTGTTGGGCATTGGCCATAAATCATAACAGCGTCACCCAGGCAAAGAATTTAGAGAACATTCAGCTGCCAGCCCTTAACAAAGGAGCATTAAAGAGAATATGGTAGGGGAACAACAATTGGCCGGAAACAGCACTTAACCCTTCTAAGAGAGCGGGGCAGATTCCATCTACAGACCAGTATCTCATTTCTGCTGTAGTACTTTTAAACCATAGGAAATATTCAAAGTTCTAATTTCCAATCCAGCATTTAATTATCAATCTCCAAGTTTTAATCATACAAATCATGCAGGAGAGGCGCTTAGCGCATCCGGGTATTCTCAGGGTCAAAATACAAAATTTCAAACTCATACTGTATATATTAAAACAATGTATACGAATAGTAAATATAACATTTACAACAGCCATCAGTTATTATTAATCAACTATCCAATAAAATAAATCCTTAGTATGTATAATCCTCCCTCTCCTGAATATTAATGTTTTGTATGCATATGTAGTTTTGCAGCTTTGATTAGGTTCTCATTTTTTGGACGAATCAAGTTAGCTGGGCTCACAGCTGTTTTAACTTTCCCCAAGAGTGTACCTTTCAATAGTGGAGCAAATTCAGTGATACCGGGGCTCAGTGGCTGTTTTTACTAGAAAACAATTGATGGGGAGCAGAGGACACATTTTCCTTGGTTGTATTAGGGTCCACTGCACAATTGCTACACCACTGACATGAGTAGGGCACAGAACACCTATCAACACCAAGACCATTGGAACAACAAAAACCTTTACCCTATAGCAGTTAAAACTACAATTTTACCTAGAGGCCCTCAAGCCTTGAAACCCTAGAGTAAACAAAATTACAAATACCATGCTTTCTCTATCTTTACCCCCACCTCAGAAATCTTTAGACATGAATTTGCGGCTACCAAAAAGTCGAAATGGTATTTTGTTTGCAGATATATCACTTAGCACTTAGATAGGTGCAGTAGTGAGTAGCTGCTATCATGTCATCCTTAAATTGATACCCATCCTTCCCTAGTTATCACTAGGGCAGAGAGCTAGGGTGGTTGGTGCCACTATTAACTCGCAGCAAGACGACTATAATGCCTTCTATTCAGATTTTCCTTTGTATATAATCCCTAGGCTGATCTTTGGCTCTGAAATAAACCTGCTCTAAGCTAGAAAGGGATGTTTTAACCCGTTCCGTGCTTGTAACGGAACAACGCCGTCATGAGCCACGGGCGGCGTGTGCTCATGACGGCATGGTTCCGTCATGCGGCTGCCGCTCCGCCCACATGGTGGGTGAATTAATGAGTGGGCGGGGCCGTGACGGAACCACGCCGTCATGAGCACATGTCGCCCGTAACTCATGGCGGCGTGGTTCTGTCAAGAGCATAGCGGTGCCGGACTCACACCCCAACCACCTGCGCCGTGGCGAAATTGGCGTGGTGGCGAAGGAGTTAAGGCCAATGTAAAGAGATCTTTTCATAGAGTAGTGAGCTGGTTATGAGAGCAGTCAGTTCTCATTTCAGTTGTGTACTTAAGAGTGAACCTGTGGAAGTTTCTGGGTGTTGCGTGCAGATATTTCTCTTCTTGGCAGGTCAGGGTGGGACTAGATGAGGTGGTCTATATCACTGAGAAGGCATGCACCCACGAAGGACTCAGTTGAAGTCTTCATTATGTTTTGTGATGCAGCATAGAGTGGCCCACAAAGGGTTGGAAGACAGTGATATAAACACTTACTGCCATGCAGCAATGAACAGCGGTACATTGTTGGTTGTTTGTTGAGACCATATGCTCACTGACATTCTGCAACACACATAGAAAGAGGAAAAAGCTGTACAAAAACAATCCTGCCTACAACAAAGCCACCCTTACACCACGGTGCAAGGGTACCTGCGTTGCAACTAGGCTGCCAAAAGAGCACCAGTGCAAGGGGAAAGGACAGGAATGTACTGTATTGAATAAATACAGTTCATTCATGCTTTTTCCCAGTGATACAGGGCAGCACAACAAGGTGACTTGTTACACTGCCCTGCACCTCTAATGTCATAAATATGCCCCTTGTTCTGTTATAAATCAAGCACTGTGGTATAAAGTGAAATGGAGTCAGATAGACAAAATTTGAGTATGCAAAGCAGTTGGTGTGTTTGCACTGGCTTGCGGTCTAATATTCATTTAACACAGCTACAGATGTACATACCAGTTGCAGAGCAAAATTACTATTTGGAGAATTTACAAATCATGCCCCATTAAAGATAGCGAGGCAAGATCTTTCTTGAAACTCCTTCTGTATTGACTGTAAATGCATAAATGGAGGCCTGCAAAGTGAAAGCAGGTCCCCATCCCCGCATTTGCCTTCACATGATGACAACCTTTTTTTAATATTGCCCCAACCATTAGAAGCGACAGAGACTGATTTAACAATAAATGTGGTATATTGTGAATGGCATTAGGGAGGCAGGTAGTGTTCATCTGACCCACTATCTGCTTCCCTCAGGACCTACAGTCCCCATTCACAAGTTGGAACTGCCCAGCTGTCAGTATTCAACCAATGGTTTGTGGCCATATTGTTCCTGCTTACAAATGATTCATTCTATAGCGAACCATTCACACCCAATTTCCTTGTGATTAGTTATGGTTCGCAAACTGTATAATGTGACATGAAAAACATTTTCAAATCGAAATTTAGAATTGACACAGTATTTTGCAGTCGCAAAGCCTGTAATTTTCTGAATCTCTGACTTTACAAATGTAAAATCTTTGGATACTTCAGGCCCAGGAGTTTAGTGGTAGCAAGGCCCTCACAAAGTGAAAGAGTGCAGGTAAACAGGTTACTGTAGCATAATTTAATGCTACAGAATCTTTAAGGGAAGAAAAACACCAAATATATGACTGAAATTTGGTGTATATTATATTTATTTATTTGAAAAGTTTTATATAGTATGAATGTTACCCTTGCGGATATCAGATCACTTTACAAGTGAATGAAGGCAAAAACAAATAAATCAGTAAACATAGTCTAAAACAAAGAGGATAAGAGAACAGTTTGCTTGTAAAACTAAATTCTGAAGATCTGTTCTAGAAATGTGTTCATAAATAAAAGTTTGACTTCTTTCTTGAAAGATGTAGTGGAAGGGATCATTCATTTTTCAGGGGGGAAAAGAGTTCCACATTTGAAGGGCAATTTCAGAGAAAGCTCTATTGGAGGTTTTCTTCCTGAAGAGTCTCTGTGGTTTTAGCAGAAGGGTGCTGGAATTTGTAGAGGATCTTGAGCCTCCAAAAAGTTCAAGCTTCTAGCGAGATAACTTGGGGTATTGAAGTGTAGAGCTTTGTGAGGCATGCATGCAATTTTCAAATGCATTCTTGCTTCACTGGGGAACCAGTTCAGGGATTTCAAGTCAGGCGAGATTGGATTGTTCCTGTTTGATTTGGTAATGAGGCTTGTAGACAAGTATAGGGAGGCCCTTAAAGGGGCTGTTGTGGTTCTGGGCAAGTCTGAGAGTGTTGCACTTCCATAGTCCAATCTGGGAATCACTAGGGCTTGCACAGCAGACATGAAGTCACTATGAGGGAGGAAGAGTTTTTTGTTTTCATAATATGTCATTTGGAGGTTTTCACCTTTAGTGGTGGCACTAATGGTCTTCTGCATTAAGGTTTTTGTTAATCAATCAATCAACCAATCAGGGTTGGTACAGCTCAACTACTCACCCATGAGCGTCTCAAGGCACTAGGGGGAAGTGGGGCGGCTCCGTTGAGTGCTGGGGTCAACCCAAGGGCCAGGTCTTAAGGTCCTTTCTGAACTGGAGGAGTGGAGGGAGAGGTTGTTCCAGGCCTTGGCTGTGGGGTTGGAGAAGCACTTTAATCCCATTCTGGTCTTGTAGATGTGTGGGACAGTGGTCAGAGAGAGGTCAGCTGATCGGAGGAGTCTTGGGTGCATGGAAGGAGAGGCGGTTGTTAAGGTATGCTGGTCCATGTTTGCGTGTATGAGGAGCTTGAAGGTTATTCTTCTTTCGATTGGGAGCCAGTGGAGATCGCAGAGGTGTTGGGTGATGTAGTTGTGACGGGGGATATCTAGGATCAGTCTGGCTGTAGCGTTCTGGACAGTCTGGAGTTTGCAAAGTAGTTTATTATTGAATCAGGCTTAGAGACCACTGCCTAGTGCAGTCTGCTACTGATGAGGGCGTGACCATTTTTCTGGATTAAGGTAGCATCCATCTGAAAGTTGTTTGGGGTACGTAGAGGGTATTGAAGTAGGCTTAGGATACGGCGTTGATCTGGTGGTTCAACATGAGCGATGAGTAAAGTATTATGTTGAGGTTTTGTGAGTGATCTAGCGGTGTGGGGGTTTTTCCGAGTGTGGGGGCCACAAGGTGTTGTCCCACATGGAGGGGGTAAAGCCAAGTATGAGGACTTCTGTTTTCTCAGAGTTGAGTTTCAGGCAGCTCTGCTTCATCCAGATTCTGACAGCTTTCATCACTTCTTGGAAGTTGTGCCTGGTGAAGTTGGGTTCTTTGGTGAGGTAGAGGATGAGCTGGGTGTCGTTGGTGTTTTGCCGAGAGTTATTCCCAGTGATCTTGGTGAATCAATATTTTGTGGTGTGCAATTGAATACTGCTAGTTGCTTCATCCATTCATTAATATTGTGCAAATGATTGTGTGGGGCAATTTGGAGGAGTTCAATTTTTAGAGTGTTAAGTTTGAAGTGGTTGCATGACAGTCAATTTTGGGTATTTTGAAGAATAGGACTGAGGAATCAGATGTCTTTGGGGAGGAGACTTTCAGGTACAGCTGGATATCATCAAACTACATATGATAGTGGATGCTAAATGATATTGGATTTCTGTTAGTGGCTCCATGAACAGGTTAAATATAGTGGGTGAGATAGTGAGGAGCCTTGTGGGACCCCAAGTGTGACTGGAGCAATCTTAGAGAGGGACTGATTTACCTTACTTTGACTTTTTGTATTCTATTTTCAAGAAATTAGGTGAACCAGTTTAGGTGGGGCTCTGAGATTCTCGATAAATCTAGTAGTAGTAATGCTTAACCATATCAAATGATGAGGATCGGTCCAAGAGTATTAATAGGCATGATTTGTTTTGATCCAACATTTTTAAAGCATCATCCACTATATGTGTCAGGACCGATTCAGTGACATGCTTGGAGGGGAAGCCTGATTAGAATTGGTCGAAAAGACTAAATTGATCAATGGGGTTACAGAGTTGGCCGTGGGCACATTTTTCAAGAAGCTTTACCAGAGTTGGAATGTTGGAAATAGGGAGAAAGTTGTTAAGGTTATTTGGAGAGGCCATTGGTTTATTTAGGATGGAATGGAATGGAAATTGCACTTGTATAGCGCGTAGCTACCCGGAGGCCTCGCAGCGCTTGTGAATGATTACTTAGTGCGGGCTTGGGGTAGATTAGCAGGTGTTAGCAAACAGGTGCGTTTTCAGGGCCTTCCTGAAAGACATATGGTTGTTGTGTTCCCGAAGAGAGAGTGGGAGGGAGTTCCAAAGTCTCGCCGCCGTATGAGAGAAAGAGCGGCCTCCCCAGCGAGCTTTCTTGATTTTGGCGGACGTTGCCAGCTGAAGGGTGCAAGAGCGAAGGGAACGGGACGGGACATATGGCGTAACCATAGGGTGTAGAATTACAGGGCCCGTTCGATGGAACGATTTGTGTAAAATACACATGGCTTTAAATTGCACTCTTGCCGCCACAGGAAGCCAATGGAGCTCCCTTAGGGCATTCTTAGCTGACTGCCAGCGGGGGATGTTGTAGAGTAGGCGCGCTGCACTGTTCTGTGTGACTTGGAGCTTCTGAGTAACGGAGGTCGGGGCTCCCATATAAAGAGCGTTCCCATAATCCAGGCGGGAGAGTATCAGGGCCTGGACCATGATCCTCCTCGCCTGGAATGGGAGCAAAGGGAGCACCTTCCGCAGCATCCTCATTAGCCCAAAACAGGTGGCAGCCGTCTTGGTAGCCTGGACCGAAAAGTCAAGTGCTCTATCGAGCCAGATCCCAAGACTCTTTATCTGAGACTTAGGGACGGGGGACGGGCCTAAACATGGTGGCCAGATGGATGCAAGGGCAGAGGGAGAAGGGTTGCCCAGTAAGATGATGTCTGTCTTCTCCCCATTAAGCTTTAAGCAGGAAGATTGCATCCATCTGGCAACAGCCTCTAGACAGGGGCCTAAGGTGGGGGACGATCCCTCAGAGTGGTCTAAAGAGACCACCAATTGGGTATCGTCCGCGTAGGTGACAATACGCACACCAAAGGGATGGACTATCCTGTCCAGAGGTTCCATGTAGGCATTAAAGAGGGTAGGACTTAGGGAAGAGCCCTGGGGGACCCCGCACCTAAGTGGGTGTTTGGGAGACACTGCTTCACCCTCAAAGACTTGAAAAAATCGCTCATCCAGGAAGGATGTCAGCCATTCCAGAGCCGCGCCCGACACGCCCATGCCCGCCAAACGATGTAATAGCGTGGCATGGTTAACCGTGTCGAACGCGGCGCTAAGGTCAAGTAGAATGATGGCGACTTTTCCTCCCCGATCCAGCACCGCTCTTGCTTCTTCTGTTACCGCAAGGAGGGCGGTCTCGGTTCCGTGCTGAGGACGGAAACCTGTCTGAGAGGCACGCAATAGGCTATTGGACTCTAAATAGTCCATTAGGATGTTATTCACGTGCCTTTCAAGCAATTTACTCAGCCACGGAAGAAGAGAGATGGGGCGATAGTTTGACCAGTTGCTCTGGTCGAGGTTGGGTTTTTTCAACAAAGCCTTCACCATCGCACATTTCCAAGATGGTGGAACAGATTTGGAAGAGATGGACGTGTTGAGAACGTCTAAGATGACTGGACGAACAACGTCCAAGACTTTGATGAGGGTCTGAGGAGGTGCTGGGTCGTTGGGGGAGCCGGGACCTGACCCGATTTTAGACAGTCAGTGATTTTGCCCTGTAGTAGTGATGCACTTACAATCTTAGTCCAGACTGAGAGTATAGACATTGTGATCTCATTGAAGAGGTTGGGGCGGAAGTGGATCGATGAAGTGGTTTGAGGGTTTCAAATCTGTTAGAATTTTTAGAATTGTGTTTTGATCAATTGTTTTGAAATCACCCCAGGAAGCGTTGTTTTTGAGGATGTGTACCGGGAGATATGTGGGCCTCCCTATCAGTGTGGGGGAGACTCTAGTTTTTAGTGTGTGAGCTCCAGCTCTATCTTCAAGTCAGTGTTCAATATGAATAAAGGACTAAGAAGAAAGATTTTCTCTAAAAAATTTGACGGGAGTCTGTGCATTATTTGATTTTTATTCCTTGGATTGGACAATTATTTTTGTAAGAGAATAGGTAGTGGGTGCTGATCATTTTGTTAAAGTCTATATATATATATATATATATATATATATATATATATATATATATATATATATATATATATATATATATATATATATACACACAGGCTCACACACACAATTATGCGTACCAAAAATGTTAAATGTTAAAATATGACTTTGTACGCATATGTGTATAGATCTATATACTTATTTATATATATGTACACCTACATGCAAAGTCAAATTTAAACATTTTAAGCAAACAGCACTGCTTTGAAGTGAAATGTAGTTGGAAAAATTAGTGTGTGTGGCAAGGTGCAGCGTCTGTTTTTTCTGCCTTCTAGTACATTTAGTAGTTGCTGTGTTGGGGAACAAGGAAGGGCAAAGACAAATAAAACCCAATCAGCCCCCCTTCTAGAGACACCACTGAGGACAGCAATAAAAAATGTTGTTTTGCTACATAGAACACCTATGCTTTGAGCAATGGAGCATCACAAAGTTACAAAGTTTGCCACTTTCGCAAAATGTCGACCACAGGCAATAACAAAGCTTTTGAGTAATATTTCTCCACAAACACATTTCTTGCAGGATAATTTGCCCACAATAAGGGTTATTTAAGTTGTTTGAGGACGAGGTGCACAAGAAATCTTCTTACAAAGTGCATCAAAAGGTTAGAGGCTGTGCTACAAATTGGACATCTAGAACTCTCTTTGCACCAGTTGGAGAGTGACAAAGCAGTGGGGGCTAGGAAAACAACAGCTGGCTAACCAATCATGAAAAACATAGTGTAACAGTAAATTCATGAATCAAACTATTCAATGAGAAGACTTGAAAATGTTGGTTGAACCGCCGTATAGCTGATAGATGGCTTTCTCACATTATGGCTTTATAGTAGCAGCTAAAGCACAAATACCTTTTGTGCCACAAACAACGGTTTACTTGTATATAACTTTTTTGAAAAACAAGTTAGAGGTTGGAAGCAGTCAATTAAAACCTGTACAAACTGATGGTCCTGAAACAACTATGCCATTGCATTCACCATACTGAATATGGGCACTTTGCAAGCCTGGTTTAAACGTTACATGGTATAGAAACCCATCTACTTCTTCACAGTAGCTGTATTTGATATGCTTTGGGCCTCATTTATGAAAACTGTTGCATCGATGCGACAAAACAGCGATGCAACAGTTTTCACTGTGCCCTCCTTCAGACACGATGGATGCGCCAAATTTAATGTACGGAGCTCCATGTCGCAATGAATGACAGAGCAATCAGGAATCCTGGCGTATCTGTGGGCGCAAAAGTCAAACATTGCCGGAGTTGTGTCGCAAGAATGACGCAACTCCAGCAATGCATAGGGCAGACTTTTACACATAGCACTGCATCACCCTTACGCATGCTATGAGGCAGGTGTAAGATTTTGACGCAGTAGCGTCCTAGAAGTGGTGCAGTAAAATCTGATAGATTTCACTGCGCTATTCCTATGAGGCTTTGTTGTGTGGTAAATACCCAACCTGCATACATTATACCTGCCTAGATGCGTCACAGTATAAATAGGGCGCAACATGGCGCATTATTTATGCCACCAGTATGTCAAGAAAATGATGAACCAGTGGTGTAAAACTGTTGAAAGGGGCTCATAAATAAGCCCCTATGTTTTTATTTGTTCGTTTGTTATTTAGCTGCTCTCTTTTGGGGTTGGGATCAATGTTCGAGTCCCAGGGTCGGCTCAAAATCCTGTGATTCTGGATAGATCAGTTAATTTCTGTGTACCTAAAAAAAAAATCTGACCGTGTATAATGTAACTGGTTCTCATGTAAGACGCCACAATGCCCTTGCCGAGTTTTTGCTATGTCAACTGCATAAATAGGTCGCTTTTACAGCAACACAGAATATTGTCACTCATTTCAATGATGTTACTCCTTTTTCACCTGTGCTTTATGTTTCTGCAAACCCCTGCTGTCAACAGTCAATACAAATGAACTCGTCTTAAAGTGACAACGGCTTTAAGTTGTCAGCACTGCCTTTCCCTTCAAAGTATGGTTGCTTTCCTGACCCTGGAGGAGCCAGCTGCCTGTCATTCACCCCTGATGAGACCATGTTGGTGGAAAGCCCTCTTACATGGCTGATGTTGAGCTCGCTCCACTTTCACTGGGACCCTGAGCCACCGCATGTAAAACACAGGTTAGAGAACCCAAGCCACTTACCTTGCATTTCACTACAGAGGATTACCATAATCGTATTTATCACGAGGCGTCGGGGGAGGGATGACAAGAGCAATAGAAGCCTGCAAACACCCTGCACTCTGGTCACTGGCGTTAATTGCTTACCTCGCTTTTACCTGGTAGTTCCACATGAAAAATCTGGCTTAGAAATTCGAGCAACTTTGCAAATATTGAAAGAATCTAAAATCGAACCTCTGTGGCGTTTTGGTTATGGACATTAATGTAAACACACTCTCTCATTACCAAGTATTTATGACCTAATTTAAGGTTTTATGGTTAGTTTTTTTCTGTATTTCCCCATCATTTTCCTTATGCTGAAAAATATCGAATAGTACCTTATTTAAGAAAGTAGCCATTTCACCGAGAAACAGCAGATGTACAGTTGTAGATAAGATTACACCCTGTACATTGTGTGGCACATAATTATAAACCTTATTTACAATGGTGAGACACTATAAAATGACATCGACATCCAAAAACATGCTTCCTGATTCTACTAAATAGCAGGAAAAATCGTCAACTGTAAAGTTGAACATATGCAGTCGAATAGGTCCCTTCTTCCTGCTTCCGTATTATTGTAGCCTAAGAAGTTGCTTCATGGTGTGATTGTGGGGGCAGCTGGTGGCAACACAAACTTGTTCAACTGTTATCAAGCACGTACACTACTTTGCTAATGCCGGTTACTTTGTTTTCCTAAAGGTTTTCCTGTAATTTTTCTTCTTTACACTGAGTTTATGGAACCCCGAATCTGAAGGGTACCCCAAACTGGAAATATTTTCATCCCAGGTGATACCTTTAGTGTGTTTGTGGACTGGAAAGAACTTCAATATGTCTCCCGACCATACAATCAGGAATGTAGTTCCAAACACAACCCTTTCTCCAGGTTGTAGATGATGAAATATTTATCAATATTTTCGGGCTACAGTAGTTGCAGCTGTGGTGATGCCTGCTGGCCACCCCATGTAAGTTAAGCACACTGACCTGAGGCAAGAGTGACTCACACGTGCTTTTTTCAAAAGACTGCAGATGTTTTTGTTATGAAAGACTGCATCTACTTTGCTTTATTGATTGCAAACATTGAACAATTTGATGATTTATTACAATCAATCTCTTTATCCTACATGGCACCCAAACATGCAACAACCACCCACAACACATCAGAGCCTCCTCTTCGCTTCATGACATCCGCAAGAAGCTGAAGACCTGGCTCCCCGAATAACTCTGCGGGGACCAAACAATGGCACACCAGCTCAGGCTCCTGGATACCCTCACAGGTGATGAGTGCGCTTTGCAAATCAATATAACATAACAGTCACCTTTGGTGCACCTATTACCCCGACATGATTGCACACTCAGTGATGATAAACATACATTATAATTAGGAGTAATTATATCCTTCCATACTGTGTTAGTTTTGAGAACTTAGGGGGTCATTATGATGGCGGACGGGTCCGTCCGTCCGCCACCCCAGAGTTGGAGGGACCGTCCGCAGGGGCAGCTGCGTTCCCTCCGTGCGAATTAGGATGTGACCGCAACCCTGCCGGTCACATCCTGTATTTTTAACATTGTGGCGGGTGCTGCTTAAAGCAGCACCCGCCGCAATGTTAAAACTGCATGCACTGCATTTGCATGCACGGTGCCTGCAGCTATGTGCAAGCAAATGCAGGGGGGTACCATAGGTACCCCCTATGTGCACCCCCCCTTCACCCTGGGGGCCCGCAACGGGCCCCCAAAGAAAATACCCGTATGCCTTTTCGTGGCAGCATTGCAGCCGCAGAAAGGCATGTCCCAAGGCTAATCCTAATATGGCTGGCGGTGTCTGACAGACACCGCCACCATATTAGAGCTTTTCCGCTGCAGGACTGCGGCGGAAAAGCTGCGGATGGTCTTCCCGACCCCCCTGCCACCCTAATCTGGTGGGGCGTCTTTTCTATCACCGCAGCGGTGAATCCGCATCCTCCGGACCGGCGGTGGCTTCCTAATCTGCCCCTTAGTTAGGGATTTGTTCAGGTAGTACCATCTTTGACTTTCTTAAACAGGAAGAATACAGCCCAACTCTCTTCCTGTAACTTTTGAAGGTGTTGTCCGCTTCCATACCCCTGTAACACTTCCTCAGGCAAAATGTGCATTTATGTAGGCCTCGTTTTTTTCAAGATTGCACCTGTCTTGTTATTTAAACATTATTTACCACCAAGGACTAGTGTTCTACCTAGTAGTCTTTTCAAGATTGCCGTATGCATCACAATTCACTGATAATGCGAACGTTCTCAAATTTGCACCTGAAAAGGCTTTTGGTATTCATAATAAAACTTGTATGTATGTGTTGGTGTTTATGCAGCACAAATCTATATAGGGTCATGGGAGCAGAGTACATCAATGTGCTGTAGCTGATCATGTATAACAAGTAGAGTTTGTGCACATATTACTGTGGATCTTTACATTTGCCACATACAGGCAGCCTAAGCGATCGGCCAGAAACCATCCCATTTTTGGCCATACGTTGAATTTGCAATTAAAATCCCGATTTTGAGGTCCCAAAGAGATGATTTAAGCACTAGACCGCAGACCCCCCCATTCCCTACATTCAGATTCAGGCTCTTCTAATTTAGAAATATGCTGAAGTTTAGCATCTAATAATAAATAATAAACTAATGTCATTTATCTCTTGTGCTAATTTCTATAAATTTTGACACATCCTTGTTTTTACCTTTTACAACATGGAAACATGCATTGGAAAATCTCGCAGGTCTGTATTTAATGTGCAAATGCATGCAAACACAGGCACACATAAATGCTGTTTCCATGTGTCAGCACATTAAAGCCACAACACTTATCTTTGCCAATGCTTGTTCTCTAAACTACGTTGAGTGTGCTGCTTTTGCCATTAACTATTAACTATCTTGCTGCATTGTCAGATTCCTAAACCGGGCGAGCCGTGAAAGCAAAATTGTATAAAACAGGTCTCGGACACCTGATCTAAACCGGTCATATGCTTATCATGAAAGCGCTGCAGCATTTGGCTAAAGCATGATGCAAGATGGTCAATGAAAGAATGTTCAAAGCTCTCGTTGTGTGTTGTTGTTAAATGTACTCTTGACAAATCGAGTTTTGAACGGCAGTGAGTTCACAGCCACTAATAATATAGTTGTGGATTACTGTTAATGAGTGAAAGGCAGATCTGATTCCCCAATAATTGTTTCGACCTGTAAAACGCCTTGATGTGGAGTCAGTTACACTGAGGCTTGAATACGTGGCTTGGGATACGCCAGCACGCTTCTGTCAAACGTGAAATAAAAGGTTGAGCCCATATATCTAATTATTTGTAAGAAAATCGTGAGATTGAGCCACATTCTGAGCATGTCTTTTCATATCGATTTGGGAGGGGCACAGTATTGTAAAGAGTTATGATTGCACCATAAAGAAGCCTTCCACCTTCTTTTCCTCCCCACGCCCTTGTGTCTCCTATAGGTTTTGAAGTGCTGAGGCAGGAGGAGAGAAGATGGCAGAGCTATGACTGCCAGGACTGACCCAGTCCACGCTGGTTTTCTTATGCTGGTCTGTGTGGGCACCAGGTAATTTGTGGCAGCGGGAACAGGGACATACAGATACTGCTGTTTATCAGGTTTGTCCATAGCACACACAGCGCCAAGAGCAGGGAAGGACGGGTGCCGACACTACCCAGAAACTCCTAAAAAAACATATAAATAAATAAAAACAAATTTCGTTGCACTTTCTGTATCGCATTTGGCGATGCAGCGCACGCAACAAAATTTGGTTAATTTATATGTTTACTTACCTCTAATCGGCAGTAATCCGAGGTTTGCTACCCCCACCCTGCTCCTCCCCCGCCCCTGGTCAGCGCCTGGCAGCACTCCCACCAGGGGCCGCTACTTCAAATACCTAGGTATCTGATGGTGCAGTTTCTTGCTCCCTGCTGTGGATTTTCATGCCTAGGTGTCCAGTGGTACAATTAACACTATTGCCACTTTCTACCAAATAGACTTTGGGGTGGATTTACAAAGTAGTCATGCAATGCAGCTAAGAGAAGGTGCTCTTGGTTTATTCTGCGCCTAGCAGTACACACATTTGGTGAAAAGGTATCTGCCTTATGTCTAGCATGAGTTTTGTGGTGGAAGGGCACAGTTTAATTAGAAAATACTACACTGAGATAAACTTTAAAACGTTTCCCACTTGCATGTTTGCTGTATAGTGCAGCACATGTGGAAAGGTTTGGAGGGAAACAATGTTGTTTTAAATGATCACTATTGCCATATTTTGGCACAAAGCCCTCTCTACAAATGTTAGTAGATAGGACTTTGAGTCAAAACCCATGGGTGGTTCCAGGGGAATGCCCACGTACCACCCATGGTATTCAGTCTTGATGAAAAGCAACAAAAAGCAGAGAAAATGCTACTTTGCATTTCACTACAGAGGATTACAATAATCGTATTAATCACGAGGCGTCGGGGGAGGGATGACAAGAGCAATAGAAGCCTGCAAACACCCTGCACTCTGGTCACTGGCGTTAATTGCTTACCTCGCTTTTACCTGGTAGTTCCACATGAAAAATCTGGCTTAGAAATTCGAGCAACCTTGCTAATATTGAAAGAATCTAAAACCGAACCTCTGTGGCGTTTTGATTATGGACATTAATTTAAACACACTCTCTCATTAACAAGTACTTATGACCAAATTTAAGGTTTTTATGGTTAGTTTTTTTCTGTATTTCCCCATCATTTTCCTAATGCTGAAAAATATCGAATAGTACCTTATTTAAGAAAGTAGCCATTTCACCGAGAAACAGCAGATGTACAGCTGTAGATAAGATTACACCCTGTACATTGTGTGGCACATAATTATAAACCTTATTTACAATGGTGAGACACTATAAAATGACATCGACATCCAAAAACATGCTTCCCGATTCTACTAAATAGCAGGAAAAATCGTCAACTGTAAAGTTGAACATATGCAGTCGAATAGGGTCCTTCTTCCTGCTTCCGTATTATTGTAGCCTAAGAAGTTGCTTCATGATGTGATTGTTGGGGCAGCTGGTGGCAACACAAACTTGTTCAACTGTTATCAAGCACGTACACTACTTTGCTAATGCCGGTTACTTAGTTTTCCTAAAGGTTTTCCTGTAATTTTTCTTCTTTACACTGAGTTTATGGAACCCCTAATCTGAAGGGTACCCCAAACAGGAAATATTTTCATCCCAGGTGATACATTTTGCGTGTTTATGGACTGGAACTAACTTCAATATCTCTCCGACCATACAATCAGGAATGTAGTTCTAAACACAACCCTTTCTCCAGGTTGTAGATGATGAAATATTTAAAAATATTTTCGGGATACAGTAGTTGCAGCTGTGGGGATGCCTTATGGCCACCACATGTAAGTTAAGCACACTGACGTGAGGCAAGAGTGACTCACACGTGCATTTTTCAAAAGACTGCAGATGTTTTTGTTATGCCTCAGGGCAGCAGCAAACCTGTGCTGCCCTGAGGGAAGTATATTCAAGTGAAATACGAAGCGGCTTTGAAGCGGATGTATGACGATACAACGCATGCATTCACAATGCATGCCATTACAACGAAAGTTTCACAATGCAACAGCCATTACAACGCATGCTTTTACAACGCATGCCAGTACATCCCACATGCTATTACAACGCATACCATTACAACGTAAGTATAGGTAAGTATTACACTTTATTCATATTAATTTAATTTTAAAATAACTTTAATTTTTTATAAATTAATTTAAATTCGTTAATAATTTGATTTAATATTTTATTTAATTTTATTATTATTAAGTTAATTTTAAGTTAATTTAAAAATATATTTTTTAAATATATTATATAATATATTATTTTATTGTATTAATATTAATTTAATTTTTATCATTTCTTGTTTTTAATTAATGTAATTTAATTATTAATTGTATTTAATATATTTTTAATATCTATTCTAACTCCTGGGGCGTGTAATAGTAGGGTAAGTGTTGGATAGTGTAGTGGTTAAAATTACTATTCTAACTCCATGGGGGGGTGTAATAGTAGGGTAGGTGTTGGATAGTGTAGGGGTTAAAATTATTATACAAACTCCAGGGGGGTGTGATAGTAGGGTGAGGTTCCGTGACGATTGTAAGTGGTGTTTTCGACTCGCACGAATATGGTCGAGTCTGGTATCTACGAACCGCAAATGACGAGTTTAGTGGGTGTACGCAGTTTCGCTGTACTAACCTAAACCGTTCGTCTGTTACGTGGGTTTTTCTATCTGTACCCACGGGTTCCATCTTAGATACGGCAACCACTTTGTCTCTTGCCCTCAAGTAGCCAGCGAACGGACGTTGTCCGCTTCGCGACCCTGGGATTCCCAAGATATCTGCGGAAGACACATGTCCTTTGAAAGTGTCTTTATGACGAGGGGGATGATACTGTAAGGCAGATGGCCCCGCTCGAGGCTCATCTTGCCGTGCCGGTTTATTGTCTCAGCCGTGCATCCCATTAGGCACGTCCCTTTGATGCCTGTAGCTCGTGTTTCCCGATACCTCCCCTTTTACACCCTTTCCAATCTCCCCACTGTTTCCATCTTCCTTTCCACCTGTTCTTGTTCCTTCTTCGATCTCTTTTACTGTTGATTGGAATGTACTAATGGTGGGAAGATGGGTTTTTACATTTGGGAACCGCCAAATGTTTCCGCACTTACGTTCCGGACCTTGAATGTATCAAAGTGACCAAAGCGACCCCTCTCGGGGATAATTATGGGAACCGAGTTGTAAACCTTTGTGTACCATGTAAACCTATGGGAGAAATGGGTATAAAAAGAGCGATCCACAGTAGCAATTTGAAGCAGTCTCCTCGAACCTACACTCGTTGTACTTCCTGTGACTTCTGTGTTTCCCTGCAGTAAATAAACCTTGAATCTTTGACGACGAAGGAAGTGTCCCGTGTCTCTGTCATTCGTACGCCGGAGCAGGTTACCCACGAAGGTTTCAGGTGTTGTCCCCTGGCACCGCTGGGTCTTAAATAACCCAGTCCTTCAGTTGGCGCCCAACGTAGGGCTGCATCAGTGGTACTGGTCCAAGCCCGACGATCGTGAGGAACTTCGTGTGAAATCTCCAAGGGAAGGTGCACTCCGCTTCATCGATCCTGTTGTCGAAACAAGTGGCCCGAAGACTTTTCCCGCAAAGATTCCTGCCTCCTGACGGCTGCGACGGACTGCTGCCCTGACTGTAGACCTGTTTTGGCGCCTGGCGTAGACCTTGGTATAGCGAGACGATTGACGGGCCTTCCTGGTGACGCCATCGATCTTTGAGTTAAGTATTTGTGGGTCGCTCCCAGAGTTCTTAGTTGTGGTTCTTAGTTGTTGCATGGTTCCATTGCATTTGTGGTTCTTGGTACTTTGTTGTGATATTTGACGACTGCAGCCGCCAAAACCGAGGGTTTTTGCTCTTTACAGGGACTTGGTAAATCCCGTAACCTTTGACGTTTGTGAAACTCGGCTAGTGTGCAAGATGCCTGGTCGCAGTACTTTGTTTAGTTGTTTCAGACGTTGTGGTACGAATTCCCGACTGGAGGACTCGTGTCCGATACCTAGTCAAGTCAAGTCATAAAATTTATATAGCGCACTACATACCCAGAGGGTTTCAAGGCGCTTAGGAAGGGGAGGAGGATTATTTGTCAAATATCCACGTTTTAAGCTGCTTTCTGAACGCTAGGTGATTCTGGGTGAGGCGAAGGTAAGCGGGGAGTGAGTTCCATGTTTTGGCAGCCAGGTATGAGAAGGATCTGCCTCCCATGGTGGTCTTGTTGATGCGAGGTACAGTGGCGAAGGCTTGGCTGGAAGAGTGAAGTTGGCGGGAGGGGGTGTAGAAGGACAGTCGAGAGTTGAGGCAATCTGGTCCGATGTCGTAGAGTGATTTGTGTGCGTGGGTAAGCAGTCGGAAAGTAATCCTCTTATTGACGGGTAGCCAGTGGAGGTCTTTAAGGTGACCAGAGATGTGTTCGTTGCGTGGGATGTCTAATATGAGCCTGGCTGAGGCGTTTTGGATTCGTTGTAGTTTCTTCTGGAGTTTAGCGGTGGTACCTGCGTAGAGGGTGTTTCCGTAGTCCAGTCGGCTCGTGACTAGAGCGTGGGTGACTGTTTTCCTTGTTTCGGAGGGGATCCAGCGAAATGTTTTTCTGAGCATGCGAAGAATGTTAAAGCAGGAAGAGGATACGGCGCTGACTTGTCTGTTCATTGAGAGTGAAGAATCCAGGATGACGCCAAGGTTCCGTGCGTGGTCTGTCGGGATGGGTGCATTTCCGAGGGCTTCCGGCCACCAGGAGTCGTCCCATGCAGAGGGGGATTTACCTAAGATGAGGACTTCTGTTTTGTCTGAGTTCAGTTTCAGACGGCTTTGTTTCATCCATTCGGCGACTTCTTTCATTCCTTCGTGTAGGTTAGTTTTGGCGGTGCTGGGGTCCTTGGTGAGAGATAGGATCAGTTGAGTGTCATCCGCGTAAGAGATGATGTTGAGGTTGTGTTGGCGGGCGATGGCCGCGAGGGGGCTCATGTATACGTTGAAGAGGGTGGGACTGAGTGAGGATCCTTGTGGTACGCCGCAGATGATTTCAGAGGCCTCGGATTTGAATGGTGGGAGGCGGACTCTCTGTGTTCTTCCGGTGAGGAACGAGGTGATCCATTCCAGTGCCTTTCCTTGGATTCCGATGTTTCTGAGGCGTTGTAAAAGGGTGCTGTGGCAGGCTGCAGAGAGGTCGAGGAGGATGAGGGCGACTGTGTCTCCATTGTCCAGTAGAGTTCGAATGTCGTCTGTTGCTGCGATGAGGGCGCTCTCAGTGCTGTGTTTGGCTCGGAAGCCAGATTGTGAGGGGTCGAGTGATTTGTTGGCTTCGAGGAAGGCGGCGAGCTGGTTGTTGACAGCTTTCTCGATGACTTTGGCCGGGAATGGAAGAAGCGAGATGGGGCGGTAGTTTTTGAGTTAGGTGGGGTCTGCTGTTGGTTTTTTCAGAAGGGCGGTGAGTTCAGCGTGTTTCCAGTCTTCTGGGAAGGTAGCGGAGTTGAGGGAGCAGTTGATGACGTCTCGGAGGTGCGGAGCTATGACGGAGACTGCTTTGTTGAAGATGTGGTGAGGGCATGGAACTCCCACTTATGAGCTCTACAGTAAGCACGGGCTAGGCCCGATTACTTTTAATGAATACTGGATTCGTTACACTAAAAAAGATGGTGTTCTTAGTTGGCCACCTCATGGTAGCTTTGAGACCCCGATCTTAGATAATCTTGAGGCTAAATTGTTTGAGAGAAAGTCAAGGCCGGCCATGTTTGATGCCTTTCGGTTGTGGCGTAAAGAAGCCCGACAGAAAGAGATCAGACAGACTAAACGTAATCAGAGAGATGGTGTTGCTGCCATTGTAAAGAAAGCAGAGCAGTTTCAGCGTGATAAGGAGGATAAGGAAAAGGAAGTGTTTGATAGGCTACAGCGTATGTCCATAGATAAATGCTATCCTGTTTTGCCTACGGAGTCGGATAAGAAGGAAGAATCGGTTGAGGATCCTTTAATGTCCTATCTTATGAAGTTGCCACCTCCGTATGTACAGGGTACCGCAGCTCCTGTGGTTCCCCCTGTACCTGCTCCTCCACCTGTTCCTCAACCTGTTCCTCAACCTGCACCCGTTCTTCCGACTGTTCCTGCTCCTTTGCCTACTGCTATTCCTACTGCTCCTCCGCTTCCACATACTCCTGCTCCCGCTACTGCTCCTGCTCTACTAACTCCTGTTGCTTCTTCTGTTTCTACTCCTTCTCTTGTTAGTCCCTTGTGCTATACTTCTCCATCTACTCGCAGTCGTACTTCTCCTGTTGCGGCTAGCTTCTTTAATTCTCTCGGACCTGTTTTTGGGTCCGCTGGTTCAGACGGTCCTCAGAGACGTAGTCAGCTTCCCGGTAACAGGGAACGTGCTGCGCTATACAACATGGCGATGGGTTGGATGATGCATCCTCTTAGAAACCCTCCACGTGCAGTACTTGAGACGTTTTGTCAATTCAATGTACCGACACAAAGGTACGTGTTCGAAGAAATGTGCAAGGTTCTGCGCGATCAGATATCGGCCGATGCACCTGACGATGTGTTGACCGCTTTGTCTGATCTACAGCTTCAGTTCTCGAACGGACTGATAGTGGATACCAACGTTCGACGTGCTGTTGAGCGGTTGTTATCTTTCCGTCCCACTCCTATACCTCAAGCCTTGTTTGTTGAGGATGTTGAGAGGCAGTTAGATGCGTCTGGTCAGTTTCCCATGCGGGAAGTTCCTCCAGTGTGGATGGCAGGTGATGCTGCTCACGTTCCGCCGATCCTGCCACACTTCCAGAGAGTATGGATTCATCTCCCATGGAAACGATCGGAAGTGTTACAGGTGAAGCAATCTTTGCCTGACCCTCGCAAAAATCCTGCAGGGTACTATAAAGAATTGTCGCAGCTTGTAGACGCTACGATAATGAATCTTGCCGATATTGATATGCTGTTTGGCAATGTCGTACCGCAACCGGTATGGGCTAAGATTCGTCAGCAAAATCATCCAAATGAATTGGGTGGTGATTGGGCTGCCCTTATAGCAGCGGATGGGTTGCAAACTGGTGGTGCTAAACCCGAGCAGTTGATTGCTGATCTCCCTCAAAGAATAATTACACTAATGAAAACACTTATGCCAGCTATGAGGGTGAACTGGGATAAATTGTCAGCTTGTAAACAGAAAAAGGACGAGAGTGTCTCTGATTTCTTTACGAGATTTGAGGAGGCATTCATCGACCATAGTGGTCAGGATATGGGCACTGAGGGTGGTCAACGGTTGTTCGTGGATAAATTTGTTTCTAACTTGTTGCCCGACTTGAGCAATAAATTGAAAAACTCCGAAAGTGCGTGGGCCGTCTCTACTTCGGCTCAAATATTGGCTACGGCACAGTATTATGAGAACAGAGAGAAAGAGGAGAACGACCGTGCTGATAAAAAGACGAAAGAACTTAAAACTAAAGTGTTGTTACAGCAGGCGTATCCTCTGCGTTCGAATCAGAATGCTTTGCAGCAGAATAGATCGCAGTCGCAATCTAATAGATCACAATCTCGAAATGACTCCTCTTCCCAAAGATCTTCGTTAGGGTACAATCAGTGTGCCTACTGTAGACAGGAGGGTCATTTAAAATTCAATTGTCCTGTTCTAAACGATCGTAATAGTGGTAACCCATCTAGAGGAGGTCGTGGTGGTTCTCAGCAGACATCACGTGGTAGGGGTCGTGGTGCTCAAAATGATCGTTCAGATAACTCATCGAATTCCAATAACTGTTTTGATCAACGTGGATCATCGCAAGGACGATCTGCGCAGTACAACGTAGACGATTATTACGTCGATCAGGGAACTGACGACAGTAATTACTAGGACAGCCATAGGCAAGGAGAGGGAGTGGTATCAGTTCCGGTTGATCAGAGAGGGCCTTACGTCGCAGTTGCTACATCGGGCGTCGTTGAGCCTTTTCTGTTGGACACTGGTGCAGCGAAAAGTTCCATAATGCATTCGAAACTCCCTGGCGCACCTTTGTCTGGCTTAACAAATGTTTCCGTTGGATTCTCTGGCGCTCCCGTTAGCAATCCAGTTTCGCGCCCTTTGCCCCTTACAATTGGGCCGCGTGAGCTTCAAGCTCCATTGATTTTGACTACTGGTTGTGGTGAAAATCTTTTGGGCCTGGATTTGCTAAAACGTTTGTATGCAACTTTGTATTGTTCTCCTGCGGGTGTAAAGCTTACGTTAGGTGAGAGGGTTGTCTCTCCTATGTACTTGTCTCTTGATAAGCTTCCACCGGAATTGAGTTCTCTTCCTGCATCTTTGTGGGCAACGGGTCCCAATGATGTGGGCCTGCTTGACATCTCCCCTTATGTTGTTCAGCTGAAATCTAATGTGCGATTGCCACGTATTCCCCAGTATCGTATCTCTCTTGATGGTGAGCGAGCATTGTTAGCGATCATCTATGATCTGATCGAGAAAGATGTTATTGAAGAAACTCGGGGAAACGTGTGCAACAGCCCTGTACTGCCCATTCTAAAACGTACTGATCCTTCAAAACCGCCTGTTTATCGTTTTGTTATCGATTTACGGGAGGTAAATAAAATTGTGATTCCTCAGTTCCCCGTTGTGCCTGACATCACGGCGCTACTGACTCTGATTCCAGCTTCTGCATCTTGGTTTTCGGTGATCGATTTGAAGAATGCTTTCTTTAGCATTCCGATTGCAGAAGAGAGCAGAGACCTTTTCGGTTTCTCTCTTGGTGGTCGCAGCTTCCGGTTTAAACGTGCTCCTCAGGGCTACTGTGAGAGTCCATCGATTTACAGTCAAGCCTTGAAGGGTCAACTGGATGCGTTTACGTTGCCGGCTGGTGCGGCTTTAATCCAATATGTCGATGACTTATTGGTGGCTGCAGATACTCAGGACATTTGCAAAATTGCTACGGTATCGTTGCTGCAACATCTCTGTGACTTACATCACAAGGTGTCACCTTCTAAACTCCAATATTGTTGTCAAGAAGTAACCTATCTAGGTCACTTATTGTCAAAGGAGGGAAGGCGTTTGACCCCAGAGAGAATTGCAGCAATAGCGCGAATGACTGTGCCAAAAACCCAAAGAGATGTGCGTGCCTTTCTAGGTATCACGTCGTATTCAAGGCAATGGATTCCAAATTTTTCATTGCTAGCGAAACCATTGGTGGCTCTTACGTGCAAGGATGTTTCAACTCCTTTACCATGGATGGAAGAATGTCAGAAAAGTTTTTCTGAATTGCGTGACTCATTGTGCTCGGCTCCTGTGTTAGGTACTCCTGACTACAGCAAGCCGTTTACATTATATGTTCACGAGAGGGAAGGTTGTGCTTTGAGTGTCTTAACGCAACCTTTTGGTGGTAAGCAACGTCCATGTGCATATTTTTCCTCGACCTTGGACCCGGTAGCTAGAGCGTTGCCGAGTTGCTTGAGAGCAACAGCGGCAGCTGCGGTGTCCATCCGACAATCAGCAGGATTGGTCATGGATAATATGCTTACGGTGATGGTTCCGCATGCAGTCGACACTCTGTTAAATCGTACGAAAACTCAGCACTTGACGAGTGCGAGGTTGTCTGGGTACGAGTTGACGCTGTTGGCAAGTCACATTCAGATAAAACGTTGCAATGTTCTGAACCCGGCGACTTTGTTACCCATTAGCATGGGGTCAGATGAAATAGCAGAACATGACTGTTATTTGAGGACGGAAGAGGAAACAAAAGGTCGAGTGGACCTTAAAAACACTCCTTTGGAAGATCCAGATGGAACTTTGTATGTGGATGGTTCATGTTTTAAATTGCCGAATGGTGATGTGACTACTGCGTATGCTGTTGTAACTTTGAATACTGTTGTGGAAGCTGCGAGACTGAATCAGAATTCTGCCCAGGCTGCAGAACTGATTGCTCTCACTAGAGCGTGTGTGTTAGCGAAAGGGAAACGTGTGAATGTGTTTACCAACAGCCAATATGCATTTGGCGTCGCCCATAGCTTTGGACGATTGTGGAGAGAGAGAGGTTTTATGACGTCGCATGGCATGAAGATTCAGCATGGTCAGCTTGTGAATGATCTTTTGGATGCACTTACGTTGCCTAAGCAGCTAGCGATTGTTAAATGTAGTGCGCATCGTAAGGTGACGGATGATGTCGGTCGTGGTAATGCATTTGCGGATGAGACTGCTAAGGAGACTGCCCGGAACCTTAGCACTCGAATGTATGTGACGAGTTCGGTTAGGTGGCCTACAGAGACTAGCATGTGTGAAGACACTATCGAGAGTGTGAAAGCAATTCAGAATGAGGCCACCGAGACTGAAAAGACGAAGTGGAAAGAAAGTACGGGAAAGTTGGATGCGAATGGTTGTTGGGTTGATTTGTCAGAACATAAGAGATGGATGTTACCGGATGCGTATGTGCTAGCTGTTGTGACAATGGCACATGGGTTAGCACATATTAGTGTGAAAGGTATCTGTAAGTTGCTGTCCCCTGTGTGGAAGAATGATGGTATCGCGAAATGTGCTGAACGTTTGGTTAAGAATTGTATGGTATGTATGTTATATAATCCTGGTAAGGGAACTCCAACACCTCCTGGTAGTTTTGCTCCCCCTTCATGTCTTTTTGAGGTGATTCAATTAGACTTCATCCATATGGAGCGATGCAATAACCTGAAATACGTTTTAGTTGTGGTTTGCGCGTTCTCCCGATGGATTGAAGCCTATCCTCTCAAAGACAACACTGCTTTGTCAACTGCGAAAAATCCTACTGAAGGAATACTTTCCTCGGTATGGAATGCCTCGAATTGTATGGTCTGATAACGGAAGTGAGTTTGTGGGAAGTGTGATGAAGGGTGTGTTTAAGGGCCTTGGAATTAATCAAAAATTCCATAGCGCCAATCATCCCCAGTCAGCTGGTTTGGTTGAAGGGTATAACGGCACCCTTAAACTAAAGCTAGCGAAGATTCAGGCTACGACTGGTCTTTCGTGGCCTGACGCTTTACCCTTAGCTTTACTGTCAACAAGGGCAACCGTACACTCCCGAGTAGGGCTCAGTCCCTATGAAATAGTGTTCGGTCGTCCTGCGAATGTTTGGGGGGTCCCTAGACCGGGTGTGTTCTGTAATCTTGAGTACCCAATGTTGATTGACTATCTTCATGATCTGACTGCTAAACTGAGGTTAATTCACCAACAGGTTTACGAAGCATTGCCGACGCAGACGGAGGGTCCAGGCCACCAGCTCCAGCCCGGAGACTGGGTGGTAACGCGCAACTTTACCCGTAAGAAGAATTTGGAA
This sequence comes from Lissotriton vulgaris, assembly GCF_964263255.1. Classification (NCBI taxonomy): domain Eukaryota; kingdom Metazoa; phylum Chordata; class Amphibia; order Caudata; family Salamandridae; genus Lissotriton; species Lissotriton vulgaris. The sequence continues at coordinate 683,330,743 of NC_141691.1, forward strand.
CCCCGCTTCACTGGACCCTACCAGGTCCTCCTTGCCACGAGAACTGCCGTCCGTTTAGAAGGCCGGAAAAATTGGGTGCATGCCACCCATACGAAGAAAGTTCCTATACCGTTACCGGCAGACTCGTGGGTGAGAAGGGGCATTGCTTCAGCTGAATCCAAAGGATTGCCGGCTTTTGTACCTTTTAGTGACGCACAACCTGTCGGAGAATCCTCAGTACAGCAGAAAGACACTGTTGAACATTTGTCACCAAAAGACTCAAGACCAGAACATTCGACTGATCGACAGGACTCTGCTCCCTCATCGGATCCTTTGTTTGATGAGCAGACACGTCCTGGGAAAACACGATACTTTTTGCGATCCAGCACTAAGGACAAATAAAAAGATTTCGTTCTGTCCCTTGACAATTGCATTATCCCGTTTTCCACGATCAGTCTGAACACCCGTATCATTGTAATTATTTTTGTATATATTGAGTTTCGTTCCACATGTATTTTTGCTTCCACAGCTGAGAGACATTTCTGCATATACATTGTAAATAAAGGCCGTAGGGCCGCGCGTGTACTTCCTTCTGGTTAGGAGGTCTTGACGCTAGGTTAAAGACCGTCGGTTCCTGGGAATTCCTAGGGATTGACTACTGCTACACAGAACGAAGTGCGTCAAGAAACGTTGCGGACGGTCATAGGGATGGCGTTTTCGAAGCTGAGGGACTTGGAAGAAGCTCAGGCGCAAATATTCAAACTACAACAACTTAGTCGTACCAAATGTTTTATGTTTCAAATATTTGTATTGCTTTTGATTGTTTCTGCACTATTGGCGGGTGGGGTGTATTACATGATGTCGTACTTCTTACCTTCTGCCATACCTACTCCTACTTCTGACCCTAAACTTACCTCCACTGCATCCCCTCATTCTTTCCATATCTTACCCGAACACGAGCAGGCTAGACGTGCAGAATTCCGTAATAATTCCTTTATTCAGCTCCTTCACCAGCACCAGTTAGTGGTTAACACTACTAATTGTTGGGTGTGTGGGCTGATGCCACATACCACGGATAAGGGAATTCCATATTTGGTCTTACCGTATAGTTCCCAGGGTTCAGCTCGAGCATTCCAAACAATGTTTCGAAGCGCACTAGATTCTTACCCCAGTCGAGAGCCACGTTCTCCCTACTTTGGCCCTGGCTCGTATCATAAGCCTTTGTCTATAGCGATAGAAGACTTAGATAGAGATATCTATGAGCCGTCGCTCATCCCAGAGGAAGAGGTACAAGCCTATAGGGTCCTTAGTAAGGTCGAGTATAGTGTGCTCACGAGTGAAAAACAGCTTAAAAGCTCGCCTCCAATATGGGTCGTACCCCACATTGGTAATTTCTGTCTAATGGGTCGTGGCCGAAGATCGAAAGCCCGACTTGGAGAGAGTGCTTGTACCGAGAATTACATTCTGCCGATGGTCTCTTCCCCTGTGTTCCTGGCTGCCAAGGGTACATACTTTGTCTGCCATGATCGTGCGTATGCATGGTTGCCCTCCAACTTTGTGGGCTCATGTTTTATCGCAAATCTGTTGCCTCCGACGTTCACTGTAGACGCAGACTATCACAAGACTAGAGTTGTGAGAGGCGTAATTAGCGAAGAGGACACTGCCGGTCAAGAGGCAGGAGACTTTTTCAAGGGTTTCCTCCCGTTTTGGGGGCCTATGGTTAATAGTAGGAACCTGAGACAGTTGACTCGAGTGGTGGAATCGACAGCTAATATTACTGCCAGTGCCCTTGGTAATATCACCACAGAACTTCAGGCGGATAGACTTATGACGTTACAAAACCATATGGTTTTAGACGTGATCTTAGCAGATCGAGGTGGGGTATGTAAGGTGATCCATTCGAGCTGCTGTATTTTCATTCCAGATAACGCTCCGACCGTCTATCAAGCCATCTCAAAGTTGCATAAGATCTCTGAATCCATACACGTGGATGTAGGGGATTGGACGCTACTTGGGTGGTTTTGGGGCCTGATGTCGACTTGGGGATGGAAGATTCTGATGATTATCGGAATTGTTGTGGCGTTCCTGTTCACGTGTTGCCTTTGTGTACAGTGTGGTCCTGCCTTATGTGGCCTCTGTGCTACAACGTGTATAAGACAGCCGCCTGTTACCAAAGGAGCTCGGTTGGACAGAGCTATGTTACAGCAACATCTAGATGGTCTGATGAATATCGAGTACGATTCCGACTAGTGCTTGCCTACATGAGAGCAAAAGGAGCGTCTGAGGTTCCGTGACGATTGTAAGTGGTGTTTTCGACTCGCACGAATATGGTCGAGTATGGTATCTACGAACCGCAAATGACGAGTTTAGTGGGTGTACGCAGTTTCGCTGTACTAACCTAAACCGTTCGTCTGTTACGTGGGTTTTTCTATCTGTACCCACGGGTTCCATCTTAGATACGGCAACCATTTTGTCTCTTGCCCTCAAGTAGCCAGCGAACGGACGTTGTCCGCTTCGCGACCCTGGGATTCCCAAGATATCTGCGGAAGACACATGTCCTTATGACGAGGGGGATGATACTGTAAGGCAGATGGCCCCGCTCGAGGCTCATCTTGCCGTGCCGGTTTATTGTCTCAGCCGTGCATCCCATTAGGCACGTCCCTTTGATGCCTGTAGCTCGTGTTTCCCGATACCCCCCCTTTTACACCCTTTCCAATCTCCCCACTGTTTCCATCTTCCTTTCCACCTGTTCTTGTTCCTTCTTCGATCTCTTTTACTGTTGATTGGAATGTACTAATGGTGGGAAGATGGGTTTTTACAGTTGGGAACCGCCAAATGTTTCCGCACTTACGTTCCGGACCTTGAATGTATCAAAGTGACCAAAGCGACCCCTCTCGGGGATAATTATGGGAACCGAGTTGTAAACCTTTGTGTACCATGTAAACCTATGGGAGAAATGGGTATAAAAAGAGCGATCCACAGTAGCAATTTGAAGCAGTCTCCTCGAACCTACACTCGTTGTACTTCCTGTGACTTCTGTGTTTCCCTGCAGTAAATAAACCTTGAATCTTTGACGCCGAAGGAAGTGTCCCGTGTCTCTGTCATTCGTACGCCGAAGCAGGTTACCCACGAAGGTTTCAGGTGTTGTCCCCTGGCACCGCTGGGTCTTAAATAACCCAGTCCTTCAAGGGTAAGTGCTGGATAGTGTAGGGGTTAAAATTACTATTCTAACTCCTGGTGAGTGTAATAGTAGGGTAAGTGTTGGATAGTGTAGTGGTTAAAATTACTATTCTAACTCCAGGGGGGTGTAATAGTAGGGTAAGTGTTGGATAGTGTAAGGGTTAAAATTACTATTCTAACTCCAGGGGGTGTAATAGTAGGGTAAGTGTTGGATAGTGTAGGGGTTAAATTACTATTCTAACTCCAGGGTGGTGTAATGGTAGGGTAAGTGTTGGATAGTGTAGGGGTTAAAATTACTATTCTAACTCCAGGGGGGTGTAATAGTAGGGTAAGGGTTGGCTAGTGTAAGGGTTAAAATTACTATTCTAACTCCAGGGGGTGTAATAGTAGGGAAAGTGTTGGATAGTGTAGGGGTTAAAATTACTATTCTAACTCCAGGGGGCTGTAACAGTAGTGTAGGTGTTGGATAGTGTAGGGGTTAAAATTACTATTCTAACTCCAGGGGGTGTAATAGTAGGGTCAGTTTTGGATAGAGTAGGAGTTAAAATTACTAAACTAAAATATTTTTATTTAAATTATTTATTTAAAATTATAAATAATTTAAATAATTATTTTATTTAATTGAAATAAAATTAAAATAATATTATTTAATTAAAATACTTACCCATACTTATTTTTTTTAAATACAAATAATTTAAATAAGTATTTAAATTAATTAAATAAAAATGAAATTAATATAAAATAATTAAAATACTTACCAATACTTGCGTTGTAATGGCATGCGTTGTAATAGCACCTGGGATGTAATGGCATGCGTTGTAATAGCATGTGTTGTAACGGATGTTGCGTTGTAAAAGTTTTGTTGTAATGGTAGTGTATTGTAATAGTTGTGTTGAGATGGCTGTTTCCCCTTTGAAGCAGCCGCTCCCTGTTTCAGTGTGCAGGAGGCATCTGCCTGCACTTTAAAGAGTATAGAGATCCTCTTGCAGGCGGGTGCAGTGAGTGACTGCATTGCCTGAATGAATATGCCTTAGTGGGTCAATGGGACCCCCATGACCCCTTCCAGACAGCTGCCATCATGGGGGGGGGGGGGTACTGACAGTGCACCACCTTTTTGTGCCACACTGTAGGTGCGCCTCCTGATAGCTTCTTTACCTTTGCGTCCGAATCCATAATACAGCAAGGGTGCAGAGGCATTGAGATTCCCCCATTTGTATGGGGCCAATGGTGTGAATGTGAATTCTGTTATTGCTATATGCACAGAATACAATAGCTTTTGCCTAAAAACCTTTCTCTACTTTCTATCCACTCTGCTAACCATGACAATTTGTAAACGTCTGGGCACAGGCTTGTGCCCACCTCCAAGAAACTGTTGAAGGTATCTCAAAAAATGTTGCTCTAAATTAAATATTAGACCTCTGCCCGGCTGGGCAAGTCAATTTACAATATAGTTTCCATTGTGTATATATTTATCCGCTGATTACATTCCTCCTTGCACAGGACCATTGTTGCTTCCACTGCTAAGGTAGAGCACAACTAGTTTAACACTGAACTAAGAGAGCAGTGTCATGTGTACGATTTTCGGAACAGCTCTGAATCGTCTCGGTGTTTGAGGGGACTACAACTATTCAACGATTCCAAGGCTGTCACAGGCCAGAGAATTGCAAGTTGGAGCTCACTTCTGAATCATCCCTACCCTCTGCGCTGCTCAAATGAAACATTCCAATCAGCAACAGAGTCCAGCTATTTTTGAGTTGTCGTTTCTGCACAGACAGCACTGCAATCAATACTCCTAGAGTGAGCTTCATGTTTGCACATTATGGGGTGGCTTCTTTATCTATTTCCTGTTTTTGTTCCTGTTTCAATGGCCTTTCTCCCTATTCTTGTATTCGTTCTACCTCTGGAGCATATTTGTGAAATAGCACTCTCAGGGAGTGTGAGACCTGTCCACCTTTTGGGTGGTCCCTCCTATTATTTATTTATTTATATTGTCCCTTTTTGCCTCCTAATACTTTTCTTTTTTTTATGTCCACTGAAATTTTTAGTGTTGTCCTAGGGGGTGGGTGCTACCTTGTCCCCATATTTTTATTGAGGCCTAGATGACCCCTCTAACAATGAAAATTTAGTCACACAAAATGCTGGCTGGTAACTGCCACAACGGATTACCTCAGGAGTTGGGGCCATAGGACTCAATGGGAAATTCTAGAACCTTCTGGCTGGTTCTAGCAGCCAGAGCCCAGATTATAAAAGGCCAGAACCTAGGCGGCCATTTTGTGTGGACACAGAACCAGTTGGAGTGCAGGCTGTGGGGTTAGAGGGTCAGGAAGCTCAGAGGGTTGACTTCTTGATAGAGGGTTGCTGCCTTACTGTTGCCACTGTCCCCCGACCCACAGATCTGGCCCTGCTGTTTGACCCCCTTCTTGGACTTGGTTGGGGGTCTCCTGCGAGTTAGGAGGAATTGACCTTTAGTGCTAGGATGGACTTGATAGACTGAGGAGAAGAAAAGGGTAGTGTGGTCGAGCTGAGTAGAGAATTCCACCCTGTTACCCCTGGCGAGGGAGTCGACCACAGTCCCTTGGAGCTTTGCGAGGGCAGGGCCCGGATGGAAGGAATTAATCAGCCTTATTTTTACCCTATCCCTCCTGTACACTGCCCACGTTAGCGTGGTCCCATCGGTTCCTCTTGTGTTGTTGGGAAGGTGGTTTCCCCCGTCACGCTCCCTGGATTGGTGGCACAGCCGCTGTGAGGGAAACAGGCTGCCCCGTGGTCCGGAAGCAGGCGATAGACCAAGCCCCTGTTTACACTGTGGGGAAAGCGGATAGTGGTGGAACTAGATCGAGGAAACACTGCTCCCCTGCGCAGGCCCGTTGAGCGTCTATCGGGATTGACAGGGGGCAGAGTGGCCTTGGTGAATCGGCCGCTTGAGGGCGGAACTGTTGGAGGGCTTGCCGGCTGCGTGGGAAAGAGGGCTGCCCCGTGCTTCAGGCGCTGTTCCTTTGCGCAGGCCCAGTGTGCGGCTTGTGAAGGAAGCGATGGGGCGCTCGAGTGAAGAGACTCAGAGACGCGACCCCGACGCTCCCGCCTGATCAACGCGACTCTTCCTCAGCACAGGCTCTGAAGTAAAGCGACCTGGCTGTGCTGGGAAATCGACACGGAGCACAAGAGACTGGCGGTGAGGTTTGCTCGCAGTTCTATGGTGGAACGGATTGAAGTGTGATAGCGGTGCTCCGCTAAACAAGTAAGCAGGTTTTGTGGTAAAGGCAAGGGATTCCAAAAATAGAAACCTACGTTCCCGGTCCTAGAGACTGGACGGCCCAGAGGAAATAAATTGGAGCTGTCGGGCTGAACTGAGGAGTCGATCTTTGGGGGACATTAGAGACATGATCTGAGTACTAAGTAACCTAGCGTTTTTGCTGACTAGTCTGTAAAATGTCCCAAAGACCTATCTATACTACTATTATAAAGAGAGAACTTGCACCTTTTGGCCAGGTAAACTCGGGAACCACAGCACCAATCACAACACCCAATACAGCGTTGGAAAGGGCAGTTGCAGCAGAAGGACATAGGCTATGCAGACGCCCACCATATACATTTAAAATGTAAAAGAACCGTGCCAGCAAAGTAGTCCCTTGTGGGTGTGTCTGCATTGTGCTGTGGGTGTGTGCTGGGGGCGTGACAATCGCTGGGGGCATTTCGTCACGAGTGTTGTTTTTTCTTCCCAGGATCTATACATTCCTTCTCCCTTTAAATAGTAATTCAGTGGAGGTCCCATTCTCTTAGAACCACCCCAAGCACAGGTATGGGCAAAAATACAACTAAAAGGCCCTGCAAAGCATTATGGGATAAGTTTAGCATAATTTTTAGCATTCATGAAAGGGTTTCAATGTTTTTGAATTTTACTCATCAGGGACATCTTGGGACGACGAGGTGAACTGCAGTTTGATGTATAATATTTTAAATGTTATTGCATTTGCATCATCAGGGACATCTAGGGACCATGAGGTGAACTGCAGCTTGATGTATAATATTTTTAATGCTTTTGCATTTGCCTCTTGGGGACAACTGGGGAGAACGAGGTGAACTGTAGCTCTTTGTAGAATTATTTGGATACTATAATATTCACTTCCCACTGCTAATCTCGTCCCATAATGGTTTGCAGGGGCTTGATCTCAAAATCATCACCTCTCTCACTGCTTGCTGAAAGCTAATTTCACTTTTGTGAAATGACTATATGCATTTTAGCATGTAGAAATACTTGTTATTTTACCTTGAATATATGAGGTTTCTGTTTTAATATTTGGAAATCTGACGGAACGAAATACTGCGCATTTATTGTACCAAGTTCGCGCCACTTCCGCCCACCCCTACTTTAAATACCCCTGCACCCCATAATCATAACCCACCCATACTCTATAAAATACCCCAACACCCTTAAACACTAACCCATCTTAACCCTATAAATATACCCTGTACCCCAAAACCCAAACCTATCCCTAAACGCTAAAAATACCCCTGTACCCCAAAACCAAAACCTAGCCCTGAACCCTATAAATACCCCTGTACCTCAAAATCCAAACATACCCCTGAACCCTAAAAATACCCCTGTGCCCCAAACTTACCCCATAACCCTAAAATACCCCTGTACCCCAAAACCCAAACCTAGCCCATAACCCTTAAAATACCCCTGTACCCCAAAATCCTACGAAACAATATACTACTGTCCGGCAGCAATTTATACTCGGACAACGTCGGGACGGGCTGCTAGTTGTGTTATAAAACCTGTAATTCAATGCATAATATAAGCTAAATCAACTAGCATTCAACCTGATAAGGAGGAGGGGGTTCTTCAACCTGTCGGAAGCTATGATGTACTGATTTGAGTTAAACTGAAATGTCCCTTAAGTGAACCTCATATAATACATCCGGTGAATGCCTAAATAGAAGTCATAAGTGTAAAGGTTAACCCTTTGATTCTAGGTAACAATGTACTGATGAATTTTTATAAGTGCAAGAAGTTGATGTAAGAAGTGTCAGAAATACGTATTATTAACAAGCTGAACGGAACAAGATATCTTAAAGAATTTTTAATAAAAAGTACCCGTATTTTTCTAAACTGGTATGGTGTCAATTATTTCTTTTGTGGCTAGGCACTGGGTTACTGTAAGTGATTGATGCAAGTCGCCTGGGAGGTTAGCCAAATCTGCTCTGTGCCAGGCTACCCTATGTGGACTGGTAAGCCCAGGTCTAACAGGGAGTATATGGCCTGCTCCTTTCTCTTTCTCACTCTCTCTTTAGCCCTCTCCTTACCTGATTGAGTGCACATTTGGCCTCTTTCCCTCACTTCACCAAGCCCCCATCTCTTTCTCTGTGCACCCCAGTCATCTTTTTCCACTTCGTCAGACATTGCGCACTGCTGCGACCGAGTCAAACACTCTCTCTTCCCTCCCCTATTTTTTCTCTCATGTCTCAGCCACCCATCGCTACTGGTTTTGCCAATGCTGGATGCTTTCAAAATTGTGCTGACATTAGCAAAGCAAATAGTGTCTGACAGTCTCTTTGTAAGTGTATTTTTTATACTTCCAAGCTGGTCAACTGATTGCTTGATGCAAGATGGTGCAATATGGTGTGGTGCGAGGTGGCAACCCTTTCTGAAGTGTTATTTATATGCTTCCAAGTTGGCTGCCATATTGTGTGACACAGCATGACATAAAGCAGTGGCTATCTTGGAAGTGTATTTTCATCCTTCCATGATGGCAGCCATGCTGCATGATGCAATGTTACAGCCATCTTGGTTTTGTACAAGATATTGTTCGCCGAAAAATATTTTCTGTGCTTTCAGGATGGCTGTAAAGATATGTCTAATCGCAACATGATGGCAATATGGAATTATAGAAGATGGTTGCCCACTGCTATTGAATTTGACAGTGAGAGATACACATATCTCCCTATACTAATTCACCACTAATCCTCTTTGTATTCCGGAGTTGCATGTTACTCGTCGAAAAAGTGCTTTGACGCCTCATCAGGGTTAGTAAGTGCTTTATAAATACAATTACAATTACATTTTAGTAAGCATGTAAGCATTGGCAAAGCTGGACCTATTGACTTTGACATTTTTTTTTGTGAGTAACTGCTGTGGCCTAGCTAGGGCTTTTGATGTCCGGGCGATACCTTAGTGTGCCGCAGCCCTGTACGGTAAGGAAGGGGGGATGGTTGCTGGTGAACGACCACGCCAAGCGGGGGCACTGCGGGGGACAGGCGACAATGAGCTTGGGGGTTTGTTTAGCAGCACCAAACGCCAAAGAGGGAGAATAACGCAAAAAATAAAACAAAACTTTACTTGCGCTCGTGGCTTGCCGCCGCCCCCTAATAACTGGCACCCGCGGCGGACCGCACCTCCTAGCGACGCCACTGAGTAACTGTTCTCCTCAGATGCCTACTGTTATCACTGAAGGCGAGCTACATTAGGTCACCCTTACAGAATCCTTGCAGCTTCAGTATACGTGCTATACATAGCTTTAAACAGCTATTGTGTCCATTAGGAGATCAAAGATTTTAAATGCTGCTCGCTACCACCAGGTCGTACATGCTAATAATTAGCCATGCAAGGCTTATGCTTAATGACGCGCATTAAAAAGAAGCAGATACCATTTGCGTACATTGTTTGCCTTTTATTGGAGCGCATATTTTAACTGGTTGCAAATAACACATACTGGTTCAAATGTTATTTGCGTTGTGGTAAGTTTGTAGAAGAGAAGAAATAGGTTGATGGTGACAACTTCAAAACGTCTCTGAATTGTCATTGCGCAGTTCTTCCAAGACCCTTGACTAGAGAGTAGTCCAACCCCCCACAGCGCCTTGAGACCCTCACGGGTGAGTAGCATGCTCTAAAAAAAACCTTATTGATTGATTGATGGATTGATGATCAGGATAGCGCTCACAGTTGTTTTGTAAACAGGTTCAATTTTCTTCTATGATCCTCCTGAAACATTACTTTTCTTAAATAGATAGTAATGTCAAATTGAATTATGAACTTGAATTTGAACTTTGAAAAATTTATATCTGCTCTATCAGGCTCTTGCACTGAGTGTTATCACAACGACACTCAAATATGAAGCCGGAAATGCATGTAAAGATAACCAAGAGCTTTTCTGTTACATTTTGTCGAGATATACACAGCGGAGAATTTGCAAATCTTATAAAAGATGATGTCAGGAAAGTCATTTGAACGTCTGACTTGGCAGTTTGCACTAGGGCAGCACTGGGCATTTTGTGCAAGATAGACCTTTGCACTGTGTTCAGTTTTTCAGCCTTAGAAAAACATGCACTCATCTGCTGTCCTCTCCCACGACATTTGTGCATCACAAAAATTGGGCTGGTGTTGGTGAAATTTTGCTAAAGATACATTGCCACTGAGTGATGAGTAGGAAATAACTTTTTGCATAAATTGGTTCAGCGAAATGTCAGTGCAAATATTCACTGGCACTGCTGTAATCTATGGAATCCCGCCTCTGATGTTAAAAACAGTGTGGGCAAAGCCAATAGGACTTGCTGTTTTTCAAGAACACATTTGCATGCTCTTGCAAAGCTGCAATCGCCACTTTCAAGGTGAAAGCTCCAATACTTAAAACTCTTCCTAAAGGTCCCTTGACAAAGACACGTGTCTGTCGCAGCTGTAACCAGAGTTCCCTTGAGTCAGATACACATACTTCAAGAGGCAGCAGGCAGTTCTTTAAATCTATACTACAGGTCCTTGAGTCAGATAAGTCGCATAGACTTCCACTCAGCTCCCTCAATCTCAGGATTCCAAAGAATCATGAACAGATCAAATGCCCTTGAATGCCTCCTTTTGTTTAAAGTGGAAAGGAACAATGGCAAAAATCTTGATTCTTTTGGGGCTGGCAAAATTCCAAGAAGACATGGATTCAACATATAAATTTGCATATTCGCTTTATCAAGTCCAATGAATGTTCCTGGATTCAACTGCTTAAATAAATATCTCAGTGCTCGATTATGATTGTTAAAGCAATAATCGAACGCCTGGGTGGCACCCCTGTATGCTTTTAAACAAGCGACACAAAATTCGATAGATAGCACCAATCACTCGTATGTACAAAATGTATTTATTTGATACTCGGGGCAGAAGTTGTGAGGAGAAAGAGAGATGAACACACAGGCTTGAACACAAAGGTGCTCATTTATGAGCCCTTGCAAAACTTTTGTGTTGCTGGTGCATCACTTTTTATGATGCACCGGAGGCGTAAGAAATGCGCCATGTTGCACCCTAATATCAAAGTGACGCATCTAGGCAGATGCGTCACTTTGTAAACACCTGAGCTACATTATACCTGCATCAGGTATAATGTGTGCAGGGTGAGCGTGCCCCCGCATCCAAGCCTCGTAGAAGCGGTGCAGTGAAATCTAAGAGATTTCACTGTGCCACTTCTAGGACACTACTGCGTCAATATCTTATGCATGCCTCACACCAGACGTAAGACTGATGCAGGCCCTTTCACATGGTGCTTGCTCCATGTGAAAGGACACACTGCTGGAGTTGCTTCTGTTTTCAGACACACGCCAACAATGCATCACTTTTGCGTCAACCGATATGTCAGTAATACTGATGTATGTCATTCCTTGCGACATCATGCATCAGCGCCAGGATGCTCCTTCCGGAGCGACAGTTCGCGCTTTATAAATACCAAATACAAATACAATTCGAGTAATATGATGCATCCATCATGTCGCAAGGAGGTCGCAATGAAAAGTGACGCACCGATGTTTTCGCGCAGCATTGCATAACTTTGCATAAATAAGGCGCAAAGTTCTTTGAAAAAGGAAAAGGTGGAAACGATAAAGCAAGAGGAGAGCAAAATTGAGTGAGAGTGAGCAGGGAAGTGAGTGCAGAAGTAGGAGAGAGCAGTGAAAAAAGTGAGGGAGTGGGAAAATGTTAGCTTGGGAGAGAACTATGACAGCCGCCATTAGGAGAAAGAAGAGCGGTAGCCAAGCAGTGGCGACCGGCATGTAAGGAGGGTGGGGGTTGCAAAAATAGAAGTAAAAAAAATCCCACTTACCTTCCTGACGCAACGTCCTCCTCCTCACTTGGGTCTTCTCCAGGCGGGCAGGCTGCAGGAAACTACAGTAACCAATCATTGCGAGCAGCACTAGGATTGGAGGCAGCGGCCTCACTCACCACTCCAGAGGAGACTCATGCCCTATGCTGTCTCTAAGACAGCTGGGTTAAGCTGGGTTAGAGAAGTTTAAAATGTGCATTTCTGGCTTGGCCGGCACAAGGCAGCCGGCCAAAAAGAAATGCACATTTTAAACCTAAGTGCCCTGTCTATCATTGCTTTCTGCTGCTGCCTGACTGGAAGCAGCAGAAATCAGAAAGCTTTGTACCCCCGTCCTGACACTCGGCTTTAGACAGAGTTTTAAAAAAGTAAAGTCTTAATAAATTAACTTTTATTACCATTTAATTTTTTCTTCTGGGTCAGTTCTTTTGTGGGGCGACACGGAGGAGCCGCTCCTGTGGTCATGCACTGCTGTTGTGAGTTAAAAGCCGAATGGTGATGTCAGAAGTGTGAGGATATACCACATCCAATCATACACTGTGAGACTAAAGTACTTCCAGGGCGGGACAATCTTAAGAAGAAGGGAAACCAAAGAATCAGGATCCCGACGCTGAGCTGGACAAAAAAAGCAATCAGCTTATAACCAAGGTGCATTCCCAAAGCCCACTCAAATGTCCTGATTGCAAGTCATGTGTTAAATTCCGACATGTGCTATAACTCCTGACGAGCATTGCAATAAATATAGTATCCCCAGGATGAATTTCAGAATGCCACCCCTGCTGCTATTTATAGGGGGAAAAGGTCCGGTAAATACTGTGGAAAAACTTGTAGTCAGTGGTCATTTCCATACCTGTTAAATCCCGACCGAGGTAAGTTTAATTTTATGGGGTGAGATATACATCGCACCACTTACTGGCCAACTCGTAAACAGGAACTAAGAATGTATTATTTAATAATAACAATAGGCCTTTGACCGCCAAAACACTATGTAGTGAGACTTAAAATTGTCATAACAAAACACGTTGTAAAAAGTAAAATCTGATGTTTAATGACTTCAAAGGGATGTTGTTAGTTCATGTATTGCACACTTCATGATGCAGTTAATGAGTTTTATTTTTGCATGCTGACAAAATATGATTTAGTGCATATCGATGAAGGCAGAATATAAAAGGGTTACCTCTTTTTAATACTAAAATACTAGAGCCTAACAAGTTGTACATAACTAGAACATTTTCTTTCTAATACATGTTTTACTAGCATCTTTTTGAAGTCACTAAAAATGCTAAACTGTGGAAATTCAAATTTAACTAAATAAGTGGATTTATAAAAAAAACGGTCTTGGATTTAGAGAATCATGCTTTTTATCACTGATTCCTCCCAGAAATGGGGTATTTATTATGCATTTATTAGTACGTATTCTGCAAATAAGTTGATCTCATGGCCAGAAAATGGCAGCCTCTTCTTGGTCTTGACTATGCCTGGTATTCCTTGTGCCACGATGATATCTTTTAGGACCAAAGAGAATTTTACAGTAAAGATTATATGATCCTGATAATGGAAGCCTGGGGCAGTGGTCCATCATGCTTAAGGTATAATTCCCCAGAAGTCAGTGGTCTGAAGAACTCAAGTGTGCCCAGCTCCTGTAGTCCTTCACGTAGCTTCGACATCTGCCATGGTCTGGCTGACTTTTCTTTCTCATGCACTGGTATGAGTGGTCCGGCTTTAAAAACTATGGCATCAAGTTGTCTAGGCTTAGGAACGACTTGGGTTTGAAAGGGCTGAGCCCATAGGCTCGATTTATTCTAAAATTATGATCCAGTGGTTCTTTTTATCAGCATGAAAGAGTAGAGGGGAGAAATTCTTTATAAATGACAATCAATTCAAATCAGATTTCTCAGGACACATAGTAACCACAGACAACTATGTAAGATTAGCTAGTTTATTACAAAGCCAAGAATAACTGGCCATAAAGACACCTCAACACAAGAATGTAAAAATACATTGAAATTTGCATAAGGCCAAATCTGTGTATGAGTCGGAGTCATTGAAATATAAGCAGAACAATCATTTCAAGAAGTAGGATACAGAAGATCAAAAAAGCATGAGCCCAGGTTTCCTTGCACCGAGTGTTGATGTGTATAAAACATAAATCTATACCTAAACTAGCACTATCATGACATCCCTACTAAAGCATCTTTCAGTGCAAGGAATAAAGATGTCAGTCTGTGGAGTCTGCCCAAAAAGTCTCTCCACCATCAATTGGTCGGATAGTATAAAGGTATCGAGACAGGGCTCGTTCTAAGATGCTCTTTCTCCAAAGGCAGAGAAGAAGTGGGGTACTTTCCCTACGCACAACTTTCAAATATTACAGGCATCTTCCCAAGAGTCCTTGCGGGTCATGTCATCCGCTCCAAGCACGATCTCATAGGTAGCTTTCCATGGAATAGTAATGTTCCCGAAATGCAACACGCCGACCTTCATTCCCCAGCCTTTTCTGGTATGAAGCAAAACAATTTCTCTTATTGACTTTAGTCCACGATGTATCTCCTTCTCTCCTTGTTTAACTAATAATACAAAGGCTTTATTCTAGATAACAAGACGCTTCTTCCACCTGCAACACAAAACGTGAGAAAGAGCAAGATGCGTGGCACACATGGAATTCAAACTTTTATTTCTAAAGCAAGAGCTTCCAGGGAAATTGTATTTCAGGCCTACAAGATTCAGCTAACATAGAAAAATGACATATGAGGAAATAAGGCACGTTCAGTATATTTTCCTACCTACATATAAAATGATACATTAATAAACACATGTTCTTTGCGTTAATGTTTTCTGCTGGTTACATTCACTTCCGACGTTAACTCTCCACAGTAATATTCAATATCCTAAAACGCATCACGTTTCGCGTTATAACATTTCACAATCCTAACTCTTCATGTTACACAACAAAGGATTATACCTGAATGGGCTCTACCTGTGTTATTATAAAGCACCCTTACAAATAAAATGCGGTTTCCGCTACATCAGGTTTGTAATGTCCCCATTTCGCGGCAAATTTGGCAGCAACAAAAACTGCGCGTTAATCAGTCAGTTGACTCGTGTTCCTATAACAATTTTCATTTCTTTCACAATTTGTCTTTGCTGGAACTTACAGTATAATGTGGCCTTCAGCGACAGAGAGATAAACAGAGAGAGAGAGAAGGATAGAGAAAAAGAGAGAGAGAGAGACGCCTTTCCATTTTCTGAGCCAAGTACTGAAAAATGTTGATTGCTGGCTTTTAATCTTAACCTGGCCTCCGTATTGTACCATCACGTCCTGGTAATGAAATGCTCCTTCTGTAAATGATGGGTGGTAACCTCGCTTTACGACTGCTAAAAAAGTAGTACTTACCGATCTGTGATGGCAGTGATTCATTTCCTACATACAGCAGGCATTGGCAAAGCCAATAGTTCTGACTTATAACTAAAATTGCCTTATATTACATCACATTGTCACCCTGCCTTTGCGAAAACAAAACTTAGGATGCATTAGGAGGGAAATGGAAAAGATTTCCAGACCGACTTGGAAGAGTTCTTTCGATAAATCGTCAGTTTTACACAAGCATGGTTGAAAATACACCTTTTTTGCTTCAAGCGGGGCCCAGAATGGCCAGTAGTTGATGGTACAGTCCAGAGGTTGCATGAAGGTGTTCCAATGACTTTTCAAATGTACTAACCAACACAATGTTATGGCTTTACATAGAACCATTTATTATATTCAATATTTTAGTAAGTTCTTTTTTCTTTTGTCATGGGAAGCAACTGCGTTGAGGGCTGTACATATAACTTACAGATTCAGGCTGTGTCACAGGATCTCAGAAAGGGGTAACCGTGTTTAATGGATTAAGGCTGTCACAGGATCTCAGAAATGGGTATGGGTGTATAATGGATTCAGGCTGTCACAGGATCTAAGAATGGGTAAGGGTGTATAGTGAGGGGCATGCAAGAGGCAATCATGCAAAATATTAAAGAGGGTCACTGCCTGAAGACTAGTGTGTGCTTTGCTAATCTAACTGAAGCTTCAGAACTCCTGTGGGGATTGATTACCAATGTCGCATAACAGAGCTTAATAACTGATTTCTAGGATTATACCCATTCTGCATTTTATAAATCACAAGGTCTGCAGAATTTTAGGTAATGTTTACCTTTTTATGTACGTTTGTTTTTCTGTATGAATTGTACTTTTGCTTTGGAAATGTTTTACTCTTTATCTGATTTCACTTTCTGTGATGTAATGGATGTCAAAGGTTATCGACATTCTCTTCCTGTTATATCAGCAAATATGCTACTTAATTCTGGTGCAAAATTGTTGGGAAAATTAGGGGCATAGTTACGAGAGGATTGAGTCATGCTTGCACCATGCAATGTGGTACATGCGTGATGCAGACCTCCAAGTCAGATTTTTTAAGCCATACAAAGCCACTTTGCATGGCTTTCAAATGGTTTAAAAAATCTGGAGTAATGCAATGCAGCACAAATTGCTGTGTCTCATACCTGAGTGCAAGAGAGGCGCTCAATGGGTGTTGCGTGGGTGTTCAATGCAGCTCCCATGGTTTGTAACACATTTCCTGATGTAACAAGCCTGGTAAACCTGAGAATGTGCCAAAAAATTTACGAGGAGAAATATCTTTATTTCTCCTCCTTACTTCCTCTTTCTACGGGTGCTGCATTCTGCAGCACCTGTACAAAGAGGAGAAAGCCTCTCAGGATCGTTTTTGTGCAGGAAGGTATCCCTTCCTGCACAAAAGTAATCCTGCCTCCAACCCAGGCACCATGCTGCCAAAAAGACATCAACGCAGGAGGAAAGGACAGAAATGTGCATTATTGGATAAACAAGGCACATTCCTGTCCTTTCCCTGTGATGCAGGGTATTGCAGCGAGATGACTTCCTGCGCTGCCCTGCGCCACAAACTTCATAAATATGGACCTTACCGTTTTCTCCCTTAAGTTCCAGGGTATCTTTGACCACCCTTAGTGTATATAATTGGTAGGTTCCAAAGGCCATGTTTTGTCACCGCAGGCTAATCCAACTTAACGGTTGCTTTTGTCTTTCATGATTTGTTACACCCGGTTTTTAGATATAATTCCAGATCGATGAGTTGTTTTTTCTACATTTCATCAAATGTTCCACTTTATCAGATTCTGTTTTTCCCCTGTGAAAATCTGATGATCTCTAAAAATCCGGTATCTGCTCCGGAGGCTTATCGCCGGCAACAGAAGGGTGTCTCTTCTGTTAAGTTTTAAAACAGTCCCAAACAACAGCTGGGCAATGTCGCCACACGCACCTGATCTGCTAGAGAGGGATATTCACGTACTTTGACCTGCTTGCTATCAGTTCCCCTTTCAGAACCGTGTCCTTTACAAAAACCTTCGTTTCCTTCGATCGCCCCTTATCTGCAAGCCCCTTCTCCAGTCCTTAGCCTTTCTCCCCGCCATTGGTATTTCACCCTCCCCCAGCCCTGACGCTGTGGTACAGTTCAAACTCCAATGGCTCTCGCTATCAGGAAAGTCTGTTGCTGACTGTCGCTGGAGGTTTCACACTCTGCCCTGCTCCAGCAAACCCTACGCCAGGGAACCAACCTGTATGCTGAGCTCCTGAGAGGCAGACACGTACGTTTATCCGATGAATGGTACTGGACTGGGGTCCTCTCGGTTTCTGGGATTGGTGGAAATCAAGGGTCTTCCCCCAGACAGTGGCCAACATCACACACCCTTTCCTTGTCTGTGGTTGGGAAATTGGAGTCTCTAATATTGTTCAACAAAGTAATGTTTAGGGACATGACTGAAAGAACATAATTGCATCAGGTGTGGCTCACCAGGCCACGAATTGTAGCAGCCAAAAAGTTTCAATGAGAAATTATTGTTTTCAATCTGATAAACCAGCTGTCTAAGATCAAACAAAAAATGTGTTCCGAGGATCACACAAGCCACCTGTAACTGTGGCAGATACAAACGCCTAGAGAATAATATTAGAACAATTAAACCGGATGGTGTTGGAGCCTGAAAACGTGAAAACAGTCGAGTTTTTGGTAGTGAAGGTATGTTGGTATCCGCGGATCCCTATAGATAGTTATTCTCATTAACCTTTTTGATTGCAAAAAAAGTGCTTTTGGCAACTGTGAGTAATAGTAATGAGAGCGCCAATGTTTTTTTATAGCGCCTCATAGCGAAGAACATGGTAATTATAGAGACCTGTTTAAGTTCTGTGTCATGTGCCAATGAATGAATGAATGAATGAATGCACTATAATTAACAAAGCACAAAACTGCTTTTCCAAGAGGGAGCGTCCAATAGTAAGGTTACAGCAAGACACAGCTAAGATCAGTAAACAGAAGAGGGACTGGCGGTCGTTAAATCTCCCTCAAAAGGTGGATCTTCAGAGAGCTCTTGAATGCATTCTCTGATGTGGCACATCTGATATGATCAGCAGTGGCGGCTGGTGACTTTTGAAAGTGGTTAGGTGTAAAAGTTCTTTCCAACTTTCACAGCACGAAGGAGGCAGTCATAGGATCCCATGGTCTAAACTTCACAATGTAAAAGCATCAATCCTGGGACCAATTCTAGCTTCCCTTCTTGAACACACTGTGTGATCCTAGGCAAATGTTTTATTTCACCATGCCTCCCTTTTCTTCATTATCACATTTGAGTGCACCCTGGTCTAGAAGGAAAGCTGCATATCTGCATAGTAGCTGGAAAGAAAAGCAAGGGCTGCTCTTCAAGACAAGAGTTGCATTTGGAATACCAAATTGGACCCATGGGTAGTTTGGAGGGTGTGTTATATAAATACCAAGGAAGAATAAAAACGTCTCTGAAGGTAGTGTACCCAGAAGAAGGTCAGTAGCAGGCCAGGACAGAGCAGCGGAAACCATGAAGGCCTCGGAAGGGGATCTTCAGTAGAAGAAGACTAGAACTCTTAAGAGGGAGAACAACACGCCACAAACCAAGTGGAACAAATATAGACAAGTGTGCACGGAGAGTAGGTGGAAGGTGGAAGAAGAGCAGACTCAGAAACGAGTGGGCAGTGCTAGGAAACATCAAGGCCCTATTGTTGAGGCATGAAGAAACCATTAAAGGGAAACCTGGGGAGGACATCATTCTGTGCCTAGAGTAGAGGGACCTCTAGAGCCACCAACGAGGAAAGGCTGCAGAGACTGGGACACTCTCGTCCCCATGGAATGAAGGCAAGGAATAGGACTTTAATGGGTCCTGGGGTGGCTAGGCTGGTGGTGCTTGTACATTCTCTGGAAAAAGAAGGTTAATCTGAAATGAGTGGTATCATCTTCCACTCAGGAAGCGAAAGGATTGTCTTTTTTCTCGTATTCTCCCATACTGCTAAAGCTGGTAGATGGGAGTCTTTGTTTTTCTATCCAATGTGGTCAGATAGGTTTCTCTTCCTTTTTTTTTAGTTTTTTTATTTCATTGTTCTCAGGAAAGTTACACTGATTCCAAAAGGTAGTCAAACAACATAATACCGCAAATAAAAAGAACAGAAAATAACTTCAAAGAGAGAAGTAAGGAAACAGGACAAGAAAGAAAACGAAGAAAGAACCAGGGGCGACCAATGAAGACAGCAATTCATAAGATCAAAAATAGCTAATAATACATATACTTTCATTAAACTCTGAAGGCATAGGTTTCCCCTATCCTTACTGCTCCACCAGGCCCCCAAATTTGTACCCCTTTTTTCCTGGCTCTGTTTCCCTTACACTTATGTAGTGCCATCTCCAAATTAAATATATGGAAAAGTCTGGCATACCATGCCTGATATGTCTGGGGATCCTCATCCTTCCACTTTGAAGTAATCAATATGCGTAGGGTTGCTGTCACCATAAAGCAGAATTAATTACCACCTGCTCCCACTTGCTACCAATTTAATCATACAGGGAAGCTAACAAGATTGATGAATGCCATAATAGCAGGTAGCGTTGGATTTTCCAAAATTTTAACAATTTGCTAGATTTCTGCCAAACATTCCAAGCAGCTCTGAGGGGTTTGGAGCGAGTTTTCTTGTAGTAGCTTCCCTCCAATTGTTTCAGTAATAGCCATGGTGCTAAGTCACCCAGAGCTAATTCAAAGATGGAGGGTGGCAGCTCCATATCCTGAGCTGTTGATGTTAGCTTAGGTTAAATAAAATGGTCATCTGCTGAAGCATGATAGCCCAGTAGTAGTATAAAATATTTGGGACAGCCATCCCACCTCGGTTTTGTGGTAGGGTCATTAGTTTCAGAGATCTCCTGACTTTCTTGTATCCCCAGATAAACTGCGAGAAGATCCCCTCAATTTTTTTAAAGAAAAGATTTGGTGGTTCCATTGGTGTACAGCGTAGCATATATAACATTTTAGGGAACATTGTCATTTTTATGACATTCGCCCTTCCGATAATAGATAAATGCAGGTTATCCATTCTCTTTAAGTCATTCCCAATTTTCCTGATGAGAGGATCTGCATTAATATTCCAGATTGTCCCGACGTCTGCTGCGACAGAAATCCCTAAGTACGTGTTTACCTCCATCCTCCTAGAGTCCTGCCAGGTAACCGACTTAAAGCAAACTATTTTAGTTTTATCTGCATTTAGCCCATACCCTGATTGCTTCCCAAACTCCCGGGCCAGATTTTCAATCCTTCCCATTGCCGCCTGAGGGTCAGGGGTGACAACAGCGATGTCATCTGCGTAAGCTAAAACCTCAGTGCTATAACCCCTGACCACTAGCGGCTTGATTACCTGATCGTTGAATATTGCTCTAATAAGCGGGTCTATATATAGTGCGAAGAGGATAGGGGAGCAAGGGCAGCCCTGCCTTGTACCCCTAGTGATCTTGACCTTCCCCCGACTACCGCCCCATCAGTTGTATTTTTGCATGTGATTGAACGTACATGGCTCTAAGGGCGGTTAAAATGCGTGGTCCAAAGCCATTTGACCTCAAGTTCTGCCAAAGATATACCCACTCCACTTGGTCGAACGCCTTTTGTGCGTCCAATAATAATCACATCTGTTGCCCTGAGATCTCTGCAATATTAAATAATGATATCGCCCTTTGAATATGGTCTGTCGTGCCTCTACCCGGTATGAAACCGTGTTGCCACGGGCTTACTAAGGAATCAATTATCTTAGATAGCCTATGCTCTAGGATTTTAGATTAAAGCTTTTCATCATAATTTATCAGTGCGATTGGTCTGTAGAAGGTTGGATCTTCCGCTGCCTTCCCTTTCTTCAAGAATATGACTATACTAGTCTCCTGTCATGATTTAGGTGGTGTTCCTTTCTGCTATACTGCTAAAACAAGTCTAACAAAAGAGGGGCTAGTTCTTTATGCAAGATTTTATAGATCTCCATTGGTAACCCATCCGGACCTGCCTCCTTCCCTGAAGCCATCGACAATAATGCCTCATTGACCTCCTCCAACGTGATATCTGCTTCTAGTTCTTGAATCTGAGGCGGTAATTCCAAACCAACGCTTCCTGCTACTGGAGCGCTAAGCCTAGAATTATAGAGATCTTGGTAGAAATCTTGAAATATTTCCACTATCTCTTGAGGTTCAGTAGAAATTGTACCATCCTTCCTTTTCAGCCTTTCAGCAAGATGTTTCCCTGTAATTTCTCTATATTTATAATGATCTTGCCGGCCAGTTTGAAAACTTTCAGCTGTTATTTTGTTGTACACCCCGTTTATTTTAGCCTTAGCTGCAATCGAATGTCGAATTAAAAGTAAATTAGTACTGAGTCTGTTTTTGTACAATAATTGCCATAGGTTCTGTCTCATACCTACTCAGCTCCTGCATAAGTGCACATATTTCCTCTCACTGTTTTTTCCTGTGGAATCTACAAAGCGAATTCCCTCCCCCCTAATCCCTGCTTTAAAAGCATCCTATATGTTTTCCCTTGAAGTACTATACCTATTGACATAAAAAAGACTGAGTAGTCCAGCCCCTAATATGATCAATAAAACCATTAGTTACTAATAGTTTCCGATCGAAGGTCCAGTTTACGGCAGCTTTTATATACCCCTGGATTTCTATATCCAATACCAGAGAGTTATGATCCAAAAGGACCTTAGGTAGCTTCTTAATCTTTGAATTTTCTGTTAGAGAAGTAGAGACAAAAAAATAATCTAGCCTTACGTATTTTCTATATGGGCATGAGTAATAAGTATATCCTGGGTCTCCTACTTTTTTGATTGGCCCTATGTCTACCAGCCCATGACTATCAGATAATGTCTGTAGGGCTTGAAAAACTTGTGGCTTCCTGCCTTAGTAACCGCCTCTACCCACCCCACTTGCATCAATGTGAATATTAAAATCCCCTCAAATAATCATTGGGGCTGGCCAGGAGGATAGCTCAATTCCTAATTCTTGAAGCAGATCTGCATTGTCTAGATTTGACCCATAAATTGTACAGAGTGTACCAAAGCTTGGAATTAGGGCAATTGCCCAACTATCCCATTTATCCGATAATGTCCGTTTAATGGGTGGCAGCCGGTTAGATATGTGAATTGCGACCGCTCTAGTATTTGAGGTCTGTGATGCACAAATTGATTGTGTATAGCCTGGGATATAGTTAAGACCTCTCTTCTGCAAGGGAAGTGGGTCTTCTGCTGACATATAAAATCCAAACCCAGAGTTCGCAATACTTCTCCAATCCTACCTCTCTTCACTCGATCTTTCAGCCCCGATGTTTATCGGACAAAAAGTTAACTTACCCATCCCCGCATTCCCCTTGGTGCCTGCTTTGCCTCTTGAACCATTCCTTCAGATAACATGAGACCCAAATCTTACTTTCAAACCTGTATTCTACTTTCCTGAATTTTATTTTTCATTTCCTCCACCCGCCCTCCAACCCCCTCTCCCGGACCGCCTCCCCCTCCCCCTCCCTGTGAAGCAACAGACTTATCTAGGTCTGTGGGTGATGATTGGTGGTGTTCTCGCTATGGTGACATATATAAAAAAAACAGTTAGTACCTTTAGATTTCCCCCCCAATTTTTTCTCTTTTTCCCTTTCCCTTTTTTCTTTTCTCTCCCCCCCAACCTTCTATTCCTCATCTACTTTGACCACTTACTAAGGCCCCCCCACAGTGTCACTATTACAACCAAAAAAAAAGAGATGAAAAGAAAAAAAAAAGTGAAGAAAATCTTAAACAGTCTTGCGACAAGGAGGTTGTGTCCTGTGGCGTCTTGATTAGATACTGTCCCCTGGCTTCAGTTATTCCGACACATGTCTTATCAGCCGGCACAACTCGAGAGTCATTTGCCCCCGCCATCTGGGAACTCCTTGGCCTTGATCTCTGAAGTGAAGACTCTAACACGATCCTTCCATACAACTTTCAGCCTGGTCGGATTTAATAAAAAGGCTTCCGTCCCCTTTCCCTGGAACTGAGTAATCATTTGGCGTAAACGCCATCTTCGTTCCACTGTGATGTGACTGAAATCCGGCCTGGTAAAGAAAGAGTACCCATCAACGCCCATTGTGCATCTCGTCTAGCCTTCTCGAACACTTTTTGCCTCAATAGGTAGTTCCCGAAGTAGACCAGTATTGACTGAGGTTTGGCATCAGGTCAAATTGGCTAACATATATTAAATGGGACTCGGTGTACCCTCTGAATTTCCTGCGACCACCTCCAGCCTTCTAGGTCTGGGAAGGATTCCTGAAGCAGCTGTACCATAAATTCTCTTGCTCCTGATCCTTCATTTCCTTCCGGGATCCAGAGGAATCGTAAGTTGTTGCTTCTTTGGCGGTTGTCACTCTCTTCCAGCTTCCATAGGATGTCTACAAGTTGTGCCTCATGCGCCTCCACTTGCCCCCTTGAACCTGCGAGATCCACCTCCAGTGTAGCAGTTCTAGACTCTACTTCAGTCATCCCGTCACAAATATTATTATACGTTTTTCCACTTTTTCTGACAGCCCTTGTATTTTCCGTGCTACGTTTTGTGCGTGCTTGCTCACCATTCGGGCTTCATAATAATGTGCTACAATGCACTGCAGAATTGATTCTAGTGTAGGGGGTGCCTGAGTTGCTTCTGCTTCCTTGGAAGGTTGTTTGCTGTTTCACACCAATTGATCCCCGAGGGAATAGTCCCACCTTAGCTCATTCGGTCTAGAGTTCTCAGCTCTGGGGGATCTGGAGTTTATCTTTTGAGTAGTTGGAGTATTTTGCCTGCCACTAATTCCTTTGTCGGAGCCATTGTCCTCCTCACTTGAATCTATATTGGATCCTGTGTCTGATCTTAAACCTGACCAAGTGGCGTCTGAAAGGCAATAAAAATCGTTAGCTTCTGAGTTGACATCCTTCTCCCCTGGCAGCCTGTGTGCCCTTGCAGACCCTAAAAGCTCTTTCTCAGTTCCCTCTATCTTTGAATCTTGCCCTGTAAGGTTTTGCCCGGTGCCCCCTGATTGCTCATTCGGGGTATTCCTGGCCCCTCCATCCGCGTCTCCCAGGGCCTCCCCCTCATTTGTCCAAAGAACAACACAAAATGCCAGTACTGGGCAACACTAAATATTTTTATTGTGACCTATATGAAGTAAACATAACGGTCCGTTTTTTGATTTACGTCACTAGTTTATTCATTTATTTTTAGCACTAGTGGAACAAAGGGTTATTTTCATAAGCAAACAAACAATTTGTATGTGCATGTACAAATATACAATAAAACATTAGAACTAGATCATAATGTACAGAGAAATTTACAAAATTTACAACACATCCACACTTTCACTCTGGCCAAAACCTATCATCCATCTACAATCGTACCACAAAGCAGAAATACTTAGGGCCTAATGTCAAAAATATAAATTCTATATACATATATGCAGTTTCACATCCTAAGAATGATAATTAATGTGATGAGTACACTTTCAGGGGTATTAATCCTGCTTAATGAACACTATTTTTAGTATAATTCAAATTTGACAGAAGGACCCATAAACAGGTCGACGCGTTTCGAACTCCCAAATGCGGAGTTCTCCTCAGGACGAACAATCTTATTATTAGAAACTCAGCAGTCCTGGAGCAGATGGTATTAAGACGATGGACAATTCTATTTGAGTATTGATAGCAACTTATCACGTGTTTAATACATTGTCCAGGTCCCCGGACGTTTTGTTTACGAAGGAGAAAATACGCTACCGACGGACGCCAGCGATAAACTGCGCTCGTTCAAGGAGGACAAAAAAC
Organism: Lissotriton vulgaris; assembly: GCF_964263255.1. Lineage (NCBI taxonomy): Eukaryota > Metazoa > Chordata > Amphibia > Caudata > Salamandridae > Lissotriton > Lissotriton vulgaris. The sequence continues at coordinate 683,356,177 of NC_141691.1, forward strand.
TTTGCCAATGGACGCCGGTGATATTCACACGCGGCGATCAGTTTCACCAAATCAATATATTAAACATGTGATAAGTTGCTATCAATCCTCAAATAGAATTGTCCATCCTCTTAATACCATCTGCTCGAGGACAGCTGTGTTCCTAATAATAAGATTGTTGGTCCTGAGGAGAACTCGGCATTTGGGAGTTCGAAACGCGTCGACCTGTTTATGGGTCCTTCTGTCAAATTTGAATTATACTAAAAATAGTGTTCATTAAGCAGGATTAATACCCCTGAAAGTGTACTCATCACATTAATTATCATTCTTAGGATGTGAAACTGAATATATGTATATAGAATTTATATTTTTGACATTAGGCCCTAAGTATTTCTGCTTTGTGGTACGATTGTAGATGGATGAAAGGTTTTGGCCAGAGTGAAAGTGTGGATGTGTTGTAAATTTTGTAAATTTCTCTGTACATTATGATCTAGTTGTAATGTTTTATTGTATATTTGTACATGCACATAAAAATTGTTTGTTTGCTTATGAAAATAACCCTTTGTTCCACTAGTGCTAAAAATAAATGAATAAACTAGTGACGTAAATCAAAAAACGGACCGTTATGTTTACTTCATATAGGTCACTATAAAATTATTTAGTGTTGTCCAGTACTGGCATTTTGTGTTGTTCTTTGGATAATTTCAGCTCAGCCTTACTGGTTCAGAGTCACGACCCTGTGTCGTTTTTCATCCCCCTCATTTGTGGCATCTCCCAGAACTGCCAGAGCTGCAGGGTCCGTTTGGGTAGATTGATTTGCCCCCTCCTGTTGAGACTCACTGCCCCCAGGGACCCCCGCATTAGGCTCAGAAGCACTGGTTTCTCCTACAGCCTGCTCATCAGTGCATACCTCTGGAAAATTCCCCTGGTTTTCTCCTCCTGAAGCACCTATCTCTCCTATGACTCCCGTACCCCCCTTTGGCTCCGGGGATTGTGCATACAGTGTCTCGTGTACTCCCCCCTGAGGTATCCCATGAAATGTCTCAGCCTTTTTCACCACCTCCTCTGGCCCCAATGGTGGCTTACCGGTTACTCTCCGTCTTTGTCCACTGGTTCCAGCTCCTGACTGCTCATCCGCCCGAGCTGCTCCTCGAGCACCGGGCCCCCAGAGCAAGTTGATGACAGAAACCATGGCCCGCGATGGTTGGGGCTGTGAGCCTGCACCCCTCCCCTTCCCGTCTGGGGGATTCTTGGCGTGGGGCTTCTATTTAAGTCCCTGGGGTGCCGCTGGAGTCTCCGCCTCAGCTGTGTCCCTCCGGGGTGAGTCCTGTGGTGCAGTCTGCAGATTTGCCCCTTTGCCTCTCGTGCCTGATTTGGACGGCATCGCAGCGAAAGTCTGAGCGCCGCCACACGCCGAGCCTCGAATTGCGGCCGAGAGAGCACTCTCAAATCCTCTGCAACCCGCGATCAACAACTCTGCAACCTCTGTCAGCGCTGAAATCCACCCCTCCAGGCCAGGTACCGATGCTCCATGTTCTCCTGTTTGGGAGGCTTGCATTCTGGGGTAGCGGTGGGTAAATCAAATAGCCGAAGTCATGTCACCCCCTGCGAGAGCCACCTACGACCGCCTCACACAGACGCCATCTTGCTCTGCCGGGGATGCTGGCACCCTTTCCCAGATAGGTTTCTGTTCCATTGAGCGCCAACGGTACTTTGTTTTCAATTTTATCAGTGCTTTATGGTGTGCTTTAACTTGTTTCAGAGAACATGCAAATGCGCCAGGAATCCAAGTTTAAAACTATAGCTAATAAAAATTAAGTTCAAATTACATAACCGTTTTTAGTGTACTTTTTTGTCTGCTGGCAAAATCCATCGCCGATTGCATCTGTAATCACTGGGCTTCTTTGGCGTGTTATGTCAGCTTGTGATTGCTTACATTTGTTGTAGTGCAGTGTTTGAGGATAGCCTTGATACTTTTTTCAAAATGTGACAGCGAACTGAAAACTGCAACTTTGATGCATTCTGACTCCACGTTGATCCCAAAACACATGAAGCAGAACTAGGCACTTGACAGACAATAGGGAGAGAAAACAGGACACAGGCTGATGGGGAGCGATACTAAAAGCCCGAAGATGGTCCATCAGTGAATGGCCCGAGAGGACCAAAGGTTGGGTTTGAATGAGCTTGACATACCCATGAGGAGCCACTGTTTACACACATAAGCACATAGGTGATTGACAAATACTTTCATCAGTCAAATATAGAGTGACTACAGTCATATGTAACCTCGTCTGCCATTCAGGATTATCAAAGGTCATGCACTGCGAAGACATCACCTATATACAGTCTATGAGTATCACCCCCCTCACCTTGACTCTGTTAAGGCGCCAACTGGACTCTGGCCCACCACTCTTATGGCGGTTATGCCGGTCCCGTCACCTTTTGAGGGGTGGAGCTGGTGGCGGCGGATGGTGACGAGGCTGCAATTTGTTTGCCTTGGGGTTAAGCGGAGTGGGAGCATGCCCTGGAAGCACTCAAGTGCTTCCGGGGCATGGGGAGGCAGTTCCAAATCTGGATCCTGCTGGTTTTTTGAAGGCCCCCATAAAAGAGAGTGTGGAGCAGTGGTACGGTCTTTTCCCTCGCTATTCCTCAAGTGAAGCCGTCTACCGACGGATATCGCCTTTTTGCCCACCTACCATCCCCTGAGGCAGCATTTTTTAATGGGTGCATTTCTTGTGTTCTGTTACAGGTTCTCTAAATTTTTTACTTTCAGGTGTCCATCTGTTCTGACCTAGCACGTAGTTGATAAGTCATGACCTTGCCCGTAGGCCCAATTCGGGATACAGAGAAAAATGATAATAATAATTCAGTTAGGTTAGGAATGGCTTTGTATTAGATAATATGTTAAGGTTAGCCATACAATACGAAATAACGTAAATACATTGTATAAAAATTGGTATATGAATACTCTGGACTGTTTTCTGCATATTGTAAATATGTAAACTTTTTTAATATGTTGTTTGTTTTTAATAAAATACAGCTGGGATTATTCCGGCCCCTAATCCAAGACAATTGTGTTGATATCAGTCTATACCTCGGAGGTACTCATGTGCTCATAGTTGGGAGGGGACGTTCACGTCTAAGGCGGGACTCATCAATACCTAGCCATATGCTATCCTGCTGCTCTCTATGATTGCTCAAGCACTCACTGATTATGTCACTATGTTCTGCGGACAATCAGGTCAGCGCCCAGGGGCAGACAAAAGGAAGAGCATGGGAAAATGGACCACGCCCTGCACCACGTCACTGCCTGGGCATATTTATTAGGGAAGCACACGCTCTTGCATGCGCAGTCTATCGCAGCAGTTGGAAAATATAGAGGATATTCTAATATGGAGCAGCCAGCCTTTAGCTGAGCTGCCCAGGTCCTCTGATTTTCCTCTGAAATTCCTCTCGCCTCAATTGTTATGAATAGTGGGGCTCGCCCATCACCCACAAACACACCAGGCCCAGCTGATGACCAGGTAACTGATTCCAGAATTTTGGGGTAAAAAAGATAAGAAGCGCCCCTCAACTCTGGAGTTTTTAATCTTGGGAATTCAGAAAAGGTTGTGGTTGGCAGAGCGTAATTATCTGTGAGGAAGGTATCTTTACATTTTGTCACAGATATATGTTGGTTCTTTCAATTGAGTGGCCCTAAACGTTTTTGTCAGTGCTTTGAATTCAATTCTTTGCTTGACAGGGAGCCAGTGTAGGCTTTTCAAGCCATTGCAAATAGATTGCCTTTCAGGAATGTTCAGCAGCAGTCTGGCTGCCGCATTCTGAACCCATTGCAGTCTGTTTAACAGAGCTTGGGGAGGTCCAAGAGGCAGGACGTTTGCATCATCAAGCCTAGAAGTGATCAATGCATGAACAATATTTCTGGTCTGTTCCGGCAAGAATTTTAGACTCCTTCTTAGAGTTTTCAATAGGGAGAAACAGACTACTGCAGTAGCGTTGACAAAAAGGTTTAAATGACAGGGCATTATCCAGCTTGACCCTTAGATTTTTCACAGAGGTGGAGGGTGCTGAGGAAAGTCCCATTTCCGAGTGTCGCAGATGGATCAGATCAAGTACAATAGGGGAACTAAATATCAAGATTTCTGTTTTTTCAGAGTTTAGGCAAAGGCAGCTTTTATGCATCAAGTCTGCTACTGCAGAGAGGCAATCTTGAGAATAAGCTGAGACCGAAGCATTAAGGTTTTTATAGGCAAACATCAGCTGGGTGTCATCTGCATAAGACACCACATAAAAAAAAAAACGCTTGAACAATAGCGGGACCGGGAGCAATATAGACAATAAATAGACACAGGCTTCTGGCTAAAACCTGAGGTATGCTCAGATGATCTCACGAGCCCTGATGTAAATGGGGAAGGTAGACTGTTTGCCAAAGCTATAACTATTGAGTTGTTAACAACGTTTTATTTTCTATTATGAATGCCAATAGTAGATCTTTAATGGGAATAACAAGTGTCAGCTGGTCCACTTGTAATGGACATAGCAACATATACTTTCACTGGTGAGAGAACAGCTTAGTTTGGAGTTTATGATTATTGGACACAATTTAAACTTATTGCTTATTGCACATAAGAAAACAAAACCTTTCTTGTCCACTTGCATTAGATGCTTTAATTGTAGTAAATCTCAAGTTCTGAACTTGCCTGGAGCAGTGGAGAGGTTGGGTTATATTCTCTTCTTTCTTCGCGCCCAGTATTTCTTATGGACTAGGGTACCTGGCCCTGAGGGGACTGCAACACCCTTGTGCATAACCGAAAACTGATCAATTGCGTTATTTGTACGACAGCTCCCTGCTGCCGTTAAAAAAAGCTTGTAAACAGGCAGAAAGGGACTGGCGTAAATCTTATGTGGCTGAGAAGAAAACGCTTTATTTTGCAAAAATTAAAATTTATCACAGAGCAGTGTGTAGAGCCCGTGCAGCCTACTACTCTCAGGAATTCAGCAATAGTCCTAACCCGTCCAAACTAATTTTTAAGGTCCTCAGGGACCTGACAGCTAATAGAGCCTCCATGGCGGAAATTTGCTCAGCGGCCCATTGTGAAGATTTGGCCGCTTTCTTCATTGAAAAGGTCCAAGCTACTTACCGTGCTTTTCCTAGTGCTGAGCTAGCTGCTGAGTCTACTATTCCTATACCAACCACAGGTCATGTTTTAGCCTCTCTCCCTAGTTTATCGTCGGAGACATTTCTTAAGTTGGTCGGCAAGGTAAAATCTGGCTCGCCTATTGATCCTCTGCGTCCAGCTCAGTTCAAAGACTCTGCGGCCATCTGTCTCCCTCCAGTGCTCCATCTTATAAATCTCTCTCTTGCCTCGGGTGTCGTTCCAATTAAATGGAAACAGGCTGTTGTGACACCTATATTGAAAAAGGCCACTATGGACCCTCTCAAACTCGAGAGCTATCACCCGATTTCTCTACTTCCCTGGGCTGCTAAAATCACTGAGGCCTTTGTGAACGGGGTACTGTCTGAACATCTTATGAGGGCAGGCATTCTGGATCCATCCCAGAACGGTTTTCGGGCTCGTCACAGCACTGAGACGGCACTGCTCTCTATGACAGAACACCTTCGTTCTGTGCTTGATTCTGGTCAGACTGCGGCACTGATATTATTGGATCTCAGTGCCGCGTTTGACACGGTCTCGCACAGGATTCTGCTCCAACGACTTGGTGAGGCCGGAGTATCGGGGCACTGCACTCGACTGGTTCAGGTCCTTCCTTGCCGAGCGGACCTTTAAGTAGTCACCCCGCCTTATGAGTCCAAGTCCTTCCCGTTGGAACTGGGTGTGCCACAGGGTTCGTCGTTGAGTCCCACATTATTCAATCTTTATGTGAGACCGCTGGCGGCTGTCGTGAAGCAGTGGGGCAATACTATGGTCTCATATGCTGACGGCACACAGCTGGGGGTCGTTCTGAGTGGAGACTCCGACCTTGAGGCCCCCAGATTCCGGAATGGACTTTTGGCGGTGGCTAGCTGGATGAATGCCAACTGTCTCCAGCTAAATGTCAAAAAAACTGAGGTCATGATTGTGGGCAAGCGGACTGATCTTTGGGGTGACACATGGTGGCCCCCTGAGTTGAGTGTGACTCCCATTCCTGTGCTAGAGGTAAAAAACTTGGGGGTTTGGTTGGACCCTGCCCTCAGTTTTTGTGGCCACACTAAAAAAGTGGTGGCCACTTGTTTTGGCATCTTACGAGGGTTGAGACCTATTTTGAGGTTCCTTGATGCTTCCACCAGGCAGCTGATCATTCAGGCGTCTATTTTATCCTTGCTTGATTATGCCAGCTCGCTCCTGTTGGGAGCTAATCAGGCTGAGATCGCTCGGATGCAATGTGTCCAGAACGCCGCAGCCAGAGCCCTGGTGGGCTTACCTGGGTTCTGTTCTGTGGATAGTACCATCCATTCGTTGCACTGGCTGCCTATGGCACAGAGGATTCATTTCAAGACCTTGTGCCTCTCTTTTAAGATCCTAAAGTTGGCCTCCCCCCAGATTCTTGATAATCTTTTGGTGCCTTATGTGCCCTCATGCCCTCTTAGGTCTTTAGGGCAGAATCTGGTAGTAGTTCCACGGTTTAAGCTTTGCAGGGCTTGAGGTCGGTCCTCCAGGGTGCTGGCTGCAAAATTGTGGAATTCTCTTCCGCCCTACATTCGTGAAATGGATGAGCTCCTGAAGTTTAGAAAGGCCATTAAAACGCATCTGTTCCCTCACACAGTTTAGTTCTTCCGATCTGTGTGCGTCTATCCGCAGCTGCTATGTTGTGTTTGGGTACTTTCTATGAAGCGCCGGGACGCCCCTTGGCTGGGGCAGCTGCGCGCTATAAATGTGTTTTTAACATAACATAACATTTTGGCTATGCTGGATTCCCAGGCCTGATTGGGTACCATTTAGCCATTCATACAGAATTTCACTGTGGTCTGCTAAATAACTGTCCATGTGATGATTGCTTTTTCCTTATGCATCATAATACTGTTCACAATATGACATATTTGCCTATGATATGATTGCTTACGTAAGATCGATGCACAGTGCTTAATTTGAGCCAGTAGTTTCTGGTGCTCAGCTCAGTACCTAATCAGCACCAGCACTTTTCATAAGCACCACCTAAGGAGACATTCACTTACGGGAAGGTTAAGTGATTTTCACAGAATCACAGGATGTTGAGCCAACGCCAAGACTCAAACCTGATTCCCCAGCTCCGAAGTCTGCAGCTCTGGCCATTACTCCGCATCCTCTCTCAACTTTCATGGTTAGTAGTTGGTTCTGTTTCAGGCGGCGCTAACAGGAGAAATGGGCTAGTAGAAGCTGCCTCTTAACTAGAGACCCAGCACTTATTTTATTACAAATTAACCACTAGTCAAGCATCTGATGGTGACAATATATTCATTCTCTTGTACAATACAAAATAAATATATGGTCACATGTTTCCTGTTTTAATTTCATACCTTCTTCGATATGAACTTTCTAAACACTGTAGACAGCACCCTCTGAGGATCAAAGAGTTTTTCACTTTCTTTTTGCTTTATTCATCTACTGGGTACAGTTTGCTAAACAAAAACAAGCATTTGCAATGTAATTGGTCTCGCCTTTGGGACCTTATATGTATTTTGCTATGCAGCACATTAGCCTGGGTGCTTAAACATATACTGTTCTTTAACATGGAGGGAAAGTAAGCACCAAACTGTGTGACATGCCAGGCATGGGAACACATGGAGAGACATATTGCCCTTCAGCTGGAAATGGTATAGTCCAAAGCTCTGATTTTAGTAGAAAATCAGGGCCTTCGGTGGACATATCACTGAAAATACAAGTTTTGAAAACAATATTATTGTCTACGGGTGCTTGTGTAAGACAATTGCTATGGACTGGAATCTAGATAATGCTAAAGTGATTCTGCTATTTTACTGACCTCTGCTGGGCGTTTTGTATCAAGACCGTTAAATAGAGGCAGATGAACAGTAAAAAAAGTCCTTAAGCGGAAGCAGACAAGTTCTAGGGCTGATCTCCAGAGCCCACACAGTACATACACAATACACATATAAGTGTATAATAAGTATATACTAAAGTATATACAAGAGTTCTTGAATGCTCGACCTGATTATTAATTACTGAACTACATTTGGACTGTGTTGCTGTATCGATACGCTGTGAGGAATTAATTGGATGGTGATGATATCAATAAGTTATTTTTAAAAGGAAACTACTATTTCTTTTCAGCTTTACGTCAGGCCAGTCATCTGTTTTGGATATCGAATGGGTATGGCTTAACTAACAAGCACTGACAAAACAAACAGATGCCATACAAGGAGGCATATCCTTCATCCACACACTGGCATAGGTCACGGCTAAGTGCACATAGAACACACCAACAATTGTGCGCACACAAAAAACACACTTCCAGACACCAATACACTGACTACAATTTATACAGATACACACACATGTAAGACATATAGGCACCCATGAATACAACCCACCAGACTCACAGCCACCCTTGCACAGAGGTTGCATGAGAGCACCACCATGTGCATTGACCAAAAGACATACAAATGCGCCTGCCTACAAACACCCACACTGCTCAGCAGCAGGCTTGCAGGCATGTCTACAGTACCACACAAAAACGTTGTGGTTACAGAGCACACAAGCATGCATACTTGGAGAAACAACGGGGAAGGGAAAGGCAGGCAGATGGACAGTCAGATCGACGTGGCATGCTAAATTCTATTTAATACTTGCACACTCCTTTGAGAAAGCAGTTGTAGTGGAATGTTCACATATAAATAAGTGACCACTTCGTGGCCAATGTGCATCAGTGTGATACTACTATCTCAAATTTAGGGTTGCTAGATTACTTTATGTATTCCGAACAACATTTATCCAAACCACATATTCTCTTTCATAAATGGGGATTTCTAATTCGGTGTAGAGAATATATGAGATATGTTAAAAAACAAGAAAATAGATATCTCATGCCTCTCGATACCATTTCGGATTCCTTAGCAACATCAGCCATAAAATCTTCATACAGTATTTCACATATGTAATGCCACATTGCCAGATCAATGATGAGAATCATTGCTGTTGACAAATGAATGGAATTACACTTGAAGAGGGAAACACAGTGGAACAAAACCAACACTAAAAATATGCAGCATTTTGGAAGAACCATTTTATGCTTTTGGATTGCACAAACCCTCGATGTCAAATGTTGCCAATAAATGACAACACTTACACACCCAAAAATTGACATATGCATTTGAGCAGTCAGATTTCATGACATCGTTGGAAGTTATTGTTTGGTCCTAAAATAATTGGTCAATTTCCTGTCATTTTAGGCTTAGTGTTATACACACTATTGTACCAGTATCAACCTTAACTAATCTTTATGCCTATTACAACAGAGCAAGAGGCACACCATTATGTTGCAAAACAACATACATAATCATCTAAATAAACTAATTTGCAGTTTTTAGATAGTCACTAAACCTGTAGATCCAGAATACCTTATAACTCTAGTGCCTTTTATGTATCTGCATGAAATATGGCAGGCTGTAAACAAGTTACCGCCATTGAGGTAGTTCAGGATTTCTACAGATACAATGGAAGAAACACTTAAAGAGGGGTTGAAAACTTTTCTTATTTACTAATAACCTTGGCACTGGCTGAGGGTTCTGCATCACATTTGGCATAGATGTGGCATATTTAAACTACTCCTGATTTTCTCTATTTCGTGCAGGCACGTAAAGGGGGAGGATTTAAAAGAAGGGTGAAAGAAGTGTTGAGCTGCTTATAAATATGGTGCAGTTTGATTAAGCCATACAAAATTTGTCAAATATTTAGTGGGTTTAGATTACTCTGAGTATGGTAAGGTTTTAGCAAATCTGTCAAGGCAAAGGGACAATGATAAATGAGAGGGCAAATGGAGAGTTTTTAACTAATAACTTTTGAACTATTCAATTAATGTGTGTGAAATTTGGCAACTAGCAAATAAAGCCAGTATAAGGCCAGGCAAGTCATGCAACAAACCCCCATTGCAGAGGAGAAGGCGGTTGGGCACAGGGCCTGTCTGAAGGCTATGCACAGGGCAGATTAAATACAAGTCAAGCCATGCACAGTGAAATCTGGATTTGCAGCCAACTCTGCAATGCACTGCCAAAGGCTATGTGCAGCATGGATTGGGCTGCTTCCCAGCAAGGGATGAATATTAAGTAAATGAAGAAAAAAAAGATAAAGATCAGATAAAATAGGTTTATAAAGCGCTCGATTGCCATGTAGACTTGACGCTGGAGAGTGTGAGGAGGGGCTGCTCTATTAGTTCCTGCAACTTAGTTTAGAGGGAACAACCAGGTTTTAACCGATTTCCTAAAATGCTGCCTGTTTGGCTGCAGCCTCATAGCAATTGGCATCTTGATCCACAGTGTAGCTCGTGCTCTGTGGATATTGGAGATTTGTACGAGACCAGCGTTTGTGGATCTAAGATGCCTCATGGGCGAGTACCATAAGAACAATTTAGGGATGACACCAGCACCTCCTCCGTATAGTGCCTTATAAACCAGACAGAGGGCCTTGAATTCCACTCGCTGCTGGATGGGGAGCCAATGTAATGATCTAATACCAGCAGAGGTAGAATGGCCTTTAGGGATGTTTAACACCATGCGCGCTACACGTTTTCCAGCTGTGCACTGAGTTTTTAAAAAACCCGCTCGTCATGAGCATACAACAGGCGTAACTCATGACGAGCTGAGCTCGTCATGAGCGTCAAAGGGGTTAATAGCTATTGAGCAGCTGCATTTTGTAGGGACTGCAATTTAATCATCTGGGCCTTTTCAATGCCCATAAATAGTGCATTGCAGTAGTCAATTTTAGAATCAATGAGAGCTACTACCACAGTTTTCCTGAGTTCCTGAGGAATAAAGGGGAAAATCTTATGTAAGATTTTCTGTAAAAAGAAGCAGGAGGACGTTAGGTGGTTTATCTGGCCTGCAAAATGTTATTTGTTGTCAAAGATCACTCCTAGATTCCTGGCCTTAGTTGTCGGATGGGGACACTCACACGCCTCCGTTGGCCACCATGTTTGATTCCACAGGGTAAGGCCCTTGCCAAATTCCATAACCTCAGTTTTCTCTTTGATAATGTTAAGGTAGTTTTGGCTCACCAGCTCATGATTTCAGACAGACAGGTATGGAAGCTGATGGCAGTAGCCTCCAGATCTTTAGATACAGATGTTATAAGCTGAGAGTCATCCGCATATGAGACCAAAGTGAACCCATGCTCTCTGATTATTCTGGCCAGTGGAGTAACAGATGTTGAATTGAGTCGGTGATAGGGCCGATCCCTGCAGCATCCCGCACAGGAGATGGAAAGTGTCAGATTGCAGACTGTCCCAGTGTATGCTCTGCTTCCCTACAAGCTAGAAACGAGGCAAGGAGGGCCAGGGCCATCCCCCAACCCCCACAGCCTTCGGCCGCCGCACTAACACTGTGTGATTCACAGTGTCAAATGCTGCTGATAGGTCTAGAAGGATAAGGACGGTCCTGCCTCCCCCTCCCTATCCACCTGTCTGCGAATCTCCTCTGTAGCCATTATCAAAGCCGACTCTGTAGAATGGCATGATCGAAAGCCATGCTGACTGGAATCTAACAGGTTATTGGAGTCAAGATACTGAGTTAACTCCCTGTTTACTGTTTTTTTGAGTACTTTGGATGCTATTGGCAAGCAAGAAATCAGTCAATAATTTTGTACCTCAGTCGGGTCCAGGGCAGGTTGTTTGAGGATCGGCCTGATGCAAGCTTTTTTCCAGGTAAAGGGAAAAATCCCTGATGCAACTACTTTGTTTAGGAGGGGAGTTAAATGGAAGCTGATTGTTTTTGAAACTAGGTGTAAAATGGTGGGGGGATAGGGATCATTGGGTAATCCTGACTTAGTTATTAAGAGGAGCTTATTCACGTTCTCTTGTGTAAGGGTCCAAAAAACCTGTTAATTGGCTCTGAGTGGTGTTCTTCTCGGCGGGCAGCCTATTCGGTAAGGCAGCAACAAAGAAGTTAGCCATCTTATTACAGATGGCTTGGCCAGGCCTGAACTGATTGGCCTGCTGCGGCTTAGATAGGTCTTGGACTGATTTAAACAGCTCCTTAGAGGAGTTTTTAGCCTCCCCAATTTGTGTTGTAAAGTAGTCCACTTTGGCTTTTATGATGGCCTCCTTATATTGTTCCAGACCTAAGTTGTATGCCAATGTGTGCTCTTTACTAAAGTCGGATCTCCATATTCGTTCGACTCTCCTGCATTTGGATTTTCTGCTTTTGAAGCCTGGTCCATACCATGGCGAAGTCACCTGGAGTCTTCTTGTTCTAATGTTTATTTTTCTAGGGCTACCTAGTTGACCGCTACTCTAATCCAATTCTCAAACTGGAAAACTGCATCATTATTATTGGTGACCAATGAGGGAGGACATATATCAAGGGACTGTTCTAGTTTGCTTCTCAGAATCTTATGCCAGGATTGAATTTTTACATAAGGTGGTCTGTTTAAAGTAGGGTGGTTGGGTTGTGTTTGTTTAATTTAAAAATGTACAGTCTTATGGTTGGTCCAGGGTAATGAGGAAACTTTAACCAGAGTGATGTTGGGGTTGTTAGTAAGTATGCCATCAAGTGTGTGACCCGCAGAGTGTAGATCTAAGACACCTGCCAAGATTATAGGATATGATCAAAGAGTGAAGATAGAGGGGACCTTTTAAATTCAGAATTTTATCCCAAAAGCATAAGGCTTTAAAAGAGACTCTTTCCTTGAAAGGAAGACAATGGAGTTTGATGAGAGCAGCACCTATTGAAGAGTATCTAGGACTGTTTAGCAACATCTGTGCAGCCGCATTCTGCACTCTTTTTAGCATTTGTTACCTTCCCTGGGTGACCCAAAGGCAGATCACTTTACAATAGTCCAGTGAGGAAACCAGAAGTGCCTGGACCACTTTCATCTTCGCTTCATCAGGTAGAAGAACCAAAATCTTCTGTAATGTTTTTAGAATGCCAAAACAAGCAGCAGCTAGACCGGCTATCTGATTATCAAAGGATGGGTTGTTGTTGAACCAGACCCCAAGAATCTTAACTTTCAGTTTCGGAATAGGGGTCAATTCTAAATCATCTGGCCGCCAAGCAGTAGACCAGATTGAAGATTGTTTTCCCACCACCATGAACTCCATTTTGTCAGCATTCAATCTGTTATCCATTCACTCAGCTAGGTGCAAAATAGACAAGATTTAAAAGTGACTTCTGAGCTACCCTCATTCTATGTCAGCATGAGTGTGATTATGTCTTCATTACCTCAGTGTGAACAGCATATGACACGTTCTTAACGCGATGACACTCAATGATGTCAGTATGCTAGTAAAGATTACATAAAGTCGGGAAGAAAGATGAGCCCTGTGGTACTCCCTGCTTCAGAGGGTAAATCTCAGATGCACATAGCCATTGAAACACCTGAAAGGTGCGGTTCTCTTAGGAAATCCACCAGCCCACCCCCCCAGGGCAAGGCCCTGCGACACTGTGATGCTAAAGCCATTTCATAAGAAGGCCATGGGACACTGTGTCAAAGGCAGCAATCAGGTCCAACATACCTAGCGTAGCCGTCTTACACTCATCAGCAATGAGTCTCAAGGCCTCTGAGGATAGCAGAAGCTTGGATTTGGTGCTGTATTGGGGACAAAAGCCAGACTGCGTCTCATGTAAGAGCTTCTTCTCCTCAATGTACCTCATTAACTGCTGATTGACAAGCCTTTCTGCTTTTTTAGCAAAATAACAGCAGCAGGGATATAGGCATGAAGTTTGATCCAAAGAAGGTTTCTTTAAAAGGGGTACAACCGTGGCATTTTCTTTTTTAATTCATTTGAACGTTTTATAAAGCGTGAACATGACCCTTACAGGTATCAGACTGCTGTACATAGTGGCGAAAGCAAGAATAAAAAAACACAATGGAACAAATGAGGTCGTAAAATAATCGCATGGTCAAACAAAGGGCGGGACTATCAGGTCAAGGGGCAGGAGAGTCAGCCCGACCAGAGCGACCAGTATTGTTTCAGAAGGACCATACAACAAAATAACAAGTAAACAAAAAGCATAAAATTAAAACGAAACAGCATAAAAGATGTATCAAATCCCGGTAGAGAGGAGTCTAGTGAAGGTAAGTCAGGTTTATGCTGTTGGTGTTCACTCATGATTAGCCATTTGACCTGTTTCTTGAAAGATGCAGTGGTGGATTCCACTTGAAAGGAATCTGACCAGTAGTAAAGGACAGATTAATCAGTTCGCATAGCACAGTTGGAATAACCTCCATTCCACACTCTAGCATAACAGGTGAGGCAGGGTCAGACGGTGAACCAGACTTCACTTTAGATACAAGGGCACGTATCTCTGTGACAGACAGAGTATTTACTCTAAGAAAACCACCAGAAGAAGAGGGGGTAGAGGCCAAGTGGCCAGAATTGGATACTCTCTAGGGGAGAGTGTGCAGAGTTCTAAAGCCAGCAAATTCGAGTTCAGCAAAACAGTAGGGTTGAGGTCAAAAACGTTAGGGGAGACCCACGCCAAGAATGACTGGTCTAATAGATAGATATATATAGAGTGTATGTGTGTGTGTGTGTGTGTGTGTGTGAGTATATGCTTTGAGCACTCAGTAAAGGGGACTGCTTTAAATGAGATCATGTTTAATAATGACTTGGGGTTCTCGAACAAACTATGTAGCACTGAGGCCTCCTTCTCTCCTACTTTTAATGGCAGAGGTTTATTCTCTACAATTGACTTTATCCTAATTTCCTCGTGTTATAGGGATAGTATTTCAAGTTATAATGATCTAAAATCTCCCCTAAGTGACCATTTCCCCATCAGGGTAGAATTATCCGACCCACAACTGATAGTGCATAAAAGAGCAGAGGTTTCTTCTGAAAACTTAGAAATTGCCAGGCAGAACGGATATGCTTTAAAATGGACTAAGGTGGTCCCCGAGGAGTTTCTTAGCAGTCTAATTAATGCGTGCAACACGGGGGGCGCTAGAGGGCGCGCTTGCGGAATGGCTGCCTAGTCCTGCAGCTCCCGCTCCTTGGACATTAATCCTCCACTGATCTGCTGCCACGGGGTGCCGTGTTACCCCCAGAAGCCCGGTTCCTGCATTACGATAGTGCTCCCTACACTCGGTCAAAGTTTGGGGCGGCTGCGACCCTCGGCGCCGGAGATACGGACTTCTGAAGATTGCCCGACGCCTGCCCTGGAGCTCCCTAGGGAAGGAGCCCGGCCGCTGCAGCTACGCGACCCCGAGGCCTGCCACGAGGCGACCAGGCCGCTCAGCCCCCTTGCCTGCCTCACCCCTCTGAGCCGGACTGCTGTGTAGGTCGAGAGGGTGAGCGGAACCAACAATCCTACGCTCGGTCTCCTCCTGGGCACAGCTCTACTGGCACGGCGCACGATCTGCTTTTACTGGGTCGCCTGCTGCCTCAGCCTTACCGGCGGCCGTGCCTGTCCCCAGCGCCGCCACTGACCCGAGACTGCGCGACACTGCCCGCCGGCCTTGACCGCCGGCTTCAGCGACCAGGGGACGGGACTACTGCGATTGCGTGGAGTCCCCTTGCCACTGCCAGCACTACTCGTCCAAAGGACGCCACGGGGCCTCCGAATATTGGCAGCGCGGACGACTGCAGTCGGAAGGCCGGACTGCCCTTCCTTCAAGGTGCTGCCTGGTGGACTGCATAGCACCTGACAACGGCTGATAAGGCGTGATCCCTGGCAGTGATCTGGAGGCTGGACACGTGGACCGGTGCTTCGGCGCACGCATTGCCTGGCAGGCACCTGGGACTGCTGCTGGGGGCAGGGAGGGCGGCTGCTACCATCGTCCAGTTGCTGACCGCGTGGCGCTACTGGTGACACTGCACATACTGTGTGTCGCTGCTGAACTCCAGCCCTGGGACGCTTCTGGCGGGCGACTGGCTGCTAGTCGTCCGCTCGGCCACTACTGCCATTGCCGAGATATCTGTATCCTTAACTGCTTGGAGGCACCGCCATGGGACGTCCTGACACTCGTCAGCCCAAACTGAGCTTTGATAACTCGCGCAAAGGCCACACATCGACGCAGATGCGCCCGGGACCCAGCGAGCCGCCCCCGCAGCCTGCCCCACCTGATGCCCCTTCTGCGGACATTACAAACCTACTACAGGAAATGCGGCAGGGATTCGCCACCGTGGTGGAAAAGGTGGACGGAGTCACGGCCCGGCTGGACGCGTTGGTCCATAAAGTGGACCGCCACGAGGAACGCCTGACAACTGCGGAACAAAGAATCTCCGACAACACCGACACCGCCACGACCCACGCGACGCAGTTGGCGAGAATGGATAACCTCCTCCGCATAATTGCGGCAAAAAATGAGGACTTGGAAGCGCGAAGCCGCCGCAACAACATTCGCATTACCAATGTGCCGGAATCCACTGCCACGGGCAGAATGGAGCTCTATGTGGAGAAGTTGCTCAAGGGCTCTATCGGGGAGGAAGCCTTCTCATCCCAGTTTATAGTGGAGAGGGCCCATCGATCACTGGCACCTATGCCCCAGCCTGGCCTGCCACCGAGACCCATAATCGCTCGGCTTCTGAATTACCGAGACCGCGACACGGCCCTTCGAGCAGCCCGGACACAGAGATCGCTGAGGTATGAGGGCATCACCTTCTCCATCTATCCTGATTTTACACCGATGGTTCAGGATGAGCGTTGCAAATTCCTTCCCATAAAAAAGAAACTGCGGGAAGCCCAGATTGACTATGCACTTTTGTATCCGGCAAAGCTGAGGATTACTCATCAGGGCAAACAACGCTTCTTCACCAACCCGCAGAAAGCCGAGGATTACTTTAAATCCATCCGGAGAGCACGCAGGGACGACCAGGCGCCTGAGAACGACCTAGAGAATGATGATCTGCCTCCTGAACGCCAAGAGGATTAACTGCCTTTATGGACTTCGACCTAAGACAACATTGTACTTCCTTGCTGGTTGGCGCTGATTCACCGTTGGGAGATGGGCAGAAACACGAGAATCGGACTTACTGGACATCGCACCCCCCGTGGTAACGTATACCAAGGACCACTCTCTCGGCCCTAGCCTCCACCAAGGGCGGTACAGATTGGAGCTACGGGCCGGATAGTGGCAGCGCGCACCTTCAGATGAGCCCTTGTTGGGTATTCCCCACTGATCTCTTGCATGTTTGGCTATTTGCCACTCTGAAGTTGGGGGGGAGGGGGTTGTGGGGGGGCAGTTTTCGGGGATTTCATGGCTGCTGGCATGTTTGGGATGCTGGGGTGGGTGGGGGGGATTTGGACTTTATGAGGTTACCATCGCATAAACTGTGTATATGTATACTGGTGTGGTGTAGGGCTTGGCGCCTCTGGTGCGGATGTGACTCCATGCTTTGGCCCGATTGGGCGCCTTCTTCTTTACTATCGATGGGCTCATGGCTGTTGTGAACTCGACTGCGAGATTAACATGTCTTTCATGGAATGTTCGGGGTTGAACAATGCTCGAAAATGCAGGAATGTTATTGCCTACTTGAAAAGACATCATATACAAGTAGCCCTGCTGCAAGAGACACACATGCCTGTGCGCGGGAACGCCCCGTTTGGACTGAAATGGGGCGAAATAACTGCTTCTATAAAGAGGGGTCTGTGGGTCAATGCTAAGGAAAATATGACTCGAAGGAAAACAAGAGGCTGGTTTAAATCAGCATGCAGTAAGGCCCTCAAGCAATTAAAATTGGCTTTGCATAGGCATGACAGAAATCAGACCCTGATAAGGGCCTTACGCAAAGAATATAAAACTGCACTTAAAGTTCAAAGAGACCTGATGAGGAAGGAAGCATGGACAGCTATATTGGAGGCCTCTGAACTAAAGGATATGATGGCCTTTTGGAAAGCAGTGAATGCCCCATTTTTTAAAGATAGTACAAAGGCTCGAATTGAGATTGCTGTTACCGAGGACGAATGGGTCAAGCATTTTGAAACACTTTATAGCCCAGTATCAATCACCACTGACAGAGAGAACACACGTTTAATGGGAAGGGCACAGAAGTATTGCAACTCAGCTTTTCCTTGGATGAGGTAATTAACGGTATTAACTCTAGCCTAGGGGGAAAGGCACCTGGCCCTGATGGTGTTCCAGTGGACATTTAAAAAAAAATATGTACCCCTCTGGGCACCATTGCTTACTAGAACTTTTAATGCTGCCTGTACAATAGGACTGATTGATACTTGGTATAAGTCGATCATTATCCCTATTTTCAAAAAGGGAGATAGAGCAAGCTGTGTGTGCTATCGGCCCATATCCTTGCTTGAGTCCACCATCAAAATTATTGGCAGAGTCGTTTTAGATAGACTGCACTCATGGGCAGACGAACATAACATTATTAGCGACCTCCAATATGGTTTCCGCGAAGGAGTTGGTACCATTGAACAAGTACTTAATTTATCAATATTAATAGAGAAATATACTAAGACTAAGGGAGGAAGACTGTTTTTAACATTGTTAGATTTGACATCTGCCTTTGATTATGTAAATCATGGCAAACTATGGATAATTTTAACCCGGTTGGGAGTGGAGGAAAATATCATCAAATTTCTGAGAGAACTGTATAATGGGGCTAGTGCAATGGTTAGATACGGTAAAAACGGGGAGTGCACAAGAGAGTTCAGCGTAGCTAGGGGCGTGAGACCAGGGTGCGTCCTCGCACCGTTTTTATTTTCTATTTATATAAACAACTTGGAGGAAACTCTATTAAAGGATTGCACTGATATGCCATTTGTTTCAGCCCGTCGTATACCTGCTCTTATTTATGCAGACAACACTGTTCTCTTGGCAAGAACCCCTATAGCCATGCAGACTCTGATTACCTCTTTTAGCTCCTTTATGACCAAATTAGAACTACAAGTAAACTGTACCAAAACTTTCTCTATGAACTGTGGCGGCAACGTGAAACAAAAGAAAAAACCATGTTCATAGGATCGATTCCTTTAGACCATACCCCAACATTCCCATATCTGGGGATTTTGTTTGATTGCACTAGTAAGTGGAGCAGTGCGATCAAAGCTAGACATTTGCTATTTTCTAAATCTATAATGGCCCTTAAGTTGTTCAGCAAAAAGATGGGAAAAAAGCCTGTTAAAGGGCTTTTATATATATATAAAGCTAGTTGTGTTACGGTGGCAATATATGTGGCAGGAATCTGGGGTGATTCTAATGTCAGTAGCTTACAACTAACTGAAAATGGCTTCTTGCGATATCTTCTAGCTGTCCCAGACAGTACGTCCAGTTATAATTGCCACACTGAATTGGGTATTAGTTATCTGGAAGATTTAATTAAAGTGCAACCGATTCTTTTATGGCATCGGGTATGGACTACTGAAAAATGCCATCTAAATCGCCTCATTCTGGGGGATGCCCTGAAATTAGATGGCGTGAACAGGATAAAATGGCTATGCTACATTAAGGCATTCTGTGATAATATTAACCATACGGAATTTTATGTAGACCCTATGTCGATGTCTAATATCACTAGGAATGCACTAAAACAGCTAAGTCTAAATTTCCTAGAGAATCGAAGAGAACAAACAGAACTGCTAAAAAAGACAGTAATCGCCCATCAATTGATAATAAAACCAAGGGTTATTCAGCCTTACCTAAACCTCCAAATGAAAGATCAAGAAAGGTTTTTGCTGACCCGATTTAGATTTGGGATACTGTTCAGACTGCTGAGCTTTCCTGTTATAAACGATTGGACAAAGGAAATTTGTAAATGTCCATGCGATAACGTCTCCACTCAATCGGATATTCATATTTTATTTTTTTGTAGATTTTATGATATATCTAGGAAAAGATGGATTATGCCTATTTTAAAATATATGAACACGAGACAGTGCCGCCCAGCTTTTTTAGCTACACAATTTTTGGATGATATTTTCTCAGTGGCATCCAGTTCGGCATTTCTTAAAAGTATTTTTTATCTACGTAAGACACTGATTATATGAAATCCATTATTTTAAACTCTGGCCCATGTTAAATACTGTGTTTACTGATTTTATGATATTAATTATGACAATGTAATACTTGATGTGATTTGATGTACTTTTATGGTTATTTATGAAATATAACCGAATAAAGTCTTTTGAATTGAAAATTGAGTATATGTGTGTTTTCAAGACACATGGATTAAATTTGAAGCATAGAGTAAACATGTGCACTGTGAGGCAGGTCTTATGGTTTAGATATGAGCACAGTGATCTCTCAAACGTTTCATGGAGACACACCATATACATTTCAGTGCTAGGATGCCATCTTCGGTGATAGTGCGCTCTACAAACCTGCATATCACAACATAACCCCCAACAAGCAGACCATATATTATTTATCAAACCACAAAATGTTAATTTATCCTAAGTGAAATTGTGTGTGTTTTTTGATTGAATTGGCATAAAATAAATGTGCATTTTGTTATAATTAGAAAGCGAGTGAATGATTATTATATATTTTGGGGGTTCTGGTGACATCATAAACCACAAGGCTGAAGGCTGAATGGATTGGAAATATCACCAGGACTACAGATGGCAACATAGGACTTTATTATACATAGTACCAAATCATGTCTATTTTATATTAAAAAAAGCTGTTTCTTCAAAGTGCAGCAGGCAATGGGCCCAGACTGGGATTGGAATGTTTAGACTTTGTTCACCTTTCTTTAACACCTTGGCTGCTAGGCGTTTTCCCCCTCCTGTGCTGGGAATTGCCATTTTGCTGGTGTCATGACAAGCTCAGCTCGTCATCAGCACACGACACCCGTGGGTGATGACGAGCTGAGCTCGTCATCAGCATCGAAAGGGATAATACATTGTTAATAAAAAACAATCAACAATGTGTCAGGGTCAGTGGATGTAGGTGATTCTGTGACTGTAATATTGACAGCATGATTATGAATGTACTGCATTTGGCACATCATTTGACGTATATTTTGTAAAATTTGATGATTTCACCAAAAATAATCTTTCTCTCTCAAATGGGTCAAATCAGCACTTCCAGAGAATTACCACATAATTTGCATTTTATTGCTGCATTGTTTATATAAACTTGCCACATAATTTGGTCCTCCTTTCCCGTAAAATCCTATGTGCCCTGACAATGGTAAAGCTGTGTAGAGCTTGTTTGAGGCTGTCAGCATGATGAGAAAACCCATATTTCACAGAGACCATTAAATATGTTTCATATTTTGAGATTCCCTGTGACATATGGATTTTTAAACTTCTGCGTTTTATCATATAATGTTATATATTATGCATGTTTAATAGATACATATTTGCATACATTCGCACAAAATAATATTTTGGTTAAGAAGAAACAGGACAATAAAGTCTATACCTATAAATATTATATCTCAGTAGAACAGTGTTAGTGATTGACCAGTAAGGCTCAAACCGAGCTGATGAGAAATGAAAGTGGACAAATATCTACAAAAGCAATTCAAAACGCTGGGGTCAGAAGATTGCAAAGTGGTGCAGAATTTCAAAACACGTTCTGTAAGATCTGTAAAATGTTTTAGACTTAATCTGCTTCCACAGTCGATGGTAAAGTGGATGAATACTTACAATACATCTAATTGGTCAAAATCTCTCTGATCCTTTGGATGCCCCAGAGATAAACGGGCCTATATAATTGAGAAAACTATCAAAAGTCATGATACTAAATTTAATTCCAGTTAGGACCTGCCCTAAAAGGACTTACAATCAAAGTTCATAACAACACATCTGCTTAACTATTTAAAGTGCTCAATGTAGCTATCTTGAAGGAAGCCTTCCACAAGCAACATGTGAGTCTAACAATTCTTGAGCAATAACCATTTAGCTCACACCATCCTTTTCTACGTATAAAAACAAAGCAAAAACCGTCAACAAACAACTAACCCTCTACCTTGAGGAGAACAGCATCCTGGATCTGTCCCAAACCGGGTTCCGCAGCAACCATAGCACCGAAACGCCCTCATTGCCGCCACCGACGACATCAGGACCCTGCTAGACAACGGAGAAACAGCGGCCCTCATCCTCCTGGACATGTCAGCCGCCTTCGACATGGTCTGCCACCGCACACTACGAATACGCCTACAAGATGCTGGGATCCAAGAGAAGGCTCTGGACTGGACCACCTCCTTCCTCTCCGGCAGAACACAGAGCATCCGCCTCCCCCTTCCGCTCTGATGCCACCGAGATCATCTGTGGCGTTGCCCAGGGCTCATCCCTCAGTCTAACTCTGTTCAACATTTACATGGCAACCTTGGCACACGTCGCCTTAAAGTCATCTCTTACGCGGACGACACCCAGCTTATCCTCTCCCTCACCAAAGACCCTCACACCGCCAAAACCAACCTCCATGAAGGATTGAAGGCCGTCACCGAATGGATGAGGAACAGCCAACTAAAGGTGAACTCGGACAAGATGGAGGTCCTCATCCTAGGCTCTACCCCCTCAGCCTGGGATGACTCCTGGTGGCCGACAACACTAGGAACAGCCCCGACTCCCACCGACCACACACGGAACCTAGGGGTCATCCTCGACTCCACCCTCACCATGACTAAGCAGGTCAACGCCGTCTCCTCATTCTGCTTGAACACCCTCCGAATGCTCCGCATGATCTTCAAGTGGATCCCCACCGTAACTAGAAGGACAGTCACCCAGGCCCTCGTCAGCAGCAGGCTGGACTATGGCAATGCCCTCTATGCAGGAACGTCGGCCAAGCTCCTGAGACGACTGCAACGCATCCAGAATGCCTCGGCACGTCTGATCCTTGTCATCCCCTGTCGCAGCCACATCACACCCCACCTGAGAGACCTGCATTGGCTCCCTGTCAACAAGAAGATAACCTTCAAGCTCCTCATCCACTCACACAAAGCTCTCCACAAAACCGGCCCAGCATACCTCAACAGACGACTCAGCTTCTACAGCCCCACCCCCAGCTCTGCTCTGCCGGCCTCGCCCTTGCCACAGTCCCCTGCATCCAAAGAATGACCGTCGGCGGCAGATCCTTCTCCCACTTCGCCGCCAAGACCTGGAACACCCTCCCCACCAACCTACGGCAGACCCAAGACCTACTAGCCTTCCAAAGACTCCTCAAGACCTGGCTCTTCGATCAGTAGCAGCACCTCCCCCACCCCCCCCAGCGCCTTGAGACCCTCACGGGTATGTAGTGCGCCTTACAAGTGTCCTGATTGATTAATTGATTGAAGTGATAACTATTTGGCTTATATACTATAATGGGTTAACACAGTTTAATCTCGGGTACGTCTCCTTACCATAAATATCCTGGCATTTGTAAATAGCAAACACTTGAACCACAATGCATCTCACTTACTGCAAAAGAGAAAAAGGCTGGACTTGCCAGAGCCTAACTTTCTGCGTGACATTGCATTAGGCTTTTCAGAAGATATGGTATTGTGTGAGTGTGCACCGTAGGACAATAAGGGATATCACTACATGTAGACAATGTTTTGACATTCATACACAAATTTAAATTGGTGAAAATTTCAGCCCCTGGAATCATTAGAGCATATCTAATTAATTCCACGATTGTGTATCCAACATGAAGCACATACTTTGCTGGATTTTTCCGAGGGTACCTAGAAACATAAAATACCTTGGCAACATTATAAACATTTTTAGCATATTTTTGTTTAAATCCTATCCACAAATGTGCTAGCGCATTTCTTGTATCAGGACAACACACAAGTTGCCATGTTTGTTACATTATGTTATGCTATATCTATTTATAGAGAGCACATACACTACAAGGTTTCATCGTGCAAAGCAAATGTGAGTGAGTCAAGAGTTGTTTGTGGTCAGCTTAGTTAAATAGCAGGAAATAAAAAACGAGGAAAAAACTAAAGGTGTGCTGGTAGAAAATTTCATTCCACAGGAGCCAAGGACTGAAGTGTTCCTGCTTCCATACCTTAGTTTACTATATAGGACCTACTAGAAGATTTGCTGTAGAGCAGCAGTTCTTAATCCATGGTTTGGGGACCACTGAGGGTCTGCAACTGCTTATAAAATGAAATCGTATTTGCTGATTAATAAAGTGTATATAAATAAGGAAGTAAAATGAATTTTTTTAAAACATTCTGGAAAAAAGAATGACATTTAAAATTGGGGTCTAAAAATTAGCTTGGTATCCTCAGATTGATTTGTGGGAGCAGTACAAGTGAATCAAGCAGAATATAGCATGGCCGATGTTTGGCTTCAATTCATTTTAGAAAAACTCCAAACTTCTCATTAAAATTAACGTTTTCATTCTTGATATTTGTTTGTGAATTAAATAAAATATTTCATAATTTGTGTATTTGATGAATTCTTGTTTCTATATTTATGTGTATCGCTTTTTAAGTCCAAATCATAGAATTGTCCTTGGCTTCCAGTAATAACTCAACTCACTCACTAACATTCCCATAAAGATTCAGCGGCTGTCCCTGGATTCCAGTAATGATTAAGTGGGAGTACACAGAAGTCAAACGTTTAAGAACCACTGCCCTAGAGGATTGGAGGCTCCATGATGGCGTGCATCTAGAAATACATTTGTTTACAAATTGGAGAGCCTTTCCATGTAATGCTTTAAAAACCAGGAAGCAAGTGTTAACTGGTATTCTTTCCATAATTGGCAGTCAGAGTAGCTGTTTCAGAAAAGGAGTAATGTGTTCTCATAGATGGTTTGAAAATCAGTCTGACTGCTACATCTTGTACTGACTGCAGTCAACATATGTCGGCGTTAGAAAGTCCAAGATGGATGGCATTAGCGTAATCCAAATGAGAGCCAATACTGACTCCCCTTATGGCTGTAGGTACTTCACATGGAATACATGTTGATACTACTGAATTGATGTAAGGTTTCATTGAGAGCTGGTGATCAACGAGTACGTGCAAGCTTTTTTTGTGGATGTCTTAGGAGTGGGCAGTGGTCCCATTTCCTTGGGCCAATAATTTGGGGTCTGGACATCAATTTTCTTATTCATAACAACTATTTTAGTCTCGTCTGCAATCATTTTTATGTGGTTATTCTTCATCCATCTACAATTGAATAGCATTGTGTCTTGAATGATGTTTTGGGAGATGTTGCTGCCATCCAGGGAGAGCAGGATTTGGGAATCATCTGTATAGTTGTTAAGCTGGCATCCTCTAGAGGGCGACGCTCTACTCATGGGCCTAATGTAGATGTCCAATAAGTGTGGAGGCAGTGTAGAACTTTGAGGAACTGTGTAATTTACATGAACAACTTCTGCCTGAAAAGGGAAGACTTGAATTGCTTATGATATGATTTTTAAGTATGATTCTAGTGACACATAAGGGAGGGCTGTTATATCCACAGCTTGGTCATCATGAAGCAGAATGTTAGGGGGGAGGAGGAGTACAGAATTGAGAGGAATGGCTTTATAGTGATAGGTGACATCCATTTCATTGGTTCAAGTAGACCTGGATCCAGAGGAGACCTTGATTTATTTTTAGCTAGTGAGCTCTGCAATATCTTCCTATCCAGGAATTTAGACTCAATATGTTCAATCTGATTCTGATAATAAATAGGACGAACAGCTACAATTAGTGGACTATTTTCAATGCTTTCTTTGATTTCTATTATCTTGTCAATAAAAATGTTTTTAGTTTGTTACAACGCATTTGACCCCGATTGTGAGTGATATTTAGGGAGATGAAGTATTTCCCGCACCTGCAAACACAGCCACCACCATGTCAGGTTTTTTTTGGGTTTGGTTAATGCCTCCTATAGCATGTTTTCACTTAGACACAGGGCATAACATTGGCTATTCAGTGCTTATTACACCAAATTCTTCATGTATTTATATTTACCAGTACAATTTCAGCAGGTATGTCCTGCCAACATTAAACTGGGGAAAATTTCAGTTGATGAAGTAATGATCACATTAGTCAGAAATATATAATTGTTTGGGAAAATGAATTATTGAATACATCAGATTTTACTACTCCATTCATGCTTCTGTCAAGGGCATGACACTGAAAATGTCTATTAAGTCTCTTTCTTGATTTCTCGAAAAAAGGGCAACTCCTGGTCAATGTCACCTTAAGAGGATCCCAGCTAGGATGAACAAATCACAAAGAATAAAAAATCTAGTGTACCTCTTGATTGAAGATGAAGATTAATAGTGACTTGAGGGTTTATTACAATGAGTTTCCTCCGACCGACACTGTGGCGGAAACAGGACTGACTGACCTCCGGTCAGCGGTCCGGACCACCTAATTATGATGCGATCACACATGGTCCGGTTGCATTTCCACATTTCCCTATAGGAGCATGTGTTACAGTCCAAAATTATTCGTAGCACATGCTCCTATTGGGAAATGGGAGGCTGTGTTAATCCCTGCACCCCATGGCAGGCACCTCAAGGTGACAGCCACGAGGTGCAGGGATTAGAAGGGGGGCACAATAGGTGACCCCTCAGCACCCAACCGGAAGCCGCAGGGAAAAGGAGGCCCTTATAGGGGCCCCAAACTCGCTTACCGATAGGCTTTCCATGTTGGAAAGCCCAACATGAAATGCGTGTCGGAAACCAAGCATCATAATCTCAAAGGCGGAAATGCCTTCCTATGGGATTACGGGCCAGTCTCCGACTGGCCGACGTGCTCTTGGAGGTCGTTGGATGCCAGCTGGAATGACCAGCCAGTTTTAATTCCGACCGGTTCTATTGTAATCAGCCGGTCGGAATTGAAACCAATGATCTTGGTAGTAAAGCCTCCAACCTAAGGTTGTAAACTTTATGACCGTGATCGTAATAGGCCCTTTAATAGAAAAGCACCAAATTCCCCCTGACATTAGGAAAGATGCAAGCAAGCAAGACAATTACCCATGCACTCATCACCAGTAGACTGTACCACTGAAACACCCTCAATTGCAACTCCTCTGCAAACTCCAGACCATCCATAACGCTGCCACCAGACTTGTCCTTGACATCCCACAACATGACCCAACACCTCCACGACCTCGACTGGCTCCCCATCGAAAAAAGAATAATCTTCAAACTGCTCACACATGCCTACAAAGCCCTCCATAACACCGGACCCCAATACATCAACAAATAAATTCCCTTCCACGCCCCAAAAAAAAGCTCCGCTCTACCAACCTAGCCCTAGCCATGGTCCCCGCATCCACAAGCCCAGAGCGGGTGGCATGACCTATGGAGCTATTTGTACCCTCCCCCAGCGCCTTGAGACACTCACGGCTGAGTAGCATGCTTCAAAAACCCTGATTGATTGACAATATCTGGTCATAGATTCAGTAGAAGTTCCAAATGAAAGGCGTAAAATTCAGATCAGTGGCACATTAGCAGAAACACAAATATCGTATGGATAGAATATCATGTCAGATATATCGAGAACAAGAATATTTAAATGGTAAGTGCAAATACGCAAGTATAAATTTACTAAGCCTAACTCTAGATCTACATGCCATGAAGATATATATATATATATATATTGTAAAGGTATACATATGTGGAGTTATATATATAGTAAAACTTTATTTACCCATAGAAAATGGCCTTCAAGATATTCCTGTCGTCGATATTTTCAACATGATATTCTGCCCCATAAAATTAATATTTCCAACATTTTGTCAAATGCCTATAAATCTGGGCCAAAAGTGATGAAGTTTAATGGAATGAATGTGTTGCAGTACATCCATAACTTGAAAATTCTTGCTCACATGTGATTCCAACTGGAACTAACATTATAGGAAAACACTATACTTCATATTAGCAACCACAGATACAATTCTCTGGACAAACTACCATCTTGGAAGGAACCACAGCCTTTCAATGAAACTCAAGGTGTTATTTTGGCGCATGAAGAAAGTCCAAGTTTGACATAGTTTGCCTAGTGTGGAACCTGACCATGTTCTTGCTTCATGCTCCGCCCAGCTTGTGCGACACCCTTATGGGTGGCCTTGAGAGTTGAAGTGCCTGTACGGTCTAATGTGTGACAATGCTTAACCATGCACTAAGCACAGACCTGCCAAGTACAACACTCCAGGCTTTAGTCTAACACATTTCGGTGTGGTGGTCCACATCACTGCACTGAAATGCTTTAATTACATATTATAGCGCTGCTCAGCTGTCAAGCAGAGAGCTTCTATACAGCACAATCATGACTCTGAGCTGCAGTAGTGAGGTGCACACTGAAGGAAAAGGGAGCTATCTCAAGATCTGCTCAGCTCGCAACTCTAAGAGTAAAGCTCTCTCTGCCTCAATGTATCTAAGTTGTAGAACCCCAGGGCCCAACAAGCAAGCATAACTGGCATCAGTCAGTGCCCAATCATGTCTTGACTAGAAAATCTGACTCTTTGAGTGAGAGACAAAGTTATAGGCTACGGTCAGGTTGGGGGATAAGTCACAGGTCTGTCCTGCTCTGCAGCCGCCGCTGGTGTGAGCGGGTGGCATAAGTTTAGGTAGCACTTTTAAGTTGACGGAAAAGTCTGAATGCGTGCTGCAGCTGCTCAATCTCGCTGCTCAAACCGTGGTGGGGGCAGTGTGGACAAACGGGATTGATCCTCGTCAGGTGACCTGCAGTGCTGGGTTGCAGGGCAAGGAAGAGTCAGCAGCTGCACAGCTGCCACGATAATATGCTGGATGGTATTCTGCCAGTGCAACTCGACCTTAGGCCCACCAGCACCAGCTGATTCAAGTCAGTGTGAGGCGGACCAGTGTCAATACAGTGAAGTCACTGCAGCAATATAGCAGCTCAGCGATGGTGGTATCACTGACTGTGATTCACAAACCATGCGGGAAACAGACTGCCTCGCTTGGTGGGGGGCTTAGAGGAACTCAAGAGGGGAGTACACCCTCCCGTGGAATAACACTATTTCACAACAAGTACTCCTGTAGTTACCTAATCCGCTGTTAGGAGGTTAGGCTATCTGGAACAGTCTATAAATTGTAAAGGTGGTATACCCTATGTGAAGCTTTTAACACCACTCATGCTTGGGAAAGTAATCACGTCCTTTTGCTATATTTTTCACTCACACACCCTAGTGTTGTCATGCTTCATCATAGGGACACCCTGACGCCTAGAAGTCAGGGTGGGCTCGACCGTCTTTCAGAGAGCACTTACTGAGATCTTTTTTTGGCCAGGCGGATAAAGATTTAAAAATCAATTTCAGATCTCAGTTTCCCTTTATTCTTGGATCTGACAGAAATAGTAAAAACAAAGTGTCTAGGGTCAGTAGGGGTATTATGGTCCTAAGACCCTTTTGCCAACATGTTTCTTTCCCTTGCTGCCCCATAAAGGGTGCTCGGACTTTCTTCAGGGCGTGGACCCCCTGGAAAATTAGGATATCGTGAAATACTATAGGGAAATTCTCTTGCTAAGGGCAGGTAGCTGCTCCTTATTAAAACGAGTCAATTGTCATCATAAATCACTCCATCCCAGGCCGGGAGAGGATGAACTCCACGTGGGACCTCATTAAATGCTGGGATAGCCCTGTAGTCAAACCGCCATCAAGGGTCCTGCCCCGTGTGTCAACCTGTTCGGAAGAGGCTCCCATCGCTCTTCCCACCACTCCTTAGGGACACCCTGACTTCTAGGGGTCAGGGTGTCCGTATGATGAAGCATGACACCACTAGGGTGTGTGAGGGAAAAATATAACAAAAGGACGTGCTTCCTTTCCCACGCATGAGTGGTATTAAAAAGTATCACTGACTGCACATCACACAAGCGGGAGGGACCTGACCTGAGCACAGCCCACTGGGCCGCGTTGCTGGCAGCCAGGCTCAGGTGCAGTGACGAGCCTGCATGCTGCATGATAAGCAAGAACCTGGGAGAGTGAGCATCTGTATTCGTCTTAATAAAAGTAAACATTGTGCTGTAATGTTAATTGCTTAGACTAGCCCTGCAACTTACTCTCAGCCTCAGGTTAAAAATACATAGTGCGTGGCACCGCGTGCCGGAACTCGGGACAGCGCTACGCTCAGGGAATTGATTTTTGCTATATTGCTCAGTGTGTGTCTTTTTAAAATAGATTACAGCCTGCGGCCGGGTTGCAACCCCCCCCCCCCCCCCCCCCCCCCCGGGC
Source organism: Lissotriton vulgaris (assembly GCF_964263255.1). Lineage (NCBI taxonomy): Eukaryota > Metazoa > Chordata > Amphibia > Caudata > Salamandridae > Lissotriton > Lissotriton vulgaris. The sequence continues at coordinate 683,386,338 of NC_141691.1, forward strand.
TATGTGTGTGCCCTTACATTTCTGGTGCTTTGCAGCAGTTGTAAGATTTGCTTAGTTTCTCATTGCTCATATGGGTGTAATACTGATATTTATATGTTTCCTTCAACTCATTGCTTGATTTTGCTCGCGAGAAAGTGTCACTCATAATCGTTGAAATGTCACTCATAATTCTATTGAAATTATGAAAATGTTTCACATAACAATCTGAAACCTTGGCAGCTGTGTAAGCAAAGCATCCAGTAACATGCTGCCTGACTGTGCAAGGAGCGCACTGTCTTCTTCGGAATGCTTGCAATCTCTGGAAACATCTTGGAGCCTTTGTGTGCACTTCAGAACAGCATTAATAAATGTTATTAGTATAGCACAGTTTCTCTATGCTGTTACTAATGCCTCTTCCATCTTTCCTGCAGAGTTCTTAGCCAAACTCTTCCCTGTGATAAAAATGTTATCATGGGTTTACAGCCCCGAGAACACATTGAGGTGCCCAATAGAAGAAGAAAATATTGAAATCCATTTTGAGGACTTCAACTCATTGTGGCTTCTTAATTAAACCATGTGGTAAATCTTAGAGAAAATGGATCCTCGTGTATGCATTCATAGAGTGCTAAACACCATGTCTAACACTCTTTAAAGCTTTACCTCTTCTACTGAATATGTATCACAGTATAACGTGCCTGTGGGATGCATGTATGTTAAATCCTTTGAATCATGGGGGTTACTCTGTGCACCATTCTGAGGGTAAAATTCAAAACACTATTCTGGATCCTCATGTGCTGATACTTCACTCTTATTTGGGTAGTGTGAGGCTGGGATCTGCACAAAATGCAACCACTTCTCAGAAAACTATTACATCATCGCTACCGAATTACATAGCAAAGAGACAAAGCTCCAATTGTAAATTTAAAGCATTCTTACTATGTTCCACATTCATAAGAAGAGAGCTATTATAAAATGCAGAAAGTGCATGAAAGAACAACCAGCATAATTTTAACATCTCTCCTTGGATGCAATAGGGACAGTCCCTAACCCAATTAAACTGCACCTAATATACCACTCCTCTTCCAGGGAACTACAAAGTCTTCACAGATCTTGGCATTTGTTATAGTCAACAACTTAGGGAGTTCAGTCTTCAATGAGGTGGCCGTTCACACCATACAGTATTGATTCTTTCAGCTTACCTGGAATGCAATGATCTCAGCCAACTGTGCTCAAGTGCAGCACTTGTAATGAGTGCTACACTAGACCTCATTATTACATAAAGTAAAATAAACAGAAAATACTCCGTTCTACTAGTGGATTGTTCAGACCACTCTCATTTTCTTCTCCAGTACATCTGCCCGAACCTCCACTAATGCTCAATCTACTAGAACGAACATATGAAAGAGAGATATTAGAATCTAACTAACCTCGTATAGCTTTCACCACCATAGATTTCAAATGACAAAATTGATGCACTATATGTCATATACAGGGCACCACAGCGGTGCTTGTTATGCTTAGGTCAGTACGTATAACTAGTGAAATTCAGTGTTTTCTTGGTTTTAAAACAGTAGTTCTTTTATCATTAGATGTGACCCAGAGGAGTGTATGGCCAGCCTTCTGATGCCCAGAAGAGCTGGGAAGGGCGACTGCCCAGGGCACACCGAAACATCAGGTGATGGGGATTGCTCTCAAATGAAGAGTATGGAGACCCAGCTGAAGAGCAAGGGGAGGAGGTGGAGGAAATCCACAGTGGGAGGACAAGTGAACCCAGGTACACACGTTTATTCCATATCCGATGGCTGTTTGAGGCACACTAGGCACTGGTGCCCCCTTTCAGCATTTGTGTGACGCCAGCGGAGGGCCATTGCAAGACAGGGGAGTGCGATTGATATACCTAGTATGATATCACTGATCATATTCTTTTATCAAACGCAGGGTGCTAAGGGGACGACCATTTTATCTGGCAAAAGTGATTATGGTGATCTTTGGAGATATATGTGCTTTACATGGTAATAGGGATATATGAGTGGTCATACGAGAATGGTAGGCGGGCTCATAAAATATAGAGACGTTTCAAGAAAACAGGTTGTAGATTACACACGACAACAGTGTCTCTGAGAATACAGACTTGAGTGGTATATAGTCGTAATTAGTGTACAGATACCTAGTGACCCCATGAGCTGAAGAAGCTCCACGGTACCTCACGATTACCAGTGGCCTGTAAAAAAGTATTAATATATGAATGAGCCACATTATCGATGTAGTGAGAGTTTGGAGAATTGGTGAAGGTCTTCATGAACGCAGCAAATGGGCTAAAATGTGTCTATACTCAAATAATCGTAAATAAGTATCGCTGTCATTTTTGTTTTTTTGTTGTTTTGTCTTATATGTGTCTTGCAGATTGATGATCACAATTGTATGGGCAAAGATTGCATTAAGAAAAACTCACTTTAGGAGTACTCTGTTATGCTTATTTCCCTCTGCAGCTGGTACGAGTGAAGAGGGCTGCCAGAGGGTAAATATTATGAATGTGGCAATTCACATAAGGCTTTGAAAGGTGGCGTATTGGGGTTTTTAATGTTGTTATTATTGTGCTTCCCTCTACTTGACAGTCGACATAGAACGAAGTGTCAAACAGTGGTGCGGTGACAAGGTGTGTAGCCCTGATGAATTTGCCGAAACTTTTGAGGCAGAGAAACATGTTGGCGATAGGTAATGATATGCGATGGTAGCTACCAGCCTTTTTAATTCAACAGATCACGCTTGTTAATTAGGAATAAAGTTGTGAAGAGGTGTGCCTGTTGATTTTAATCACTTTTTTGTCACAAGCAGAGTTACAGTTTCTGCTATTGCGCACTTTTCACCTCTTGGTTGTTTTTTGTTTGGACACATTCTTGTTTCTTTCTTTTTTCAAACTGAATGACGACCAGTGATGAGAAAAGGGGCCCAGTCTGGTGAGCACTTGCCAGTTACCCCGAGGGTGGTGTTCCAGTGAGGTGTCATTCTTTTCGCCACACATTTTTTGCAAAAATTCTTTTTGCAAGGTTCCAATCTCACTTTGTGGGTGCACTGTGTAGATTAAGGTTTCAGACATCCTGTGTTGTTCTATGTGATTGTCAAGAGACGTTGGCCAATATATATATTTTTTCTAAAACATTTTTAAAGGTATCAGACGTATTGCAGTAAGATACCCCTGAAAAAAACGATAGTGGATAGGGGAGTCCAACAGTGATCACTGATATGAGACTTATCTGTTGCAAGGCATACTGACATAAATTATGCCCATAAAACAGGGTTTTGCGGTTTTTGATGATATAAGCTTTTCACTAGGACAAACCTAGTCTCTGATCTGACAGGCAATCCAGTGTTGGCCTTAACATTTGACCAAGTTTAGAATAGCCAGATATCTATGGTTGTCCCTTTGTGTTTTTTTAATGAAAACTGTAAAAAAAAAACAGAATTCCAGTTCTACTTATTGGATTTTTGCTGTGTTGTCATTTTACTCTATTTTCCTAATTTGGCTTGGGAGTTTTCTTGTGTTTTGTTTTCAGTTTATTACTATTTGAGTGCTGCATAAATCTTTACACCTTGCCTCTTAGTTAAGCCTGACTTCTTTAACGCAAATCTACCAGAGGGTTAAACACATATTTATTTTGTGACTTTTGTGGTTCACCCTGACAAGGATTGGGATTATTGTTTGAGGTGAGTTCTCAACCCCCCCCCCCGACTACTACTCCAATTTCTTAGAGTTAATCTTTTAAAATTAGCAAAAGAAGATCATATCGAATCAACCTCAAATTATTATAACTATGAAATAAAAAAAGAAGCTGTCATAGGAATTGCTCAATAAGATTTAGGGGAAAAAACACCCAAAATAGCCCATTTTATACATTCACAGGAGTAGAGAATCATGCCACTCACTTAAAGTGAGGTGGTAAAATGGGCTAAACCAATAAACCTACCTTGACAGAAACCAATAAACATTGTAGAAATTGTGCTACCTAAAATAGACTCACTCTAGGAACCCACCTAAAATTATTAATCTGTAAGACACTTTAACCGACATGCGAGGGGAAATGACAATATGTGACTGAATGAACATTTAAACATGAACAGGAGCACTGTTGAACCAGCAGGAAGCCTCGACCATAGACATTTGCAACATTATACATAGGCTTTCGTTGAAGAAAATTAGTTCATACAATGCAAATTAACAACATCGCAGAATTAATCAAGTTTTTGTCTATTTAATGAAAAAGGAAAAATAAAGAAGGAGATTGAAATGATGCACACTGTGCAATTTTAAAAAAACACGGGGAATATTTACAAGCCCCTATCGCCACCCAAGCATCACTTATTTTGACGCTCCAGTGGCCTAGCTCCACTTTCAATATCTACAAGGTGTCCCTAAATCACTTCACGTGGCTTAACCCCACATTGTAAATATGCCCCCACGTTTCTTCAGCTGTCAGTGCAACCAGATCAGAGGACCAGTAAAATAGTCTTCAGACGTACCTGTACACATTTAGAGCAGATTTACTGGTAGAAATTCATCTTTATTTGTGTGTGCTTAATACCTACAAAGGTGAAATTTAAAAGAACTGATCAATTGCAGAAGGACACTGGCTCCTTTGCAAAATTGGATCACACAAAGCAAAGTCACTTCCTTTGCGGAATGGATTTTATTTTGCTATCACCAACTTTAAATAGACCTGGTTCCATTTCTATATCTAATATTTACTGTGGTTGCTCCCATCCTCATTTTTTGACTCCCTGGACAAGTTCCCGAGTTACAATGTGCATAATTCCTGAAGAAGTTGGGAGGACAAGAAGCTCTTCCTCTTCGACTTTGTTTCCAGAAAGTGCTCCACCACACAGCAGAATCTTTCCCACAATATAGTACTGTACTGTAGGTGAGAGCATAAAAGGTTCCCTCTCTAAAAACACTAGTGGAACACACCTTTCTTCCTCTAGAGTTCAGTCACTGTTTTTCATTGCCCAGAGGCAGCAAATAATTAAATCCCAACTTCAACCTTCTATACATCACCTCTGACACATCTATTCAATCTTCTGATAGATGTATTTGAACAAAGACTGCATAAGTATTCCAGGATTGTATTTATTATTATGCTTGCTCAAACAGGCAGGGATTACAGACAGGGCAGGATGTAAAATGGCATCCCTCAGAAAGAAGGGCACTTCCAAAGTAGACAGAGACACCAGAGTCTCAAACAGTAAATACACTGCAATCATTGTAGTTTGGAGTGGAAAGTTGAAGTTGGAATCATCAAGTTGCAGTGAAATGAGTGCCACCAGCTGTTTACCTTTAGTGATGCAATTTCTTTCAGTGTCCCTTTTCTAGAAGATGCATGTAAGTATTTTGGAAGTCGAACCCCAATATTTACCTGCACCTCAATATTTTGATCACCCTAAAATTTGCCTGTTGCAGCTTGGCTCCAGCTCCCTTTATCTAGCAATAAGAGTCATCACCCTCCTTGATATATGGCCATACAAACCAGCAGAGTAATATAAAAATGTGTGGGAAAACTGAATTCATGATCACAATTGCATATCCAAACAATTCAAAACAGAAACAGAAATCCATTTTTTAAACACATACTTCAACATGTAGCACAAATACATAAACTACACTCAAATCAATTAACTCTATTCATACATACTCTCCAAATTGTTCAGAAACGTTTAGCAAATTACTTCTCTGAAGTGTCCGGCTCCAGACTTTTAGCAGAGTTCCAAAGTTTCCTTTCTCCCGCGGACTGGGCATTAAAGACTCAAAATCTTTGGAAAAATCGTAGGGAATCTCTACAAAGAGGAGGTACTCTTACACACTCATCCTCTGCTATTAGTTTTCTGGGTTCCGAACTGCACCCCAAATTTTTGATCACCCCAATATTTACCATAGATGACTCTGCTGCACCCTTCTTGACATCAGGCCCAACAAAATAGCAGAGTTATATAATAATGATTGGGACCAATTTATAAGTAAATTCTAGATCAATGAAAGGTTAAAGAGTTTTATTACAAAATCACAAAACAGACAATGCATACAGTGTACATAGTTTGAAACCAAAATTATTGTAAGTATCAACAAGCAGAAAAAAATCATAAATTGACTTGACAGAGACCCTGGTAGCAAAAGGGAAGTTATATGACTCACACATAAAACCAAGGTCTTTTTTTACACATTTAACGAATAAGCAAAAACTGCAAATTCAGCATGGCATGACTAGTGATAACACATATTGAGCAAGGAATGATAACACTCACCCACTTCTAAGGCACAGGAAATCTTTCATTAACTTCCACAGCAACAGCACAGTTCAGAGATGTGGAACATAATATGAAACATTTTCAAAGAAAGGTTCATACACCAGTGTTCCAGCAGTACTACATCAGAACTTCCAGGGAAGTGTACTTTAGAACGTTACTTTAGGTCCATGAAGAAAGCTTCATTCACAATTCATGCTCTGTAAGGAAAATAACCAATTACGTCACATTGTCCTGTGCTCTGAGAAGACTGTAGGGAGAGAAGGCTGATACCGAGTGGGATTGAAAAAAGCAGAAGCACAATGAACAGACCCCAAAACAGCATTTGTTTTATTAAAACGGTGTTACTACAGAAATGTCACACTATTAAACTATGTTCATAAGTACACTTTCAAACCTTTGAATAAAATTGTTTCAAGTGCAACATTAATAATTTAGCAGTTACCACTATATTAGTCATGAAAAACCTTAATATTAAAAAAATTATTTGTCACCCAATATTGCCCATTAGGAAAAGGTTTTAACAACTGTGCCTTCTGATTATTTTTAAATAATTACTTACAAACCATTAATAAACTTTATCAATCAGCCATCAATTAATAGACGTCATCATCTTTGGTTGCTTCACAGAATTTTCCTTCACCATCTTTAACTGGTAGTAGACATGATCCTTGAAACTCCCTATTTTTGTCAATCTTTTCCTTTTCTTCAACCAATTTTCACCATTAGCTTGATTTTTGTGTCTACTAATAAAACACTTGGAAATATTTAGCGAAAGAAACAGAACAATTGCACACATCATTATGATTTACACCGGTGTTAGTATAGCCTAGAAAGCATTTCCTGCTATGTTACTTAGCCATTCTCTAACCTTACAGAAACTCTTCCCTAACTTCCTAAACCATGAACTTCCAGTTTCCCAAAAGCCATGTTCCTCAAAAGGCTTAATCAAATGTGAAACATTAGTTACATTAGTAATAAATGAATCAATAATTATACTATTATCAGGTATGAATGTACACCACCTCCTTGCCTTTAGCACCTTACAGACTTCAACCTATTTCTCTAAAATAATATATAATGCAAGATGATTTTGCATCATCTTAGCCATAGTAGCTTCCATTTCTATATTTACTAGATTAAATGACCCTGATGTATCTACTGCAAGCCTATCTACAGCTGTAGACACCTGCCTAGTTTTTATACCGTTTATTGTCACTCCTACAGAAGGAATTATAGCACCCAATTAATTTATCTAAAACTACTTGTCCAAAACTACTTCTCACTCGACTCAAACCATGCTCATCATCTAATTCATCTATAAGATAAACTAGTGAACACTAAACTATATAACAGGAGCCAACCCAATTTCTCGGCAAACTAAGATAAGCAAGTTTCCCACAATCAAAATAAATTCCCCTCAAAATAGGTTCTCAATCCAAGCAAATAGTCTCCACTAACTTCATAAGATCTATCACACACACACTCTTTCCTACTAATTCTATCTTACCTTCTTTCAAGAAACTAAATACAGTTTCAAAACACAACTCCCCTCTGCTCTCCTGTTCCAACAATATTCTGGGATGTAAATCTGGCATTCTAAATTTCTCTTCAGTTTGTTCTGTTCTTTCATATTTCTCACATCATATACTCCTTCAACATTGTATTCTCTAATAAGATTATGCTTCTCATTACTCAGAAGACACAAATATCCCAAACACTGTTCATATCATACCTGTTTTGTGCAATCACTCTAAAAAATGTGGTATATTTATTTTTCTAGTATCTTTTCTAATAGACAAATCATTTAAAAACACATCATGTTTAAAAATAGCAACATATATGTTACATAACAATGATCAAGAAATAGGTAACTGTCCATAAGCAGACCCCCTTCCAGCTGACGTAAGAAGGTAGATGCAAACTTAGCACCCACTACCCTTCATTGTACCTACATATGCTCTAATCATTTTAGTATACAGATCATCCTTAATTCCACTAAGTATTCTCTATGCACTGTTGCATCATGTTTTAGCTCATTTCTTTTAGTAGTAAACTCTACATTAGCATTATTAAAATGATCTGAAGCATATACCAAAGGAGTCAATAAGCACAACACAAGTCCTACTAAAACTGACAATATCATTATTAGTGTAACAAACCCTACAGTTCTGCGGCATTTGCTGTATTCCATCTTTTTACTATTTCTCCCTTCATGCGTCTGTTTGTGTAAATACTTACACAGAGGATATAACATTGAACCAGGTAAGACATATTTATGCTCAGCATTTGCATACAAATCCTGACCATTTTCCTTGTAGCCTCATCTCTCCCATTTTTTTTACTCATTTCCTGGGGTATCTTCCTGTACATCTCTTAGTTCGCTAAAAGAAGTCTGCATTGAATCCAAAAAGAAATAATTTGCATTTTCTTTATTTTGCACTGAATTATTTTTCAAATCTTCATTTTCACTCTTCTGTACAAATGTTGTATCCTGTAACGTACAATATTTTTCCACCTGGTCCGCAGATTTGTTTCCAAGTATGACCATGTTGTTTCCAGCTATGTGAGATTTAGATTTAACAACAGCAATTTATTTTGGCTTTTCTATTCAATAAACAAAATGTATAGACATAATTTTTTATAGCGACTTCTGAGGAGGTCATAAAACCCCTGTGTGGCCATAGTTCACGATTATCATGGAAAACTCCAAAATCATAATGGCTGTGTGTAAAACTCATCACATCCACATTGTCTGATAAATAACAAGCTCTCATTAAGGCAACCAGTTCTGACACCTGTCCTGAAAGTACATGTGGTAGAGATGATGCTTCTAAAGTCTCCGAAATGGAACATACTGCATAGACAGCCGTCAATGCTCAATACTGGTCTCTTAAGCAAGAACCATCAAGGAACTATGTCAGTTCAGGCATTTCCATAGGTGTTTCTTTAATTAAAGGTTTTTTTTATTTTTTACATTATTTAGTCACTTCTATACAGTCATGGTCTGCTTTGTCATCAATCTCATCAACATTTTCCTTGTCTTCACAACTCTTGTCTCAAATAGTAGCAGTATATTTGGATTCCATACATTGCACCTCCTAATAGAGACGTTTTCTGATGCAAGTATGATCTGCTTGTAACGAGACAGTCGACTTTTCATTATATGTTGCGTTCTCTTTCTTGTCAAGTCTTTCGATTGGCCAATCATACAAATATTTAGGCGTCCACTTGGACTCAAGAGGCAGCTTCTCAAACCAAAGCAGTGTGATCGCAGCCAAAACTACGGCCCTAGGGGTATACTCAGACATGAATCCCTTTCTCACTGCTCCATCAGGATTCAAGCAAGCCGGGCCGAAGACGGCTGAAATGCCAGAAACCGGTCCCCGGTAGCTTGTCTCCTTTCTGGTGAAGAATTGGCTTGGTAGTTTAGTCTGCCCTGTTCCCATGATGCACTGGGCCAGGGACAGACTGATTTGCATATAGCCAGGTTCTGAGCTGGGATGGTGCAGTGAGATAAATAACGGTGATGGATCAAGCCCTGATCTTTGGACTGGGTAAGAGTGGTCTGCTTAATTCAGACACTCTGTTCATCACCACCCCCTTTTCTGAATCGTTTTTGGCCACTATAGGTGTGGCAGGGTATACTCAGACATGAGTCCCTTTCTCACTGCTCCATCAGGATTCAAGCAAGCCGGGCCGAAGACGGCTGAAATGCCAGAAACCGGTCCCGGGTAGCTTGTCTCCTTTCTGGTGAAGAATTGGCTTGGTAGTTTAGTCTGCCCTGTTCCCATGATGCACTGGGCCAGGGACAGACTGATTTGCATATAGCCAGGTTCTGAGCTGGGATGGTGCAGTGAGATAAATAATGGTGATGGATCAAGCCCTGATCTTTGGACTGGGTAAGAGTGGTCTGCTTAATTCAGACACTCTGTTCATAGCCACCCCCTTTTCTGAATCGTTTTTGGCCACTATAGGTGTGGCAGGGTATACTCAGACATGAGTCCCTTTCTCACTGCTCCATCAGGATTCAAGCAAGCCGGGCCGAAGACGGCTGAAATGCCAGAAACCGGTCCCCGGTAGCTTGTCTCCTTTCTGGTGAAGAATTGGCTTGGTAGTTTAGTCTGCCCTGTTCCCATGATGCACTGGGCCAGGGACAGACTGATTTGCATATAGCCAGGTTCTGAGCTGGGATGGTGCAGTGAGATAAATAACGGTGATGGATCAAGCCCTGATCTTTGGACTGGGTAAGAGTGGTCTGCTTAATTCAGACACTCTGTTCATCACCACCCCCTTTTCTGAATCGTTTTTGGCCACTATAGGTGTGGCAGGGTATACTCAGACATGAGTCCCTTTCTCACTGCTCCATCAGGATTCAAGCAAGCCGGGCCGAAGACGGCTGAAATGCCAGAAACCGGTCCCGGGTAGCTTGTCTCCTTTCTGGTGAAGAATTGGCTTGGTAGTTTAGTCTGCCCTGTTCCCATGATGCACTGGGCCAGGGACAGACTGATTTGCATATAGCCAGGTTCTGAGCTGGGATGGTGCAGTGAGATAAATAATGGTGATGGATCAAGCCCTGATCTTTGGACTGGGTAAGAGTGGTCTGCTTAATTCAGACACTCTGTTCATAGCCACCCCCTTTTCTGAATCGTTTTTGGCCACTATAGGTGTGGCAGTGTATACTCAGACATGAGTCCCTTTCTCACTGCTCCATCAGGATTCAAGCAAGCCGGGCCGAAGACGGCTGAAATGCCAGAAAACGGTCCCCGGTAGCTTGTCTCCTTTCTGGTGAAGATTTGGCTTGGTAGTTTAGTCTGCCCTGTTCCCATGATGCACTGGGCCAGGGACAGACTGATTTGCATATAGCCAGGTTCTGAGCTGGGATGGTGCAGTGAGATAAATAACGGTGATGGATCAAGCCCTGATCTTTGGACTGGGTAAGAGTGGTCTGCTTAATTCAGACACTCTGTTCATCACCACCCCCTTTTCTGAATCGTTTTTGGCCACTATAGGTGTGGCAGGGTATACTCAGACATGAGTCCCTTTCTCACTGCTCCATCAGGATTCAAGCAAGCCGGGCCGAAGACGGCTGAAATGCCAGAAACCGGTCCCCGGTAGCTTGTCTCCTTTCTGGTGAAGAATTGGCTTGGTAGTTTAGTCTGCCCTGTTCCCATGATGCACTGGGCCAGGGACAGACTGATTTGCATATAGCCAGGTTCTGAGCTGGGATGGTGCAGTGAGATAAATAACGGTGATGGATCAAGCCCTGATCTTTGGACTGGGTAAGAGTGGTCTGCTTAATTCAGACACTCTGTTCATCACCACCCCCTTTTCTGAATTGTTTTTGGCCACTATAGGTGTGGCAGGGTATACTCAGACATGAGTCCCTTTCTCACTGCTCCATCAGGATTCAAGCAAGCCGGGCCGAAGACGGCTGAAATGCCAGAAACCGGTCCCCCTGTAGCTTGTCTCCTTTCTGGTGAAGAATTGGCTTGGTAGTTTAGTCTGCCCTGTTCCCATGATGCACTGGGCCAGGGACAGACTGATTTGCATACAGCCAGGTTCTGAGCTGGGATGGTGCAGTGAGATAAATAACGGTGATGGATCAAGCCCTGATCTTTGGACTGGGTAAGAGTGGTCTGCTTAATTCAGACACTCTGTTCATCACCACCCCCTTTTCTGAATCGTTTTTGGCCACTATAGGTGTGGCAGGGTACACTCAGACATGAGTCCCTTTCTCACTGCTCCATCAGGATTCAAGCAAGCCGGGCCGAAGACGGCTGAAATGCCAGAAACCGGTCCTCGGTAGGTTGTCTCCTTTCTGGTGAAGAATTGGCTTGGTAGTTTAGTCTGCCCTGTTCCCATGATGCACTGGGCCAGGGACAGACTGATTTGCATATAGCCAGGTTCTGAGCTGGGATGGTGCAGTGAGATAAATAACGGTGATGGATCAAGCCCTGATCTTTGGACTGGGTAAGAGTGGTCTGCTTAATTCAGACACTCTGTTCATCACCACCCCCTTTTCTGAATCGTTTTTGGCCACTATAGGTGTGGCAGGGTATACTCAGACATGAGTCCCTTTCTCACTGCTCCATCAGGATTCAAGCAAGCCGGGCCGAAGACGGCTGAAATGCCAGAAACCGGTCCCCGGTAGCTTGTCTCCTTTCTGGTGAAGAATTGGCTTGGTAGTTTAGTCTGCCCTGTTCCCATGATGCACTGGGCCAGGGACAGACTGATTTGCATATAGCCAGGTTCTGAGCTGGGATGGTGCAGTGAGATAAATAACGGTGATGGATCAAGCCCTGATCTTTGGACTGGGTAAGAGTGATCTGCTTAATTCAGACACCATCACCACCCCCTTTTCTGAATCGCTAGTGGTATCCTTGGCCAAGCAATCAAAGAAACTTTCAGGTCCAACCTTTTCCCCTTTATTAGAAGTCCTTAGAGCAAAGATCGGGCCAACACTTTCATATGGCATAGAGGTCTTCAAAGGCAAAATGAATACTGTCCTAAATAAACATACAACTAAAATCTATAGAAAGGCACTTCATTTGCCGAGCACCGCTTCCCCAGCCCAGATTAGATTAGAGCTGGGATTAACCAACTATGAAGCCTCTAATGTTGGTACCTATCTTAAGCTCTGTCATAAATTAAGACAGGTCGAACCAGGTTCACTAGAATCTCTAATCTGGAAAGAAATCAATGAGATTAATCCAAGGGGAACATTCGGCTGCCTTTTGAATGACTATATCCACCAAATGTCAGTCGCCGACCTTTGGGCTCTTAACCCCAGTCAGACTGTCTTTAAAAATATAATCAAAAAATGTGTAAGACTGAAATCTCTGGCTTCAGATAAAGCTCTTGTCACAAAACATAGTCATTCTTGGGCAGTAGTCAACTCCTACAAACGATTAACCCCTGCCGCCTACCTCTCCACAACATTTTCACTTTATCTAAAGCGCTGCCTGATTTCCCTAAGAATGGGAGATTGGCGCTTTCTTCAAAATCTACCCACCTGGCGTCGTAAGAAGGAGGACACAACATGTAGAGGATGCGGGTTAGCAACGGAAACAATCTTGCGTGTGCTCTGTATCTGTCCCTCATTTAATTCTCAACGCAGGTGTCTGCTTAAGCCAGAATGGAACAGGCTGGGAGTTCGGACTTGTAGGCATGCCATTATTGCTGCTTTGTCTCTAGATAACATTGTCATAAATATAAAATTGGCCAAATTTATTCAGCAAGCATACCGCAATCTAGATAAAATGGACACTGCTGAGGCCTCACTGCTCATTGTCAAGACTGAACATGTATTTTAATAGAACTTGTAAAGACCGGGAGGGCTAATCTACAAATTGAAATGTTTTAACTAGCATGCGTACGATCATATTTTATTTTTCTACTCTTTTAATTATTTTTTATTAATAAAACTGTACATAATGTGATTTGTGCGATCTTTTAAAGATATGTTTTATATCTAAATAAAGGAATTATTACTATTACTATGACAGGGAACAGCCTTTGTTTCTTCTGTTGTCAAAGTCACTTGATGAAAGACTGATTTCAGCATATAAGCCAGACCCTTGCAATAATCTTTCACAGTGTCATCATTTATCAAACCTAGTCCAGCTGAAGGAAAATATGGAAACCTCATTGCTCTTCCTATAATAATATGATGGGGCAATCATGTGTTTTTTTCTGGCAGCAGTACTTCTCATGCTCACTAGAAAAGGAATGGGCACCAGGCTACTTTAAACCAGTTGTAGCACAGACTTTTGCCAGTTTGTTTTTGAGAGTGTCATTCGCTAACTCCATTATTCCTGAAGATTATGGATGATAACTACAATGAAAATGCCGGTTGATCGAAAATGCTGTGCAGGTTATTTGCAAAACATAATTTTTAAAATGAGTTACATGATCAGTCTCAATTGAAGTTGGAAGTCCAAGTCTCGTTATTAACTCCTTCAACAACAATTTGGCCACTGTTAGGGTATCTGCTTTTCTTGTGGGAAATGCCTTCACCGATTTAGAAAACAAGCAGATAATTACTAAAACATACTTCAAACCATTACATTTTGGACCCTATTAAAATATGCCTGGAGTCTTGTAAATAGACCTTCGGATTTACAAATTTAATTCATAGCAGTAACTGTTCTTTTACCTTAATTATCTGCATGGCGTACAAGTCATAAACTGCAAACATCTCCAGCAGCATTTCAGAATTCTGTATTTTCATAGTCTGGTTAGAATTTTCAAAAACACTATTTCTCCCTTCATGCGTCTGTTTGTGTAACTACATACATAGAGGATATAACATTGAATCAGGTAAGACATATTTATGCTCAGCATTTGCATACAAATCCTGACCATTTTCCTTGTAGCCTCAGCTCTCCCATTTTCTTTACTCATTTCCTGGGGTATCTTCCTGTACATCTCTTAGTTCGCTAAAAGAAGTCTGCATTGAATACAAAAAGAAATAAATTGCATTTTCTTTATTTTGCACTGAATTATTTCTCAAATCTTCATTTTCACTCTTCTGTACAAATGTTGTATCCTGTAACGTACAACATTTTTCCACCTGGTCCGCAGATTTGTTTCCAAGTATGACCATGTTGTTTCCAGCTATGTGAGATTTAGATTTAACAACTGCAATTTATTTTGGCTTTTCTATTCAATAAACAAAATGTATAGACATAATTTTTTATAGCGGTTTCTGAGGAGCTCATAAAACCCCTGTGTGACCATAGTTCACGATTATCATGGACAACTCCAAAATCATAATGGCTGTGTGTAAAACTCATCACATCCACATTGTCTGATAAATAACAAGCTCTCATTAAGGCAACCAGTTCTGACACCTGTCCTGAAAGTACACGTGGTAGAGATGATGCTTCTAAAGTCTCCGAAATGGAACATACTGCATAGACAGCCGTCAATGCTCAATACTGGTCTCTTAAGCAAGAACCATCAAGAAACTATGTCAGTTCAGGCATTTCCATAGGTGTTTCTTTAATTAAAGGTCTTTTCTTTTTATTTTCTACATAATGTAGTCACTTCTATACAGTCATGGTCTGCTTTGTCATCAAACTCATCAACATTTTCCTTGTCTTCACAACTCTTGTCTCAAATAGGAAGCTGTATATTTGGATTCAATACGTTGCACCTCCCAATAGAGACGTATGATCTGCTTGTAACGAGGCAGTCGACTTTCCATTATATGTTGGGTTCTCTTTCTTGTCAAAAGGATTTTGAATGAATGTAGGACATATGCAAATAAAGTATGGCCCGTGACAATCCCTTCCATTTGTTCAATGGCAATGAAAACAGCTTCAACCAACTTCAAACAACCTGGAAGACTTACCGTTACTGGACCCAATACAGCAGAGAAATATGCCACTGGGTGCCATAAACCTCCATGTTTCTGTATAAGAAGTGAAAGTCCAGAACCATTTCCATTGTGAGAAGACAGAAAAAACATCAAATTGTAATCAGGCATCCCGTGTTCAGGCTCATGACACAAACTCTCTTTCAGATTCTTAAATGTGTCAATATAGTCATCATCAAATTGCACAGAGTCTTATACATTAATAAATATCAATCCTACTAAAGCCTAAAGGAAACCGTAAAATGTCATCATGTCCAGTATACCTATAACAGTCTGAAATTCAAGTGCACATATAATACCCAATCTCTTCTATCATCTTGTAAACGTGTGCCCCCTTGTCGGTAATCTATGACCCTCCCTAAATTCGATAGTGACCTTAGGCTTTACTAATACACTTCCCATTGTTTCTCCTTGAAATGGACTCGAAAATCAGATTAAAAATCACAACAAACGAACTATTGAACAACAATCAAGTATAGAGCTGCTCTGTTAAAGGTCAACCTATCACAGCATGGCTTCATCGGCATCCATTCAATCAGAGGACTGCTTTGTGATGACGTATCTCCATCCCCATCCTGGATCCCTGGCTGACTAACCAATCAGTGCAGGTCTTATCAGTAAACAGGAAAATAATTGCAAAACCTAAAAAAAAGGCTAAATAAACCCTTGTCTTTTTACCTTATAAAGGAAGAGAAAGTCAGTAAATTAAGTAAGACAACTCAATCACAAACTATGGAAGCTCAGAAATAAGTCTAAAATATAAAATCAAGAATGGAAAAATCAAGGAACGATTCACAAAGTATTGCAATTCAAACTAGACAGATTCCCATTCAGCAATCATTCACCAAAGTCAGCACGCTTGCTCCTGTGCACTCAAGAGCAAGAATCATCAACCAATTCAGGCACACAACCTAGAAAAGAGAAACTAATTAGCCCATAATCCCTATCAACATGTATGTACCTCCTCGCTCTACACACTACAATTACCGAAAGTAAAACTAATATATCAACTAACCAAATAAAACCAACCAATAAAACCTCAAATGCGTTACAAATATGAACAATACATCACTACTACAGTCATCCTGCAATTGAACCTGTGATAACCGTAACATATCCTAACAATTCAAAACAGAAACAGAAATACATTTTTTAAACACATACTTGAACATGTAGCACAACTATGTAAACTACACACAGATCAATGCACTCTGTTCATACTTACATTCAAATTGTTCAGGAACACTCAGCAAATAATTTCTCGAGAGTCTCTAGACCCAGACTTTTGGCAGAGTTCCAAAAACTAATTTCTCCCTCGAACTGGGCATTAAAGACTCATCAACTATCAGAATATTATAGTGAAACTCTACCAAATAGGAGGTGCTCTTACAGAACCATCCTCTGCAATCATTTTTCTCGGAACCGAACTGCACAGCAATATTTTGATCACCTCAATATTTACAATTGCGGCCCAGCACTCTTGAACTACCCTTCTTGACTTCAGGCACTACAAAATAGCACTGTAAAATAATAATGACTGGGATCACTCAATAACTGAGTTCTAGATCAATTAAAGGTCATAGGACTTTATTGCAAAATCTCAAAATAGACAATACAGAATAATTGAAATGACATGAAGGATCAGATCCAGAGTACATAGTCTGAAATGAAAATTACTCTAAGTCCCGATAAACAGCAAACATGATAAGTGTAACTGACAGAGACCCTGTTAGAAAAAGGAATGAATGAATGAATACATTTATTTGTGTGGTTACTCAAAACAATTACAATAAAACAACAAAGTAGAAAAAGAACACTCCATTTTAAAAGTTGAACAATTTAAAACAATAAACATTGTGATAAAATCTAAAGGTCTAAAATACAATGATAATTAAGTCCAAGAAAGCTTTTTTTTTTTAACTCGTCCAACAGTTGCACATGCTCCGATTAAGCTGAGCTGTTACTCAAGTTGTTATAGGACCTCAGCGCAGGTGCTTGCCTGATTACTTAGCTTAGCTGGGAGAGTCCATCAGTTTCATACGAGTCTGTTGTACAAATTTACCAAATATAGCCATATGCCTCACTGTGTCCAGTGTGTACAGTTGATTGACTGCCTCCTTTGCAGTTCTAGTCCCCGTTGTTGCAAGATGGGGCAAGGCGCAAGGCTGGGCAGCAAAGTAGGATTTGGGCCAAGGACTCACGTTTGTATTTGCAGAGCCGATACTCCATGATCGCCATTTTTGTCGACACGGAGGGGTTTATTCTTTAAGGGGGAGAAGATGTAATCTAAACGCTACGATCCTGTGTAGGGCTTGTCTCCCCACAGGCTGCGTAAGATGAAGTTTGGGGTTGTACTCTGTATGTGGGAGGTTTTGGGACTCGTGAAAGCCTCTTCATTCCAATGATTCCATGTCTGAGGTGCGAGGGCAAAGGTAAACTTGTTTTTTTATTGTACTTTTGATAGCAGTATACTTGTTTATCTTGGGGTTCCAGTTTTCTATTGCAAGCTTCAAAACTTGTTTGGCAGCGGAATGGCTGGCTGACCAGGGATTGCTGGGTTCCAGAAAAATACTTTTTAAGGTAGGCTTCATTGTGTTCTCTGGTGCCGCCATGGTAAGATAGAAGTATTTGCTCAGAGAGGCCATCTCTTCCAGCTTTTGTTGGTTCAGGTTAAATTCTAACCGCACTAGATTATTCCTGGTACATGCGGGTAGGTAAAATAATGTTTTATAGGCTGAGCAGTGGATTTTTTCTAGATCTCTCCCTAGTTTCCCTGGAAATGCCTGTTGTGCATAATTAAGTGATGGTATTAATTTCGGCCTCAAGACTCTTTGGATAGCCGTTGTTGTGGGGCGATGTAGAGTGGCATATAGCTTGGAGAGGGCGTAAATTTTGCTTTTTCCTTTCGTACGCTTTTTAGGGAGATGGACTCCTGGGCGACTGGTTTCGATGAACCAAACCCCCAAGTAGTTGTAGTGTTGTGTGCAATCCAGAGTCAGCTGGCCTAGCCTCCATTTTGCCAGTTTTCTCTTAGGGTATTGCCCAAAGATTATTCTTTTCTATTTGTATGGGTTGGCAACCAGCTTGTTTTTGGCATTGTAGGTTGCCAGGGCCGTAAGTGCTTTTTGTAGGCCTATTTTAGTGTGGTCCAGGAGTAACAAGTCGTCGGCGTATTGCATTAGTTGGATCTTAGTGTGCCCAATCCTAGGTGTCGCTAATGTGGCTCCAATCAAGGCTTGACCCATGTCTGCGGTGTATAAATTAAAAGGCATCGGAGCTAAGATGCACCCTTGCTTTAAGCCGCGATCATTGTCGATTTTCTCTGTAGCAGATACGTTCGAAAGTTTGATTCTTAACCATGTTCTTGAGTACAATGAGGAATGACTTGTAATAAAGATGGATCGATGTTCCAGCGTGCCAACTTCTGCCAGAGGATGGAACGATCTACGCCGTCAAAAGCTGACGAATAGTCAATAAAACAAGCAAAAAGCGACAAGTTTTGTTGTGACACGGCTTGTTGTGCTAGATATGAGAGGGCTATTATATTGTCCACTGCTGATGCCCCAGGTCTAAACCCTGTTTGAAAAAAGGGCAGAAGGCCTTCAGTACTGGCCCAGTTCAATAATTCCGCCAGAAGGGTACTTGCGTTGGCCTTGCCCTCAATGTCAAGCAGGGCAATCATGCAATAGTTTTGTGGGTTGGATTTTGGCCCTTTCTTATGTATTGGGTGCAATAACGACCCTCACCAGGAATCTGGAACATCCCCCAAGAACCAGCATTCAGCATATAACTTGGTCAAATTGTCCGCCCAGTAATCTGTGTCGGCCCTGAAGAGGGAGCCAGGCAGGCCGTTGAGTACTGGTGCCCCATTGTGTCTGATCATTTTTAAGGTTGTACGAACTAAAGTTTTTCCTGGGGGTGCTCGGTCATCTAAAGTTTTTGATGTGTGAGCATGAGGTGTCTAGTTCTCCACTCGCGTTGAGGCCTTTATTCAGCAAAGTTATGCTTTCATCTTCTTTGTGCAATGTTCTCACATGAGCGGCCCAGGTGCCTGTGTCGAGTGAGTTCTCTCTATGGTTGTCTCCTTGGGTTACAGTATTTAGATATTGCCAGAACTCTTGGGACTTGCAAGGTCTCAGTAAGTCAAAGATCTTCAGCCATTTCGCCTCAATGCATTCGCATTTCGCGGCCCAGACCTCCTTCGAGTGACTTTTTGCGGCTTCTTTGAGTAGCCTTTTGGCAGATGCTGAGCCAGTTTTCTGGTAGGCCCTACGTTTGACGTTTAAGTGTTTAGCGCTCTCTTTAATTGCTGGGACGCGTCCAAAAGTGTGCGATGGATATGGGGGGGGTTCTGCTTATTGTGCCTCCTTGGAGCAGTGAAGCTAATTTGCGGGCGGACTGATCCCATTCATCTATGGCGCCCCTGTTGATTGCGCTGTGTTGCCAAACAACCCATATTTTTTTCCACTTCTCAAACTTATTAATTTGCGCTGGCCCCCATTTGATTCTTCTTGATAGTGTGTACAATTCTTCTCAATGCATCGTAAAGTGTGGCGAGTATCTACTGTGAAATTTAACATGGTCGTTAGGGCGGCGAGATCGCTTTCATTTTGTTGGTATACTGTATAGTTTGCCATGAGGTTTTGTACTCTTCCGCTTAATAGGATGTAATCTATTGTTGTTTGATTGTTATATGTGGGAGCAAAGAGTGCCCCTGGTGCGTTCCTTAAAAACAGAGAGTGTGCTGTTTGCAGATTATAAGACTGCATTAGGGCGTTGAAGGCATCTGTAGCCGCAGAATGGTTGCTTTGTGATGCAGAGACCTCTATTTGGTTTGTGTTAAAGTCCCCAAGGATGAAAGATTCCAAAGGAGCGAACTGTAAGAGTAGAATTTCTATCTGACTTATCAGCTGGGTCAGCTTGTCCTTAGAAAAAGGGAAATCATCTAGTTCACTCCCAAAACCAATAGGTTTTTATACACAATTTATGAATATGAAATAAACAAAAACTGCAAATTCAGCATGGCATAACTAGTGATCACACATATTCAGCAAATCAGAATGATGATCATCATGATAATAATCATAACTTTCACGTATTTTTCAAGGGTGAATTGCACATTTAGAAAAAATGTAACATTATATTGCCTCAGAATAGGACTTACATTATAATTATTCATGAATTATGTTCTGTTTGTGGCAAAACATCCTTAGGCCCTGGATTCAAAATCAACTTCCAGGTATTAAGTGGTGTCATGCTGTGATGCTGGCTTTTGGCACATCATTGAGTATTGCCATAACAACCAAGTGATTGCTGAGTAGCATATAGTGCTGGTCATAGCCAAAGTAGGGAGCTTAAGTAAGCATGTGGATCGCAAGAATCCTAGACTGTTTCTTGTGTAGTGCTAGAAGAGTAACAAGGGAGTAGCCAGAACATTGTAATAACCCCCACTTTGATTTATACTTTTAACGCAAGTGAGCAAGCCCGACCCACCCTAGAAGAGTTACCTTCCCCCTTCCATCCATCCATTCATGCTTTCAACCTACCATCCACTCATCCTTTCAGAATCCACCAAATTACCCAACCATCTATCCTATCGTCTCAACCATCCACCTGTGTAACCAAACATCCAACCGTCCTTTCATTGTTCTTCTGTTCACTCAACTGTCCTTTTAGTATTCTATCTTTCCTTTCATTTATCCAAACATTTCACCCATCCATCAGCTCATTCACCCTTCCATTCATCCACCATTCACTCATCTGTATATCAAACCATCTACCCTTGAGACCATTCATATATCCTTTTACCCACTCATCCATCTGTTCACCTGTAGATCATGTTATTCCTCTGTCTAATTTGTCATGCATCAGTCTGGCCTTACACCATTCTATAATTCCCTCGATTAACCCATCCTTTCACCTTTGCATACATCCATCGATCATGTCACCCTTGCATGGTCCTTTCACCCTTCCATCCAACCATCCTTTTGCCCTTCCTTCTTTCACATCCCTTCCTTTCACCTTTACTACATGTCACTATTTCTTTAAACCTTTCTTCCTTTCACTGATACTCTCTTAATTTCACCCATTCTTTCCTTCAGATTTTCCTCCTTCTTTTCATTGGATTTTCCTTTCACCCTATCACCCTTCATTCTCTCCCTTTATCCACCTACCCATTTTGCCTCCCCTGCTTACTTTCCCCCATTGCTTTTCTTTTTTCTGCATTTCTTTTTCTTTCTCTGACCTTCTCGCTCCCATTTTCACCAGTCCTCTTTCCTAGTCTCCTTCACTGTGCTTGGCTCTACACGTCTCTACTGTGTCATGATTCTCGTTTACATTGTAACTTATGAGCCGTTATCTGCGGATTTGATGGTCAAAGAATCTTATAAATAACAATGAAGAATTGTTAAAACCCAGCTTACCAACCCATAGCGCCCAGTAACAACACCGCTACCCAATTTAGCTGCTAAACAGGGGATTCACAACACCCCTACATCCTGCATTCCTCACCAGGTTCGTCAGACACTGACAGTGCCAATCTTAACCAACACTGTACTTCACTAGGGTGGAAAGTGGAAACCAAGAAACGCAGACTGCCCAGAAGATGAATAGAGCAGAAAACAATCTGGAAATATAGGGGCATATTATCAAGGGTTTTTATCTCCGCTTTTTTGGCTTTAAAAGCCAAGAAAGCGGAGATAAAATTATCTCCCTATTACCTAGCTGTCGCTAACACCAGTTAGCGACAGCTAGTAGGAGATAGCGACCATCTTGGGCCCCGCTTTGCATGTCAGTGATATTTATCACTAATGACATGCAAAGTGGGCGTGCCAAGATGTCAGCGAGTGGAAACAGTCACTAACATCGCTATCTCCTATTAACAACTTTTGGAGATATTCGCGCTAAGCGCGAATATCTCCAAAAGCTAACACCTGCCCTGAGCAGTTCTTAGCCATGTTATCCAATGGGAGGTGGATAACATGGCTAAGAGCATTAGCTCGGTAATGCATGAATATCGCTGACTTTTCAGCGATATTCATGCATTGCGGCCGATTTTTATCGCTTAGGAGATAAACCTTGATAATATCAAGGCTCCTAAGCGATAAAAATCGTCGCTACACGGCGATAAAATTATTGCCGCTAAGCCAACCTAGCGATAATTATCGCTAGTTGTTGGTAATATGCCCCATAGTTCCTTACAAAGCCAGATCCAAATAAGAGTGCTATATTTTTTCACTTTTGATAA
The DNA here is from genome assembly GCF_964263255.1 of Lissotriton vulgaris. Classification (NCBI taxonomy): domain Eukaryota; kingdom Metazoa; phylum Chordata; class Amphibia; order Caudata; family Salamandridae; genus Lissotriton; species Lissotriton vulgaris. The sequence goes on from NC_141691.1 coordinate 683,409,236, forward strand.
AAGCAGTGTTTTGGGGTTGACATTACAATCAAAAGGCTATATATTTTGGAAGGAAGCCATGCTGGACGACATTTAAACTCACTGTTGTGGTACTAAACTTGGACTCTATGAATGTCATACACATTCTCAGTTTATTCAGTAAAATATCTTTTTTACTTCATTTCTTTATTGTTTTATTTATTTCCAAACAACATATTAATTATATCAAAGAGCAGGAGTCGTGCTATTGAGAATGTCAATTACAGGTATGAGGCGCATAAAGTGACCGAACACTACCATATGTAGTCTCTCAGTCCATTTGCCCATTAGACCACGATATAAGAGTAACTTCTAGCAACCCATACTATTGATGTAATGCTGTAGCTACCAATACAGTTATTCCTTACTATCTTGTCCTATCATTACATTTTATACACATTCCGTGTCAAAACAAAAGTGGGTGTATCTCTCAGGGGTGGGATGGTTAGGGGGGGTGAAGGTTGGGAGGCACGCTAAGGAAGGGTAAATTAGAATGAAGAGCAAGGAGCGAGGGGATATATATATATATATATATATATATATATATATATATATATATATATATATATATATATATATATATATATATATATGTATATATATATACTCCAACCTCCGTTCTCCCCCCGCAATCGCTTTTTCCCTCGATCGCGCTGGATACAGACACGGACCAAACGTAAGATGCTGGTTCAGATTTTATTCAGCTGTCGCCATAACGTTTCGGCACAAAGCCTTGATATATATATATTTATATATAGTCTTGCATATTCATACACACATATTTACACATATTCCCACCCGTCATTATCGGCATGCATATACAGGTAGTTAAAGGTGTGGGGTTGGAACTAATCCCATGGAAACACTGATCGGCTCGTCGTAGACGGTAGATGGTACTGGAGTCTAAATATGCATTCCGAAGAGTTCACTGGATCATTCAAGAAGTGTGTGAGGCATACCAGTGTTTTAAAATAAAAATCTGCACTGCTAATACAGGTTGGGTTGGGTTAGCAAATAATACTCTATTCATAAACCTGAGCCATGTGCAAATTAAATTAATGTTCACTCGCTGTCTCTTAGGTTGGGCAGCCACCATTGGTTCAGCAGTAGTGTTTCCAGCGTTTTGTAAATCAATATCTTCCCTCTGTGTCAGTCCATGTTTTTAGTCATGTGTATGGGAAGGATTTTTGGAATAAATGAACAAATCCACATTTTGTTGTTGTATTTGTTGAAAGTGCAGATGACCCGGTCTGTATAATGGTGTGGCTACTACTCACCACCCTGCCCATGCACTGCAGTTCAAGCTTTTCAGACTTTTTGTGATAAGCGTGTTTCTTGTAGAAAGACAATAGCAGGGGATTGCAGGGGCAGATTCGTAAGGACTGACTATTTCCAGCAGTATTAATGGAATAATCACAGTGAATGGTAAACCAAACAGATCTTACCATGGAGCTGTTAAGATGGCACCTCACTCATCACATCAGTCACTGTGCTGCCACTATCTCAGACCTTCAAGTGGAAAGGGATTGGTCCATGCCACTCTTTGATCTGGCCTCGACAATTCTCGCTCCGGTGCCTACTCGATTCACGGGTTCACACTCTGCGACTCTGGGCAATAGCTTGCCTAATCTCCACAACGGCCCCTCGTGGCGGGATGCCTGGCTTTCACCTTGCGGATACCCTGCCAGGGTTATCTCACAGGGTTATACCAGGACGGGTTCCCTAAGCAAGCGCTTAGAAACCGCTCGGTGATTTGCGCTATATAAATTCCTGTACATTTACATTTACATTTACATTTAGTGGTCCCCATGCTTCTTTTTCTGCACATCGCTTATCCAAATTTTCAAACCAATGATATTACACTGTGGGTTTAGATATCTGACTCAGCTCATGCACCTGCTGCAAATGTCTCCTGGCGTGCTTGCCAACACACTGTCAAGATCCACAGTACTTAGGGCCTCATTTACAATATTTTGCTGCACAGCTGTGCAACAAGCCTTCCTGCTGTGCTGCCATGCATCAAAATAAAAGGGCAGGAATGCGCTGTCTCTAAAAGTTACAGCGCATTCTTGTCCTTCTCCCCTGCACGGCACACAAATAGCAGCCGTGTGCCAGCGCAGACACCCTTGCGTCATTTTGCAAGGGTGCCTGTGCTGGGGGGATTATTGTTTTTGTGCAGGAAGAGACACCTTCCTGCACAAAAACAATCATTAAAGGCATTTTCCTCTTTCTATGCGTGCTGCAGAATGCAGCACACATGGAAAGAGGAAAAAACGAGGAGAAATAAAAGTATTTCTCCTTGTTGCAACTCCTTATGCCATTTCCTGGTTTACAAATTTTTGTAAATCTGGGAATGCGTCATGTTCCATGGGTGTTGCGTGGGAACACCATCAGCAACACCCATGGAACGCCCCTTTCAAGCAAAGTTATGCGTGAAAGGGAAACATATTTACAAGGTTATAAAAAGTCACGCAGGGTGACTTTATATGGCCTTCTAAATATGGGGAAGGCCATTCCGCTGCTGGTGCGTCAATGAAAGAGACACACCAGCAGCGCAAGGGGCTTGTAAATAAGCTTCTTAATATTTAAAATGAGTGCCAGTGCCCAAAGTTTTTCTCTGAAGCCTGCTGCTGGTGCTGCCAAATGCTGGGATAGTTGAATACCAAGTTTGATTTATCTTAGTTCCACCTCTTGCCTCTTTCGGTCGCCACCATACACTCCCTTTACCTTTATCTCAATTTTGCAGGTTCTTTTTGGTCCCAATTTTCTCAATTTGTTAATGCTTTTTGGTCATTGCTTTCCCTTTATCCTACCCCACACCCCTCCTTTTCTGCCTTTCTCTTTTTTGTTCTCGGTCAAATTCTGATAATACAAATTAGTCCCAGTGCTTAAAAATGACTGCAACTACCGGCTCAGATTAAGCACTGAATTGATCCATCATTTTGTTTAAAAATTTGCACCATTAAGATTAAACCTGTTATATACAAATCAGGAGATAGTACTGTAAAATGTTTTAGTTTGCACTCTATTGATGATTAACATCATCTGTGTTCTTCTTCAGGGTTTGCTCTTATTCACTGAGTAAATGATGGATTCAGCCGAGTTCCGAAAGAGGGGAAGGGAAATGGTGGATTACATTGCGGATTACCTGGAGGAGATTGAAAAGAGGCAGGTGTATCCTGGAGTGAATCCAGGGTATCTGAGACCCATGATTCCTGCATCCGCCCCCGAGGACCCTGAGACATTCGAAGATGTCATGAAAGATGTTGAGAGGGTTATTATGCCTGGAGTAAGTTGACACGTGTTTAAAATATGTACATTAAGAAGTTGTTTACTTCAGGCTTTCTTCTCTATTGAAGGTTTTTCATGTCAGTTTTGAAACCATAGACATGTGTTTAGAAAACAAATGGTAATTGACTGAATGCGAATGGCAAAACCTGCACACAAATATCAAATAAATCTGATCATACAAGCAGATTACCCAAATGTTCATCAGTCAGAATGTCACAGGTTTATGGAGAAACAAGTGCAAGCTCATGATGTGTCTGAAACATAACATTTGCCAACTTCCATAGGACTTGGTGGGAGGAAAAGACGATTGTGCGGTTTTGCAAACAGTCAGCGTGTAGAAGGATAACGTTTTGGCACTATCCCTGCTTGTTTAAAACCCACCTGCATGTGAATGTATGTGATGCCCTGCATCTCTGAGAGCATTTATAAAATAATGTTTACATCTGATTAATGAATAATGTGCACTGTATGCTTGGGTTATAGGAACATCTTAATTATGTCTGAATCCTACTATACCGTAGTTTTAAATAGCGCTGAGTGATGCAGTTTTGTCAATTTGTAATGCTTTAAATAACAAGTTTTGCTAGTACCCAACTCATTGGTGCTGCATTTTTTGACCTTGGAAGGATGATTGACTGAGGCAGGACTGAGTCAGCCAGATACTATTCAGATATGTGATTGCAATATGCACGGTCAAGCCAACATCAGATTGCGAATCCACTGAGCTAATTTAGATGTTTCTTTGAAAGACAGGGTCTTTTCTTTCATTTCACTGAAGAGTGATATTCCCCAGCTCACTTTGGACATCCCATGCCTTGTCTCTCAAAGTGTGTGTAGTTATTGACAAAGAGCCGCAGAGACTCTATGTATAATATCTTCATATATGTGAGGAAGGGGTGTAAATGTCCTTCGTATTCCTTTGAAGTCTTAGAGAACTGGTGTAATGTTGCACCCTGTTTCACACCAATTGTGGACCAAAAACAAAGGGCCAGATTCCATGCAACACAGCAAAGCAGCTTTCTGAGTGGGAGAGAAAACAAATGCGCCATATCTACTAAGATATGGTGCTCTTCTGCACCGTGGTGCATGCATATCTAAGTTACAGGCAGGATTATTTTAGTGCAAGGATACTTTCCTTAAAAAAACACAGTCCTCAGAGGCCTATTCCCGCAGCACACATCAAAAGAAGATGTATCAAGGAGAAATAAAGATAATTTTCCTTGTTATGTCCATGTCAGGTAAGCACACTATTTTTGCGCAAAGCTAAGTTTACATGTCTTTGTAAATCTGGGCTGTGTCAAAATACATGGGTGGATGCATGAGAATGCCCATGCTTCACCCATGTAAGGCGTACCCCACGCAAAGTAAGACAAGATAGCACAATGTTCTGTGTTGCATTTCTTTGTATTTACTAAGCCACGCTGTAGTAAATGTCAAAAAGGATTTTGCGTCGGGATAAGGGTCAGGTTAATCATGGATCCTAGAGTAATATGTACTTGTTCACAATAAGCCTGCAGTTTAGGACATGTCCATTTTTTTTTTGTAAATATCTTTTTATTGCAGCAATGATGGATAATTACACAGTACAATTTATGCCATTCCCCTTGATGTTCAGTGTGAGTTCCGCTCCCACTCCCCAGTATCACACAGCCATTCAGCTCGCACCCCGGAGGTCGAGCGGCGAAGTCGTAGGTACCTAGGAAACTGCGTTAGAACATTCTGTGCGTGGCTACAGCCAACAAGTGGATGGGAAACGGCAACGCTGCTTTTCGGACCTAACACCCCCTCTCCTCTATCCCAAGTCCAGTTGAGGCCAAGAGTTCCTGTGCAACTCCCTTGAACATACCCCCCTCCCCTTCCCCTAAACTCCCTCAACTTTTCCTACCCCGCCATCCCCGTCCAGGATTCCCCCCCCCCAACTTTCCCTGCCCCCTACCCAGCCCCCCCACCCCCCCAGGCGTGCCAGAGTATCACCTAATTGAACTCTCAACCTTGTCACCAAGATCAGACCCGAAGAGGACATGTCCATGTGAGGTGTGTGAAATCAGCATGTGGGGCGGAGCATTTCTGGCAGTTGTGTGGTCTGGACGGATCTAGTCTGTGCGCCACAGAGGGGGTTAAATAAATGCGGCCTAAGAACTTGAAATGGAGAAGTTTGTGCCTAATGTTAAGGGAGACCTCCTTCGTCACTTCGCAGTACACTTACTATCTGGGGCCATATTACATATTACGCACATTTTCCTGTTAGCATCGGGCGCACGTTTCATAAGGTGAGCCCAGCACTAACCAGGTAAATGTGCCAAATTATAGTGAATGCGCTGTCCCCAGGGCAGCTGCAAACTCACGCTACCCTAGGGGCAATGCATTCAGGTAAAAAACAGAGCGGCTGCTTTAACTCTTTTGGCGCTTATGACGAGTTCAGCTCGTCATAAGGCACAGTGGAGCTGTGATCATGACAAGCCGAGCTCGTCATAACTGCTGTGGAACGCCCACGCGGGGATGATTCCCCTCCAGTGTGGGGCGTTCCATTGAGTGGGCTGAGTCATGATGAGCTCAGCTCATAATGAGCACAGCTCCACTGTGCCTCATGACGAGCTGAGCTCGTCATGAGTACCGCGGCAATGAGCCCGGCCCCCCTTCCCCCGCACCACGGGGGAATTAGCCCTGTAGCGAAGGGGTTAAAGCTGCTCCTTGTTTCACTGTGCAGACAGCAACCTGTCTGCATATTGAAGGGGAACTAGAGGTCCCCTTGCAGCAGGGTGCAGTGAGTAACTGCACCCACCTGCAGGGGGATGGCTGGTGGAGTCCAATGGACTACTTTTCCCCCTCCATAGGGCTGCCATCACGGGGTGCACTGACAGCATAGGAAGAGGTAGACAGACACAGCATTGGCTGTGGTTAAAATGTGCATTCTGAGTTGGTGGGGACCAGTCCCCACCCACGCTGATAAGACTTGGCTCTATGGCAGGGCAACAGCAACACTAAATTAAAAAATAACTTAGCATTTATCTGATAAGTCTCAGATATATGAGGCTTTATAGTCTCCCTTTTTATCATCCTAATCTTAGGGCATAAACTGCTCCGTTACTCTGAATATGGTGCTTGCTAAATATTAGGAAATTGTCAACTGGAACATGTACAGTACCTACTTCTTTATACACCACTGACAAAAAGCACACTAACTCCATAACTGGCTGTTTAGGGGACCTTGCTTTAGCCCTCCTTCGAGACTATGGAACTTTTCCAAATAATACTTAGCTGACTACTCTATATTAGGTAATATATTACCTTAGTTTTTAAAATTATGTTTGTATTTTCAATATTACTGCCTGGAGTGCGGGCTTTTATACGGCGTCCATATATTTGTTTATTTCCTCCCCTTCTCCCCTTTTTTCATTTTACTTGTTCTTCTGTAATGGAAAGTAAACATGCATCATTGCAATAAATCGAATAATGATAAAAATAACAACAACAAAAATAAATAACTTTACATATCGTTGAAGATGACTCATAAACGTACTCCTGCTGAATGTGGTGCAACAGTGATATTCAATCAACAATTAGCCACTCAGTCCTTTCTGCCAAGTCCTAAAGGCCCAAAATGGTGGGCAATGACTTGACTTTGGCATTGACCGATAAGTGAACTCATGGCTCCCTCCACCTCTGTGGACAGTGTTCCGTTTCCCAGCTGGTGACTGTGGCAGACAGACCAAGGCCACTGGTGATAGGGTTGGATAAACATAGGCACAGGTGAGCAGCCCTGGGTAAACAGTGACACTGGCATATAGAGAAATTGCAGCAAGTGCAAAGGGCAGATGGGAAGTCTTCCGCAGCGGTAGGCGGAGAGGGAGGTGGGTTGGCAACAGAATGTGGGCGGGGGCACAATGTTCAAATCCAATGAGGGAGCACATAGATAAGGAAATGGGGGGCACAAAAAAAAGGAAATGCACTAGGGGGTTCCCTAGTGAACCATTAGTACATACACTATAATTTATGGAGGAATAGGGGAATCAGCAGGTAAACTCTATTAGGAGATTGTAGAAAAGACTGATGCTGGAGGACAAAGACAAGCAGTAGGCTAACTCAAACACTTAATGCAGACTCTTCAAGTTCAGCTAGTACCGGTCAAAAGTTCCAAAACAAACACACATGTTTCCCAGTCCTTTTCCATACTGCAGAACATCAGGTTGCGCATGTCCAGGACATTTATCCATAGGAAACATTAATTGCACATACTCCCAATTTTCTAAAAGCATATAGTAATTTCATTGTGCCACAGGGCTATGCCCTTCTTTAACTTAATTGAGAAGTACTAGGAGTGGTCTCTGTCAGGGACACTGCACACCCAAAGTGAAATAACACTCTCTCTCTCTCTCCCCCCCCCTTTAGTGTGGGAACACAAATCCTTGTGACTTTCGACCCCAAAAACTATGCTCTGACTTAGGCTCTGTACACACCCCAAAGAATTGTACTGTACTGCTTACTTGTTAGAACATGAACCCTTCCAGTTCAAAAGCGATTTTATTGGAAAAAATATATCAACAATACAAATAAAATGAAAACATCATATGATAAATACGTGGTATATAATATAACAATTGTATAACCATTGAAACAAGTATGGTTCAAAGAAAGAAACATTATAAAGTATCATGCGGGAATAGAGAAATATCAACATACAAACGAAATTGCATCATGTAGGAAATATACAAGTACAATAAAAAGAATATAATACAAGTTAAAATAGAGCATGAAATAATAACTTAGATCAATGTCATGGAGGTTTAGTTACTTCTTGTTGTGCAGGAGACAAACGCAGAGAGCGACTTGCAACTTGATGTCAATAAAGAGCGTGACAGGTGACTATAAATGCATACGCTTGGATGCCATATGTAATGGGTAATCAAAAGATGTGTCTAGTCTATGATTATAACAAACCGCATACCACCATGCCTGGAATGATATTTTAGTAAAATCCTTCCAGTTTTGGTTGATTTGCTGAAAAGCTACTGCCAGCAGTAAATCTATGATTTTAACATTAGACTCGTAATTTTCCCAAATGGGGGATAAGCTACCTAAGAAAATATGTAAGGGGGTAAAAGGGTAATTAGTTTTGAAGATGGAGTTTATTTGAGCCCACACTTTAGTCCAAAAATCCTGAACAGGATTGCATGTGAAAAGCATATGAAAATGGCCCACCTGTGGTGTCGAACTGGACCAACATAGATCTGGGATATGAGCATGTCTAGCATGGAATATGAGTGGAGAGAGTAAGAGTCTGTTATAAATGAAAAAGAGTGTTTGTATGGTATTAGCCGCTCTCGAAGGTTTGCGGATTTTAAGCCAAATTCTACCCCAAAAGTCTATCGACCAGGAAGTTCCTAAATCAGTTTCCCATGCTAATTCTACCTTAGTTTTATCTCTTGGACGAGAGGAAGTGTGTAAAAACGTGTAAAGAAAGGATGCCCTGGAAGCATTAAGAACAAGAATCCTATGTTTATCCATATGCATGAGCTCCTATGTATCAGTTGGTAGAACTAACGCAAATTTTGAGTTGGCATTTTGAATAGCTTCGGATAAGGGGGAAAATTTGGATTTAAAGAGAGAGGCAAGGTGAATAAAGATCTGGCCTTTTCAAAAGATATTAGATGATCTTGATCATACAGTTGATGGACCCATATTATACCTCTCTGCCTCCAGGCTTTCCAGAAAACAGGTTTATTGTTAATTAAAATGTTCTTGTTATACCAAATAGGTGAGGCAGAAAATGAAGTTAAAGTAGCGGGTGGTATTATCTTGGAAGTATGTTTGATTATGGGAGTAGAAACGGATTGTGGTGTACGTGTAAAGGATACGAATTCTTGAAATGAGAAAGGTGAAAGAAAAGATTTCTCAAACAAGGCCCATTTAGGGAGATACGTAGCAGGATCAGAAAGCCACTTTGATGCGTGGTGTAAAATAAATGATTTGTGATAAGTAGGAAGATCAGGAAAATTCACCCCTCCCTTGAGCGAATCAGTTTTGAAACAGACATACGTGCTTTTTTAGTACTCCATAGAAAGAATGACAAAATGCAAGTAAGCTTCTTGAAATACTTAGAAGGAATAGTGAGTGGAATGTTAGAAATCCTATATAAGACTGTGGGTGAGAGCATCATTTTAATAGTGTCCAAACGGCCCCCCCAAGATAAATAAAGAGGGTGCCATTTTGATGTTAAGGACGACAATTTTTGAATGCAGTTGTCCATACAACGGAAGATTGTTTCAGAAATGGTCGGGAAGAAGTGTAAACCTAAATATTTAATGTATTGGGGACTCCAAGTGAAACCTGAGGAGTTAAAATCAGCACTAAGAGTGAACTTGGTGAGTGGTAAAATCTCACATTTATCTTTATTTAATTTATAACCAAAAACAAATGCAAAGGATTGGACTTCTGCCAAAAAAGCAGGAAGAAAAACCTGTGGACGGGATAAAAACATAAGAACATCGTCAGCATATGCTGCCATCTTAACAGTAGTGTCTTTAAAGGTGAATCTGTGAATATCGGCGTTTTGGCAAATTCGTAATAAAAAAGGTTCCAAAGCAAGGTTAAAAAGAAAAGGAGAAAGTGGACATCCTTTCCTGACACCTCTGTGTAAGGAAAATAGGAAGAGAGGTCGCCATTTGCTGACACAGCTGCTCTAGGATTAGAATATAGAAGAGAGATTAAAGTGATGATATTCGGGCCAAAACCAAACCAGCGAAGAACACATTTTTCATGTCTCGTTTACCTTGTTCCAGTCTTTTTAATACCATCGAATACTTGAACAAGTACTGGTCTTGGGCCCTTCCGGTCGGAATTATCACCGGAAGAGCGGTGAGCACTCCTCTTTATTTTTCTAATTTTGATTAATAAATAGCTCACCAGGCCTTCTAGTTTATTCATTGAATATTCTAACATTAGAGTTTTTCTCAACCTTAGTCACTTAATATGCCTCTTTCCCCTTTTTCTCTCCCCCTTTTTTTTATGTTATCTCTTGATAATATAGACCGTTTGGCTTAAGTACAGCCACCTAGAGGTATGTGTTGGAATATATATACATCTATTCATGGTTCACACTCTTGACGCATGTCACTTAGTTCACCAATAGGAGAGCTTATCCTTACAATTCGTTGTTCTCATTTCAAAATCACTGAACACCGCGTACATGCTGTTCACAAATCTGCAGGTGTGCATACATGCATGACGTGTTGAGGTAGCACAAGTGGCGGATTTAGTATCACCACGTATGCATGATGAACACAGTATGATCACAGGCTCTAGTCATTCTCCCTTTTTTTGTTCACTACACTAAAGGATGTCTTCCACATACCTTCTCAGGTTTGTTGATCCTTGCATGTCAAGATTTTGCTTGATACTTGTCTCTGACGCCGGTTATGATTTGAACAAGATTGTTCTTATCCGTTTGTACATGTATATTGTCCAAAAAAGCCCTTTTTTCTATATTATTTCCAGCCCTGAAGAATCGCGAGATGCGATGAAACACGTGTCGGCTGGTTGTTGTCAAGCTTTGATAATTAAACAAGGACACCAAGACTCTCCTTTGTCATCATATTTTACTTGTTTTCACCATCTAATTGATTTCTTTTGTGCTCTAAAGTTGTTCCTCTGCAAAAAATAATTTGTTGCTGTAACCTTTCAGAATTTATACATTGACCTACGTCTATAATTTTACTCAGTGTGTGCATGAGGTACGTCTATTCACACAAAAAAGATAGGACCATTCAACTCTATCGAATGCTTTTTCAGTATTTAACGCTATGGCTGCTAGAGGGTGAGAGGACTGCGAGGCCTTAGACAAAATATGAAAAAATAAACGGGTATTGTCCGTGATGGGATGTCCTTTGACAAATCCGGATTGTTCTGCCCCTAGCAAATCAGCTAAATGAGATTCTAAACGCAAAGCTAAAGCTTTTGAAAATATCTTATAGTCAATATTTACTAAGGAAATAGGGTGATAATTTTTACAGTGTTGTGGATCCTTACCTTCTTCAGGGATAAGACAAATAAGGGCATCTGCAAACGAGCCAGAAGATTGACCCGACTGCATGAAATCAGAGAGAAGGATACATACTTTAGGGATGAGTAAATTTGAAAAGTAAGTGAAGACCTCTACAGTAAACCCATCTGGGCCAGGAGCCTTGTCTTTCTTAAGTGTCTGCAAGGCTTTCAAGAGTTCTCTCTGTGAGAGATCGGTTTCTAATGGCGAGGAATCCAGATTAATAGGAGGGGTATATTGTATTGAAGAGAAAACTGGGGGACGTCATGGTCAGAAGAGGAAGTTTCAGATGTATAAAGTGATTTATATAAGTGAAGAAATTCAGTCAATATCTCTTCATCCCTAAACTTCAATTGAGCATCTCGACCAAAAACAGATTCAATTTTGAGTTTATTTCGTTTGACCTTTAAATAATTAGCTAGTAATTTACCTCCTTTATTCCGGCCTCCGTAATATTTGGCACTAGATGTGAGCAGAATATTGGAAGTAGTATTGGTGGTATCCTGATTCAACTGAAATTTGGCTTTAAGAAGGTCAGATAAGCAGTCCTTAGATTTGGAGGAATAATAGGAGTGTCCTAATGCTTTAATTTTGGTTAAAAGAGCTTTGGTGATATGTTGTGCTTTTCAACGTTTATTGGAAACATATCTGAGAATGAAATCTCTAGCTGAGGCCTTAAATGAATCCCAAACCACAGGAAAAGATATAGTACCTTTGTGATTAAAGAATAAAAAAATCGTGAAAAAAAGAGGTAAAAGATGATGTAAAAACTGGATCTAAAAGCAGAAAGTTATTGAAACGCCATTTACAAGCTAATTTAGGTTTGCTTAAGACATCAAGATGCATGGAAACTGGTACATGGTCAGATATCGGCCCTCACAAGTGACTGAGCTACATTATGAGAGATAAAAAAAATAATCTAATCTGGACTGGGTGTGGTGCAGTGGGGAGTAGAAGGAATATTCCCTTACTGTAGGATTACAGAGTCGCCAAGCGTCTATCAGTTTGTGTTGTTTTACTATTTGTGTGAGAGATCTATGAGGGATAAAAGAAGATGAGGAATGACGATCAATAAAGGGATCAAAGGTTTCATTACAGTCACCTGCAAGAATAAAGTTATCATCGTAGCATTGTGTAATGTGTGAAGCTAGAGATTTCCAAAAGGAGGGGTCACCTGCTGTAGGCGCGCATATGTTCAACAAGGAGAGTGGGATGTTATCTATCAAAAATTTAACAAATATCCATCTGCCATTTGGGTCAGAACAATGGGAAAGTACCTTAATGGGAAGGGATTTGCGAAAAAGAATAAGAACACTGTTACGTTTGCCATCCCCTGGAGAAAAGAACACTTCGTTTACCCAACTTCTCTTTAACCTTGCAGATTTTTCAGATGATGAATCGGACTCTTGTACACAAGCAATATCTGCATCCAATTTGGCCTAGTGAGTTAAAACCCTTTGTCTCTTAATGGGCGAATGTAAACCCCTGACATTCCATGAAACAATTTTTAAAGGCATATAGGAAAACTGTAACACATTGATGAATGCAAGGAAATATAACATTTTGAACATGTAGAACCATTTTTAGCAATGAACCAATAAAATGTAAATAAAGATAATGAAAATAAAGGAGAAAAGAGAAGAAGAAAGAGGGAATAATGTAGAAAAATCATGTAATTAGCAATAGGAGAGAAGGTAGAGGTAGTGAAAAATGCTGGAAGAAGCCAAGGAAAGAGAAGAAGTAGAAATGAAAAGGAGAACCAAATATGCAGAAAGGGAGAAGATGAAGAAACAAGAGACTTACAACAAATCCAAGACATACGAGGGGTGGAGGGATGGAAGGCCACAACGAATGATGATGCGCTCAGGACCCATGAGGGAGGACGGAGGAGAGAACACACAACCAGCAAGCTGTAAGAACACGAGGGAAAGGACGAAGGACGCTGGAGTAATCTGTGAATGGAAGAGAAAAAATATCAAACAGATACAATAAACAATAAAAGAAAATAGGTTACTTAGCATCTTAAAACTTAGTACTCTATGAATGGACAATGACCAGAATGTAGAGGGGAAAAAAAAGAACATGTGAGACAAAGATACAGATAGATGCAAACAATCATTTGGAACGTGATGACAAAGCTGTTTCCATCGGATGAGCCTGAAACGAGTATAGGAAGCTTTTGAGTTGCATTGGATCTTCATAAGTATTAATTTTGTTATTTATAGTCACCATAAAGAGGCAGGGATGGAAAAGACCATAGCGTGCCCCTATCAAACGTAACTTGGGCCTTAGTGACAGGAATTCTTTACGACGATCTGCCGTTGATTTGGCATAGTCTTGCATGAAAAATAAGGAGTTACCAGACCAAGTGATTCTGTTTAGTGCTCTAGCTGAAGATAAAACCTTCAACAAATCAGTGTACTCTAGAAAGTATATGATCACCCCTCTTGGTTTCCTGTTAGAAGGTGATGATGGTGCAGACATCCTTGAACCTAAAGGATGAGCCCTTTGAATATTGAGAATAGAGCTTTCTGGGAGTTTGAGAAGTTGCGGGAGAAATGACTTAAAAAAAGTGATAGAGTCAGAACCCTCCGTCTATTTAGGCAGACCGTAAATGTGAAGGTTATTCCTTCTATTTCTATTCTCAAAATTTTCAACTTGCTTATGAAGCATCAGTACTTGAGAAGAAAGGGACTCCACTTTGGATGTAGAAGAGGACAAAGAGTCAACGTTTTGTTCCAATGTAGTGACACGCTCTTCCATATTAGACCACTTGTCGGTGAGGACCTAAAGTGCTGAGTTAGTCTCTTCAATAAACGGCCATAGAGCTTGGATTTTTTCCAACAGTAAATCCATAGTGACCGAAGAATTTTATTTCGTAGGAAACGGAGGATCTTTCTTTGATCTCTTGGAAGATGACTTCGTAATAATAGAAGAAGCAGCATTTGCCAATGTTGTAGTTGTTGAAGTTTTGGATGAAGTGCTAGCAGAATCATCCATTGCTAGGCACTGATAACGTGAACTAGTTTGAAGCAAAAACTCACGTTGCACAGACTTGGACTGAGATAGAGTCTTCAGCTGCTTTCCCATAAAGAAGGCAAAGTGAGAACCTGAAAGGCAAAAAAGTTAACAGTAGCAAACGACTGATGACATTGAGTCCTTGAATTGCATAAAACTTAATCTAGGAAGGCACAATAATATGTAATGTAATGTAACAGGTGTGCTATATAGGAATACTTTCAAAGTCAAGTAATATAGTACATGTACAAAAGTATAGAATAAGCGCTACCTGAATAAGAAGTATTCAACGATTGAACAACTGGACCCTTCCTAAGTCAGAATATCAACTGACCACTTAGAGAAAATGTTATATAAACGCTCCACTAATGGTCGTTCAAGGAGAAATTGTACACATATCAAATTGGAAAGGAGGTGAGTCTATATAAGACCATTACCACATCAATAACAGGCCTCCTGGAAAGCCACTGTAGTTTGTAAATACAAAAAGCAAAGAGCATGTGCTGTGGAAGTAAAGAACAATCAACAAATAAGGTAACATGTGCTCATTCAAACAATAGTACTGATTGACTGCATAGTGGAGGCAAAATAGAGTTGAAATAAGAAGGGATGCAAGGCAAACTGTCAAATTCATGCATAAAACACCACAAAACACTTCAGAAATGGAAACAGTTGCCTCAATTCTCAATATAACTTGTGAAAGGTTATTTAAATAATATGCTTTTAAATTGTAAGGAGAGCATAAAAATGTTGTGATGCAGAAGAGGTTCCATCCACAATGGAAGAAAGATGAGGGCAAAAATGGCGAACAAAGTCTCAGTAAAATTCTGATATGTTCTGTTTGTGAGAAGAGAAAGTCTTTCAGACCTTGAAAATGCTTTTAATATAAACCTCCTTAATAGGCTTGGAGAGCGCACAAATTATTCGTGAAAGGGGCAAGATTCGTGAAAGGCATCACAATGGAGGAGTCTTTCCAGCAAATATCACAACATTAAAATTGTTGTTGAATCCAATAGGTCAAAAGCTTCATAAGAGGCATTTTATTAAGACGAGTGAGCAGCCATTTGTATTATGCAGGAGAAAGTGAATGTATAGCATTGGGAAGAGGCTCCGTCGGTGGCTTGGAAGTTGAAAAATCTTAAAAGCAGGCAAAGGCTCAACAGAAATAAAAATGCACTCAGCTCAAAAGCGCGAAACCTTATCTGTGCAGTTTGGACTTTAGGGTAAAAACCCTTCGATAAGCATTGAAGGCTGTAATTGCTTTTTGTGGGCAGGCATTAGGTTCAGCCACCTAGAAACTGCATAGGAAGCAACTCCGTCAGCTGGAAAGTGAAATGGCGGCTCACCTTTCCTGCCCCATGCCGCCGTTCAGAAAGGGGACAGAGGAAGAGTATTAAAGCTGAAAAAGGCCCATGAAAGAGAATTGGGGCATGTTAATGAGCCACACAACTCGTCCTTGCTATGCTCACCGCATATTTGACAAGACGAGGGTCGCGTCTGAGGCAGCCGTTCTGTTAGTGGTGCGCTCAAAATGGTGGGCGCAACCGCCATGAATCCGCGCCGGCACTGCTTCAGTAAATACGAATAATGTCAGACCTGGCAAGGACTGGAAAATAACTTCCTCGAAGGCTTCGCATCCTCACGCTCCAAAGCCCTCAATATGGGAACGATACAGGCAGGGATAATGCTGCATAGACCCGCTCTCGTCTTCCTCAGCTCCGGAGACTCACAGATACGCTGTCATCATCGTCGGAAGCAAGCCACGCCCCCCAGAATATGAACCCTTTGTCACTTTTTGCAACAAAACGGCACCTCTCCCAAAGATAAACGTGATAATTTAGATTGTAGGGCACATGCTCTCTGTAAGGGACAAGTGTTGCAAGTGTAACATCACACATTAGCTTCCATTCATTCCCTACTCCTAGTGTTGAAGCTAGCAGCTGCCAGGACTTCTCCTTGTACTAGCTTGTTGACAGTCAGTATGCTTTACATGCATATGCACAAAGGCAAACAGAGTTTAGTGGATGAATTTTAAACTTTACTGGCCAAATCAACAAAGTTAAATACATAATTACACCCAGAAAAGGTTAAGCACTGCAGAGCAAACACGGAATCATTAGCAGTGATTGACCACTGCTGTGGACCAACTCGCAAACGTGGGCAAACTAAGAAACTAGGGGCCAGATGTACAACGCTAATTTGAAGTCGCAAATAGCCTGATTCACAGAACCTGGCTGTTTGCGACAGCAAAACAGCATCTGTAAATGTACAGAGGCTCAATTTGTTATACCTTACAGTAACCAGCTACCTGGTCACATTCAGAAGATAGCCGGTATGTGGGGTTGGCAGGTAACCCTATGTTAGCCAATGTGGTTAATAGCACTTACACCGCAAACTTGGAAAATATATGTCCTACTTGATAATATACATATACCTGCCTTATGGCTCCATAGGCCTTCCTTAGGGAAGACACATCAATTGCTAAGGGAAGTGTGGGCTTTGCCCTAGTTTAAATGGCAAATTCGAACTAACTGTGTTACCACTGCACTTCCAGTCTGCAGTGGCAGGCTGGGACCCATGCTTGTACATTGTCACACACAGTGTAGCACAAGCAGTGACACAGCTCTGGGTGGACACTATGCCTTACATGCCCTAGGTACGCCGGGTACAATATTAGGGACTTATAAGTAAGTCAGCCCTTGCCAATTATGGATAGCTAGTTTGAAATACACTTTGTATGGGTTTGAACACTGACACTGAGGTTTGGTTACCTGGCCTCCATGCACTCTCAGTCCATAAACCATCAGCATCAGTCTAAAAATGTATGGGTGAACATGCAAAAAAGGCATTTCCAGACAGTACTCTTTCTAGCACCTTTATCTCTTTATTTACAAGAAAAGCCATAAGGCCACCTCTCACAGCAGTCCATACTATAACCAGGAAAACCAGTGTTTTTGCATCCTCTCAAGGATGCACAGTGTGTCAGACTAAGAGATTGCTCCAAATACTATCAATGCAGACTCCTCTTCCTGTCCCACTCTGCATCAAAGAGGTACACACCAAGCACTCTTCATCTCTTAAATACAGTTACCCTACCAGCGATACAAGGGCAACATGTGAAGAATTGTACACCAAATCATCTCACCATCTGCTGCCACGGTTTCGGCACTTCCATTATCCTCTCCCATAGTCACAGACCACGGAAGCCAATTCTGCTTCTCTCCCATACACCCACCCATGGTAGATCCACATGGGCCCCAAAGAACATGCACTTTAAAATGACCTTGCAGAGCTAGGCAGAACAGAAAGTAAGTCTTGCCCAATATCCGTGTGTGCTCTGTGTCAAACATTACGTAGTCTTTGTTACTCACTAAATTTGTTTAAATAGAATAACAGTGTATAATAAGGATTGTTATTACAAAACGATCATTTTTTAGACACAATATTGTTGAAAAAATAACGAGTGGGCAAAATATTGTGTCAAGATTATCTGGGACAAAAATACTGAATGTAAGTTCCTACATGTAAGCAATGATTTACTATAAATGTACCTTGACTATATGTTTATCTACATGGTATATAGATATGGAGTTAAGAATTGTAAATCTATACTTACCTATTACCTTCTCGATATTTCGGTCCTCAATATTTTTGACACATTAATATGTCCATACAATATTTTTATTTTTGATATTCTATCAGTGATCCAGACTATCACAGGGGAAACATAAAAAGAAAACTTTGCTTCTAAAATGCCTATATGGATTTGCTCTAAAGTCTAAACTACAATTCTAAATAGCTTTAAGAAATTGAACTATTAGTTAAAGTGGGTGATGACCGACCTTAAACAATAATCACAGTCCCTGTCAAGGTGAAGAAGTAGAGTACTTAAATTAACCTTTCCTCAATGCCCGGTAGCTATTGCACAGAACGGACATGCATGACTTAGAGGCAATATTTTTATGCAGTAGTGAAACCGTAATAATGCCAAAAAACAACACAAGAAAAATCACAAATGGATTTTCAAAAATAGATTTAATTCTAATAAGTAAAAGGACATCAAAATACCAATAATCCAATAAGGAAAACCGGATATAAGAATGGACTGGCCTCGAGATTCCCAGCTCCTTCCCAGCCAATCGGAGTGTGTCTCTCGGGCCATGGCCGCCTCGTCCAATGGCAGCGCGGCTTCCAGGGGGGCGCGGCCGATGATGCGGCCGGTGCTCCAGTCATGTGACGCCACCCTTGCTGCCTTTTCTGGCCCAGTGCAGCCTTCCCCCCTTCCGCGGCGACGCTCCCCAGGCTTCGGGGGCCACGGCGAGGACTTCGGGGCAAGAGATGATTCTTCTTATGTGGGGCCGGGGCTGCGGCGGTGATTTTTGGGCCCAAGGCGCGTTTAGCAGCAGCGCCCCCACCAAACACACACGAGCTCGAGGCACAGGCAGCGGCTCCGATTTCACGGCACCCCGGCCGCAGCGGTGATCCTCAGCAATTATCGCTCTCACCAGCACCGCGCTAGTCCACAAGTCCCGGGGCTGCCGCTGGGATTATGCGACTGCAGCGCGATTATGCACGATTATGCACACAGCGCTTAAGAATCATAACCTGCAGGGGCACAGCAGCAGTTCCTTCAAGTCCCGGGCTGTGGTGGTGACTTTCGCAAATAGCGCTTCATGGGCACAGCAATGGCAGGAGAGCAGTAGGTTATTACAGTCTAGAGCTTGAGGGACACAGTTCCTTCAGTAAAGTGCTTGGAAGTTACAGCGCGCAGGGGGCACAGTTCTATCAGTATAGTGCTTGGTTGGCATGGCACTTTACCTGGTGATCCCCCAGTAGCAGCTGCGCTCACAGGGTACCCAGCGCTTGGAGAGGATGGCGGGTCTCAGGTTCACAGCGCTAGTTGACAGCAGGACTTTAGTTGCAGTTACTTGTTGGCAGTACCTTGGGGGAACAGGTAGGGGTTGAGTTAGCAGGTATAAGAGGCAGGATGGCTTCCTGCAGCACGCTGGAGTTGGTCCCCTGGGTTTCCCCCTCACTGGGCAAGGTCAGCAGGCAGGTGGAGTCCCTGAGCTATCTTGGGTACAGCAGGGCCTAAGCTCAGTCAGTTTCAGTAGTGTAGGTTCCCCCCTAGGCCCAACCGCCTATATTCCGGCAGAGGTTCCCCCAGGTCCAGTGGTGCCCCAACTGACTAGTCAGGTTTCCCTCCTTTCCGCTTATACCCCAAGGTCAGGTGACCCTCCTGTAAAGGCGGCAAAGCATAACTTCTCCCTGGGCTGGAAGGTTCCAGGAACTTCCACATTTTGGTCTCTGGGACAAAAAGGCGGGACGGCAAGGATACAGTATGTTAATGTTAATTAAACTTATAAAGAGCGCGAATACCCTGAGGTGTCTTGGCGCTGGACCAGAGTAGTACCTGAAGATGACAAAAGAAAAACAATGCGACTAGTTTGAGAATAGCCAGGTTTTTAATTGTTTTCTGAAGGAGGAAAGGGGGTTCAGTCCTCTCAAAGATGCAGGGAGAGCATTCCATAGTTTTGCTACACAATAGGCTGTGCTCCGACCTCCCCAGCTAGCAGTTCGGATCTTAGGAACCAGCATTAATCTGGCGTTTGTCGATCTTAGCTGCCTGCCTGGGTGGTACCATGAGAAGAGATGTTTCAGAGGTACCTCTCCTGCCCCATTCAGTGATTTAGGGGCAAGACAGAGTGCCTTAAACTTAGAACGTTGCACCACAGGCAACCAGTGGAGATTCTGTATCTCTTCTTTAATCGATTGGTATTTAGGGATTTTCAGTAGAAGCCTAGCTGCAGCGTTCTGCACCATCTGCAGCTTCTTAAAATGTTGTTTCTGTAACCGAAGATATAAGCCGTTACAGTAGTCCAGCTTAGGTAACACCACAGTGGTCACCACTGTTTTTCTAAGGTCCTGAGGGATAAATGGTAATAACTTTTTAAGTTTCTTCAGCAGATAGAAAGAGACTGAAACTATAGTGTTAATTTGATGTGCATAAGTGAGACCGCTATCTATCAGGACTCCGAGGTTTTTTGCCTTTCTGCACTGGTTCAGGAATCTGTCCCAGTTCAGCTGGCCACTATAGCCCATCCCATTTTGGCTGTAGATTGCCGAAGGTAACTACTTCGGTTTTATCCGAATTGAGTTTTAAACAGTGTCTTCCCATCCAGAGGCTGATTTCCCTCATGCAGCATTGAAACTGTACTGCCGGGGATAAAGTCTTTTTGTAAACCGTAACGACGATGTGTGTATCGTCGGTGTAAGATGTCAATTTGAAGCCAAACTGTTGTATTAAAAGTACAAGTTCGGAGAGATAAACATTGAACAACGTGTGGCTCAACGACGAGCCCTGAGGGACCCCGCAAGGAAGTACATAGGGGGTTGCCTGATAGTGGTCAAGGGAGACTCGCTGCCTTCTATTCTTCAGAAAGGATGATAGTAATGAGAGGGCAAGGTCCCTAATCCCTAGATGTTCAAGGCATGCAATTAAGATGTCGTGGTGCACGGTATCAAAGGCCGCTGATAAATCAAGGAGAATCATAACAGTGGCACCACCATTATCCATCACTGCTCTGATCTCCTCAGTGGCCTTGATGAGAGCTGTCTCCATGCTATACCCAGAATGGAATCCGAACTGGGATGGGTCAAGTAGATCGTTTTCCTGGATGAATTGTGTGAGTTGGCTGTTCATAATTTTCTCAACCATCTTGGTGGGGAAAGGAAGCCTTGCAATCGGCGTTAATTACTAATTGTGGACGGATTTAAATTAGCATTTTTTAGCAGAGGAAGAATGATTGCGTCTTTCCAGTCTGCAGGAAAATTTCCTGATAAAAACATATTGTTAAAAATGTTGGTTAAGATAGGACTTACTTCCCCTGAAATGCTTTTAAGAACTGCCGGGGGACATGGATCCAAAGGGGATCCAGATATGGTATCCTGAATGAGTTTTTCCACAAGCTCATTTGATACCTGTGTGAAAGTCAAGAGCTCATTTTTTCTACGGGACACTACAGTAGGATGTAGCTCAGTTGCCTTATTGGAGGTGGTGGTGAAGATACTATATATATCATTGACTTTATTCCTAAATGCGCTCGCTATGCTATCACATAAAGATTGGCTGTTCTCTGATAGTGGGCTATTGAGTGGAGTTGTAAGGTTCTTCACGACCTGAAACAGTTGTTTTTGCTGAGTTTTTAGATTATTCTATCTGTTTAGTGAAGTAAGTCTTTTTCTCCCTAGCTAGAAGATTTTTGTAATTAGCTAAGGCATGTTTATAACTCTCTTTGTCCTCGTCTTCGTAGTTCACTCTCCAGCGCCTTTCCAGTCTACGACATCTTTGTTTCTGTAGACGCAGAGCTTCCATGAACCAGGGGGCCGAGGGTTGGCAATGATTTCCAGTGCTTTTGCCATTTGACACTGTTGCTGCAAAGGCATTGTTCAGCCAGTCGTTGTAGCTCTCAACTACTTGATCTACCTGTTGACTCATACTCGGGCATGTCTGATTAAGTTGGAGTTCAAGCAGATTAGTATCTATTTTATTCCATGCTTTGAAGATTTATCCCTGATCTCTATTAAAACAGGCTTCTGATATAATTTGGGCAGGGTAGTCAAATAAAATCAAAGAGTGATCAGACCAATCCCTAGGATGTGTATTTTTTACTATCACTACGGTGACTGAGGTAAAAATACCATCCAGGGTGTGCCCTGCCTGGTGTGTGGGTTCATGAACCAGCTGAGTGAGCCCCATTGTATCCATAAATTCAGTGAGCATTAATGTGTCTTTATCTAAAATCAAATCAAGGTGTACATTAAAGTCCCCCAGGATAGTGAACCTTTTTGTCGTAAAGTGGGGTTCCAGCAGTGTGTCTAGATTAGTAACAAAGTTAGTCCTTGACCCCAGAGGGCGGTACAGCAGGGTTCCTCTAAAGGTACTTTTAGAATTTAATTATATCGCAAAATTCAGTCCTTCGCATAAAGGATTAACCACTGATGAGAAGGTGGCTCTAAGGTGTTCGCGATAAATGACGGCAAGACCGCCCCCTCGCT
Organism: Lissotriton vulgaris; assembly: GCF_964263255.1. Classification (NCBI taxonomy): domain Eukaryota; kingdom Metazoa; phylum Chordata; class Amphibia; order Caudata; family Salamandridae; genus Lissotriton; species Lissotriton vulgaris. Next base: position 683,431,659 of record NC_141691.1, read on the forward strand.
TTAAGGGTCTGTCAAATCTTGATGAAGCAAAGCCCTGTGGCACAGCGACCAAAAGATCAGGGTCGGATGATGGTTCTGTCCAAGTTTCTGTGAGAAATAGCATATCCAGGTTATATTGCAAGATGGTGTCTGCAATTTCCACTTTGTGTTTCGCAAGCACAACGCATATGCAAATAGATTAGCTTGGTCATTCCAGCATCTTGGGCCCATGCCTTCCTTCCCCTTAAGCCAGCTAGTGTTTCTGGGATCGATTAAAGGAAATTGGGAATACATATCAGTGCTAGTATCAGTACACAACCTAGGTTGCCCGATAATCTCCTAGGGCTTCCTCAAGGCCTTAAATACATACAAAACATACCTATATTATGACTACAAGCAAAGAATTAGTGGCCGCTAGTGATTTTAGCACAGTATCAATCCAGGCATGGAGCCTATTAACATTCCAACATGCTGCTGTCAGTCTCCCCAGGAGCCCAAAAAGTGCATATGCAGAATGGCAAACTTAGCACTGAAATGTGTTCTTATTGTGCCACTAAAATCAGACGCCTCTTATTCAATACTCTTTTCTCCCCTCCCATATCCTCGTGGTACCACCTTCTTCCACCCAGTTGGGTGTAGAAAGAGATTTCCAATTAAGATTGCTAAAAGGAGAATCAACAACAATGTTCCTAACCAAAGTACTACAAATGACAAAGAACAATTCTGTTTGGCATTCTAGCCCCCCTAACATGTCCCCTCTCATCCAGCATCCAAATTTATCAGTGCTATGCAGGAGAATGTTTCCTCAACTGAGGAAAAACTTGGCATCTTATCTCTCACATAATCAACGGTTTAATTGGGAAAACAGTCCTTGTCCATGCATTAAATATCTTACACTGTGGCATCAGCTGTTCCACACCCCAATGCCTGTCCTCAGTTTGAGAGCATGTATTTGGATCAGATTTTGAAGTATTTGATCTCAAGCATAATCTCTTTCTTTTTAAACTCTTTTGTGAAACAACTCCTGGAAATGGAAGCTGAGCCTCCTTGCATATTTTGCTCAAAAAGGATGAATAAAAAAGGTGCCAGTAAGATTGATACCATGCCCATCAGGCAGGCTGGTACTGTCTAACACGTCTATTATTAATCTCGATCTCAACCTCACCCCCATCTGAAAACCCCAACATTCTCAGATAGCCTGTGTTGCACTTTTTTTTTAATATCTTTCCACTTTTTCTGGTGCTTCTGACTGAGCCTGGCATGACCCTTTTCCTATTCCTCCCCAAGCTGCAATCTTTTCCTAACTTCTAAGTGTTGTTGCTCAAAGACAGAACATAATTCAGTCTAGCCTCTGCTTGCTGAAGGAAGGAAGCCGTAACCTCCCTGAAAGGTTCCGCTTACTTAGAAAGTTTACTCCCAATCTCCTTCTTCACTTCTTTTAAAAAGGGCATTGCTTCAATACAAGGAGAAGAGACCTCGGCTATTGTTAGGTCAAATGGGTGTGTGAGTAGACCTATCATGCCTCTGAAAACCGAAGTGCCACTTCCTACAGTACGATTTCTATTGGGTTCTATCTCAAGTGCTTTCATATTTGCCGATATTCATCACCTAATGCATGTAAAGGACCCCAAGTCTCCCTTCTCTGGGTATCTTGACATTTGAGGTAAGATCAGCTCCTTACAAGACTCATTGGAAGACACTTAACCACCCATACTCTTGCGTAATCATTGCTTCTTAAGCACTAACCCCAATTGAATAGTTGCAATTTTAACTCCTCTGTACCTGTACTACCAGTGAGCTGACAGATTCATTCCCCACCTCACTCAATTAAAATAAAAAATCCGAAGGAGTATCGCATAAGGTACTTAAAGAACGTGGGGAGTGAGGCAGGAGTTTGGGACCTGCAAAACATGAAAGAGGGCCACAAAAGCCATACCAAACTTGGTTTCTGCAGTCTTTCCCCTCAATCGCTTTTCCCCAGATGCTGCTTTTTCCCCTTATGAAGAGAAGAGTTGCGGGCATGAACAACAGTATGCAGGGAGCAGGATAGTGGGTTAGCAACACAGCAACTGCAGCCTACTGTGTGTGTTAAAGTTTCCATAATTAAAGTTCTACAACCTGTTGGGGTGAAACATAACGCTCATATTGGTACTACCACTGCTGAAGTTAAATGTGTCCATATAGATAGTTGAGCTGGGACAGAAATAGGCCCGGGCACACAAATAAAAATGGCCCCCATCCGTGAATCAGATATCTAACAAATTGTCCCATGTTTGCAAATTGGAGCAGTTTTGAACTTGTAAAAACATGCTTTATAGCGTTTTGCAAAATATGGAAGACTGAATGGATTTGAGCTTGCTGCACGCAATGTTTGTTTTAATATCAGGAAACTCAACAGTAAAAACCCACCCACACATTGACCTGTCGGACCAGTCCTTCGGGCATTGCCTGAATGCCTTACCCATATATATATATATATATATATATATATATATATATATATATGAACAAACCAATCTTCAGAAAAAACCACACCTCAGTGGACACGAAGACACGGACCCAATGGTTGCAGGCAAGGAGATTTTATTTAAAACCTCTCCGGTTACGCGTTTCGAGCAACTTGTGCTCTTGGTCACACCTATATATATATATATATTACCTACTGGCGGTCGCCAGTAGGTATATATAGTTAGGATTTTTTCCCTATGGCATTTTTGAAAATTCTATGTCTAATAACTTTGGCGTTTGTGGACGGAATCGGCTGAAATTTTCAGGAAAATGGCACATTTTGTTTCTGAGCAGCTCCTGGAAATTTGGGGGGGGGGGTCGTCAAGGGGGGGCCGAGAAAAAAGGGGGGTCCCAAAACGCGTTTTTCCCATGTTAATTTCCATAGGGCGGTTGGACTCACTTTTAGCCCGAACGGCTGAATGGATTTTCACGAAACTTGGCAAAATTGTAGGGACTGTTAGCCCGATGTACCTTTGCTGGGTCTCAATATATGTGCTCCAGTAGTTTTTGAGAAATTAACGTTCAAAACAAGATATATATCTGTAACAGCGCTCCGGGCAGCGATCCGGTCCGCTTACTTTTCGCGAAACGGAACTTTGCGCGCAGAAAGCTGATTGGCTCTCCGGTGTCTGTCAACATTCTAAACAGTCCGGAGCGGCCGCCATCTTATCTCTCGGTAGGATCGAGAGAGAAGAAGAGGTGAAAAACGAAGGGGGAATTTAATGAAAGGGGGCAAGGTATACCCCTCTTGACCCCCTAGGATTGTTGTTGGGGTTATTAAAGGGTCCCGTGGGGAAAATAAAAAAAAAATGATTTTTCACGGTAGAAGCGCTTCACGGGCCGCGAACTGGGCCGCAAACTGGTAGCGAAACGGGAATTCGCCATTTTGTGCTTCGTTTTAATTGTTTAGAGACAAAAATTATCGCCGCACATTGGCCACAATGCATGAATATCGCTGAAAAGTCAGCGATATTCATGCATTATCCAGCAAATGCTCTTAGCCATGTTATCCACCTTCCATTGGATAACATGGCTAAAAACTGCTCTGTGCGTGAGCTTTTTTTTTTTTTTTTTGCTGCGTGACGTTTGTTAACGTTCGATTCGATGGAAATCAGGAAGTGTTGACCACCATTTTGTCACTGCGAGTAAATATTTTGTTATAAATGAATCCTTATTGAATAACATTGTCTGCGCCATCTTGCGTTTTCGTCCAATGCCACAATTTTGTCGTGCACGGCAGCCATTTTAGATGCCTTGACCAGGGCCACTCTCTGCACGCCGCCGATCCTCAGCATGGCTCCCCACCCTCGCAAGCATCTCCCCCACGCACTGGTCACCCCCGCTCTTTCTCTCATGCATGGGCCATATACTTCCCCCCATCTGCGCTGCTCTTCTCTGAGAATCACACCCTGTGCCCGCCCGACACCTCCCTTTCACCCTATTCACTACCGCACCCTCTGACACTCCTCTTCCTCTGTGTCCGATTGTCCAGGCCGGACCTAGGCTATCACCTAGCCCTGCGGATGCAGTTTATGGCCCCAGCTGTAGAGTATCCAGACATGCCAACCTTCCCGATTCAGGCGTGAGACTACTGATTTCAGTGCTAGTCTCCCGCCTCCCGATTCCTGCAAGCAAAAACCCGGGGGCATATTACCAACAACTAGCGATAATTTTTGTCTCTAACTTGTTTAGAGACAAAAATTATCGCCGCACATCGGCGAATTTTATCGCACATAAACCTCGCTATTAGCAAGGTTTATCGCAAATGCGATAAAAAACGGCCGCAATGCATGAATATCGTTGAAAAGTCAGCGATATTCATGCATTATCCAGCAAATGCTCTTAGCCATGTTATCCACTTCCCATTGGATAACATGGCTAAAACTGCTCAGGGCAGGTGTTAGGTTTTGGAGATATTCGCGCTTAGCGCGAATATCTCCAAAAGTTGTTAATAGGAGATAGCGATGGTTAGGGACTGTTTCCAGTCGCTAAAATCTTGGCACGCCCACTTTGCATGTCATTAGTGATAAATATCACTGATATGCAAAGCGGGGCCCAAGATGGTCGCTATCTCCTTTTAGCTGTCACTAACTGGTGTTAGCGACAGCTTGGTAATAGGGAGATAATTTTATCTCTTTTTTTTTTGGCTTTTAAAGCCAAAAAAGCGGAAATAACCCCCCTTGATAATATGCCCCATGATTTCTCGGGGGTTTGAGCTGACAGGGCTTGGTATTGTGTTACGTGCTAATTCTTCCAGGAAACGTCAGAGGGTCGATGCAGGGGTTCTAGAAGGGGTGATAAACCATTTAAGCCTCATGAACAAGCGCATGGTCTTTTAAAGATTTATGAAGTACTCGGGGCGGCGGTGTGTGTGTGCCCTCTTTCAGGAGCGGGCGGGGGGGGGCACTGCCAGCAACTTGCCAGGCCAGGCAGTGTTCAACACGTGCATCACCCTTTCTCTGCCTGCTATTGCGCTCCATGCTTCGGAAAGGTAAGAAAAAGAACGTGCATTTGAGTTTGAAATGTCCGATCTTGTAGCAGTACACTTGCAAAGCCCACACATGACAATAATCCGATTCAAGGCCCCATTCACCCGATTTTTTAAACATATATAGCACTCCAACAAAGTTAGATTTTAAAACTTTATTAACATTTAACTATAATGAACGGAACAAAAACTGTAAAAACATTTAAACATTTTTCACCCAAAAAAGCAACAATGGTCAGAAGCTGTCTTTTGTGCGAATAGTCCCAAGGCAGCACAACGTGCAGAGTTCTGGACGGCACCCAGGTGATGTCGCCTGGGTGCCGCACTGGTTTTGGTATCCTACAATGCTGCTCCGAAAATTGGCGTGGGGCGTCCCGGGTGGTGCGGGGGGAGGCCTCGTCAGTAGCGGTCTGTTGTGCGAATAGTCCCAAGGCAGCAGAACGCGCTGAGATGTTGATGGCACCCAGGTGATGTCCAGTAAACTGCCGCACTGGTTTTGGTATCCTACAATGCTGCTCCGAAAATTTGCGTGCGGCGGCCCGGGGGGGGGGGGGGCGCGTGGGGGAGGCGGCGTGAATGGGCCTCCCCAGGTGGCGGCCATCCAGCTGAGTTGCGCCCGCTCTTGCGGCTACAGCGTCTCGCTCACCATGTTGTTGAGTTGCTCCCACTCTTGCAGTGCAGCGATAGGCGCCTGCCACATGACTCTTAAAATGGCGGACGGCTCTTCGGTTTTGGGCCTGGTCCACTGAAATGGCTCTGGGACACCTTGGAACTCGGACGCTTGCCTGCTAGGGCTTGGGCTCCATTCTCGAAAAGCGTCCCCTCAGCCGTGAAGATTCTACAAAAGTCTTGGGGGCCCCCGACTCCCGCAGGCTTCCGGTGGGGAGCGGCTGCCATGATTGCTCGCGGAATGACCACGACGGAGCCACGAGATGGTGGTGCTCTCATGCTGACGCCAGCTTCAGTCTGAATGATCCAGAAACAAGGTGGGGCTTTCATCGTTTGGGAAAAAAAAATGTTCTAAACCAATGAAAAGTGTTATTTTTAGGTCATATGACCAAGCCTTCCATCTTTAGGAAACCAAAAGTAAAATGATCCAATGAAAAGTTTTATAAATAAGTCACATGACCTGTTATGCGGCATAGGGCTACAAAAAGCGTAGAAAATCCGTTGGCACGTGAGGCGGCGTCAGTAGCGGACCGATGTGCGAATAGGCCGAAGGCAGCACAACGCGCTGAGATCCGGATGGCACCGAGGTGGTGTCAAGCAAATTGCCGCACTGGTGTGGCCATCCTACAATGCTGCGCCGAAAGACGGCGTGTCCAGCTGAGTTCCGGTCACTCTTGCCGTACAGTGAGTCGAACGTGCCGAGATCCGGATGGCACCGAGGTTGTGTCCAGCAAGTTGCCGCACTGGTGTGGCCATCCTACAATGCTGTGCCGAAAGTCGGCGTGGGGTGCCCCGTTGGCTTATGAGGTGATGTCAGTAGTGGACCGATGTGTGAATAGGTCGGAACCAGCACAAGGCGCCAAGATCCGAATGGCAAGTCCTGGATATTGAGTGCCATAGTTGAGAGTTCTGAGCAGTGCTTGTAAGACTATCTGAAGCTTATTTGCACCTGCTGCAGCTTCACTGTTGCCCAAGGTGGTGTCCAGCAAATTGCTGCAGTGGTGTGGCCATCCTACAATGCTGCGCCGAAAGACGGCGTGTCCAGCTGAGTTCCGGTCACTCTTGCGGTACAGTGAGTCGAACGCGCCGAGATCCGGATGGCACCGAGGTTGTGTCCAGCAAGTTGCCGCACTGGTGTGGCCATCCTACAATGCTGCGCCGAAAGACGGCGTGACCAGCTGAGTTCCGGTCACTCTTGCGGTACAGTGACTCGAACGCTCCGAGATCCGGATGGCACCGAGGTGGTGTCCAGCAAGTTGCCGCACTGGTGTGGCCATCCTACAATGCTGCGCCGAAAGTCAGTGTGGGGTGCCCCGTTGGCTTATGAGGTGATGTCAGTAGTGGACCGATGTGTGAATAGGTCGGAAGCAGCACAAGGCGCCCTGCACAGTTGAGCTTTTTTCAATGCCTGTTTTTTGTTGTTTCCCCTCTATCAAAAAAAAAATATATATATAAAACTGTGCAAAAATACAAAAAAATGTTTAGAAAAGCAGTGCTTGTAAGACTGTCTGAAGCTCTTTTGCACCTGCTGCAGCTTCACTATTGCCCTGGTGTGGACAAAGATCGCCCATGACTTAGGCTGATTGAGAGTTTGTAGAAAAGTGGCTTCAGATTTTACACATATTACTCTTCAACATTCTTCCTAAATGTAACAATGTGAGACTCACTAGGAGAACGGCTGTTTATCTTTCCTTTCAAAATGCTGCCAACAATATTTTCTGAATGGAAGACACCATCTTGTAGCATAAAGGGCCGAAAGGGGTTCTGGTCTGGCCGATTGTTGGTGGAGACATTTTGACTATATCTTGGACCTGCCCGGCCTCGCCCAAAATGGCGCCGGTATAAATGGGACTCGTAACTCCTTGCCCGCAAATGTATATCTAGAAAATTTTATTGTAAGTGACCCTGTCTTATTTTAATTACAAAATGTACGTCCACCGATTCCGCAACTGTTAGACACCTTAGTTCTTGCAACCTAATGGCCCGCTCGTTACGTTCCTCTACAGTGTAAATGTCTCCTCATCATATACGATTTCAGTTTGCTCCGTGGCCGGCCCAGGTGGTTATAGGCCCGTATTTGTATACTGACATTTTCACAATAAAGGTTTTTAAATCAAACACGGTAGTAGTATTTACATTGGTAAAGTTTTTACTTTTAGTCACTGTTTTCGAATCAGTAAAAGGCAAGTGAAATAAAGCAGTCCAATTACATGACGGATAAAAGGTATAATATGTAGGAACGTAGTAAAGATAAATGGTCAAGGGCAGTTGTGTTTTCCACTCCTGCAACATAAAGTGATCGATAAGAATCTGATAATCAGGCGTATCGGCGACTAAGACAGCAGGCCCAGTCTCTTTTACTCAACGGCTCCGTCATGGAACGAAGAAACGCCCTTTTTCTCGAAAAAGGAATATATTTTACTTGCAGGACAGTTGTAAATTTTCCGGGAAAGTACATTAGCCTGGAATATTAAAAAAAATAATGTTCGAAAAAAATAAAAAGCGTAATTTTTAGGTGATATGACCAAGCTTTTCATCATTAAAATAACAAAAGTAAAATGAACCAATGAAAAGTTTTATTAACAAGTCACATGACCTGTTATGCTTACGTTACGCGCTGCGCGCCGCGCCCCGGATCACTTCCGGGTGCGCTAACGCGGCGTGTCATATAACGCATTACGCGACAACGTAGGTCAAGAATATAGTCAAAATGTCTCCACCAACCAGCGTTCGGAACACAACCCCTTTCAGCAGTCCAAAAAGTTCTGTTAAATGACAACAGAGGGGACAGGCAACAAGAACCATCAGTCAAAGAGGGGAGGGCAAGTTCTTCTCTTCCGGGTCATGTTGGGGCGCTACCGGAACTGATCGAATTGGTAGTCTACAGTGTTTCTGGATGTTTCAGACTAAAGCTGGCGTCAGCATGAGAGCACTACCATCTCGTAGCTCCGTCGTGGCCATTCCACGAGCAATCATGGCAGCCGCTCCCCACCAGAAGCCTGCGGGAGTCGGGGGCCCCCAAGACTTTTGTAGAATCTTCACGGCTAAGGGGACGCTTTCGAGAATGGGACCCAAGCCCTATCAGGGAAGCGTCCGAGTTCCAAGGTGTCCCAGGGCCATTTTAGTGGACCAGGCCCAAAACCGAAGAGCCGGCCGCCATTTTGAGAGTCCTGTGGCAGCCGCCTATCGCTGCACCGCAAGAGCGGGAGCAACTTAACTACATGGTGAGCGAGACGCTGTAGTCGCAAGAGCGGGCGGTAAACAGCTGAATGGCGGAAGAGGCACAGTGTAGCAAAAGCGGGCGGAATGGCAACTAAAACGGTAAAGGGGCGCCCCACTACAGCGTGTCTTCAGGTCAAACGGATTGTGGGACAAAGTCCAGAATAGAAGAGTCATCAAAAGGCAAAAAGTTCCGCCGGACCCCGGGAGCCGGCCGCCTATGTCGGGGGCGATCTCAGGCTACACCAGTGCTATAAGACTTGGGGAGGGGGTCGGAGCCAAGCGTCTTCTCCGAGTCCGTGTCATCACACCGCCCCTCGGGGGCCTCCGTCAAGCGGTTTAGGGAGGTACCATATAACATTGTTTTCAAATGCAGTCAGGTCCACAAACGACCCTCACTTACTTTGAGAATAGTGAAGCTGCAGTAGGTGGAAATAAGCTTCAGACAGTCTTACAAGCACTGCTTTTGTAAACATTTTTGGTTTTTTTTGTATTTTTGCACAGTTTTATATTTTTTTTTTGTTTTTGATGGAGGGGAAACAACAAAGCACAGGCATTGAAAAAGGCTCAAACTCAGAACTCTGAACTATGGCACCCAATATCCAGGACTTTCCATCCGGATCTTGGCGCCTTGTGCTGCTTCCGACCTATTCACACATCGGTCCACTACTGACATCATCTTATAAACCAACGTTATGTAAATAGTTATTTAATAAAATGTTTTACCCTGTTTCTTTGCTGGTGTGTTGTCTATATTTTTAATATTTGCATAGGGTTTGTCGTTATTTTGGGCGGGATGGGTGACGGAGCCGAGCTGTCTTGCAGCCCTCATGAAATCAATCAAATGGAGAGACAAGCAGGCAGGACGGATTACAACGGGGGTAAAGGCCTGCGTTAACGACTCTTCACTATCTGCAAAGAGAGAGTACTACTAAGAGAAAAGAGGGGAGGGGGGCAGCGTTCAAAGCACATCAGCGTGCATAAATACGAAAATGTTTTTATCTATTACGTACTTGACATTTTAAAGCTTTTCATATTTGCTATTAAAAAACCAATGAAATTCACAGAAAAAAACATAGGTTATAGTGGATATATAGTTAGGAATTTGCATTTACAAAACCTTGAAAATTCAATGAAAAAACCATTGGTTTTAGGCCATATATAGTTAGGAATTTGCATTTACAAAACCTTGAAAATTCAATGAAAAAACCATTGGTTTTAGGCCATATATAGTTAGGGATTTGCATTTACAAAACCTTATTTTACTCGCATAAAACCATTGAAATTCCATATATAGTTATAAGCGCTAACTATATATCGCGCACCCGCAATCCACTGCTGATGATGTCACATATTACATCATTCATGACATGGTTAGTGACATCACTGATGACATCACTGATGACATCTCAAATGACATCACTGAAAACATCTCATTTGACATGACTGATAACATCACTGATGATATTCATGTGATAATACCATGAACCTCTTCAGACTCTAATATAATCTTAGATGCAATCAGTGTAAACAGACAGTCACAGACTGTCACTCATCCATGGAGTTACTCACACACCTAGTCAGTTATGCCAAAAATCAATCACACCTCCATTTTCTCAACTATACAGTTATACACACCTTACTTATTCAAACATATACTAACACATATTTACTTTACTCTCTTATACAATCTCTGATACATGTTCACAATGATCCATACAGCCACTCACACATTCACTGGCTCTTATGCACAGTTATTTATAGATGTCAACTCTCACATGTACTGTGTTTTACATATGTACTTAATTTGACATGTAGCACTGAGATATCCATTCACTCACTAATACACTCATGCACAGTCAACCGCCCATACAGCTGTTTGCACATGCACTTTTGAATCTATACATATAGTGAATCAACTACTCACACATCTATGTACAGAGTCACACACCTTCCAGCCACCCATACACACACACTCAGTTTCCCATACAAATACTTGGACAACCAATCAATAACCCATACAGTTACTCATATAGCTACTGATCAACATATGCAGCAGTTTGTAGAACAACAGATATAATGATGCACAAATTAAAACACTTTAGTCACTAACCCATGCACTCAGTGAGACACATTTAATCACTCACTCAATCAGTCAGTCAGTCATGCACCTAGTAAATCCTTCATCCAGACACTTATATATCCACTCATTCTTCAATATGTAAAACATATTTTAACTTTACAGAAACATACAGTCACTGGATGTTGTAATCAGTGATGTCATCAGTGATGTCATTTGAGATGTCATCAGTGATGTCATCAGTGATGTCACTAACCATGTCATGAATGATGTAATATGTGACATCATCAGCAGTGGATTGCGGGTGCGCGATATATAGTTAGCGCTTATAACTATATATGGAATTTCAATGGTTTTATGCGAGTAAAATAAGGTTTTGTAAATGCAAATCCCTAACTATATATGGCCTAAAACCAATGGTTTTTTCATTGAATTTTCAAGGTTTTGTAAATGCAAATTCCTAACTATATATGGCCTAAAACCAATGGTTTTTTCATTGAATATATATATATATATGTATTGTAATTGGTGGGAGAGACATCAGAACAAAACGTGTGTAGTAAATGTCTTCAAAGTGAGGGTAGGGAAGACAAAGAGGAAGGGTGGAGAAAGTGTTGAGCTCAGTTGAGGCTCTGACGTCTTTGCTTAATGAGATTACTGCTGGAATCTGCTCTCTGTCCAGCATGCCAAACCCTGGCAGATTAGATGGCTGTCACATTGCTTTAGGGCACTAGGGGGATTATTGCTCTTTTCCTTGCTTCAGTCATTCGTTCTGGCATAGAGAGCTGCAATTTATTGCTGTCAGGAGGACCATCGCTACTGTTTCCACAACACAGACCGCCCCAACTCACCTCGGAGCCAAGGCTCAGGGGAATAGTTCTAAATGAGGTAAACTGCGCAGAGTGCAATTTGTTAAATAAATCAGTAAAAATAAGCCTAGAGTCCCACAGTTTACCTTAGGAGCCTGCCTCTGTTGGTCATAAATGCCAGGGCTGCCAAATACCAAGGCAGCCCCATCTAGATTCCGTCCCATGCCTCTGTCTACCACCACTCTAAATTCTATGTCTTTGACTTACTCTTGTAGGTTCATTTTCCTCTCTGCCTTCTACCTTTTTCACTGTTTCCCCATATTTTTCATTATTTTTTCTCTTTTTGTGCCTTTCTCTCTCTTTCTCTGTGTCAAAGTCGGAAGATAAAAAAAATAACCCCTGGGCTTCAAAACTGTGTTCTCGTGCCCACCACCTGTGAGCACCGGTATACAGACAATATAACAAATCAAAATATAGAATAGCACTAATATCAACATATAGAATGGACAAAATATGGAATGGACAGAATATAGTCAACAAAAATATCGAATTTAAGGTAAGTAATTTAATATCGAATTTCGTAAATATAGAAAGTCAAAATATCGAAGTATATAATATAGGTATTAAATATATCGAATTTTTAATAATATAATTTTTTTAAGTGTTTTGTATGTTAGTGTATGTGTGAAAAGTGTATATTTATTTTATAATTTATTTAAGTAATGAATTTTATGTTATTTAATTTTTGCGTAATTTAATTCTGTAGCGGGTTGTGGGTTTATAGGGGAATAGGATGGGAAGTAATTTAATTATAATTATTTAAATATTAAAATGTATTTATTGGTATTTATTTTGAATTGATTGTTAATTAATTTTTATTTGGTAATTATTTACATTTTAATTGGCAATTAATTTTACTTAATTGATTAATTGATAATTATGTTAATTTTATTAATGTATTTTCCATAGCGGGTTGTGGTTTATAAGGGAATAGGGTGGGAAGTAATTTAATTATAATTAATTAAATATTTAAATTTATTTATTGGTATTTGTCTTGAATTAATTGTTCACTATTTTTTAATTGGTAATTAATGAATTTTTAATTGGTAATTAATGAATTGTTAATTGGTAATACATTTTAAATTGATTAATTGAAAATTAGGTTAATTTTATAAATACATTTCCCGTAGACGTTTGTTGGTTTATAGGGGAATAGTGTGGGAAGTAATTTAATTGTTATTAATTAAATATTTTAATTTATTTATTGGTATTTATTTTGAATTAATTGTTAATTAATTTTTAACTGCTAAATAATTAATTGTTAATTGGTAATTAATTTGCATTATTAGGTAATGAATTTTAATAATACTTTTTTTAATTATTTGTGTTTTTAGTTGATTCATTATTATATTATATTAAATTGGCAATTACTTTTAATACATTTTTTTAATGGTATTAATATGTAATTTATTTTATTAATATATGAAGTATTTACTTTCCCTACTGTTGCACTCACTGGAATGGGAATTGTAATTTTTACCCCTAACCTATCCAACGCTTTCTCTACTGTTGCACTCTCTGGAGTGGGAATAGTAATTTTTACCCCTACGCTAACCAACGCTTTCCCTACTGTTGCCCTCACTGGAGTGGGAATAGTAATTTTTACTCCTACACTATCCAACGCTTTCCCCACTGTTGCACTCTCTGGAGTGGGAATAGAAATTTTTACCCCTACACTATACAACGCTTTTCCTACTGTTGCACTCTCTGGAGAGGGAATAGTAATTTTAACCCCTACGCTATCCAACGCTTTCCCTACTGTTGCACTCACTGGAGTGGGAATAGTAATTTTTACCCCTACGCTATCCAACGATTTCCCTACTGTTGTACTCACTGGAGTGGGAATAGCAATTTTTCTCCCTACGCTATCCAACGCTTTCCCTACTGTTGCACCCACTGGAGTGGTAATAGTAAATTTTACCCTCCTGCTATTCTACGGTAAAACTATTGTATATTTTTTTATTAATATTATGTAATTAGATATACATGTTTTGAAAAATAAAATTGTATGTTTTTTATAACTTAAATTAATTATTTAATAATTTTAAGGTGATTTAAGTATTTCTAAGTATATTTTAGTTAATTATTTTTAATATTTCATTCATTTTAAATTATTTTTAAGACAGTTAAAAAAATTAGATATTTTGACTAACTATATTTTTTAAACGGTATTTTTGATTCTATTTTTCTGTACTTACCTGTTTGTAGATAGGAATTTGATATTTTTGTATTCGATATTTTATCTTCGATATTTTTGTAATTCTATATTAGTGTAATCGATATTATGTCAGTGTTCCGTGAGCACCAGCACAAATTAAACACTGTAAAGTTCTTTATCTGAAAGGGCAATACCAAATACCCAACATGCCCAGCATTTCATAAACATATGGGTGTGAGTGCTTTTTAGAAAGGTGAAAAAACACATTTTACAATTTGAAAAATAAATATAGAAGTATCTGCTGAAAGCGGCATAATGCATGTAAATAATAGTACTACGCAAATACTACGAATGATAAGGGATGCTGTGGCGCAGCTGGGATGAAAGCTGCCTCAGGTGTTGCCAATCTGGAGTAATTCTGTGCACTTAGGATACAATAATGCACAACCTCGAGATAACAGAAGGTGTAAAGTACAGGGCATCTTTGTTAAGCTAGGAAACACCTCCTCAAGGACACATTGGCAATCTGCAAATGATAACGGAGGGACGAATCTCTGACTCAGAAGGTTCTCCTTTCACAATGGAAACGAATGATAGCGTTGTAAGGCATTAATCTTACTGATTCTTTGGTTTAAAGATAATCCCTTAAGGTCTAGAATTAGCATAATGTACAGGGGTTTCCATGAAAGGGGTGTGGTTAACATGGTACTTTGTCACTTGGTTTGCAAGAGGTCACCAGGATGTTACAGGGTAAGCAGTGTGTTCAGCATGTGACACGACATATGGAGCTAGAAACAGTCATATTTTCAAGGAACTAGAGAATTTTTAAATGGACTGGAAAAAGGTAAAATAATCACATTGATACGTCAGGGAACTCTTCTAACCACCTTTGTTTACTAACCTACTCATAAGTCTTGTTGCATGGACGTTTGTTTGGGTGTCAGATGCAATGCATGTGTCTTATTTTTAACCCTCTCTCCTTGTATTTCTCAGGATCCATAACCTTGCAAAACCCCTTCAATAAGCCTTCCAGGAGTTTCACTCTAAGGAAAGCCCCTACTTTCATGTGTCTCTCCTTATAATGCTTGCCCACCATCAACTTCTGCCTTCTATCCTCATACCTCTTGAGTGACTGCACCTACCTACAAGGGGATGTCTGGGATCCATAGAACCCCCTATTAACCCTCCAGAGGGCTGCCATCACCTTTTAGGTTGTGCACTGTCATTTTCCTTGTCTCTGCCCCTACGTCTATAATACAGTGTAGGCACAGAGGCAGATAGATTCCCTAATTTGCATAGGATCACGCCCCAATGCAAATGAAGGAATGCCCTATGGTGATAGCGCTGGCACTTTATGTGGACCAGTGCTATCTATGTTACAGAAAGGGCCACACAAGCATCTGCAGCCCTTTCGGTACTACCAAAGTGCCCCGGGGGAACGCAAAGCAGGTGTACATGCCCACTTTCCATGATATCGGCCCTGGTGTTTCTGACAAGCTTTGCAACTATACATATCTGCACTTGACTGGCTTTAGATTTCTGACTTCTTCCTCTGTATTAACCTCATCCCCACTCTCACCAAGTGCCCGACCAAACTTTTTATGTTCTTCTATTGCCATGGTTCCCCAATCACTTGATTCTAGAAATGCTATGCTCCTGAAGTCTATCATATGCATAATGAAACAGGTACCAGATTTCAGCTACTAAGTGTTTGTTACATCTGTTTTTACCTCTCTCTTCCACAAAGTTAAAGCCAAAAGCAGAGATTTAGTTAGGAGTACAATTGCAAGAGGTTTTCAGTTTTGCTTCCTCTTTACTTCTTCTACTCCTTTAATAAAGGTATTAAATTCACCACCCACACTATCTTCAACATTCTCCAGGCAAACACTGACTGGGTGTCAAAAATAGGTCTCTGTCCAACCTTTGGACTATAGTGTTCATTGGTGTCCATGGCACCTCTTGCACATATCTGTCTAAACAATGGGATGTAGTGGAGTACAAACATATTATTTAAGAGACCACACTGCAACAGTTCGAATCATTACACTAAAACAGTGGAGATAGAACATATACGAGGACAGTGGAAGTCAGTGACGAGTACATTTAAAAGATTCATATAAGCAAGACAAGAGATTAACCAATACATGGACAAAATACAGGAAAACAGCAACTCGTGAAAAATGCAGTTAAAACTACAACAAACCTCCTTTTAATGCATGCAAATTAACAATCTATGGCACTAAAATAGAGTTGTGGTAAATATTGCTGATCAACCAAAACTCTTAAATGTCCAGGTCTGTAACCTATCTTGAACTTCTTCCACACTACCTTCTATTGTGTTGTGACCTTCCACTTCATTGTGTTACAGGAAATATCAGTGATTCAATCATCACATATTCCTTGCTCCCGAGAACATGTTTACCTAGATAATGGGTACTCACAAACTTTCTGTCGGGGGCCAAAATTACAGTGTGGTTTGTGGCCGAGGGCCGCACCGGTAGGGGTGGGGTCAGTGGGGGGGGCCTTAGTCAGTGGGAGGGTTGGGCTAGAGTAAAAAAAAATCAAACCTGTTTCAAAACATAAGACAATGCTGTATTACTAAAGCAGATGTAACTACAAAGAGCATGTTTTGATAATACATTTTTATTAGCAGACAATAGCAATATTAAGAGGCTTCATACACACTTTGACCCCAATTCCATCACACTCTCTCTCTCTCTCTGTCAGGGGGAACATCCTTTACAACGAAACTCTAACAACGACTTTCGCTGGAGGGCGCTCTAGGATAGGGAATAGTTTAATTTAATATCCAACACCTTCCCTACTATCCACGGGGGCTGGAGTTGGAATAGTAAATTAAACTATTCACTATCCAGCTCCCCCAACGCAAGTCGTTGTAATGACTTGCGTTGTAAAACCTGCATTGTAACGGTATGCGTGGTAATACCACGCGTTGTACCGTCATACATCCCTTTGTCAGTCAGTTTCTCTCAGTCAGTCTCTGTCACTCTATATATATATATATATATCTCTCTCAGTCAGTAAGTCTCTCTCTCTCTCTCGCTCTATCTGCTCTCTCTCCACTCTCTCCCTCCATTCTCTCCCTCCACTCTCCCTCCCTCCACTCTCTCTCTTCACTGTCTCTCTCTCTCTCTCGCTCTCTGGGGGCCATGGGTACATTACCTGCAAGGTCCCCGGGTTGCCAAGGAAGGCCTGCCGGGCCGCTGGCGGCCCGTGGGCCATACTATGAGAACCACAGACCTAGATCAACCCACACATTGTCATCATATTTTTTCTTCAAAGTATTGTCACTGAGTCAATTTCCTACTCTATTGAGACTCCACCACCTCCCAGATACCAATTTCACAGAGTATCAGGCTTTGTCTATCATGTAAAGTGAAATTAAAAATTACTTAACCTTGATCACAAAACAAGGATCTTTATCCTTGACCCGATGTCTTATCTCTACCTTAAGATCTTGAACACTATTCCAAGAGTAATACTAATGTTTCATCTTCTCCTGAATATGTATAACATTTTGACAAACTTTACCCTGGATATCATCACAGCTATCTACTTGGTAAGCCAGCTTGGATTGATAACACAAATGGAAAGAATTCTTTAAATACCATAATGGTAAATATCGTGTTAGTGTGTGTTGTGCAGTGGTAGGCCCATAATTTCTCTTAAAATAAATCCCCGACATTCATCTCGTTAGCCAAAGAGAATTCTATAAATTCACTTACATTTATGTTGACTTTTTCAGCTATGCCATTGCATTGAGGGGAGTGCAAAGAAGTGAATGCCATTTTTAGCCAAAATGTCTTTCATTTTATCAGATAGAAATTGCACTCCATTTTCTGCGGTGATTGAAAATGGAAACCCTCCCTGAAACAACATTATTTAAGAAGCGTAATCACATCTTCAGTTACATTGCATAACATGGGTATTTGTAAAAAAGAACAACATAATGCAACATGATGTGTCCTGCTACTTAATGATTGATAAGGACCTAAGAAATCCATGCTTAAATGCTGCAATTATCTTCATCAAAGCGAATTGGAATCAAATACATTTTGCATAGTTTAAGATACTTAATGGAATTTGAGTATTACATACATGCTTTGACATACTTTGAAATCATATCATACACTTATTCTGTGGCACACTCTCCCAAATGTACTTTGTGGGCAACCTTGGAAAATTCTTACTTCGAACTTTCAGGAAGAACAAACTTATCTTCCCTCAAAAAACACTCAATTGTCTACTACCAACTAACCATCCAAAATACTTGTAAAATCTCTGTTTACTGACCCTTAACGAGACCTGCTATTAATTACAACATTTTAAACTCAACTCAGTGCTCAATCTGCATATATTTCATTCAATTAAATTCACCAGAAACTGAAAAACAACACATTCCTCCAAAACATAATTAATTTCACTTTCATCCTTACTGCCTGGTTACCAAGAAAGACATTCTGCCATGTAGTACTGTTTACTTGCTAAATATTCAACATCAAAATTAAACTAAAAAGGTTTGGACAAATCCTAAGTAAATGAGATGATGCCTCATCAATACCTTTACTTTAAAGGAAGAAACAAAAGTTTTATCACCTATCTTCAGTGTAAAATGCTTACTTTAAAGAAACATCTTGACATGTCCCACACCCACATGCATCCCAGGGCATCTCTCACTCTCTATTGTGAAATATCTCTGTCTGTTAGGGCTTTAGACCCAAAAACAATTATATTATCTGTCAGACTTACTTTTTGAAATGTTGTTCTAAAACAACTCCGTGACCCATACAACTGGCAATCACAGTAACAGTGGATTCTTTCTTCTGCTGAAATGGTGTTAAAGTCGGAGACTTAACAGTACTATTCTTTTTTTCATGAAAATCAGAAGTCATCTGTTGTGTCCACTAAAAATTGACATTCTTATTCATGAGTCTTCTCATACTCACACTATCCTATCAGTGAGGCTAAGTGATCCTTGTATGTAGGAATTTATATGTAATTTATGACCTTGACCAGAGATTATTTTGGTTTAATTCCCTATGCACGAAATACTGTGCCAAAACTTGTTTACATATTCACTTTACTTTTACTTCTGCCAGGTCATTCCCTTACTTTGAATTATCAAAAAAATGTAGCACAAAATACTGTTATGTTCTTCAAGCGAACATACAAATACCAAGATATCATCCATAAGTCTTTAAAACACAGAGGCAGCTGTTGGTATGCCAAAAGGTATACACAGATGGCAAAAGGCCCAATCTGCAGCTATAGAGTAGTTAAATGTTTGCAACTTTCATGTCAATTAAAGTGAATAGTAAGCAGACTGCAAATCTAATATTGAAAAATATTTTGCTGTACCTATGATGATGATTAAATCTTTGAATTAGGGAGGAGGATGGGAGTCAATTAAAATGTGTTTAAGGATTGGAGATCACAACATCTTATATCTCCAGACCCCTTTCCCCCATGTTCTGGTTTTGGATAAAAACTAACTGTAGGCATAGCATTACGCTACGTTGACGGAGCATACATAGTTTGTACTAATTCACACTCCGCAAATTGCACGTAGCACGGTAACAAAACTATGCTTAATCACGTAGCGTAGCAGTTAAATCAACAACATCCTCAGATGCTTTAATAAAACAATTTTACATGCTAAAAAGCATATAACCAATTCACAAAAGTTAACTTTTTCAAATGAAAACATTAGGCAATGAGAGAGGTGATTATTTTGGGGTCCCCCCTAACCTAGGGGGAGGACCAAGCAGATGCCTTGAACACAAAGAGCATAAACAAAAAGCACATCTTGTTGAACTTCGGTGGTGTTCCCATTCTCTTAGGACCACCCCAAGCACAGTAATTGGCGAAAAAACAATCCCACCCAAAGGCCCTGCAAAACATTATGGGACCAGGTTAGCAGTGAGCAGTGAATATTATAGTATCCAATATCAAAATAATTCTACAAAGAGCTGCAGTTAAACTAGTCGTTACTAGATGTCCCTCACGAGTCAAATGCAATGCATTGAAATTATTGGTTAGTAACCTTCATACCGCAACTTTCATTCCGCATACCTTCAGTCCGCATACCATTATAACGAAAGTACCATCAGTCTTCAAAATTTTAAAACGCATGCCATTATATCTTATATGCTTTTTCCACGCATGCTTTTACAACGAAATTCGTTGTAAAAGCACGATTGGTAAAAGCATATGTTTTTAATATTTAAGTGTAAGGTAAGTATATGGTTTTAGTTTGGGGGTGTTGGGGTATATGATTTAGGGGTTCAAGAGTATTTTAAGGGTGTGTTTGGGGGTGTTGGGGTATATGTTTTAGGGGTACAGGGGTATTTTAAGGGTGTGTTTGGGGGTGTTGGGATATATGTTTTAGGGGTACAGGGGTATTTTTAGGGTTCAGGGAAAGGTTTGGGTTTTGGGGTACAGGGGTATTTTTAGGATTCAGGGCTAGGTTTGGGTTTTGGGGTACAGGGGTATTTTAGGTTTCAGGGGTAGGTTTGGGTTTTGGAGTACAGGGGTATTTTTAGGGTTCAGTGATAGGTTTGGGTTTTGGGGTACAGGGGTATTTTTAGAGTTCAGGGCTAGGTTTGGGGTTTGGGGTACAGGGTTTTTAGGGTTTAGGGTTTGTTTTGGGTTTTGGGGTACAGGGGTATTTTCAGGGTTCAGGGAAAGTTTGGGGTTTTGGGGTACAGGGGTATTTTTAGGGTTCCGAGATAGGTTTGGGTTTTGGGGTACAGGGGTATTTTTAGGGTTCAGGGCTAGGTTTGGGTTTTGGGGTACAGAGGTATTTTAGGGGTCAGGGGTAGGTTTGGGTTTTGGGGTACAGGGGTATTTTTAGTATTCAGGGGTACGTTTGGGTTTTGGGGTACAGGGGTATTTTTAGGGTCAGGATGGGTTATTGTTTAAGGGTGCTCATTATTATAAGGAGTAAGGGTGGGTTATGATTTTGGGGTGCCGGGGTATTTTAAGGGACCAGGGTTGGTTATTCTTTTAGGGTTTATTGGGTAATTAAAAATAATATATATATATATATATATATATATATATATATATATATATATATAGTGTATTAAATATATATTTTAAAACAAATATAATTATAAATAATTCAATTTAAATGAAAAAAAGTTTATTTTATATATATATATAATGTACTTTTACAAAGTATATGCCTTCACCACGCATGCCTTTGCGTTGTGATGGCATGCGTGGTAAAGGCATATTGGGAGTAAATGTTTGCGGGATAATGGTATTTCGTTGTTTTGGTTTTGCGTTATCAAAAATGCGGCCTAATGGTATGCGGGATGTTATCCCGCGGGATAACGTCATATATTCAAATTATTCTTACATCAAGCTGCAGTTCCACTAGTTGTTACTAGATGTCCCTCACGAGTCAAATGCAAAACCATGGAAACCCTTTCATCAAGCATTTGCATTTGACTCGTGAGGGACATCTAGTAACCACCAGTTGAACTGCAGCTCTTTGTAGAATTGTTTTGATATTGGATACTATATATTATTCACTGCCCACTGCTATCATCCCATAATGCTTTGCAGGGCCTTTGGTTGGGAATGTTTTTTTGCCAATAACTGTGCTTGGGGTGGCCCTAAGAGGATTGGACCACCACCAAATTGTTCAATAAGATGTGCTTTTAGTTTTCAAGGCATCTGATTGGTACTCCCCCTAGGTTAGGGAGGATCCCAAAATCATTACCTCTCTCACTGCTTGCTAACTTTTCAGTTATCTTTTGTGAAAGTTTATATGCTCTTTAGCATATAAAGGTATAGATACTTATTTTATCTTAACTGTCACTGTGTAGGATGCCATTTGCAATTATTTTGCAAATATTTCACAGTGCAGACAAGTACAGAGTGCCATCAGCTATGCTATGCAGCACTATGTGTATTACGTGTAGTTCAAAGTGTACTATGTGAAGCTACGTGTAGAGCTGCTAAACAAACTACACCCAGGGTTAATAAAAACATTCTTTATTGGGATAGAGTGGGCGCCCAACAGTATGTACCATGCTACCACTGCACCTTCTGCAATATTCATAGCTACACCCCTGCCTTTTATGCAAAAGAATGAGTGGGGACACCCATTTTGAAGAGCATATGGGTCAATAAATCCATCTTTTTACATTTTTTAAACATATTTGCTCCTGCCCACTGCTTAAAGGAACATTGGTAAATGTAATCTTTGCAGGAATAGTGTTCTCTGTCCCTCTGACTTCATGTTGAAAACTTCTGCATTACCCAAGCAATTACAAAATATTTTTTTACATTGTGAGAGAATATGGTCAATAATCTGGTTCTCATCTAAAACAAAGGAAAATGGGGTTGTGCTTCCGGGTTACTTCGTCATCTCCAAAATTCCCTGTTATTACATTTCT
Source organism: Lissotriton vulgaris (assembly GCF_964263255.1). Taxonomy (NCBI): domain Eukaryota; kingdom Metazoa; phylum Chordata; class Amphibia; order Caudata; family Salamandridae; genus Lissotriton; species Lissotriton vulgaris. The sequence continues at coordinate 683,454,058 of NC_141691.1, forward strand.
AATAATTGTTGTCCTTTTATCACTACACATATGTTTTCTATTATTTAACTCTATTAAATTGTATGTCAGCAATAACAAACCCAACATACTAATTGAATTTTCAGAGTACCACAACGTTTTCACACTCATTTTATACATTACATTGTTGGACCACTTTTGTTTTTTCATTGACAATGTAATTTGAACCAGAGTCTGCTAGAACATTCACAGGCACTTTGGCAATGGAAATATAACAAACTGGTGGTACATATGGTTTCTCATCAATACTCAAAGAACTTGAGGCTTAATGGATGTTTGATTGAGATTCTGAAGAATCTAAATCAATTTCCTTATGCCAGGGATCATGATTACTCTGAAATCTGATGACTCAACTCTGTCACTCTGAGTTAAGTTGATCTTCTAATTCAATATGCTGCACACACTAGAAACGTGGCTCCTTTCTACACTTGGAGCATTATTTCATATAGCTAGGCAGTTTTAATAGTTGGCTCAGTGCAAAATTGAACCCCAACAATAGCTTTAGCACTGTAAAGAGCAGTGGAGCTGATTCATTAACTCCATTTTATAGTACATTTATTAGTACTACAATAGTACTACTCACATGCTACAAAATGCTATTCAGACACCTATATGTGGAGGGTTACTTCTTTCCTATCTTTTATATGCAGAGATCTCTACCCAGCTGCGGAGATCTCCAAACACGTATGCCTAAGTTTTAGTGGAAATGTGGGCAGGACAGGGGAGTAGCTGGGAAATGAGGAATACTTAGTGCTAAATAGATGGACTTCTGGGAGGAGTAAGGAGAGATGACAGGAGGGCAAGGGAGACATGCATCTACCCACAAAGGTAAGGCCACTGATATTAAAAACACTGCACTTCTAAAGCTACTACAGCCTAAAAGGAACCACAACAGCAGCACATGTACTCCAGCATCAGACCTGGAGTAAGTCCAGCACCACATAGGACCAACCACTGGTGCTGCAACACACTATCCTAGAAAATAATGGAGGTGTGGACTTAAAATAGCAAATAAAGGTTAAATAAATTGATTCATTTAGACTTCTAAAAAAAATATATGTAGTCCTAAATGTTATTAATTGTGTGTATATATATCTATATATATATCTATATATATATATATATATATATATATATATATATATATATATATATATATATATATATATATAAATATATAGGGGTCCGCCGCAAGTGAAAGGCAGCCTGAGCGGAACAAATGCCACAAACAGAGGACGAGGCAGAGGCGACTTCATGAAAAAGAAAAGAGGGAGAGGGAACCCACAGGGGAACTAATATCTAATATCTAGTACCACCACTAAAAATGAAAATACTGTTATCAATCTCACAGATTTGGACTTAATCGCCACAGAAATCCAACTTTTGTTACTGGGCTTATCTTTTTGCCCCAAAAAAGGTTTTAAATACGTCCAATCTAGAATCGACGTATTTAAATTTATACGTAAGCTGAAACTGATGAAATATCGCATCCTGAATAAAGCGAGCAATATGGCTGCTAATATTCTGTCGGACTCTCAACCCAGAAAAAACTTTTCTATATCTGATGTGGCTACATTGAAAACTGTTCATTCTCTTGCTGATCAGGACAGTGAGCATGTTCAAAACACGCAAGAAGTGCTACAATCTATGGGCATCAATAGTGGAGGTGCTGCCATGAGCCCATTTTGCCCTCGATCCACATTCGTTCCCATGATGCCAAGGGACGCTATTGATGTCTTTAGCGACCGTATGATTGAGGATCTCAAACAATTGAATCATACCATTGCAGAAAGCCAGAAGCGGAGGAGTTATAAAGACAAACAATATTCTGGCCTCATTCATAAAATTAACAGCCAAGGGAACATTGTGGTAAACAAAGCTGATAAGGGGGGGCAACGTTGTTCTATGGCCTCGCGATGTTTACATTAAGGAAGCTGAGAGACAGTTAAATGAACCGTCTTGCTATAGAAAGGACTCATTCAATGAACTGAATAAAGTGAAGGATCAAGTCCACAAACTTTTGGCACAATGGAAAAGGGAAGGGTTGAAAAGCAAAAAAGAATTTGAATTCTTGAAAAAAGATCATCCCATTACCCCTACGTTATATCTAATGCCAAAAATTCACAAAGGTACTTCTCCGATACCTGGGTGTCCCATTATTTCTGCCCAAAGGGGATTGTTGGAACCCATTTCTAAATATTTGGACTTTTTCCTACACAACTATATGGAGGCTCTTCCAACATATATCAGGGATACCGGTCATTTCTTAAAGAAATTGAAAGACGTTTGTTGGAAGTCAGATTATCAATTCATTGTAATGGACATGTGTTCTCTCTATACTTCCATAAATCATGTTGATGGCCTAAATGCAATTGAGTACTTCTTATCGGACAGAGACAAAGATTCTACGAACACAGTAAAATGTTAATCCGAATGATTGAACTTTGCCTAAATAATAATTTTTTCCTATTTAACAATGAAGTTTTCCAGCAGTTACGGGGTGTAGCTATGGGGGAGCCAAAACCCACCTACCAACACAACGGACACCAACGACTACGCCCGCAACTTCACACAGTGGATCACCGACTGCACCAATACCCTTGCTCCACTGAAGACCCTGCCAAGCAATCCCGGCAGCAAGAAAGTCTCATGGTTCACCGACGACCTCAAACACTCTAAGAAAGCCTGCCGTACCCTCGTGAAAGCCTGGCGCCACGAACAGTTGACGGAAAACAAGGCAGCCCTCAAGAACGCCACCCGCAAACACCACCAGCTGATCCGCACCACCAAAAGAACATCTTTCAGAGAACGACTGGACAACCACACCCACAACAGCAAGGAACTCTTCAGCATCGTCAAAGAGCTCTCCAAACCCAGCGCCAGCAACAACGACATCACGCCTTCGCAAGACCTCTGCGACTCACTCGCCACGTTCTTCCACCGCAAGATCGCCGACATACACGACAGCTTTGCACCCAGAGCACACACCCAAACATCGAACCAACGGCCCCCACCACCATCCTCCGCACCTGGACCCCTGTCAGCACCGAAGACACCACCGACGTGATGAACACCATCCACTCCGGCTCCCCAGCCAACCCCTGCCCACACCACATCTTCAACAAGGCCGACTCCATCATCTCACCCCACCTCCGGAACATCATTAACAACTCCCTCGCATCCGCCACCTTTCCGGAGAGCTGGAAGCACGCAGAGATCAGCGCCCTCCTGAAGAAACCCACCGCCGACCCCACGGACCTCAAGAACTTCCGCCCCATCTCGCTCCTCCCCTTCCCCGCAAAAGTCATCAAGAAGACTGTCAACATACAGCTGACCACTTTCCTCAAAACGAACGGCTCCCTCGACTCATCGGAGTCTGGCTTCCGAGCGAACCACAGCACCGAAACCACCCTCATCGCAGCAACCGATGACATCAGGACCATGCTTGACAACGGGGAAACTGCCACCCTCATCCTCCTCGACCTATCGGCCGCATTTGATACAGTCTGCCACCGCACCCTAACGACCTGCCTCCACCACGCCGGGATCCAAGAAAAGGTCCTGGACTGGATCACCTCCTTCCTCTCGGACAGAACTCAGAGAGTCCGCTTGCCGCCCTTCCGCGCCGCGGCCACCATGATCATCTGCGGCGTACCCCAAGGCTCCTCGCTCATCCCCACCCTCTTCAATGTCCACATGAGTCCCCTCACGGCCATCACACGCAAACACGGCCTCAACATCATCTCCTACGCAGACGACACCCAGCTTATCCTCTGCCTTACCAACTACCCCACTACAGCTAAAGACAGCCTCGAGGAAGGAATAAAGGACGTCGCAGAATGGATGAAGTTCAGCCGTCGGAAACTGAACTCAGACAAGACGGAATTCCTCATCCGCGGAGCATCCCCCTCCGCTTGGGATGATTCATGGTGGCCACCGGCTCTGGGCACTGCCCCCAAGCCCACAGACCACGCACGCAACCTGAGATTCATCCTTGACTCCTCCCTCACGATGACCAAGCAAGTCAACGCTGTTACTTCTTCCTGTTTCAACACCCTTCGCATGCTCCGTAAGATCTTCCGCTGGATCCCCAACAGAACCAGGAAGGCGGTCACCCAGGCCCTCGTCACCAGCCGTCTGGAGTACGGGAACGCCCTCTACGCTGGTACCACAGCCTAACTACAGAAAAGACTTCAGCGCATACAGAACGCATCGGCACGACTCATCCTGGACATCCCCCGACATAGCTACATCTCCACCCACCTGACAGACAGACACTGGCTCCCCGTCAACAAGAGGATCAAGTTCAGGCTCCTGACCCACGCACACAAATCTCTCCACGACATGGGCCCCGAATACCTCAACAACCGCCTCAAGTTCTACAAACCCACCCGCCAGCTCCGCTCCACCAGCCTCGCCACCGTCCCGCGGATCCGCAGAACCACCACTGGAGGAAGATCCTTCTCCTACCTGGCTGCCAAGACGTGGAACTCCCTCCCCACCCACCTACATCTGACCCAGGACCATCTCTCCTTCAGGAAACAACTCAAGACCTGGCTATTCGAGCAGTTGGAGCACCCCCCCCACCCCTCAGCGCCTTTAGACACTCACGGGTGAGTAGCGTGCTCTATAAATGTTCTTGATTGATTGATTGATTGATTGATTGATTGATTGGGCGTGCTTCTCCCCCAGCTACGCGTCTTTACACGTGAGCTGGCGGGAGAGGCATGTTCTCGGTCACCCCGTCCTGCTGTTGAGAACAAATGTGTAGGTATTGCTCACATGTGGCGCTTTATAGACAATGTCTTCATAATATGGCAGGGTTCTAGAGTGTCTGCAGAAGTGTTTGTTAGTGAGATTGACAGGAACGAACTGAATCTTGAATTCACAGCCACTATCGATAATGGTAAAGTTGACTTCTTGGATGTTGAAATTTATATTGTTAACAATGAAATTAGAACTAAGATGCATAGGAAGGCCACGACCGGAAACTATCAGCCTGATTCATGACAGACCCGTTTTGCGAGTCTGTAATAGCGATTCATAAGGAATCGCTATTACAGGCTCGCAAAACGGGATTCATGTAGGAATCGCAAAATGAAATGCGATTCCAACATATTCCTTATTTGCAATTAGAAAATTGCTAATCGCAAATAAGGAATAACTCCCCATTCATTCCTATGGGCCAAAAGGCCCATAGGAATGAATGGGGAGTATTCCTTATTTGCGATTAGCAATTTGCTAATCTCAAATAAGATAGCGATTTAAAGGGTGCCAGGGGTGTCCAAAGGACACCCTGTGGCACCCCATAAATGCAAAATCAAACAGGTCTTGTTCACACACATTTCCAAAGGACATGTGTGTGTGCAACATGAAACTTAGAAAAATGCTTTTAAAAGCATTTTTCTAAGTTTTCGCTATTTACCACGAGGTTTCACCTCGCAGTAAATAGCTTGCCGAAATTGCGATTTCGCAATTTTAAAATGGATGATGAATTGTATTTAAGGACTCTCAAATACAGATTCCTTAAATGTCATTCATCGCAAAATAGCGAAATCGCTATTAGTAATTTTTGCATTTGGGATGATGAATCCCTATTGCAAAAATCGCACTCGCAAAGGGTCAGATTCTCAGAATCTGGCCCTTTGAGAGCGCATTTCAGCTTGATGAATCAGGCTGTATATTCTTCATGCTCACAGTGGTCATCCCCGCCATCTTATAAAAAGTATTCCATATGGAGAATTTTTAAGAATTCAGAGAAAATACAATAACGAAATAGATCTTAAAGTTTGTTTGGAAGAATCCTTTCAAAGGTTTTTGGCTCGAGGTTACAATAAGAGTGATCTACTAGACTCCATGAATAAAGTAGTTGTTAATCAGATACATTTCCCTCTGGTGACTGATATTGTGATATCCGTGGAGGACAATCCCATCATAAAAGAGAAAACCAAGATTAGACTTATTACTACTTTCAGCTGTCAAGAGAGGGAAATCTAACAAATCTTGAAGTCTAATTGGCCCATTTTAAAGACGGATATCACTCTAGCCCCATTGCTAAATGAAAATCCAGCCATCACTTTTAGAAGGGCTCCCTCCATGAGGGATGCCCTTGTTAAGACCAGTCCAGAAGTCTATAAACCATCCAATTGGCTCTCTAACAGATCAGGTTTTTTTAAATGCAGCTCTTGCAGGGCCTGCAAGTTTGGAGTTAATACCACGGAATATCATGAGGCCTTTTCCCAAGCTGCTTGCAAGATAAAGAGTTTGTTCAATGTAAGACAGATCATACTCTTAATGTCTTACAATTTACTTGCAATTTGCAGTATATTGGGAGCACTAAGCTCCAGGTGTTCAATCGTGTTCTGCAGCACCTTCGGGCAATAGTTAATTCCGACTCCAACTATCCTGTGGTGCATCATTTTAAATTAGTCCACAATAATAATCTCAATGATTTGAGATATTTTGTTATTGACGCGGTTCCTTTCCTTTCCAGCATGTGAGGGATTTATGGATGACACCAGCCCGAGGCCCATCAGAGGGCTTTTAATGCCACAGCAGAATTAATGTGCATCCATCATGGAAGTTAGTACTTTAGACACAGACTCTAACCCCCACATGCATCAAGCTATTTAGGAATCGCAAACGGTGCGATTCGTTAAAATCGGCCGTTTGCGATTCCTAAATACCTTTTTAGTATGCATCAAGCATTTTTGGAAAAATCGCTATTTTTAGCGAATTCCAAAAATGCGATTGCTCTTAAGGAATCGCAAATTTACGATTCCTTAAAAGCAATGCATGATTAATTTTAAAATTGCGAATTTGCAATTAGGGGGGGGGGCAAATTACCACGAGGGTGAACCTCGTGGTAATTTGCGAAAAATGTTTAAAATGCTCAAATTAGCATTTTAAACACTGTCATGTTACAGACACACATGTCCTTAGGACATGTGTGTGTGAAACATCCATTTTCAAAAACATTTCAGGGGTGCAGGGGGGGTGTCCTTTGGACCCCCCCCTGCACCCATGGAATGCATCAACATTTTGCGAATTCTAATTTGCGAATTCGCAATTACCATTGATTCCTATGGGCCTTTTGGAATTCGCATAATATTTGCGATTCGGTAAAAATTGCGATTTTTACCGAATCGCAAATAATATGCACTTTCAATAATGCATCCCGTTTTGCGATTCCTTATTTGTGATTCGGTAAAAATCGCAAATTTGGAATCGCAAAACAGGAGTTTGATGCATGTGGGTGCTTGTTCCAGCACACACTGCATTCAACTCATCTGAGAAGCCCATTGGCAGGTGCCTAATTAATTATTTGTGTGGGAGTGTTTAAAGTAGCACAAACTCATTGTCGTGCATCTGAAGAGAGCAGAAGCTCAGAAATGCGTCAGGCTGTTACTACCGACACGAGAACTGTAATCAAGCTGGACTGCAGAGTTGTCCTTTACCCGAATAAATGTCTTGGCAGCCTGCTGTTGCGTGCGTCCTTACCTGTGGGTACTTGGAGCTTTGATGTAAACGCAGCAGCCCAACCGCGAAGGACTGCACCACCCCATGAGGACAGGGGGACACGGAGCCCGGAATCTGGCCGAGCCCTAAGTGTGAAACAGCATGTGAGGGATTTATAGATGACATGCAGCCTGATGCCCATCAGAGGACTTTTAATGCCACAGCAGAATTAATGTGCATCCATCATGGAAGTTAGTACTTTAGACATGGACTCTAAGTTCCAGCACACACTACGTTCAACTCATCTGAGAAGCGCATTGGAGGGCGCCTAAGTATTTAATTGTGTGTGAGTGTCTAAAGTAGCACAAACTCATTGTCGTGCCTCTGAAGAGAGCAGAAGCTCAGAAACGCGTCAGGCTATTACTACTGACACGAGAACTGTAATCAAGCTGGACTGTGGAGTTGTCCTTTACCTGAATAAGTGTCTTGGCAACCTGCTGTTGCGTGCGTCTTTACCTGTGGGTACTTGGAGCTTTGATATATATATATATATATATATATATATATATATATATATATATATATATATTACCTACTGGCGGTCGCCAGTAGGTATATATAGTTAGGATTTTTTCCCTATGGGATTTTTGAAAATTCTATGTCTAATAACTTTGGCGTTTGTGGACGGAATCGGCTGAAATTTTCAGGAAAATGGCACATTTTGTTTCTGAGCAGCCCTTGAGAATTTGGGGGGGTTTCGTCAAGGGGGGGACGAGAAAAAAGGGGGGTCCCAAAACGCGTTTTTCCCATGTTAATTTCCATAGGGCGGTTGGCCTCACTTTTAGCTCGAACGGCTGAATGGATTTGTACGAAACTTGGCAAAATTGTAGGGACTGTTAGCCCGATGTGCCTTTGCTAGGTCTCAATATATGTGCTCCAGTGGATTTTGAGAAATTAACGTTCAAAACAAGATATATATCTGTAACAGCGCTCCGGGCTGCGCTCCGGTCCGCTTACTTTTCGCGAAACGGAACTTTGCGATGAGAAGCTGATTGGCTTTCCGGTGTCTGTCAACATTCTAAACAGTCCGGAGCGGCCGCCATCTTATCTCTCGGTAGGATCGAGAGAGAAGAAGAGGTGAAAAACGAAGGGGGAATTTAATGAAAGGGGGCAAGGTAGACCATTCTTGACCCTATAGGAATGATGTTGGGGTTATTAAAGGGTCCCGTGGGGAAAATAAAAAAAAATTGATTTTTCACGGTAGAAGCGCTTCTCGGGCCGCGAACTGGGCCGCAAACTGGTAGCGAAACGGGAATTCGCCATTTTGTGTTTCGTTTTAATTAAATTACTAGGTATAAGGGGGTGCGGGAGACGTATCCTGATCCCTTATGTTTTCTGAGGGTGGCTGAGGAGGCTCATATATGTTGATATATGTCTTCCAGCAGCTGTGCGTGCGCCATCTTATCTCTCGGTAGGATCGAGAGAGAAGAAGAGGTGAAAAACGAAGGGGGAATTTAATGAAAGGGGGCAAGGTAGACCCTTCTTGACCCCCTAGGAATGATGTTGGGGTTATTAAAGGGTCCCGTGGGAAAAAAAAATAATTGATTTTTCACGGTAGAAGTGCTTCTCGGGCCGCGAACTGGGCCGCAAACTGGTAGCGAAACGGGAATTCGCCATTTTGTGTTTCGTTTTAATTAAATTACATTACTAGGTATTTTTTGCTGCGTGACGTCTGTTAACGTTCGATTCGATGGAAATCAGGAAGTGTTGACCGCCAATTTGTCACTGCGATAAAATATTTTGTTATAAATGAATCCTTATTGATAAACATTGTATGCGCCATCTTGCCTTTTTTCCAATGGCACAATTTTGTCGTGCACGGCAGCCATTTTAGATGCCTTGACCAGACCCACTCTCTGCACGCCGTCGATTCTCAGCACGGCTCCCCACCCTCGCAAGCATCTCCCCCACGCACTGGTCAGCCCCGCTCTCTCTCTCATGCATGGGCCATAAACCTCCCCCCATCTGCGCTGTTCTTCTCTGAGAATCACACCCTGTGCCCGCCCGACACCTCCCTTTCACCCTATTCACTACCGCACCCTCTGACACTCCTCTTCCTCTGTGTCCGATTGTCCAGGCCGGTCCCAGGCTATCACCTAGCCCTGCGGATGTAGTTTATGGCCCCAGCTGCAGAGAATCCAGACATGCCAACCCTCCCGATTCAGGCGTGAGACTATCGATTTCAGTGCTAGTCTCCCGCCTCCCGATTCCTGCAAGCAAAAACCCGATTCCTCAGGGGTTTCAGCTGACAGGGCTTGGTATTGTGTTACGTGCTAATTCTTCCAGGAAACGTCAGAGGGCCGATGCAGGGGCTCTAGAAGGGGTGATAAACCATTTAAGCCTCATTAACAAGCGCATGGTCTTTTAAAGATATGTGAAGTACTCGGGGCGGCGGTGTGTGTGTGCCCTCTTTCAGGAGCGGGCGGGGGGGGGGGGCACTGCCAGCAACTTGCCAGGCCAGGCAGTGTTCAACACTTGCATCACCCTTTCTCTGCCTGCTATTGCGCTCCATGCTTCGGAAAGGTAAGAAAAAGAACGTGCATTTGAGTTTGAAATGTCCGATCCTGTAGCAGCACACTTCCAAAGCCCACACATGACAATAACCCGATTCAAGGCCCCATTCACCCGATTTTTTAAAAATATATAGTACTCCAACAAAGTAGGATTATAAAACTTTATTAACTTTATAAATATATCGAACGGAACAAAAACTGTAAATACATTTAAACATTTTTTGGCAAAAAGAAGCAACAATGGTCAGTAGCTGTCTTTTGTGCGAATAGTCTAAAGGCAGCACAACGTGCTGAGTTCTGGACGGCACCCAGGTGATGTTACCTGGGTGCCGCACTGGTTTTTGGTTTCCTACAATGCAGCTCAGAAAAACAGCGTGGGGCGTCCCGGGTGGTACGGGGGGAGGCCTCGTCAGTAGCGGTCTGTTGTGCGAATAGCCCCAAGGCAGCAGAACGTGCTGAGATGTGGATGGCACCCAGGTGATGTCCAGTAACTTGCCGCACTGGTTTTGGTATCCTACAATGCTGCTCCGAAAAACGGCGTGGGGCGCCCCGGGGGGGGCGTGGGGGAGGCGGCGTGAACGGGCCTCCCCAGGTGGAGGCTCGTCTGCTGTACTGGGGCGCCCCTTTACCGTTTCAGTTGCCATTCCGCCCGCTTTTGCTACACTGTGCCTCATCCTCCATTCAGCTGTTTATCGCCCGCTCTTGCGGCTACAGCGTCTCGCTCACCATGTAGTTGAGTTGTGCCCACTCTTGCGGTGCAGCGATAGGCGGCTGCCATTGGATTCTTAAAATGGCGGACGGCTCTTCGGATTTGGGCCTGGTCCACTAAAATGGCCCTGGGACACCTTGGAACTCGGACGCTTGCCTGCTAGGGCTTGGGCTCCATTCTCGAAAGCGTCCCCTCAGCCGTGAAGATTCTACAAAAGTCTTGGGGGCCCTCGACTCCTGCAGGCTTCCGGTGGGGAGCGGCTGCCATGATTGCTCGCGGAATGACCACGACGGAGCCACGAGATGGTGGTGCTCTCATGCTGACGCCAGCTTCAGTCTGAAACATCCAGAAACAAGGTGGGGCTTTCATCGTTTGGGAAAAAAAAATGTTCTAAACCAATGAAAAGTGTTATTTTTAGGTCATATGACCAAGCCTTCCATCATTAGGAAACCAAAAGTAAAATGAACCAATGAACTGTTTTATAAACAAGTCACATGACCTGTTATGCGGCATAGGGCTACAAAAAGCGTAGAAAATCCGTTGGCACGTGAGGCGGCGTCAGTAGCGGACCGATGTGCGAATAGGCCGAAGGCAGCACAACGCGCCGAGATCCGGATGGCACCGAGTTGTTGTCCAGCAAGTTGCTGCACTGGTGTGGCTATCCTACAATGCTGCACCGAAAGTCGGTGTGGGGCGCCCCGTTGGCCTGTAAGGTCGCGTCAGTCAGTGGGGGCTGTGCGTCTCCCCCAAGATGGAGGCTCCTCGGCTGAAGTGCAGCGCCCCTTATCTTTTCACTCGCCGTGGACACCGAGGTGGTGTCCAGCAAATTGCTGCACTGGTGTGGCCATCCTACAATGCTGCGCCGAAAGACGGCGTGTCCAGCTGAGTTCCGGTCACTCTTGCGGTACAGTGACTCGAACGCGCCGAGATCCGGATGGCACCGAGGTGGTGTCCAGCAAATTGCCGCACTGGTGTGGCCATCCTACAATGCTGCGCCGAAAGACGGCGTGTCCAGCTGAGTTCCGGTCACTCTTGCGGTACAGTGACTCGAACGCGCCGAGATCCGGATGGCACCGAGGTGGTGTCCAGCAAGTTGCCGCACTGGTGTGGCCATCCTACAATGCTGCGCCGAAAGTCGGCGTGGGGTGCCCCGTTGGCTTATGAGGTGATGTTAGTAGTGGACCGATGTGTGAATAGGTCGGAACCAGCACAAGGCGCCAAGATCCGGATGGCAAGTCCTGGATGTTGAGTGCCATAGTTGAGAGTTCTGAGCAGTGCTTGTAAGACTGTCTGAAGCTTATTTGCACCTGCTGCAGCTTCACTATTGCCCTGGTGTGGCCAAAGATCGCCCATGACATAGGCGGCCGGCTCCCGAGGTCCGGCGGAACTTTTTTCCTTTTCCTTTCTGCATCTTGTCCCACAATCCGTTTGACCTGAAGACATGACCAGGTCCCTGAATGTGTGCAGGGGGACGTTATTGATTGAATCAAAATGGCGGCTTCACACAAAGCTGACTCAAGCGTTGCTGTTGATGCTATACAGACAAAAATTGGTTTTCAGTTTGTACATTCTTCAGGATTTTTTTTTCCATCCAAGGCTGATTGAGAGTTTGTAGAAAAATGGCTTCAGATTTTCAACATACTACTCTTCAACATTCTTCCTAAATGTAACAATGTGAGACTCACTAGGAGAACGGCTGTTTATCTTTCCTTTCAAAATGCTGCCAACAATATTTTCTGAATGGAAGACACCATCTTGTAGCATAAAGGGCCGAAAGGGGTTCTGGTCTGGCCGATGGTTGGTGGAGACATTTTGACTATATTTTGGATTGCCCGGCCTCGCCCAAAATGGCGCCGGTATAAATGGGACTCGTAACTCCTTGTTGTGTACTGGTTGAACAACCTTGATATCACGAGATATGAATGCAGTTTTGATGCTCATGGCGGGCGGGGACGAGAATTGATTGAATATTTCGACATCCCTATTGATATTAAGTTCTGATGTGTTATTGATTACTGTACTATTGAAAGTTCGAATTAACGTCACCCATGGTACTTGCCCGCAAATGTATATCTAGATGATTTTTTTTGTAAGTGGCTTTGTCGTATTTTAATTACAAAATGTACGTCCACCGATTCCGCAACTGTTAGACACCTTAGTTCTTGCAACGTAATGGCCCGCTCGTTACGTTCCTCTACAGTGTAAATGTCTCCTCATCATATACGTTTCCAGTTTGCTCCGTGGCCGGCCCACGTGGTTATAGGCCCGTATTTGTATACTGACATTTTCACAATAAAGGTTTTTAAAACAAAACATGGTAGTAGTATTTACATTGGTAAAGTTTTTACTTTTAGTCACTGTTTTCGAATCAGTAAAAGGCGAGTGAAATAAAGCAGTCCAATTACATGACGGATAAAAGGTATAATACGTAGGAACGCAGTAAAGATAAATGGTCATGGGCAGTTGTGTTTTCCACTCCTGCAACAAAAAGTGATTGATAAGAATCTGATAATCAGGCGTATCGGCGAGTAAGACAGCAGGCCGAGCCTCTTTTACTCAACGGCCACGTCATGGGACGAAGAAACGCCCTTTTTCTCGAAAAAGGAATATATTTTACTTGCAGGACAGTTGTAAATTTTCCGGGAAAGTACATTAGCCTGGAACATTATAACATATATGTTTTAAAAAAAAAAATGTTCGAAATCAATAAAAAGCGTATTTTTTAGGTCATATGACCAAGCTTTTCATTATTAAAATAACAAAAGTAAAATGAACCAATAAAAAGTTTTATTAACAAGTCACATGACCTGTTATGCTTACGTTACGCGCTGCGCGCCGCGCCCCGGATCACTTCCGGGTGCGCTAACGCGGCGTGTCATATAACGCATTACGCGACAACGTAGGTCAAGAATATAGTCAAAATGTCTCCACCAACCAGCGTTCGGAACACAACCCCTTTCAGCAGTCCAAAAAGTTCTGTTAAATGACAACAGAGGGGACAGGCAACAAGAACCATCAGTCAAAGAGGGGAGGGCAAGTTCTTCTCTACCGGGTCATGTTGGGGCCATACCCGAACTGATCGAATTGGTAGTCTACAGTGTTTCTGGATGTTTCAGACTAAAGCTGGCGTCAGCATGAGAGCACCACCATCTCGTAGCTCCGTCGTGGCCATTCCACGAGCAAACATGGCAGCCGCTCCCCACCAGAAGCCTGCGGGAGTCGGGGGCCCCCAAGACTTTTGTAGAATCTTCACGGCTGAGGGGACGCTTTCGAGAATGGGACCCAAGCCCTATCAGGGAAGCGTCCGAGTTCCAAGGTGTCCCAGGGCCATTTTAGTGGACCACGCCCAAATCTGAAGAGCCGGCCGCCATTTTGAGAGTCCTGTGGCAGTCGCTTATCGTTGCATCGCAAGAGCGGGAGCAACTCATCTACATGGTGAGCGAGACGCTGTAGTCGCAAGAGCGGGCGGTAAACAGCTGAATGGCGGAAGAGGCACAGTGTAGCAAAAGCGGGCGGAATGGCAACTAAAACGGTAAAGGGGCGCCCCACTACAGCGTGTCTTCAGGTCAAACGGATTGTGGGACAAGGTCCAGAATAGAAGAGTCATCAAAAGGCAAAAAGTTCCGCCGGACCCTGGGAGCCGGCCACCTATGTCAGGGGCGATCTCAGGCTACACCAGTGCTATAAGACTTGGGGAGGGGGTCGGAGCCTAGCGTCTTCTCCGAGTCCGTGCCATCACATCGCCCCTCGGGGGCCTCCGTCAAGCGGTTTAGGGAGGTACCATATCACATTGTTTTCAAATGCAGTCAGGTCCACAAACGACCCTCACTTACTTTGAGAATAGTGAAGCTGCAGTAGGTGGAAATAAGCTTCAGACAGTGTTACAAGCGCTGCTCAGAACTCTGAACTATGGCACCCAACATCCAGAACTTATGCCATTTGAGAATGGCAGTGACATCGAAGCAACTCAGGGACCAAAACCATTAACGTACTTTCACGTATGAAAATCTTACTTGGGGAGGGGGCAGGAGCGAAGCGCCCCCTCCCAGTCCGCTCCACCACACCGTATGTGGAAAATCTGAAGCCATCGTTCTACAAACTCAACCAACCTCGGATGGAAAAATCTAGAAAAATGTACAAACTGAAAACCAGTTTTGGTCTGCATAGCATCAGTAGCAACGCTTGCTATCAGAGTGCATGAGTTTCATGCTCGATCGATTGAGCTAGCCGGATCGGGCAACAAAAAGTATAAAATAGTTATGTAAATAGTTATTTAATAAAATGTTTTACCCTGTTACTTTGCTGGTGTGTTGTATATATTTTTAATATTTGCATAGGGTTTGTCGTTATTTTGGGCGGGGTGGGTGACGGAGCCGAGCTGTCTTGCTGGCCTCATGGTGTGGAGCTCAGTTCATTTCACTATTTTCGTATTTCTCATAAAGGGTTGTTCCTAATATTTCTATTTTAGCGAGGTCAAAAAGAGATGGCCTACTGATTTTGCTCGATTACTTTTATTTTTTTACACGATTTTTCACGATTTTTCACTATCTGCAAAGACTAAACAGAGTATTGCGACTTTGTGCTTGTTTGTAAATAGAGAATGAACCAAAGAGAATCAATTGTAAAACAGTAAATGCTTGGATAACAATCAATCAAATGGAGAGACAAGCAGGCACGACGGATTACAACGGGGGTAAAGGTCTGCGTTAACTACCCTTCACTATCTGCAAAGAGAGAGTACTACTAAGAGAAAAGAGGGGAGGGGGGGGGCAGCGTTCAAAGCACATCAGCGTGCATAAACACGAAAAAGTTTTTACCTATCACGTACTTGACATTTGACAGCTTTTGATATTTGCTATTAAAAAACCATTGAAATTCACAAAAAAAACCATAGGTTTTAGGCCATATATAGTTAGGAATTTGCATTTACAAAACCTTGAAAATTCACTGAAAAAACCATTGGTTATAGACCATATATAGTTAGGGATTAGCCTTTTCAAAACCTTATTTTACTCACACAAAACCATTGAAATTTCATATATAGTTAGTTGCACTAACTATATATCGCGCACCCGCAATCCACTGCTGATGATGTCACATATTACATCATTCATGACATGGTCAGTGACATCACTAATGACATCACTGATGACATCTCAAATGACATCACTGATGACATCACTGATGACATCTCATTTGACATTACTGATCACATCACTGATGACATCATTCATGTGATTATACGATGAACCTCTTCAGACTCTAATATAACCTTAGATACACTCAGTGTAAACAGACACTCACAGACTGTCACTCATCCATGGAGTTACTCACACACCTAGTCAGTCATGCAAAGAATCAATCACACCTCCATTTCCTCAACTATACAGTTATACACACCTTACTTATTCAAACATATACTAACACATATTTACTCTCTTATACAATCCCTGATACAAGTTCGTTGGCCCTTAAACGTTAGGATGTACAATTTCAATATTTCAAGTAAATGTTTTGTAGGATGTTAGATCGGCTAGGAGAACCTCTGTATTAGAGAATCTGTTAAAGTTAGCCAAGCATCGCAATGTGGTATGAAATTGTACATTAATGTTTAACCGTTTTAATTTTTGTTTTAATAAATACGGCCGGGAGGGTCACTCCCTCCCACTTCCAAAAACTTCAAGAACTGTTTCCGGTTTCCCTCATTTGGGGATTGTGTTGAGAGGGGGTGGCGGGTATCTCAGCCATATGGAAAGGGGCGACCACTCGGTCCCCCCGAACGTATGGCAGAGTGCCTCGATCCCCCCGGGAAGCCATTTTTGGGCGGGAGGCGCGTCTCGGCTGGTATGCCCGAAGCGGCGTAGCCGGGGCGCGCTTTTTCCCGCCCTGGAGTGGGCTGGCCTAGACACTGACGCCGCCGGCCACGCCCTCGGGGCAGGCAGGGGCGGGTTTACGCCCGCCCTGAAGATGGATAAAAGGAGACGCAAGACCAGAAGACATCCTCTTGTTCCTGTGCTCTGAAGCTGCACCTCCTCGCTGCACGTGAGCTCGAGACGGAACGAAGAGCCAATTTTGACCCACCCACCAGCCCCTGAGGACAGCTAGTTGTTTTAATAAAGTTGATCAGTGATTCTATTTCGTTTTCAGGTTGTTTTTGTGTTATGTTGATATTTAGTGTGTAATAAAGATTGGTGTAATTTTCAGGTTGTGTGATTAAAGAATTTCGGATTTAAGGTCCATTTAGTACAGGCTTTTTTGGTCATAGTGGCCAATGCAGTTTCATTTAAGTAGCATTTCTGTCGTATTTATTTCGGTCAGGCGGTAGGCGGTAAGGTCATGATCGGTGAGCACTAATTGGAAGATCCCTATGAGTGGGCGTCACCCAACACGGATGGGAGCGCTCGGGGGAGGTGGCCTTTGGCCCCTCAACGGGGAGGCGGTCCCTTCTAAGGATGGGTCGCCGAAAGAAGAGGAAAGGCGGTCAAGGCCCCTTCCTGTGTAGGAGGGGGTACAGCCCGCTCCTGGGGAATTTCCCGGGGCCAGGGACATCTGCGACGGCAGATGCGGTAAGTTGTGTGGGGTTGGGGGGAGGTCTACGATACCTTCTAGATACCTCACACGAGTTTGAACGACCTTTAAATGGCGTCGAGTTGATAAGTGCCCCCGTCAAGACAAGGGAAATTGTAGTAGTTGCACGTGAGTACGCCTCAGTGCGGTCGCCCCTCCCAAGTGGGGGGGGGTATGTCTGGTTAGGGATCTTGACACCGGTTACGACCTTGCCGTTGGCCCTTAAACGTTAGGATGTACAATTTCAATATTTCAAGTAAATGTTTTGTAGGATGTTAGATCGGCTAGGAGAACCTCTGTATTAGAGAATCTGTTAAAGTTAGCCAAGCATCGCAATGTGGTATGAAATTGTACATTAATGTTTAACCGTTTTAATTTTTGTTTTAATAAATACGGCCGGGAGGGTCACTCCCTCCCACTTCCAAAAACTTCAAGAACTGTTTCCGGTTTCCCTCATTTGGGGATTGTGTTGAGAGGGGGTGGCGGGTATCTCAGCCATATAGCACTGAGATATCCATTCACTCACCAATACACTCATGCACACAGTCAACCGCCCATACAGCTGTTTCCACATGCACTTTTGAACCATACATCTAGTGAATCAACTGCTCACACATCTATGCACAGAGTCATACACCTCCCAGCCACCCACACACACACTCAGTCTCCCATACAAATACTTGGGCAACCAATCAATAACCCATATAGTTACTCATATAGCTACTTATCAACACATGCAGCAGTTTACAGAACAACAGACATAATGATGCACAAATTAAGACAGTTTAGTCACTAACCCATGCACTCAGTGAGACACATTTAATCACTCACTCATACAGTCAGTCATGCACCTACTAAGTCCTTCATCCAGACACTTATATATCCACTCATTCTTCAATATGTAAGACATATTTTAACTTTACAGAAACATACAGTCACTGGATGTTGTGATCAGTGATGTCATCAGTGATGTCATTTGAGATGTCATCAGTGATGTCATCAGTGATGTCACTGACCATGTCATGAATGATGTAATATGTGACATCATCAGCAGTGGATTGCGGGTGCGCGATATATAGTTAGTGCAACTAACTATATATGAAATTTCAATGGTTTTGTGTGAGTAAAATAAGGTTTTGAAAAGGCTAATCCCTAACTATATATGGTCTATAACCAATGGTTTTTTCAGTGAATATATATATATATATATAACATTGGTTTAATTTAAATTATTTTATTGGCGTGTTTTATTTAACAAATAAATGTAACTTTAATTTTGTTCTAAATTAATTACATTGATTAAAATGAATTCTATACATAACTTGCAATATTTTTTACACATTACAATAAATATAGAGATTTTACCTTTGGTAATTTAAAAAAAATGATCTATGATGTCTAAAATCTAGATTTTACATAAATCTACTTCATCTACTGTAAAATACTTAAACATTTAGTTGAGCATTAAGTTAACAGAGCTGCAGCATTTTTATTTGTTTAGATTTAAATTAAATGTATGAAACCAATTTACATTAATATTTATTTTAAATATTTACGAATTTTTTTTTAAATATCACTACATTTTCCCATACTTTACCACAGGGAGATCTCACCCCAGTGGCAGAGATCCCTCATACGTGGGAAATGTTTCAAGTAGTAACTTTACACTCTTATATTAGGCTCCACGTCATCGTTTCAGGGGGTGAAGACATGTAATGCTTTGTAGTAACGTTACACTCATAAATGGTGACCAGCAAAAATTAGTAAATTTCTATTATTATTTTATGAATATTTTATAGTTTTATAGAGCGCGAACCAAACCCATGAGGGTATCAGAGCGCTTTACAGGATTAAGGGGTAGTATACAAGCGTAGGGACGGGAGGGATAAATTGGGAAAGGTAGGGGATGCGTTATACAAGAAAAGCACGGTACATGTTTAAAATCCTGGCTACATGTGATATAAAAATTAAAACAAGTTGATAAAATATACAAGAAGGCCTGCAGTCTCAGGTCCAGGTGGGATGCCCAGGAGTGCAGAAAAGGTATCCTCCGTCTAAGCCAAGGATATTGCCGAGGTGGAGAGTTGGGTAAGTCAATGCGGCGATAGTAAAGTGTTCGTTAGGCGAGGTATTTTCCCATTAAGAAGGTTTTGGTTTCCTTCTTAAATTGTGCCAAGGACGGAAGTCTTCTGATGGTGGGTGGGAGAGAGTTCCAGATTCTTGGCGTGGCCCCAGAAAAGGCCCGATTGTAGGTTTTGTTCTTCCGGAAGCATGCTGGTTGCAGCAGCAGGTCTTTGGCAGATCGAGAGTTTCTGGCTCCTCCGGATAACACGAGTTTATGTGCAAGAAATGTAGGGGAATTGGAGAAAAGGGCTTTGTGAGTGAAGCAGGCCAGTTTATATTGGATTCTGGCCTCCAGGAGAAGCCAGTGCAGAGCTTTGAGGTGGGGGGAGATGTGGTTGAATTTCCTTGAGCCAGTAAGGAGTCTGGCGGCAGTGTTGAGGCAGGCTTTCAAAGGGGCCACGGAGTTCTTGGGTAGCCCTGCAAGAGTAGAGCATCCATATTCTAGTCTGGAAATGACTAGTGCCTGAGTTGCCGTTTTAAGGTCGGCCACATCAAGGAAGGGTTTTAGGTTTCTTAGGTAACTCAGGTGGAATCTGGCTATTTTGGCCATCGAGTTTCTATAGCCACGCATGTTCAGGCTGCCGTCCAGAGTTATTCCAAGAGATTTCGCCAAGTCAACAATAGTAGGAGGGTAGTTTAGAGCTGTGATGGTTTTGATCCATTCCTGGAGGTCTGGATTGGGTTTGAGTGGGGAGATCAGGAGAAATGTTGTTTTACTTGCATTGAGTTTTAGCTGGTTGGCGGTGAGCCAGTGGACTGTCAGCTTCAGGGCCTCTTTCAGGGAGAGAATGTCCTCAGGGGAAGAGATTTTTATGTAGATCTGAATATCATCAGCGTACATAAGGTATGAGATGTTGGCGGCATGTAGCACCTCGGTGACATGTTCAAGGTAAAGGTTGATGAGGGTAGGGGAGAAGATTGATATTTGGGGGACTTCAACCATAACACGAGAGGGGGCGGATATATTACCGTTGATGAGGACTCTCTGTGAGCGGTTCTGGAGGAAGGATCTAAACCATTCAAGGACCGTGCCATCCAAACCCATTTTAAGTTTGAGACAAGTTTTGTGGTTAACCGTATCAAAGGAAGAGGACAGGTCTAGGAGGAATAGAAGACAAGTTTTGCCTGGGTCGAGGGTTTGGAGGGCGTCATCCACTATGTGGAGTAGGGTGGTTTCTGTGCTGTGACCAGGTCTGAACCCTGATTGGAAGTCATCAAGCAGGTGAAAGTTGTTGATGTGTAGGCTTAGCTGCTGTTGCACATATTTTTCCAGAACTTTGGCAAGGAGAGGGATGTTTGATATGGGCCTATAGTTCTCGGCAGAGGCAGAGGCAGGGTCCAGCGTTGGTTTTTTTAGGATGGGGATAACTTGGCCAGCTTTGAGCGAGTCGGGAATTGAACCCTGTAGGAGAGAGGCGTTGATTATTGAGGTCCAGGAAGGGATGATAGCCTGAGAGGCGGCAGCTAGGCAATTAGAGGGGAGAGGATCATTGAAGTGATTGTTCGGTTTTAAGGAGGCAAGAGTTTTTGAGATAGAATGTTCATCATAGGTTTTAAATTTGGACCAGTGCGCTAGGTTGTCAGGTGTGGTTTGGGAGGAGTCAAGTCAAGTCAAGTCAAAGAAATTTATATAGCGCACTACATACCCAGAGGGTCTCAAGGCGCTTAGGGAGGGGAGGAGGATTACTTGTCAAATATCCACGTTTTAAGTTGCTTTCTGAATGCTAGGTGGTTCTGGGTAAGGCGAAGGTAAGTGGGGAGTGAGTTCCATGTTTTAGCAGCCAGGTATGAGAAGGATCTTCCTCCCGTGGTGGTCTTGTTGATGCGAGGTACAGTGGCGAGGGCTTGGTTGGAAGAACGTAGTTGGCGGGAGGGGGAGTAGAAGGACAGGCGTGAGTTGAGGCATTCTGGTCCGATGTCGTAGAGTGATTTGTGTGCGTGGGTTAGCAGTCGGAAAGTGATCCTCTTATTGACGGGTAGCCAGTGGAGGTCTTTCAGGTGACCAGAAATGTGTTCGTTGCGTGGGATGTCTAATATGATCCTGGCTGAGGCGTTTTGGATTCGTTGGAGTTTCTTCTGGAGTTTAGCGGTAGTACCTGCGTAGAGGGTGTTTCCGTAGTCCAGTCGGCTCGTGACCAGAGCATGGGTGACTGTTTTTCTGGTTTCGGTAGGGATCCAGCGA
Source organism: Lissotriton vulgaris (assembly GCF_964263255.1). Classification (NCBI taxonomy): domain Eukaryota; kingdom Metazoa; phylum Chordata; class Amphibia; order Caudata; family Salamandridae; genus Lissotriton; species Lissotriton vulgaris. Next base: position 683,475,689 of record NC_141691.1, read on the forward strand.
AATGTTTTTTTGAGCATGCGAAGAATGTTGAAGCAGGATGAGGATACGGCGCTGACTTGTCTGTTCATTGAGAGTGAAGAATCCAGGATAACGCCTAGGTTCCGTGCGTGGTCTGTCGGGATGGGTGCTTTTCCAAGGGCTTCCGGCCACCAAGAGTCGTCCCATGCAGAGGGGGATGTACCTAAGATGAGGACTTCTGTTTTATCTGAGTTCAGTTTCAGACGGCTGTGCTTCATCCATTCGGCAACTTCTTTCATTCCTTCGTGTAGGTTAGTTTTGGCGGTGCTGGGGTCATTGGTGAGAGAAAGGATCAGTTGAGTGTCATCCGCGTAAGAGATGATGTTGAGGTTGTGTTGGCGGGCGATGGCCGCGAGGGGGCTCATGTATACGTTGAAGAGGGTGGGGCTGAGTGAAGATCCTTGGGGTACGCCACAGATGACTTCAGTGGCCTCAGACTTGAATGGTGGAAGGCGGACTCTCTGAGTTCTTCCGGTGAGGAACGAAGTGATCCATTCAAGTGCTTTTCCTTGGATTCCGATGTTTCTGAGGCGTTGTAAAAGGGTGCTGTGGCAGACTGTGTCGAAGGCTGCAGAGAGGTCGAGGAGGATGAGGGCGACTGTGTCTCCCTTGTCCAGTAGAGTTCGAATGTCGTCTGTTGCTGCGATGAGGGCGGTCTCAGTGCTGTGTTTTGCTCGGAAGCCAGATTGTGAGGAGTCAAGGGATTTGTTGGCTTCGAGGAAAGCGGCAAGCTGGTTGTTGACAGCTTTCTCGATTACTTTGGCCGGGAATGGAAGGAGCGAAATGGGGCGGTAATTTTTGAGTTCGGTGGGGTCCGCTGTGGGTTTTTTCAGAAGGGCGGTGAGTTCAGCGTGTTTCCAGCTTTCCGGGAAGGTGGCGGAGTTGAAGGAGCAGTTGATGACGTCTCGGAGGTGCGGTGCTATGACGAAGTCTGCTTTGTTGAAGATGTGGTGAGGACATGGGTCTGTGGGGGATCCTGAGTGGATGGAGTTCATCAGGCGGATGGTGTCCTCAGTGGAGATTGGGTTCCAGTCGTTAAGGGTGTTCATGGGGGGCGAATGTTCAGCATAAGGTTGGGTGGGTTGGTCTCCGGGTTGGTTGTCAAAGCTGTTGTGGATGTCTGCAATTTTGTTGTGGAAGAATGAGGCTAGGGAGTCGCAGAGGACTTGAGAGGGGGTGATGTCGTTGGAGTTGGCCGAGGGATTGGTAAATTCCTTGACGATGTTGAAAAGTTCCTTGCTGTTGTGGGCGTTGTTGTCAAGTCGATCTTTGAATGTTGTTTTCTTGGCCTTTCGAATTAGTTGGTGGTGTGTGCGGGTGGCGTTTTTGAAGGCGTCCTTGGTGCTAGTGGTTGGGTCTTTTTTCCAGGCCTTTTCTAGGGAGCGGCAGAGTTTCTTGGACTTCTTAAGATCATCGTTGAACCATGAGGCCTTCTTGTTGCCAGGTTTGCTTTGATGTTTTTTCAGTGGTGCTAAAGTGTCGGCGGTGTTGGATAACCATAGGGTGAAGTTGGCGGCAGCTTGGTCTGGGTTAGAAGAGTGGGCTGGGGTGTTTAGAAGGAGCGATGAGGAGATCTGGTCGATGGTGATTTTGTTCCAGTTTCTTTGCAGAGTTGGTTGGGGGTGGTTGATGGGTTTTGGCTTGTTGTAGGTGAAGTGAACGCAGCTGTGGTCAGTCCAGAGGAGATTCGTAGTGTGGCTGAAGGAGACATGATTGCTGGAGGTGAAGATGGGGTCGAGTGTGTGACCTGCGATGTGGGTGGGGGAAGTGACAAGTTGTTTAAGTCCGAGGTTGGCGAGGTTGTCCAAGAGGGTGGTGGTGTTGCGGTCGTTGTTGTTTTCAAGGTGAAAGTTGAGGTCTCCCAGAAGGATGTAGTCTTTGGAGGGGAGTGCGTGTGGAGTGATGAAGTCCGTGATGTCTTCACTGAATTTTGCGCGGGGTCCTGGTGGTCTGTATAGAAGGGTGCCTCTGAGTGTGGTCTTGGGGTCGATGTGGATCTGGAAGTGAAGGTGTTCGGAGTTGGCGAGGTTGGCGTCAGAGCTGGTTGAGATGCGGATTGATTTTTTATGGACGATAGCGATTCCTCCTCCTGTGTGGCCGGTACGGTCCTTGCGTGTGATCTTATAATCTTCAGGGATGGCAATGGTGATGTCTGGGGCGGAGGAAGCGTTCATCCATGTTTCTGTTAGGAAGGCGACGTCTGGAGATGTGGTGTCTAGTAGATTCCATAGGTCAATGGCGTGCCTGTGGACCGATCGGGTGTTGAGCAGGATGCATTGTAGGTGGTTGGGGTCGGGAATCTGAGGTGTGGTCGCAGCGGGGATGTTGTCGGTGCCGATGAATTTGCAGGAGTAGCAAGAGAAAGGTCCATGGGTGTGTCCAGGAGCGGCTTGGACGCAGTTGGGGACGCGACCGGGGTTAAGGGCTAGGAGGGTGGCAGCATCGTAGGTAATGCGGGAGGGCTGGGAGGGACGGGGGCCAGGGGGTCTGGCACTGGGCGCGGTCCAGGCGCGGACGGGCGTAGACGGGCTTACCTTTGGCGCACCTTCGGCGCGAATGGGGCGCGGTCGCTGCGCGTGAACGCTGCGCGCGGGAACTCCTGTCATGTATGGGTGGTGGAGGGGGAGGGGCGAGGGCGTCTCAGCTGGGAGGCGGGGCGGGCTATAGATGACCACAACAACAACATACACAAAATGGAGGCGGAGGGGGGAGCACAGCGGAAACGCGCTGAATACAGAAAAGCGGCAATTTTAAAAACAAAAATGCAGACTTGTCAGAGCGGCAATCAGGCACACAGCGGCAGCAATAATTAGGCAGACTAGCAACAGCAGTGCAGTAACGATACCAAGCACAGCGAAAACGCGCTAAATACAGAAATGCGGCGATTTTATAATCAGAAATGCAGACTTGTCAGAGCAGTAGCCAGGCACACAGCGGCAGCAATAATTAGGCAGACTAGCAACCAGCAGTGCAGTAACGATACCAAATGCCACAGGAGGACACTGGGGAGCGACCACTCAGCCCAAGGGAGAGGAGCGAGTCACGGCGCTTTCCGGTGGTGGAGCGCTGTTCTGGTCAGTGGGAGGGCGTCTCAGCTGGGAGGCGGGGCGGGCTATAGATGACCACAACAACAACATACACAAAATGGAGGCGGAGGGGGGAGCACAGCGGAAACGCGCTGAATACAGAAAAGCGGCGATTTTAAAAACAAAAATGCAGACTTGTCAGAGCGGCAATCAGGCACACAGCGGCAGCAATAATTAGGCAGACTAGCAACAGCAGTGCAGTAACGATACCAAGCACAGCGGAAACGCGCTAAATACAGAAAAGCGGCGATTTTATAATCAGAAATGCAGACTTGTCAGAGCGGTAGCCAGGCACACAGCGGCAGCAATAATTAGGCAGACTAGCAACCAGCAGTGCAGTAACGATACCAAATGCCACAGGAGGACACCGGGGAGCGGATTTTGGTTTTGGTTGTGAGTAGCGGATTTAAGTTAATTTACAAGGGCAGTAATTTTGTCGCAGAAGAAGGGAGAGAATTCCTCGCTTGATATAAGGGGTTTAGGTGCTTCTTTGGTGGTTTTTGCTAGTTTATTGGATTGGTGTTTGACCAAGTCGAACAGCTTGCGAGGTCGATTTTTTGCTATACTCTAGTTCACATCTGAAGAATTCTTTTTTAGTGTTGAGGATTTTCTTATTTTAGGCATTTTTGTCCTGGCTGAGAAGTTTTAGATGTGCTGCTGAAGGGTGTTGTTTTCAGTTTTGTTCAGTCTGTCGAAGGATCTCCTCTCCTTGTTGAGGGATCTGCTGGACCAGGGGTTTCGGTCTTTGACCTGAGCTTTTTTAATTTTAGTGGTGCCAGGTCATCGAGAATGTCGGATATGGTTGAGGAGTAATGAGTCGCTAGGTTGTCAACCGAGATGCACTGAGGGGCGGGGGGAGGTCAGACACACAACCCGCTGCCAGTTTCTCATGATCAAGGTTCTTAGTGTCTCTAACCCATAGTTTGGGAATCACGGGTTGAGGTGTCCATGTTTTGTGGGTGCTGGGTAGGAGGAAGGTGATGGCGTGGTGGTCAGACCAATCGCAGGGATCAATAGAGAGAAGTTTGACCGCTGATTCCTTAGCAATAATCCAGTCTACAGTAGCGCCTTTTTAAATGAGTAGGGAGAGAGCAGGCTTGGGTAAGGGCTTGATCGGCCAAGAAGTCTCTGATGGCATTGACCTGAGGGTCCTTAGGATCGTTCCAATACAGTTTAAAGTCGCCAAGTAAAATGTCATTAGAGTTTCGAGAAACCTTGGCTGTGATGATTTCCATGAGGAGGTCCGTAAAGGAGTCGTTCTTGCCTAGGGGGTGGTAAAAGATGTGGAGTTTGCACAGCTGAGACGTGTTGTTGGAGATGGAGAGCGCAAGGTATTCGCAGGAGTCTGTGGGGTCCACTGGCAGTTCCGTAACAAGGAGGTTGGAGCGGTGGATGCAGACAATGCCCCCCCTTTTTTCTTTGGGTGCCTATCCAACCTTACGATGTTATAGTTGGGCGGGACTAAGAGGTCTAGGTAGGGCAATGAGGAATCCTTGAGCCAGGATTCAGTCAAGATCGCTAGGTCCGACTTATGACTCAGAATGAGGTCGGCTACATCAGATGCATGCTTTACAGCTGACCGGCAGTTTATTAGGAGGCCGGCTAGGGAGGAGTAGGAGTAATTGTCAAGCGTAGCAGCGGCGGTGGGAATTTTAGCTAGGTTGCTGTTGACCACCCCTCTGGTGCGGATGGTAGCAGATCTGTTAGGGTTGGTTGCAACTGTACAGATAGGGTTTTCTTCCCTCAGGTGTAAGGGGTGCTGTGTTGTCAAAGCAGAGTTGTAACTACTGAGGAGGTCAGCCACTTCTTCCTCCGTGAGTTCAGATGGATTGATCGTGCCAGGGGTGGGTTTGTAGGTGTGGAGGAGAGCAAGAATTTCCTTCTCCGAGAGGTGACAAGGTTGTTTGCGTGGGCGCAGGTGTCTTAGGGATAGGGGTAGAGGGTGAAGGATGGGCTTTATGAAGGGAATGTGGGTCGTATTCTGTGAGAGCCTGAGATTGGAAAAGGAGAGTTCAGTGATGTGAAGAAGGTGCTTTAGGTCCAGAATCGATTTGTGGATGCTCCGTGTTAATTCGGGAGATCTGTGGTGCAGATTATCAATATCTCTTAGAGAGGTATGTTCTGGCAGCAGGGGGACGGATGCAAGGGGGCAGTTCTGATAGTATGTACTGGTGGCCTAGAGGTGGGTTTAGGCGGACAGTCAGCGTCCCCATGAGAGGGATGATCATGTGGACAGGGGGTGGAAGGGTGGGGGCGATTACATCTGACTGGTTTTGCAGCCTGGTTTGGGGCTTAGTCGATCAGTGTACTGGGCCCTGTTAGGCTTTTGCATACTAGTGTTGTAGGCCCTGGTGGGAGTGTCAGTAGCCTGGCGAGCGGAGTGATTACGTGGGCAGGAGGTTAAGGGTTTCAGTACGCCTTTGGTGGTATGTGCTGGATGTGTGATATCGGGATGTGTGATACCACGGCTGGGTTGACCTGAGAGGTAGGCCCTGGAGGGGGTTTCGGAGGCCGACGGAGCAGAGTTTGCTAGGAGGTCTGGGATCGGTGGTATGGGCGCACAGTGATTGGCATGCGTATGTGGCAAAGTGACCGGGTCGGGTGGCCCACTGACGTGGTCACTGGCAAGATTGGTAGGTGAGAGGCAAGGAGCACTTGGCGGGGTGGGCAAGAGGTGGACCGGCGGGAACAAGGACTGAGATGGGTTGTGAACATGATTTTTAAGGCAGGGAAGAGGTCTGCAAATTTGATGAGGTGTTTGGGGGGCCCTTGAATCAGGATTCTGCTGCTTTTGTATAAGGTGATGGTAAGGTCAGCACGTAGGTTTGCCGATGGGGTGATTGTGAGCTTTTTTTACATGGAGAATGTTCCTTCCTTCTTGTACTTTGAGGAGGCTCAAGAAGGCATTGCACCAGAGAGACGTATTATTGGAGTGGAAGATAAGATGTTGATGACAGTGCCCTGGTTTGCGCAGAGACATTGGTCAGATATCAGGGTCTCAGGATGACTTTACAGGATGGAGTGTTTAAAGGCTTTGGAGGCAGATTTGGAGAGAGTAGGAGGATAGATAACGGTATAGTAATTGTCTCCCTTGGAGGTCAAGCGGGGCTCAGCCATGTTGGGGGGAGTGATGAGGCCACTGCCTTAGCGGTTGGTTCGCGTTTTGAGAAGTACCCACAGGACTGCACTACCATCAAGGTTTGTTTTACGAAATTTTTGTTTACGTTCTATAAAGGGTAACATTACTTAAACATGTAGATTTAGTCATATGTAACCTTACCTTTCTGAGTAGCCCCTCTATCTTTATCTTTCAATTTGTCTTTAGTTCTGCTTTCTTGTTTTGTCTTCATAAGTGTGCTCTTGATGGTAGATTCTTCGTGTGCATCGACTAATTACTTGACAGGAAGGATAGATAGCTCCACACTATTGAAAGTATGAACTGTTTCGTAAGAGAGCGTCACGTGTGCCCTAATAATGTTTCTTGAATTTTTCAATTAAAACAATGAACTAACATTTGATTTCTCATATATAAACCCAGCATGCCATCAAATTCACATTTGACGCACGAAAGAATATGTCTGCTACCTATACATCAATGGAAAGTTAAACTCTTCTGTAAAATGTGTGTCTTTGCAATGCAATGTGAGGTTCATTCATAAGATACACATTAAAACAATCAACAGCTTCAGCAAATATATCATAATCTCTAGCAGTTATGCCGGTAGGTGTGGGATGGTTAGGTAAGTGTTCAAGGATGGTTGTGCCTCTTTTCCAAGAATATTGAGGAGCAAAACATTTTTCAATATCAGTTTTGTCCACCCATTGCTGTAATACATTTGGTATACAATTTAAACCATCCATCTTACTTTATGGATGACTCTCCAAGATAGTCTAAAAACCTTGGAGATGCGTTGCATTTCAAACCGGCTAAATAGCACACTAAGCATTGCCATTGTGTGGAGAAAGGCTGACGTTAGTAACCCCCTCAAATAGATGGGCACTGTGAAAACACACTGACTACAAGCCCCACCCACATTAAAGGAACTTTTGGAGGAAGGTAGGTTCAGCAAACTACCTAATGTATGCCGAGCAAACTGCAGGAGGCTGAGCAGCTGAAGTAGAACAATGGTGCTGTTGCACCACAACAAGGAAAATGCATCATGTGAGGGTTGTCCTTCAATGGAGTAACTCAGAATTACGAAATTACTGCAATTCTGCCCACTCCTACTTAAATCCTGGTTTGCGGAGCATTGTGAGATCCGCGTCAAAGATGTGTCACGCAGCTGAAGTGATGCATCGGTTCCGAGAAGCAGCGAGGCTGCGGTGTGAGGTCTTGTGTCATCGTTGAGGATCCTGTCGATGAGAGCTTGCGATGGGCAGCGTTGAGGATGCTTCGCACAGTCGAGGCGATGCCTCAATTCCAAGGACCTGGGAGGCTGCAATGCGGAGTCTGGAGTAATCGTCGAGGCTACTATCGATGTGGGATGCAAGGGCCTGCACCAAGGAAACATTGCACAGAGGCAGTTCTGCTGGACTACAATGCGATGCAGGCCTATGTGATGGGTTCAACCCACACAGCAGTGGTGATGAGTCAGTTCTGCTTGGGTTTGCGCCACACAGCAGAGGAAATGTTTCTGTTGTGCTGGACCCACAGAGGATTACAGAGTACCTTAAGCCCACGTCCAAGGATCCATGACTTCGGAGGCACATCTTGGCAGAGTATTCTCACTGATGCAGGTGCAAGGAAGCATGTTGTGTCCCCGAAGCTTTAGACCAGGAAGCCAGCTAACTAGCCATTAGAGTCACTCTGGGATCTGGGTTCAAGAAATGCATGTCCACATCTTCTCGCACAGGCAAGAGGACAGCAGGCAGCTGGTCAGTAGGGCTGCAGTTCTTCAGAGTAGCAGTCCATCAGAGTGATAATCCTTTTATCAGCACAGCAGTGCGTCTTCCTGGCAGAGTATCCACAAGTCCAGAAGTGAAGTGAAGAGTTTGTTTCTGAGGTCCAGTATTTATATCCAGTTGGGCTTTTGAAAAGAGGAGAAGCTTCTTGAGGCATGCCTTTGAAGTGCACAGGTGCCCATCCTACCTGCCCTGGCTACAAACTAACTACAGGGGCCATGCCACCCTTTGTCTGGAGGCAGGATACAGCCTATTCAAGTGTAAGAGGAGCTGGGCCTAGCTCCTTCCTCCCATCCTGCAGTGATGGCCCATCCAGTCACCCTCAAGCTTCCCATTGTGTGTGGCTGTCAAATACAAAAAGCCCAACTGTCAACTACACCCAGTCAAGTGACCCAGAGACATGCTGTCGGCATTAAATAGCTAAGGCAGGAACATGGCAACTTTCTAATAGTGGCATTTTCAAAATTGTAATTTAAAATCCGACTTCTCCATAAGGTAGGATTTTTCATTTCAATTCCAAAGACACCAAACATAAACTGGTTACCTGTTCCCATTTGGAAATTACACCTTATTAAATGTAATAAGGTAACTTCAATGTTAGTGTATGGGAGAGATAGAGCTTGCAGTAGTGAAAAATTAAATTAGGAGTTTTTCACTACCAGTGTAGTGTAGTTCCTATATTCCCAATATGCTCTGCGCATTGGAATAATATATCCTACAGATGTGACATACGACTGAGGTCAGTATGTCTCTATCAAATATACTAAACTTAATTGTGAGTGCCAGCTAGCTCAGAGGCCACTAGAAACTTACTCGAAAACACAAGAAGGGATTAGTTTCTGACAACCGCATAAACATGACAACTTTGTTTCCCTAGGACTGGAACAAATATCTTCAGAGATGTGGAAACAATAGATAACTATTTTACTCAGTCAATCAAGCATGCTTCGTTTTTACAGAGTTGCAGAGAAACAGAGAGACGGGCATTTTAATAAAAACTGGTTTATTGAACAGTCTTCTTTCTCATGAAAGAGAGGTGAACTGCTAAAATTGTTAGCAAAGTATAATGCGTACAGCGGGAATAGTATTATAAAATAATAATGCAATAGCATTGTCTGTTGCTATGACATGTAAAAATACATACATAAATAACATAGGCTAAAATACTCAACTGGTGCTTCTAAAATACGCCTACCCCAATGTACCTAACCTAGGTCTAGTACCAGGGAAGAAGTAAGTAGCATAGGTTTAGTTTTTGCCAAGAATTGCCAAAGGTTTCTCCAGGTTCTGATCAGCTCTATACCTTAGAATGAAGGAGGTTGGTATCTCAGACTCGATTTCCCAACACCCCGCAAGGGGAGTCAGAAACACTGGAGCTGGATTCTCGGCAGGAGAATGACAGCTTATTTGTCAGTGCGTCAGCTGGAGAGTCCACTTCCTTCGGCACTTGCTGTAGCGAGCTGCGTCAGGCAAGTAGGTAGTCGAACTGCACCGAACCACACTGTGCTGTGCTATAGCAAGTGAAGGCATATTTATACCTTGAAGGTGTTTAGGAAAGCCAGCTTTGACGTAAAGTCGGGCATATGAACGTCATGGATGAACCTAAGGAATAGTTGTTCATGCATGATAATGAGATTCTTGGAGAAATCAATATCCAGGTGAGGGGAAGTCACTACTGCTTAAGAGTCTGGTTTTCCTAGAAATTGTTGTAACGTTTGATGAACAGATGGAAGTAGCCGTGCCTGTATTTGGGTAGCATGGGCTGTGCCTAAATAAGGGCTTGATTTATATGCCTATATAAGGGCAACGCGAATTGTACCTATATAAGGGCATGAATCAGGAAAACTAATCTGGAATCTAAAACGCTACAACACCAGGACATGTAAGACATATACGTACCTTTCCAACTTTTTAAATACACTGCACCCTGCCCTCTTGGCTGTCCACCTTAGGGGTGACATATTTATTAGAAAGGAAGGTTTGGGCCAGGCAAAAGGTTTATTTTGCCAGGTTGATATGGCAGTTTATAACTGCACACACACAACTTCAATGACTGACCTGAGACATGTATAAAGTGCTACTTAAGTGGGTGGCACAATCAGTGTTTTAGGCCCACTAGTAGCATTTCATTTACAGGCCCTGGACACAGGTAGTGCAACATTACTAGGGACTTACAAGTTAATTAAATATGCCAGTTGGGTATACAATGTTTAAAGGAGAGTGCACAATCACTATAGCACTGGTTAGCAATGGTAAAGTTGGCACAGTCCTAAGGCCAGCAAAAAAGAAGTCAGCAAACAGGAGAGCTGAACGCAAAATGTTAGGGTTTGAACCTGCAAAACGTGCACATTCTTTGTTTAACATACAGCAGTTTCAATGGACCGCAACCAACTGCAGATTGAATCACTCTAAAAGATCTGTGGGGATAGTACTTATGGACAAGGGCAGTGGAAGGGCTAGCTGTGTGAAGTAGGAGATTGTGGGAAAGATTCAGACACAAGGCAACAAAAAGACAAAAGCACGGAAAAAATATGGATAAACAAAAACTAATAAAAAATGCAGATAACTCTACAGTAATGGCAGAGGCGACACTCTGTAATCGCTGGTCTTACTTTCACTGAAGGATACAGATGTTTTAAAGGAAGCACGTGCAGTCTGGCTGCAAGAAACATTTGTAGGGCTTGCATCCCCACCGGCTGAGTGAGGTGTGGTTATAAGCCATATGAAGTGTGAAGGGAACTTTGGGCTCATGGAAGCCTCTAGCTGTCAAAGCTTCGATATCCAGTTTTCGAGAGCATGATTTTACTTGATTTTTTCTTGATGTTTTAATAGTTGTATACTTAATTATATTGGGGTCCCAGTTCTCTGTAGCTAGGTTCAAGAGATATTTGGCTGAGGTAAGACCGGTTGACCACGGGTTGCCCGGGTTTTCGAATATTTTGTTTATAACAAACTTCATTGAGTTCTCTGGGGCCACAGTGGTTAAATAAAAGTATTTTGCCAGACTTGCCAGTTCTTCCAAAGATTGTCGGTTAAGGTTACATTGCAGGCGAATTAGAGTGTTCCTTGTGCATGATGGAAGATAAAATAGCTTTTTGTGGGCTTCACAGTTGATCTTTTCAAGGTCTTGCACAAAATTGCCTGGGAGCGCCTGTATTGCGTAATTGAGGGAAGGTAGTAATTTTGCCCTCAGAACTCGTTGGATATCCGTGGTCATTGGACTTTTCAAGGTGGTGTTAAGTTTACAGATAACTCTATAGTATTCTCATAGTTCCTTGACTACTGTGCCTCCGCATGCAATGTACTCTCTGACTATCTAAACCACCTTGTGTGGCATAATGGCCAGAGCTGACAACTTTGGAGCTGGGGAACCTGGTTCGATTCTCGGCATTGGCTCAACATATTGTGCTTCTGGGCAAACCATTTAAGGCCTAATTACGAGTTTGGCCGTCCATCTTAGTGGAGGTGCGGTGGTTGTCGGGGACGCTTGTCCGGTGGTTCGACCGCCATATTACAACTACGGTGGTGGGACCACCATAGGACCGCTACAACTGCCAGTGAGCCGCAATCCCTGGTGGTGGTATGGTGGTCAGAGGCTCCAATATGCTTGGCGGGGCTGCTGTGACACTGCCAAGCAGATTTGGGGTTTCCTCACTGCCACAGTTTTCATGACAGTGAGACCGCCATGAAAACCCTGGTGGTGAGGACCATGGGATGCATGCAGGGGGGTACATGGTCTGACCCCCTGTCTGCATGTACCCTCTTTCCTGCATGGCATGGCCTGCACAGTCCATGCCAGGCAGGAACAGGCTTTGGCACTCTCATTGCGGTGCCTTTTTAATAGGCGCTGCCGTGAGAACTCCAAAGGACCACCTGCCAGACCACAAGGTAACTCGTAATCTGGAGGGCAGTCGGGGTGAGGTTTATTTATTTATTTATTTATTTTTGACATTTCTAAAGCGCGACAAATACCCTCAGGCGTCTTTGCGCTAATACCCTCAGGCGGTTTGGCACTGAGGGAGCAGGGATTGGGCATGGCATCCCGCTCCCACACTGCTAAACTCATAATCAGGCCCTTAATATCCTTGTGCCTACCAAAAACAAATGTGTCCTTATGTAACGGAACTGGTGCTCATGTAAAGACCTCAAATATCTTCGGGTCAAGTTCGTGTTATGTAAAATCGCAAAAAAAACTTTCATGTGCTATGTTCAATATGAGCTGCTCAACTTTCACCTCACTCCGAACATTTTTTTTTTTAAATCTGTTTATTAGCATAGTTTCGTGAGCAGTAATAGCATACAACGTCATTCATATAGTCTCAGTTTAAATTCGGCAGGTACATGTATGAGGTTGCTCCAAGCATATATAGAAACATAGTGAATTCGATTTTTCATTTTGTCGATGTATTGGAACAAACTAACAAAACCCCTTTACAACCGGTCCCACCCTCCACCCCTACGAAATCCCACCCGACACTCTCTTAGTAGGCACATAAATGAAACATCGACATGTGGGTCACACTCAATGTAATGATACAAAGCGCAAGGCTAGCACACAGGTAAGATGGGGTAGTGTGAGCGATGGGTCGGGGCTGCCCGTCCCCATCGTAGTGCACCGTAGGCAGTGGTGGTCGTGGTCGTGCATGGGAGAGTGAGTCGGGGCACGGTAATACCCCAAATAGCTATTCACTAGCATCCTCATCACTGTCGTCATTGCCAGCCTCAAAGACCCCCAATGTGTCAAACCATTCCAGTGAGATCGGCGTTTTCCGGAGGCCCCTATTCTCCTCCCTTTGTAGTGCTACGCCCTCAGCTTTCCCCCAGCGCACTACCTCCGCCCGCCACATATCTGGGTTGGGTGGTCTCGATGATTTCCATCTCATCGTGATGGCACGCTTCGCCAGCAACAAGGCCAGATCAGAGAAGCGCGCCGCCACGGTTCTGGTGCGGGTCGATGGTCCCAGCCCTAGAAGTGTAGTTTCCAGTGTAGGTATTCGGGGCAGTGTACCCGCTTTCGCGAGTGAGTCATGGACAGTGCTCCAGAAATACCCTAGTTTGGGGCACTGCCACAGCATATGTACTAGTGATGCGTCGTCCGCATCGCATCGGGGGCAGTTATGCCTGGTCGCAGGGAACATCACATGTAGTCGGCGCGGTGTCAGGTAGGCTCTATGTAATATCATCAGTTGGATGAACTTGTACTTGGGGTTCCTAGCTACCTTCCTGGGGAACTGAAGTATGCGCTCCCATTCCTTGTCTCGCAGCGGTCTTCCAATTTCTACTTCCCATGTCGCTCGTAGTGGTGATAGTGTGAGTGCCCTCCCCGACTTAATGCTAGATGTGAGCCACTTGGTCAGGTGGCCGCCCGTTCCCATGAGGTAGAGCATTGTAATAAGAGGGTTCGTAGTAGGCTCCCGCCCGTCAGGCGACCATTTGCATGAAATGTAGTGTCGGAGTCCAGCGTGTAGGAGAAAGGAGCCGCCGGGGACGCCCTGTGAAGTCCTGAAGTCTTCGAAAGATAGTAGGTGTCCCTCTGCAAATAGGTCACCCACGTGTGTCACGCCCGCGTCATGCCAGGGATCCAGTAGGGTCGCCGTGAGTGTGCCCGAACCCAGTGGTATGCCCAATAGTGGAATCGTGGGGGCATATGGAGTCCCGAGGGACGTGTACTTCAGTGCCTTCCGCCAGTATGTGATCGCCAGCTTGAGAAGTGGCGGGGCGGTTCTGGGAAGGTCCGAGCCAGGAAGGAGCAAGGTGTGCACTCTCCCCTTAGTACGGTCATCCTCTGTTAAATTAATCTCGTGAAGATTACGGCCCGCCACCCAGTAAGCTAGCCATTGCAGCTGACATGCATAATTATAAGCCCTGAGGTCCGGTAAGCCCATGCCTCCAGAGTCGGAGGGGAGTTGCATCTTGGCCAGACCTATGCGCCTGCGGCCATGTCCCCACACAAGTTCGGTTAGCAGCGAGTCGAGGGTCTTAAATGTCGCCGCTGGGATCAGGAACGGCAAGTTGGTGAAGTAGTAGATAAGCCGGGGGAGCATCACCATCTTGGAGATTGCCACCCTTCCGGGTATTGAGAGCGGCAATGTAAGCCAAAACTGAATCTGTGATTTCAGCGCCCGAATGGCCTTCCCTAGGTTGCCGTCTATCATCATGCTCGCCTCTCTGTATATCTAGATCCCCAGGTATCGGAAGGTAGTGTCAGCCATCTGGAATGCATGAGGGGCGAAAGGCAGGGGAGCCGACCCCTCTGTGGCTGCAAAGGTGAACCCGTAGGACTTAGACTCGCTTATGGTGAGGCCAGAGATCTCTCTGAAATCCTCGAAAACCCGAGAAATCGGGCTTAAATCACCTCTCAGGTCACGGAGATACAATATGATATCATCCGCGTAGGCAGATACAACATGGTCCGTGCCATGGCGTCGTATGCCATAGTGGGGGGCCATCAACCTGAGCCTACAGAGTAAGGGTTCGAGGGCAAGGACAAAGAGGAGAGGGGAGAGCGGGCAGCCCTGCCTGGTGCCTCTGGCAATGGCCATAGGACCTGAGATTTGATTGGAGGTGCGTACTCTGGCCGTGGGGCTGGTGTATAGTAATCTGATCCAAGCGAGGAATTCGGGTGGTATCCCGAATTTTAACAGGGTGGCGAACATATAGTCCCACCTCAGGGAATCAAAAGCTTGTTTTAAGTCTAAAGAAATGCACCCTTCGGGGCCTGCTTCCATATTGTCTCCGAGCATGAGCTGAGCCAAGCGCCTAAGATTCATGGCCGTATTGCGGCCCGTTACAAAACCGCATTGGTCCGGGTGGACCAGCTGAGGCACGTATTGCACGAGCCTTGACGCCAGTACCTTGCTCAGTATTTTAGAATCAGTATTGAGAAGGGACAGGGGCCTGTAGTCGGCCAGCTGCAGACCATCTTTGGCCGGTTTCAAGAGGGATGCGATCAGGGCTTGCATGGATGACTGCGGTAGGGAGGTTGTACGTAGGGCTGCCAGATAAACAGTATGTAACCGTGGGGCCAGTAGGTCTATATGTGTGGCGTAGAACTCCGTTGGCAGGCCATTCGTTCCAGGGGCCTTACCCTTCGGAAGGGCTCTTATCGCCTGTCTGATTTCCGCCACTGAAATAGTACGCTTCAAGTCTTTATTCTGAGTGGCAGTAAGTTGTGGGAGGGCCAGACCCTCCATGAAGGCCGCAATTGCGGGCTCTGCTAGGGGCTGTGGGGGACTATACAATGTGGTGTAGTAGTCCTTAAACGCCGTGTTGATCCCTATTTGGGTGGTAGCTGAGCGGCCATATTGGTCGAAAACCCTCAGAATGGGTTGGCTAATCGGGGAGTCCCGCAGGAGGCGGGCGAGTAGGGGTCCGGCTCGGTCAGCCTGCGTATGCTGCCTGTTCGTGTATTCCCTGTAGTCTATAATTCGCAATTCTTCCAGGAGCTCCGCATGTCTAATATGTGCCTCTTGCAGTGGCGTGAAGGGAACATTGGTGCCCGCTGCCTCATTCTCCAGGGATGCAAGTGAGCCCTCTACCTCCTTCAGTTCACTGATCACCTCCAGTTTCCTTCCCACCCTAAGAGCCATTGCAGCTCCCCTAAGACAGACCTTGAAAGTGTCCCACTCTACCTGCCGGGAGCTAGCCGTGTGTGCATTCGTGGAGAAGTAGGTATCTATAGTGTCGGACAGGGAGGATCGGAAGACCGAGTCCTCGAGGAGATCAGGAGACAGCCGCCAAGTCGGAATGGGAGCCAGTGTTCTACCCCACTGCCATGTAATCTCCACGGGGTTGTGGTCTGACAGCGTTTTCCCCATGTGCTGGGCCTGGACAATCTGTGTTGTGAGGGAACGGGAGCAGAAGACATGATCAATTCTGGTGTGAAGCCGGTGGGGAGGGGAGAAAAAGGTGTATTCCCTATCTAGAGGGTGTATGCTGCGCCACACATCTGCCATATCCCAGCCCTCGGCCCAACTTGCAAGCGCATCAGCCTGTTTTCTGCTCTCGGTTGTCTGTAAGGGGGGGTGTGATCTATCTAACATAACATCAAGCACAGCATTGAAATCACCCCCGATGATCCATCGATGGTCAGCCCAATCTGCAAGCACCCCGTTTACATTGGACAAAAATTCAGATTGATTCGTGTTAGGTGAGTACACACAGCCAATGACTACCGCCTCCCCATCCAACAGACCCCGTATGAACACATAGCGACCCTCTTGATCAATACGTTGCTCTAGCAGCTGAAAGGGAAGAGAGCCACGAAGCCAAATTGCCGCCCCCCTAGAGAATGCAGAGTATGAGGTCGCAAAGAGCTGCCCTCTCCATTTCTTGCGCAGCTTCACTGCTTCAGCAGTGTTCAAATGTGTCTCTTGCAGGCAAGCAATCTGTGTCCCCCTTCTGTTGAGCTGTGCAAGGATTCTATGTCGTTTATGCACAGATCCCATGCCACGCACATTCCAGGTGCACAATTGATAGTTATTAAGAGGTCCCATCTCCAACTGTGCGGCTCAACAATGTGATACAACTGGGTGACCCCACATGTCCTGCTGTGCTAAAAGGTGAGAGTGTCTCGCAAACAAGTAACCCCTGAACAAAAAGGTCCCTGAGCCAACGTACCCAGGAGCCAAACCATGGTGCCCAACGTGGGCACAAGTCAGTCAAGTTCTTGTGCATACCGGGGGTGGTAGGCCTCCGTCAATCGGCCCTGAACTGTCTGAGTGGGCACGGTAGCCCATAATACAATGGGCCCCTGCACATACAACCCACCATATGTGAATGAGGGGATTAGTTATACGTTACCACCCGGAGAGGATCAATCGTATCGTGGTTCAGAACTCCTCTGCCATCTGGGCTGTGATCTTCGGGAAGAGCTGCAAGCTGGTAACCGAACCAGACACCTCAGTGTGGGTGTCGGTAGTGACGGAGATTCTGTCTCCGGCTACTTCCGCGTCGTGGGCGGCCAACGCCTCCTCAGTTAGGCGATGATGCGGGGATGATGACGTTTGGCCTGTCGCCTGGTGTCCAGAGGGATGCGTCGTCGCCGGAGCTCCGTGTGGTGAATGACGTCTGGGGCTGTGAGTGTCGCTCCGTCGGTCTGGCGAGCCTCTGCGGGTGTCACTGTGGTGGTCTGCGAACGGGTCCTGCGACTCCGGTGGGGTCAGGGTGATCTCCATCCATTCTGCTGCTTCCTCGGGTGAGTCGAAAAAATGGGACCTGTTGCCATGTAGGATTTTAAGCCGGGCAGGGAATAAAAGTGCATATTTCATGTTTCTGTCCCGCAGTTTGCGTTTCACCCCCATGAAGTTGGACCTGGCCCGCTGCACAGTGGGCGTGAAATCGGGGTAGACCGATATAGTCTTGTCCTCAAAGCGTATTGGCGCTTCCTCCCTTGCTGCCCGCAGGACAGTGTCACGGTCCCTGAAGTGGAGGAGACGAGCGATCAGGGGGCGAGGGGGCGCCCCAGGTTGCGGGGGCCGCGATGGCATCCTATGGGCCCTTTCCACACTGTAGAGGGCGGTGAGGTCTCTCCGGCCCACCAGCTTCCTTAGCCAATCCTCGACAAATTGCGTGGGATCCTTCCCCTCGCTTCTCTCCGGAATACCAAGGATGCGGACGTTGTTGCGGCGGGCCCGTCCTTCCGCGTCGTCCACTCTGTCCCACAGTTGTTTCAGCTGCTTCTCCACGTTTTCTAATTTCGTGGAATGTTCCGTCTGCTGCGGTATCAGGTCGTCCAGCGCTATTTTCTGCTCTGCCACTCGATCGCCAACTTGTTGTGGTCAGCCTTAAGTAGGGATAGGCCAGTCGCCATACTGTCTATGCGCGATTCTAGCGCTTCGCGCGGCGCGCATATTTCATTCAGGATCAGATCCAGCTTGGCGTCTTGCGAGCCCTTGCCGGTCGGCGGGATGATGTCCATGTTGGAGGAGGCCAGTGGGTCCTCAGAGCCCGTAGACTGTACGTCTGCTCGGGTGCCCTGGTCCTGTGGTTTGCCCCTGTTTCTGCCCTTGGTTCGTGTTAGCAGGGTGGCGTTGTAGTGGACGCAGCAGCCCGCCGCCGTCCCTCCGAGTGGTCTGCAGTAGGCGTGGATGGGCCAATGTCCACTGAGCAGGGGCGGATGTAGTGAAGACCCCTGGGCTGGTAGGGGTAGCGCGGACTATCTTGGCGAGGTAGCGATGCAAGGTGGGTCGGTGCGCCACTGGTGTCCCCGTCTGTAGGAATACTCCCAGGACCGCCGATGCGGTGAGGGGGGAGAGGCGACGAGATCCAGGCCACCACAGAGTGAGTGTGCCGTGGCTGGCGGGAGCGTGGAAAAGGGCTGCAGCGTTGTAAAGAGGCGCTAAAGCGCGTGGCGCACTACCCCACTCCAGACCCCGGCACCTGTGGTCCGCGTGTCTGTAATGCGTTCCGCTTTGCGGCGGCTCCGTGGTCAGCAAGGCGAGATTACCAGGCCCCGAGTTCTACACCAGGTCCCAACGTGGTGTCAAAATGGCGCCAAGATATTGGTAGGGACCGGCCGTCCCGCGATATGGCGCTGGCAATCTGAGCAGAGTGAAGTGAAGCTGGACCCTCGGCGCTTGGAAAGGATTGCACGCGCTGTCTGCCCTATCGTACCCTTCCTCCACCGGCGGGACGCCGGAGTCCCCTGAACTTCGTGGGCTGGCGGGGGGACGGCGCTGGAGTGGTCTCGCGTCCCGAAAGTGCTGCGTGGCGATGTGGCTGATCAGTGGCAGTGCGGCCAAGCAGGGGAGGTAACGGGGTCACAGTGGTGGCGGGGACTCTGTACCGCAATCCGCGGGTCCAGCGTGAAGAATGTAGGAAGTCCGGTCCCGGGTCCCGATCGGACCGCGAAGGAGGTTGGGGGTATGCCGGCCAGGCCGATCACGTTAGGCCGGGGCTCCGTCTCGATCTGCAGGCCGCAACAGACACCGTCGTCAGGGTTTACCCAAGGAGCGGTCCCAGGGGGGGGTAAGTTGCACCGCTTCAATCCGCTTGCTCCCGGAGGCAATATGTGTAGAGATCAAGTGGGTCGTAGGCAGGGGAGTACAGGATAATCAGCTTATTGTTCAGGGCATAGGACGGAGCTAGCAAGCTACACGTCCACCATCAACGGCTCCAGGCCACGCCCCACCTCACTCCGAACATTAAAACTTTCCTCACAGCTGACCTTCTCAAACTCAAAACTGAAAAGCAACGTACAACTCCCCACTCCGCTCTGGAGGACTGCAAGCTCACAAACATCAATCTTCCCAGAGCTGTCCGCAATCTTCCAAAATATTGCCACTTCTAGGATCTGTGCATCCTCACATCAGTAATTCTTGTGAAAATGTCAGTTTATTCAATAAAAGAAATATTAATATTAAACAAACTGTTGTCAGTGTTATCAATACTGCTTCATCTCTAAATGTCAAAGATAAGTGGATAAAGAAGAAAACCTACTAGTTTTTAATATTGGGATAACATCTTTCCAGCAAGAGGCTACAGGAATGTGAACGATAGTAGACTAGCATGAATTAAACATTACATTTGCAAACAGTATAAAACCAGAACCCTCATACTAGTTTAAAAAGCAGGTTTAGAGTAACTTGCCAAATCCCTCCTCTTGCCTACTTAATTTACAGCGACAACATATTCCGCACCACTGGGCACAAGAATAGTACAGTGTCTGTCCTCTCGACTAACAGCATGCTGATAATATTGTATGTAGTTTTTTCTTTATTGCATTTATCTGTATAAAATAACAGGGATCTCACAGCTATGCTTTTTCATTTGCAGGTCACCCACTGGCACAGCCCCTACTTCTTTGCCTATTTCCCTACAGCTAATTCATATCCAGCTTTACTAGCAGACATGCTGTGTGGCGCTATTGGATGTATTGGCTTCTCTTGGGTGAGTTTACTGTCATTTACCCCACCTGTTACAACGGGGAATTAAGAAGTATCCATAATTGCGAATTTCATACAGTGAGGTCTATGTGTAATGAGTAATGTCTATGTGTAAAATGGAGAGAGTGGTTCCAAAGTAAAGAGTATGATTCAAATTATGGCACACCTGACTTGTATGGTCTGTCTTTACCAGCACTGTCTTTAACGGCAACAGGGACAGTAGACCCAGTCTCAATGTGTGCAAAGGTATTCCAGATCCCAAAAAGAACAGTTCAACAAGAATCTGTACTGATTCTGAGATTGCCCCTAAGAAATGGGAAGTAACAGTCGGAATCAGTGTTTCCGCATCAATTCTGGCATGTTATTACTTATTTGCTGGTCATTTTTACCTCCCACTATCCGAAGGAGAAATCATTAGCTATGTGATATTCCTGTATGATTTTTAACTTCAAAGTCTGCAAGAAATATGGACACATTATGAATTGAAAGGCCCTTTTAATAGGGCCCAAAGAATGGTCAAACAGGCATTATATATAGACCTGCTCATATTACAACTGTGCATCCCAACCAGTGCTTAATTTGAACCTGTGGTTTCTGAGCACTAGCACTTAATCATCAACATGGGTGCTTTTCATGAGCACCAGTTAAGGACATTTAGGGTTAGGCATGGGGAGATTGAGAGGCATATTATCAAGGGGGTTTATCTCCGCTTTTTTGGCTTTAAAAACCAAGAAAGCGGAGATAAAATTATCTCCCTATTACCTAGCTGTCGCTAACACCAGTTAGCGACAGCTAGTAGGAGATAGCGACCATCTTGGGCCCCACTTTGCATGTCAGTGATATTTATCACTAATGACATGCAAAGTGGGCGTGCCAAGATGTTAGCGACTGAAAACAGTTGCTAACTTCGCTATCTCCTATTACCAACTTTTGGAGATATTCGCGCTAAGCGCGAATATCTCCAAAAGCTAACACCTGCCCTGAGCAGTTCTTAGCCATGTTATCCAATGGGAGGTGGATAACATGGCTAAGAGCATTAGCTCGGTAATGCATGAATATCGCTGACTTTTCAGCGATAACCATGCATTGCGGCGATTTTTATCGCATTTGCGATAAACCTTGGTAATACCAAGGTTTATTTGCGGTAACAATTGCCGCAGCTCAGCGGTAAATTTTTGTCTCTAACCAAGCAATAGCGATAATTAACGCTATTGCTTGGTAATATGCCCCAATGTAATTTGCCCAGAATCACAGGATGTTGAGCCAATGCCGAGACTAGAACGTGGTTTTCCAGCTCTGAAGTCTGCAGCTCTGGCCATTACGTCACATCCTCTACCCACTTTCATGGTTAGTAGTTGGTTCTGTTTTGGGCAGCACCAACAGGAGAAAAGGTCTTTGTGCAAGCTGCCTCCTGGTGAAGCCTGACACTTATTTTTTAACAAATTAACCACTGACCCCAACATTGCTTTAACATTCTCTATTCATTTCAGCCTAGTAACTAAAGAATGCACACATGGGCATGTTGGTTGTCTAAACACACAAGCCTTACTCAGAAAATCATTTGAATGTGTAAGCCTGACTTCTATATTTGAATAATAAGTGCAGGATTTCAATAATGTGATCTCACTGGCATAAAACCTCCGGCTAGTGTGCTTTATTTCACCACAAACACGTACGGTTGTGCATGACTAATTTCCAATTAAGGGGAAGGAAAAGTGATTCAGAGCATGGCTTCCAAAGAATGTTTGGGAGCACTCACAAACCATAGAGTTTGTTTGTATTTTCAAATTCTTGACTGACTTTTTCCCAACCTCAATCAATCAAAATTATGTTTATTCAGACCAATGGCATTTAAACAGCACACCATTAAGATGTAATACAAATACATATATAGAATAAATGTAATCTAATAAGACCATATAAAATTGCCATATAAAACATGTGTTCCAATAAAATCTGCAGGTGGCCATGAAAGGTAGATCAACCCTCCTCCTAGTTCCCCATTAACTATGCCCTTACTGCCCTCATGAATCTTCCAATGGCACATCCTACATCTAAATAACGCATATCAGTTAAAAATTCTGCAGCATACCCTCTAGACATAATTCCATATTTCAGGAATGTTGGGCGTAACCACTATCTCCGCTGTTGTTTAATTGTTAGGGGCCTATTAGGATGGCCGCAATACTTTTGTCCACCCGCCATCCCTGTGGAGCTGTGGAGGTGTGACCGTCCGCCATAGGTGCGCCGGTCCCGTCCAACGTATTAGGAAGGACGCATCCCGGTAGCTTAACATTGTGAATGGTGCTGCTGGCTGCAGCACTGTACACAATGTTAAAAACCCACGTTTTGCTTTGCGATGCACAACGTGGCAGGCACCGCACGGTGCATGCCATCTTGGGGATTACAGTGTCCCCCAGATGCAGCACCCCATCCCCCCCAACGGGCCCCCAAAGCGATTTTCCGCATGCCATACCCCTGCTGCCATCGTAATATGGATGGTGGTGCCTGCAATGCACTGCCACCATATTGTTGTCTTTTTCCACCCGGCTGGCAATCGTGACGATTGCCGAGCAATGGAAAAGCGGCGGCCGGACTTTCCATCTGCTGCAGTACCCCCGCCATGGTAATATAGCTGGGGTAAATGTGGTTGTGATGGCGGGCAGTGGCGATCCGCCCGCCATCATGATGGGCCCCTTAGTGTTCGACCCACAAGAACAATTCCCTCCTATACTGACCATTTAAAGCTTTTATATAATTTATCTTGCAAGGGTTAAGATCATTTCTTACAGTTCTTTCCCTAGCTCTATTGGCTCACTAAATTTATATCTGTAGGGCCTGCGGAAGCAACATTACTTTCATATCTTTACACACAGCAACCATGCTGGTCCTAACCCTTCTAGCCCATTTGAGTTCACTTTGCACAATTTCACTCTTGCACCGTTGAGAAACTTTCTGTCCTTCCTCCCCATTCAATTTTTCCCAGAACCTTATTAAGGCTTTTGCAGCCAAAATATTCCAGGAAATCATGCCAGTTTCCAATCTTTTTGCTTGTATTATGTCAGAGCTGGGAAGTGAAAGCAAATACTTCAAGAAATTCTCCTCCTCGGCATCCCACCTGCTTTTTCCTCTGTGTAACAATTCAGCTCCATATTGCAGTTGCGGGCAATTATTGCTACGTAGGCTTTTAGGGCTGGTCTATATGACATTTCTCCAAAGGCCTTATTACATTTTTTCAGCCCACTCACCAAGCCAATAGCCCTGGTCTTCAAGGCCTCTATAGGAATTTTCCATTTCACAGACCGTTAGAACCAGACTCCAAGATATTTATGTTCATCAACAAGTTCCAATCTCTCCGCGCCAAATTAAATTTGCTTTTAGATTTTCCAAAGCAAAGTATCCTAGTTTTAGCCATATTTACCACTATTTTTTTCTACCTACAATATTCCTCAAACTTGTCTAATTTTCTTTGCAGGCCTATATCTGTCTGGTCTAAAATCACAAGATCATCTGCATACAGGAGACACGCCACATGTTAACTCTAGGACTTTGCCCTTTTTGGCTAAAGTTCCCTAAACTTTTTGCTTTCCCCCCAGACCTTTTTTCTGACATGGTGTTGCCAACGTAGATGCTTTGGTCACTTTGCCGCTGCTGATCAGTGTCAAAGTGCAAGTGCTCCCTGTGTATGGTAAAGGTATTTGGTTGTCCATGATTGGTATGTTTGCCTATTAAAGTCCCTAGTAAAGTGCACTATGTGTGCCAGGGCTGGTAATGCACCTGCTACAAGTGGCCATGCAGCACTAATTGTGCTACCCACACAAGTAGCCTTAAAAGAGACAACTCAGACCTGCCACTGCAGTGCCTGCGCGGAGTTGGTGAAACTGCCATGTTGTGCTGACAAGTGCACCCACGTACCAGACATTACCTTTCCCTCTCTATGCACATCAGACACCCCTATGGTAGGTCCAGGGTACCCCCTGGGCAGGGTGCAGTGCATGTGAAAAGTAGGACATGTACTGAGGTGTATACCATTTCCTGACAGTGAAATAATCTTCATTTCATTTTTCACTGTTGAAAAGCCATCTTGCCCATTGGACAGAATGGGGAGGCTGTGTAATATGTTTTCCAGCCTATCTTCCCAAAAGCTAGAGATGGAGAGGTGAATTTTAGTATGCTTGAACTCACAATGTTATAACACATCTTTTTATAAGGGTGGTTTTTGCATTGTGTGTTTTAGAAGCCACTCTTTTAGAAGTGTTTTTTTTGTGCTCTAACATTTCTGTGTGTCTCTGCTTGGCTTTGGATTGACTGTCTGGATTTGAAAGTGATAGGATCTGGGGAATGTCCTAACCCAGGGGAGGAGATGAGACAGCAACAGGCTGACCTGCATCTGGAGTGTAGGGGGAGGAGTTGTCCGAGAGGTGAAGAGGCCTAGGTTTCTGCCATAAAACATCTGTCCCATCTCCTGGTGAGTAATTGAGAATCCATACCCCTACTAATCAAAGGAAGAAGGTGTCACTGGCAGGGAGGCGGCCAGAATTAGTTTGAACAGGGTTCAGTGCCCCCCTGAACACAAAGACTTCAATTACATTTAGGGGCATAACTATGAGAGCTCAAACCCCTGAACTTTGGAGAAATGGATTGATCAAGACTGAACAAAACTGAAGCTACTTCGTATCAAGAGGAACCTTTGCCAAGGAACAAACAACTGAAGAGACTGAAGGAAAGGACTGACTCTTGCTGTGTGATCTGGGGTTGGCCTGCAGTTTGCTGTTTTAACCAAGGAGAGGCTAAAGGGACTTTGCTGTGTGCTGCGTCCCCCTGTTTAAAAGGACTTTGCTGTGTCCTGAAGTAACTTATCCTCAAGAGCCGAGGCGAGCTGGCTCCCTGTTGTGGAAACTCAGGAACACAAACGTTTCCAGGAGAGTCTCAGCGACGCTGTGTGCATGTGCTTTGTGCAGCCTGAGCCCTTCGTGAGGATTGTCCTGTGATCGTGTGCAGCAGAGTCCGAGTGAGTTTTAGCAATGCTGTGTGTGTGTGCTTTGTGCAGCCTGAGACCTTCGTGAGGATTGCCTTGTTATCGTGCACCTGGAGTCCAAGTGAGTCTCAGCGACGCTGTGTGCATGTACTTTGTGCAGCCTGAGACCTTCATGAGAATTGCCTTGTTATCCTGCACCCAGTGTTCAAATGAGTCTCAGCGACGCTGTGTGCGTGTGCTTCGTGCAGCCTGAGACCTTCGTGAGGAATGCCCTGTGTTCATGCACCCGAAGCTCAAGTGAGTCTCAGAGACGCTGTGTGTGTGTGCCCTGTGGTAGCCTGAGAACTTCGTAGCAGTAGCGGCCCGGACTGGAAGCCCCGGAGAAGATGAACCACAGGCCCGAGCCTGCCGTTGCCAGAGCGGGACCTCGAGCCAACCTCGTCGAGGGAGGGCCCGAGTCCCACTACACGGAATTAACAAAGATTGCATCGGAGGCCCAAGTCACTTAGAGAGGAAAGTGAGGTCGCACCCCCAGGTAATGTGTGTCAACGCCTGGGGCGGGCTGAGGGCACAGATTGACATGCTCTTGTCCTCTCTCATTCCGGCAGCGTGAGCCTTTGCATCGACTCGTATGGCAGCCCGTACTTGCCAAGGGAATATCAGTACCGGGGCCGGAGTGTGGAGCTACACTTTTTGTTCCACCATAACTGTGTAGGTGCAACTGTTGACAGAGGTCGACTCCGAGTCAGCAGGAGTAGCGGAGAGACTGCCTAAGGCACCGTGATCGTGCTGGAGTGTATTACGCATTGCATTATTTCTGCATAATGAAGTACCTGATTGGCGTATTACACATTGCATCATTTCTGCATAACGAACTACCTGATTAGTGTATTACGCATTGCATTATTCCGGCATAACAAACTACCTGACTAGTGTATTACGCATGGCATTATCTCTGCATAACGAACTACCTAATTGTCGTGTGGCGCTTTGCATTGTTTTTGCATATTGAACTACCAGATTAGCGTATCACGCATTGCATTATTCCTGCATAACGAACTACCTAATTAGTGTACTACGCATTGCATTATATCTGCATACCGAATTACCTGATTGTTGCGTTACGCATTGCATTATTCTTACATTGCAGAGTGCCTGATTGTTGCATTACACATTGCATTATTTCTACTTTGCAAAGTGACTGGGTCTAGCATTATGAACTGCATAACATTGTACTAGGACTACAGTGGAACGTTTAGAAGTGCTCAATAATACCTTACAAGGGCTGGCTGGCCTAACAACCGGCCAGGAGGAATATTTCGAATACGCATATGTTGGATTTATATTGTGTTGTCTTATTGTATCTCTTTTTATATAAATTTATACTCGTTTTTATGAAACTCGTGTGGAGTCCATTTATGGTGTCATCATTAAGTTGCTGTGAGCGTGTTTGCAAACACTTTACACATTAGCCTTGAAGATAAACCATGCTTCTCGTGTCAAGCTACCAAGAGGGTGAGCAGGGGTGATCTGAGAAAGTGTCCTTCCTTTCCCTGACGTGGAAACAAGGGTCCCTATTTGGCCTAAGTTACCTTTCTCTGCCAACCAGGGATCCCGGGTCTAACATTTACCATTCATCTTAGGGCTAAAACCATTTGTGGCAGCTAAGGTCATTGGTAGATTGGCGACAAATAAAGAAAAGAGTAAAGTACACATCCCTGTCTTAACCCATTATTGACTTGTATTTTTGTGTTAATGTCCCCGCAGTATCCATAATCACCTGTGCCCAGTTGCTCCTAAGTAGTTCCTGAATCAGTCTTATTCTGTCTTTTGGGATATCTAATTTTTCCAAAGTCTTCCACAGGCGTTTTCTATCTACCGGATCAAAAGTTGCACGAAAGTCTACAAATCAGCAGAATAAGCTCCTGTTCTGCTCCACAGACTTGCATGCCATAGGCCAAAGCAAAAAACAGTGGTCGAGTGCCGTTCCTTAAAACCCTCCTGTTCAGATGGTACTATGCCATTAAGGTCTGCTCAATCTTTTAACATTCCTAGGATTACTTTTGCAAACCCCTTTTCGGCCACATCCAGGAGATCAATCAGCCTATAATTTTTGGGGCTTTTATATCTCCTTTTTTACGTATCGCCCTGATAATTGCACCTCTCCAGCTCTCAGGTATAATCCCTGTATCAAAAATTCTATCAAACGACCTATACAATAACTCTGCCCACCAATCCGGGTGAGATTTTATAATTATTGCAGGCATATTGTCAGGTTCAGAAGCTCGGTGAGGTTTAATCTTGCGATAATATTTCTAATATTACGTAATGTAAACATAGAGCTTATATCCTCACCTACCTTCTCCCAAGGGGTTACTTGTTTCTCGCCCGTTTCCACCTTTTTACCACATATCTCCTCCAAGTGGTCCACTCAAGCCTCTTCCTCTATCACACATATCATTTGTCCCTGGGTTTTCCCTGCCCCCTCTTGTACAGGTTTCCAAAAGTTTTTCATGTTCATACTTTCTATTGCCTCGATCATAAGTCTGCAACACTTCTCTTTATGTTCTCTTTTCTGGTCTCTAAAAGTTCATACGTACGCCATAACTTCATCAGCACATTTTGGCTTTCTTTACCATATCTTATTTTGAAGTTTCTCTCCCCTTTCCTTATCTGTGCCTTTAGAACCTTACATTCCTCAGTAAACCAGTTATTTTTATTGCTTTGATTATTCTGAATTTTTGCATTTCTTCTTCCCTTACCTTTTAAGATTACTCTATGGCACTGTACCACCTAACCAATGGCATTGAAATACCCTTCCGGATAGGGCTCCAAGCTGTCACTTAATAATATCTTTTGCTGAAAATTTGACAATTTTTCCATAGGCTCTTCAGTTAATCTAGTGGTCAGCCGTCTCGGATAGTCCATCTTAATGGGGAACACCTTTTCCCTTTGAATAACTTTTCCTCTCCTCAGTTTTAATTTCAGCGGATGGTGATCACTTCCCTCTTCTGAGCCCTCTATTAAGGGCCATATGTATCAAGCAAAATTGCATTAGCGAATGCAATTTTGCCAAATGGTATGTATTAAGGCAAAATAAGGAATCGCTAAATTTGTGATTCCTTATTTTGCGATTGCATTTATCGAATCCCAATGTAAGAAGCACCAAAGTTGGTGGTAATTTGCGACCACTTTGAAAAATTCATTTTTTTCATTTTTCAAAGTGCAATGTGAAGCACATACATGCCCTTAGGGAATGTATGTGCACCACATGTGCACCCATGCTTATTTCAGGGGTGCATCAGGGTGTCCTTTTGACACCCCTGCACCCTTGAAATTATTCTCAATTTGCGATTCTCAAATTGAGAATAAATTCCCATTCATTCCTATGGGCCTCCTGGCCCTTAGAAATGAATGGGAAAGTATTCCTTAATTGCGATTCTCAATTTGCTAATAGCAATTAAGGAATATTGAGAAATCTAAAAAAAAATGATTTTTTTACATACATCCCTATTTGCAATTATCAAATAGCGATTTCTAAAAAATCGCTATTTGAGAACCGCAAATCAGGATGTTGATACATATGGCCCTAAGTCCCTTATTTTGTCAAAGTTCCAAGCATGCACATACATATAATCAATTGGGCATAACTGTTGGTCACTCTTAAAAGTCTGTTGTGCAGGGCAAATCTCACCTACCCGCCCATTTAAACAAACTAGACCCTTAGGGCCTAAATAATTTCCCAGCGCTATATCCCAATTTGATATATTAAATAATGTCAGCATTTCTTTGGTCCCTCTATCCAATTTAATTGGGTTCAGTCTGTGATTCAAGTACCTCATCAATATAAGGATATATTTTGGACAACTTTCAAACAGCCAGTCATTCTTTACCATTTCCTGCCTATACTCCTCAGATCACCCTCCCTGTATGTAAGCATTAACTATATCAGCTTTTTATTACTTAAGTATGGGTCCTCAGGCTCCACCTTACATGCTACCAGCTATTTACATCTTCCTGATAGTAGTGTCACCTTTCTAGCCATTCTCGTTGATATTAGGGTTAGTCCCCCCCCCTTTAGGTCGTCCTTTCTGACCTTTTGCTGCAGACTTATAAACTTCTATCATTGGGGTCACATCGCACAGCCAGGTTTCTTGCAGACACACAATCTCATGGGTATCTATTATTTTTTTAAAGGCTCCAGATTTTGATATTTTGCTAAAGCCATTAATATTCCAAGAAAGAATCCCTAGGCTCTGTCATGTCCTGATATTCTAACCTATTTCACTTAGCCACCCCTCCTCTCTCTGGGTGGCATAATATAATTCAAGGACATATCTCCACAATTTTGATCCCTCCATCCTTTTACCATCCCCGCCTTGGTTACCATGATTTCTATACCTTCCTTTCCATCCAGTTCCTGGTCAATTAATCTTATTTGTCTTTGCCCAAGCTCCGCTTGGTGGCGCAGGAATGCTAATCTTTTATTATTTGCTGTAGGTAGTTCTGCGTCAGGGACTACCCTTATTCCTTCTCTAACTCCCTTTCTGCTTTTATTATTGTAGACTTTACTAAGCCGGAGAACATCAGGGCTTTGCTTACCCCTTTCCCGTTCTTTTTTAAATAAACCCTACTTGCTGAAGGTCGTTTCTTTTAGGCTGGCACATTTAGAGAAGGTTAGCAATAGCTGTGATCGATTTAAGGAGTGTCGTTTTCTTAATCTTTTACCCCATCCCTATAGTTTAATGCTTCCAAGTACAACCATAGACTTGTCCCCTCTTTATTCTCCTTTTCTTTAATTTTCCTGTGCTCCTCTTTTTCATTTCCCTCCTCCACGCAGTTGAATTCTAAATTATCATTCCAACCAATTATCTTTCCTTATTGGCAGTCTACTTGGGTCTCTAATCTCCAGCTCTCTTCTTTCACCCTTTTCTGATCTTAATTCTATTTTCTTTCCTTTTTCTTTTTTATCCTTCATTCTAGGCTTTAGCTTTTCCTGAGTTTTCTGGAAATCATTTTTTGGTACGCAGATTTTCTAATTTCTTAATACTACTATCACTAGCCCTAACGCTGGCACTGTCTTTTTTTTCTAATGATTTCTCCCTTCCGTTTATGTTCTTAACCACCCTTCTCGCTCTAGGTATGTATTGTCTGTAACTGGTTGCCTCTCCAGATTTCTTTACAAGCATTGAGCACTTTGAGACTTATATACTGTGACCCCCTACTGTATGTAGCTTGCTTTCCCAGCTCATTTTTTATATCTTTGCTCCCTACTGGTCTAACTATAGATGGCAAATGTTCTTGAATTTGTTTCAACTTGCCTACAATTAACTGTAACTGTAGTTTTTGAGATTTCAGGATATCGTTATTCAGCATGAATACTTCCAACAGTCCTTGTAGAGTCTTTTGCCGAATCACCATGCCATCCAACATAGTTGACATAGTTGAAGAAAGAGTCGCTGAAATCTCTAGGTTGCGGGTAGAGTCAAATACTGAGCTTACAGTTTCCACGCTCACACTTTTCAAGTTTCACTCGGGTCTCACCTTCTGCCCTCCCCTGATCGGAGGTCCCAACAGGTCCCAACTTCTCTTTCTGTTTACGTGGGCTTCCGCATGCCTGAGGGGTGAATAGACGTGGTGATGAAGACAGCCTTGGGTTGAAAGTAAGGTCACTTTGGTTTAATAATGATCGGTTGGTAGTAGTAGCGAGGTCTAACTCTGGCGGGAGCAGGCAATGTAACCTGACCTCGATTTGGGCCTTTTGTTGCTGCTTCTCCGCATTTATGGCCGGACTTGGCATAGTATATTTACTTTTAAAATGTTTGCTCACAAATTTCTTGATAGGGTTATAAGGGGCCGACCCTCCTCCATTCTCATCTTGCAGAGGACTATCCTGGGTTATTCTGCTGGTGATCTGATGAGCTGACTTTTTTCCTTTTCCTTTTGAGGCTGCCTTAGCTTCATTAACTGGGTAATTTCTCGTTGTGGAGTCTGTTGACTGGCCTGTGTATTACCACATTTTGCCTCTGCCAGGTGACATTGCCGCTACTTGCAACCCTTTTTCCTAATGCAATGTCAAGATTAGCTTACTCTGCTTGGTTACAGCTCAAATGACACTGAAAATAAATTACTTAAAAACCACACTTCCACTCACCTCTGCTGTGCCTGTTTGCCTATACGCCTGTATGTTCTGTCCTCTCCTGTCGCCGCCACCCAATTTTGCAGTTTGCCATTTCCTACAATCTTTACCGATGCTAAAATGCTAGGCTTTTTAATCCAAGATTTGTAGGCAACCATAGGCAATTATGGGAGCATATGCCTGATTTGACAGTTTTTGGCAGGTAATCCAGTCTCTAACTGCATACTTTGGCCGTGGATGCTGCTTTTGCCTTCTCTACCTCATAGCCCCCCTCCCTCGGGGGAGATGGGGGATATTGCGCTGCCCTGCCTACAGCGTTCGCTCCAAGCCTTTGGCAAAAATTGTTTCCCCGGGCTTCCCAGGGCTTGGGTCGACGACCAACGAAGAATTAAAATCTTTTTCGGGCACGAGCAACCTGAAAAGTGACCAGAGATTTACTGATGTCAAGGGTAGAGGGAGTTCTATTTGGGATAAAAATTAATCCAGACACCAATATAAAAGTGGACAAAGAAGGGGGTTCCCCGAGGGTAGCTTTAGGATATAGGCAGGTAGTAGGGGGGAAAAACCAATGTAAATAGAAAAGGAGAACACCCTGCCTTAGGATATAGAGGCCCTAACCATACTACATTCATTCATCTAGTCCTGGCGGGTACAACACAAAGATGGTTTCTGGAGACACAAGCCTTGTGTCTCCAGGAAAATGGCTATTGTCCTTATTACATCAGGACCCATAGTCAAAACCATCTCCCTGGATTAAACACCCCGATTTATACAACACGTTAAACCATCTTTGTGTTGTACCCGCCAGGACTAGATGAATGAATGTAGTATGAATGGTGAATGATACTAAATAAGAAAGAGTGGGTAGAGATTGAAGTAAGAGAGTTAGAGTGTGTGAAGTGTGGCCGTTACTGGGTAGGATAGAATTCCCCTAATTATGTTGTTTGCTTATCTATGTTTGTCTTATTTATGACTTATATATACATGTGATACTTAAAAACTCTATATTTATATCGTTGTTATCCTTAAAAATAAAAAGATATATATTTATAAATATGAACTGTATTGTCTATTCTTGATTTGACCATGTGATTATTATGTGTTGTGTCAACCCCTAGGCTAATCACCCCTTCATATATATTTGTTGGACCCTTTGGTTAGGGCCTCTATATCCTAAGGCAGGGTGTTCTCCTTTTCTATTTACACCAATATAAAAGTGGCCTTGACTATCAAGTGAAATCAATCTTTTAAAAGTGGCCCACATTTTCAAATCATGGCTGTTTTGAACTTGTAAAGACAAGCTTTTATATGTGTTTTGCAAGATTTGTATGACTGCCTGAATCTGTGTTTGATGTAGCTTGATATAGCCAATGTTTGTGGCAATACCAGAGAAACAAATCGGCTCACCAAATCATAAAAAAGCCCACAAGCAGCCAGAAAGCCGGCCTACAGACTGACCTGTCAGACCAGCGTTCAGAGACTGCTAGATTGTCACGTAGGCCAGACTGACCCTGTCCATTTCAAAGGTGAGGAAGGAAAGGGAAGAAAGCCATTTAAATATAAAGGTGCCATTGCACGAATGCACTGGAATTTCACCATGCTTAGTTATGCAAAGCATACAATTATGCATTGGGTTAAACGCCCCTGCCAGAGAGAAAATGGGAATTCCCAAAATGTTTCCAGGATTACGCCTGGAAAGCATCAACTGGGAGAAGGTTCCAAGCATAAACCAGAAACGTTTGGAGAATTCCAAAAGTCGTACATCTCCATCCATGCTAGGTCACAGACTTGTGGGGCGATATACAACTTTACTTTATGAACTGGGTCTCAAAATTTTTTATCCCATTCACCTGTGATGAATAGTGTGAACTAGCACGTTCCTAATTAAGTTTGAATCCTTTGGTGCACACACTCTTTGCATAAAAGCAGGGGCACTCTATATTTTAGTACAGGGCCCAGCCTGTTAATGGGGTATCTGACCAGCAAACAATGTTAATTCACCATACAAAGACCTAAGAGTACATATGATTGAGTTTAAGTTGTTACGTCTATCATGATCCTGAATGTCTTCTAGATATTTAAATTTTACTTGAGCAACCCTACTTAGAACAGATGTAGTTCAAAATGTAGAGACTTTCAGGAGCCAAATGTTTCTTTGTTTACAGGAAGGGCTTTAAAAGGTCCCAGCACATAGCCTAACAGAATATGTCTTCTTTTGGCTGACACTCTATATCTCACACATGCTGAAGTGATTGCTCGTCCTCCTTCTCCATAAGCATACATTTAAATGTGGCTATGCATGAACAACTCTCGGATTAAACAGGTAGTACAGGTTCACGTGAACACCAGGGCTATTTGATAAGAGCTTATGGTGAAAAATAGCTCCACCATGAGCTAAGAGAGACCCCACCTGTAAGAGTGAATTACACGGAAGTCATTCAAACACTTGCTTACATTTTTGTACCAGAGTATCATTATTATATAGTATTTTGTTTTGTTTTGTTTTGTTATGTTATGTTATGTTATTTCATGGGCATTTATATAGTGCTTATCATTTGTATGCCACACCAACATTTTCTGAATGTGAGCATTCTTTGTGTTCTGGGATATTCATTGAGTCAAAGTGGTCTGCTGACATTGCCTTTGGTTGCCTTTCTTATTGTTTAGTAAGCCATAGTGTATAACAAGCAACAAGGTCACAGTAAACTACTGCAGTGTTTTATCACTGTCTATATTATTTAGTGGCTCTGCGCACTTAAGTCCCAGATATTGTCTCATTGCCACAGACGGCACCAAAGAACAATTTCCACTAGTCCCCACAGTCATCCCTCAAGAGTGTGACCCTTTGTGAGATAACTTCCCAATTCCCAAGAAGACCCAAAGAAGCCACAGGATGGGAATTAGGGTTTCAGGTGTGTTGACCCCACCCTTAATAACCACGATGCACCCAGTAATAGAAAACTGTGGCTCTACACATCAGAGTCCATACACCATAGACCTGATGCCTCCTTTCACAAGAGGCCAACTCCATCAGGCTTTCCAGTGCTTTGGCTTTAACTTCTAGGCCTCAGCAATGCCTACTGCCACTTTGGCTCCCAGCTCTAGGGAAGCACACAAGCCGCATTATGAAAACCATTGGCATGGGTAAGCCTGACTTCTATGGTTGAATATATTACAGCAATGTTTTTGAACAGCGCTACACCCATGGTGTTTCCACGGAACACTACACCAGGAGCCTCCCTTTCTGAGACAAAGGAGAGAATTCCACAAAAGCAATCCCCAGCTCAAAGCTATGGGTGATCAAACTGGAAAACCCAAGTGCCTGACCAAGACACCTGGCCTGATTACCACAGTACTAACAAATAAAGGGCTGTGAAGGCAGGGGAAC
Source organism: Lissotriton vulgaris (assembly GCF_964263255.1). NCBI lineage: Eukaryota > Metazoa > Chordata > Amphibia > Caudata > Salamandridae > Lissotriton > Lissotriton vulgaris. The sequence goes on from NC_141691.1 coordinate 683,510,085, forward strand.
ACAAATCGCAGCCACAGAAGGACACAGTTCAGTGCCAGCATGGATGAGGGCCGCAACCAGGGCTGGCTTTAGGGGGTTGCGACTAGTGACACAGCTGCTGGCGCTGAGCTATGGGGTGCTGTGTTTAGAAATGTCCTATGAGTTTATTAGCATTTGCTAGGTTCCTTGTGTGTCCAACAGTTTTGATGCATCAATAAAAATATTGAGATAGCTCTGGTGATTAATGTTCCTGCTGGAGAGAGATGGAGTTTTAAATCAGTTATAATGAATTGCAATCTGTTATTCCCTTCTGATTGTTTTTTAAGAGGGAACTGCCAATTTCTGACATTTATAGGCAATGGGGATAGCAGTAAACTTGACTTTATACTATTATCCTCAGACCTCGCACCATTTATTATAGACTCTAAGGTTCTAACCAACTCCACAAGTAATCACAACCCTTTGTTAATTAGCTCCGATTAGCATCTGCATGGGAACAAAGATTCCAATGTGTTTCAAAATCTAAGCTCTTTTTCAAACAAGGAAGTACGAATTAAATGGGATAAAGTTGATCCAACTAAATCTTTTCACTAAACCTATGATAGCGAATAGAGACAAGATCAATACTTTTTTATGAGTTGATGCCCATCATGGGGAAGTACTGAGTAGCCCTGAGGAGACCTGCCAGTCGAACTCTAGTATGCTGACATCCAACAAAACCCCAAAGGCCACCTCTATTGACAGATGGCTTAATACTCATTGCTCGACTGCACACAGACACCTTAGGTCTATCAGAAAAATGTCACCCATAGCTAGGCACACATATATGCTGATATTGGAACAGTGAAAGGAAGAAATACAAGGGCGACTTGGGAAGATATGGGGGCAGCTACTCCAACTAGGGATAGAAAGGCTTCTTGGGAAATTGTTTCTCAACCCTACTTCACTGAGCACAACATGACAAAGATACAGCGGCACATATCCTCCGATCAGTTGGTAAATAATGTTACTACGGTGTTTGTCCCAGACAGTGTTACCAAGACCCAGACTGACCTTACAAATCCCCTTATCTTCAACCCTGATTGTGCCTTTAGTTTAAGTAACATGATTGAAATCATTGACGTGTCAAAAGCTATACTAAAATGAGCTGTAGACAAAGGTGCCAAAGCACCCGACCCAGGGGTGTCCCTATCGATATTTTTAGGCTGAGCTCTGCGCTACGAGCACTGTTAATAACTAATGTTTTCTGAGCTGCAATAAATGGAGATGTCCCAAAGTTATGGGGGGAATCCATAATAGTAACCATCTTCAAAAAGGGAGATGGGAACCAGCCAAGTTTCTATCACCACATATAGCTTTCGGATTCCACCACAATAAAAGTAGGGAGGGTTATCCTTCAAAAATTAGAGGACTTGGCAGAACACAATAATTTTTTTTTAGAAGTTCACTATGGCTTCCGCCCTAGCATTATGACAGTAGGACAATCTTTAAACGTATCCCTATTAATCGAGAAATATGTCAAAGCCAGGAGAGGTTCATTACTTTTGACTTTCAGGGACCTCTCCTGTGTCTTTGACATGGTGAATCGGGGAAAATTGTGGAGCTTGATGGACAGCTCTCTCAAGGACCTACTTAGACATTTGCACTGGGGGACCTAAGTGAAAGCACATTACGGCCTGGATGGGGAATGTTCTTCTCTTATTAGGTCTAAATCAGAGCATTAGACAAGGATGTATTTTACCACCTTTTTATTCCTTTTTTTATATAAATGGTCTGGACAGTGAACTATTGTGAAAGGGGAAGGATCTGCCTCAAGTAGGTAAATGCCCCGTTTCCAGTCTTTTATATACTGATGACAGTTCTTATAGTAAAAACTTCAAATAGCCTTCAAATTTTACTAGAATTTTTGTATCACTTTTATGAATGATCTTTAGTTAAAAGTTAGTCACTTGAAATCCTTTGTTATGACTAGTGGCCTAAAAAATACTAAATCTAAATTGCATGTGATAGAGGGGACCAAAGTTGCCAAAGTCAAACATTTGAAATATTTAGGCGTCATCTTTGACCCCAATTTAAAGTGGGCCAACCTAATAAATCAAAGAGCACAGAAACTCTCAAGGGCAATGAAAGCAGTATTTAGGTTTGCAAAAAGGGTAGGCCATAAGTCCATAAAAGAGATGATCCAGATTTACAAAAGTAAATGGGATCCTCCGGAACGAGAATGTGAGTTTCATCAATCCAGGGATCCTGCAAAGCATAGAAAACTGTTTTGTATGCACCTTGATTTCAGTCCCCAATAGAGTTTTAAGTTATAGCATTCAGTATGAATTGGGGATTTCCTTTATCAAGGACACCTTCAATAGCGCCTTTGCTTCTCTGGCTCAAGATTTTGCATACTCCTGGGGCACGTTTTTCACATTTGATACTCGGGATTGTATTGACTAGGACAAAATTGACAAGCTTCCATGGTGATCTTAAGTTAAGCAAGTTTTTGTGCTGAGGATTGCAAACTTGTTTCATACTAGAAGTTGGTGGTAATTTGCGAATCCTTATGGGTATTTTTGCATTAATTTTCCGTTGATACATTGCATTTAAGGAATCGCACAATTTGCAATTCCTTAAGTGCAATCGCAAAATAAGGAATAGCAAATTTTGCGATTCCTTATTTTGCTGCCAAAATGTGTCATACATACCATTTAGCAAATTAGCATTCGCAAAGGCCGAAATTCTGCGAATTTCGGCCTTTGCGAATGCTAATTTGCTTGATACATATGGCCCATATACTCTTATTTTTAATAGGTTACCACAAGCCAGTTCACACTTAGCCACCCAAAGTCAACATCCTGTATATATAGTGCATCTGCAGGAAACGCGATTCCTAGCTATATATTGACTGTACAATTGTTTGTCAATCAAAGCTCATTTAAATTAAAGGACCATTGTAGAGGTTTTGCTTCCACTGATATTTAACTATGCAGGAGAGTGATCACAGAAATTGTACTTATAAAAATGTATTCATATAGGATGATGTAGTCTATAAGTGTAATTGTGTGCTGGTTGAATATTGGAGTCTTCATCAGCATTGGCTGAGCAAGGCTGCTTTGGGCTCCAGATCAAGCTAGGAAATGAGTCCCTCTCCTCCTTTGCTGGGTAGAATAAGAAAGCCATAATTAGGGAGTATTAGCATCTTCAGATTCCTTTCCCTTGGTGCCACTGCACCCGCTGCACTAATAGCTGCGCTCTTGTTTGTTAGGCCCCAAAAATATTAAAATCTTGTTGTTGCCTGTTCACCCACTTCGTCGAATGCGCGATCAGAGCACTATTTACCAACAACATTAAGGTGTCTCATAATTAAAAGAAATTACTGATTATGTTATGTGGTGATATGCTACGAAATGACTTGCAAAAGAGACTGTAATATATTTAATGTACGTTTGCTGAATCAATCCTTTTTGTTCCATATTAAACAAGCCAAGATATTGAAAATGGCCTGTTGGGTGACTGAATACATTTAAGTATAACCCATATCATAAATTATTAAACTTTTGATGGTCTGATCCTGCTTCTTGCGTTGGCTCCAGAAGAAGCACGTTCATGTCTTTAGCTCATATTTCTAAACTATCAATATGGACACAAATGCAATTAAAAGAAAAGCAAAATGGCAGCATTTTATGTAAGTTCCGCAGAGTTCATCAGGGTACTCGCGCTTTCCTTAGCCTCACTTTGCAATCCTGCATTCACTTTCTTTTGCTTTAAATGGGTCTCCTCTCACCCCTGTCTCCAGGAGTATTCAAGTCATTTTGAAGTTGAGCCTTCTACAACTCGCTGATATGGGCTGGGTTTGAACTTTTTCTGATGATTGGGGCTGGCCCTCTGGCTGCATCCTTGCTCACTGGCGTCTCAAGTGAGACTAGATATTTTAAAAGAAACATGTCTGAAATGGCCCTCATAGATTTTTTCATGTTTTCAGGATATCATTGTTTGGGGATGAGTTGTAACCTTCTTGTTTGGAGGTGGTTGTAAAAAGGTTCATTGCCACTCCTTTTTCCACCTGTCACTTCAGTCTTCTGGGTATAGTTAAACGGTAGTAATGAGGCCTCATCTACTTGTATATCAGTGGTGCAGCTCCTAATCTTCCCTCAGTTGTCATTGCATTGGTTTGTTATTAAATACTCAGGGACTAAATTTCTCTGAGATTCTTTAATACCTTTCGCCTTTTTCTTCCCTTGTTCAGCCTAGAAGAGTAACTTAAATAAATGCTTGATCCAAAGCCCTGTTGCTGCCTTCTTCTTCTGAGTTTGATGTTATGGATCTTTAAATTGTAAGGCAACCTACAATGGCATCAGAACTGCACCTCTTTTCGACAGTCTTCTGCCCTCTGATGTGTAGACTTGTAGCCAGATGGCACAATAGCAGGTTTTTGCTTTTGAAGGTGCATTTGTCCAAATTGTAGGGCCATATCACAGTAACTGCCTCAGGGGTGCAACGGGCATAGATGCTGGCGCTGTGTGCCTTCCAGGAACTTTAGCATAACAGAAGGGGCTGCAGATGCGTGTTCAGCATCTTATGTAATGCAGACTGTGCTGGTCCACATGTATCACAAGGAGTCCTAGAAAAGGGGTGCACTGGAATTCCGAGTCATCCCCTTGCGAGCAGGTGCAGTCTCTCATTTGCACCCGACTGCAGATGATTCTTTGCCCATTTCAAATGCAGACCGGGTGGCGAACTGGTGGTTTCAAACAGCTGATCTCTATCACTAATGCACTGTCACCAGGGCCTAATTGCAGTTAGTGGGCTACACATAACTGTACTAAGGTGACTGTTGCTGTCTGCACCAGGCACATTTATTTGAAGTTGCGTGATGGTGCACAAAGGGACAGTGCACCCTATATGTAATGCCAGCCCAGGTATCAGGGGAATGTGGCACTCTCCCCCCACCTTGTCTTATAGATTGCAAATAGTGAGTACCAATGCCTGTATTCACCACAAGATGTCACCTCCTTATAGAAGCAAGAAACAACAGCAGCACGTAAACAGTTTTTGTAAATGCTCTGTGACGATACGTTGTTAAACCATACCATCTTAGTGGACCTCTGTTTTTGAAGGTGCTTTTGTCCAATCAGAAGTTAGGAGGCAGGGCGCTCTTTCCAGTCTCGCTACTTGATTGAGAGAAGGCAAGTGTGTGTTGCTGGTGGCCAAAACAGGACCCCGCCTCTTTGTAGTAGCAAGTAAAGCAACATGTAAACAAGTAGAGTTCACTGTGAAGTAAACTGGGGAAAAAAGTGTAGCATTGGAGATTTGTATGCAAGATCATCATCATCTAACACCAATTGCAGTTCACAATCTTGCAACTAATGTGACTATCATCTCCATTTCCAAAATAATCCTATATACATTACTTTTTTCGCTAGATGTTAAGAAGTGGGTTAGAAATACAGACAAGGGACCTAATTCACAAAGTCAAATGTTTACTTTCGTGTAAATTTACGTTTTTTTTGTTCACAAACTACGAGTTAATAGTAAGTTTACAACTGTGGAGACTCCTCAGTCAGGTCGGAGAACTCTGCACATAAAACGAAAAGCATGTCCTGTTTTTTTTGTCCGGAGTTCCCAACTACGGAGTCTCTGCAATCGTAAACTCGTAGTTTGTGAACACACAAAAAAAGTTAACTTACGTAAATGTGTGAGTTTAACTTTGTGAATCAGGTCCTACATATTTACATGATAGTCATGGAATGATAGTGAGCATTTTTTATATTGCGGTCATTGGTAGAAACCCCATACAGGAAAAAAAAACAAAAATAAAAGCATTACAATTTTTAAAAAAAATCTTTCGAATATGTAGGACTCAGATGCCAACTATGGCAATTGACATGCAGATCAAGGATAACAAGGTTCTGGATAGTGCTTCACATAATCTTACACTTTTTGTTTTTAAGGGGGATGGAGCCCAAATTTTAGCACCTTTCGCAACACACAATGTAAAGGCATAGAGTAGCATTGTGTTTGATGCTGAACTCTGGGAATGTCAAACCTTAAAATTATACCTAAATGTACCCCACTTATACCCCTTATGAGGGAAACTGGGACTGTGAGAATTAAAACTTTGGCTGTCACAAAGTCGTTGTTCTTTTGGGTCAACCTATGGGCAAACCATGAATCAAGATTTTTTTCAAGGTTGGGTGCTGCCCTAAATTCATTTTATTTTAAATAAATTAATTGGAATTAGGGCTACGTTCGTTTTGGGGAGAAGCAGAGATTTCTGCAGTATTCACGAACGTAAACAAAATGCCATGTTGAAATGTGCCAAATTTGAGGACGTTCAGTAAGATGTTGGGTTCCACACCAGGTCAGACTACTGCAAAATGAAATGTGAGTAGAGAACATCGTTGTCTATTAGTCAGTGTGCGTTGTCCGATCAGTTTCAGGTATCTGTTTCTGCAGGGTGGCTTTCGCCCGTTCTGTCCTTCTCCGTGAAGTAAGCCCCGTTTACGATCAGCGTGTCCGCTCGATTGTGCACAAGAACTGAGTAGAGAACATCGGTTAACCTTGATTGAACCAACCCTCAACTTCTACGCTTGCTTTAAATCAAGTATAAACGTATCCTGTGATAACAAGGGTATAGAGGATGAGGGTCACTTTATTTGTTTTTGCACACTCTATTTACATCTAAGGACAAAAAGGTTAAAGCCACTTCTTTGGGAATTTGGATCTTGAGCCTTGTTCAAGCAGTACACTGCAACATGCAATGTCACATTACATCTCGAGGGCATGGCCGTGAAGGAGCTGAAGGCTGCAATAGAAATGGAATTCACGTGGTGGGCAAAGTTTTTTTGTCAGATTTTTTTAGATATTTTAGCCATGATCTTTCATTTAAATATGAATTATGATGCATTTATCCCTTTATCGTGGAATATAATGCCGTGTTTTAAACACTTTAATTGTTTTATTAAGATTATAATTGTAATCTTTGTCAGTATCAATTGGGAATATTTGTATTGTAAATGTAAAAATCTAATGGCTTATTGATCCAAATAAAGTTTCTTCTGATAAATTGGGGAATTAAAGTTAACACAGAATCTTCTGAAAGTGATTCGAATTGCTGTGGGTATTGAACTGTGTGGCCCATTCTTAGACTGGGATTCAACATCAAACTTGCCTTTATGTGTTGTTTATCATTCCATGCATTCTGAAAGGGTGATGCAGTGAATGGTGAATGTTGAAACATTCCTCAAAAAATTGCAATGCTATCAATCGGTCAAAAAGGTATATCAAGGTTTTCTATAATTGTAAGAATATAGACGTGAATATCTTGATGGCCTTGAGATTCGTTGGCAGTGTGTTTTAGCAATAAGGTGAAAGACAACACATTACCAGAACTACAAGAGAAGAAGAGATCAAGTCTGATGCACAAAACAGTTTCCATAACATTTGGATCATGGCACTATTTCAATTATGTGTAACTGGAGCGCGAAGCTCTGGTGTGATATTAGATACTATTTGTTCACGGAAGGACATTCAAGTATAAATGATGGAAACTAAAACAATGACTGAATCAAAAGGTAGCTGCTCGAAACACTTGATTGGTTAAGGAAGGCATGAGTCAGTACAATACAAGCAAAGGAAAGGACATAGATGACTAAAATTCTTGTTCAGATTATTTGTTTTTTTTTAATTTAGTTTTTTAATCATGTTTGATGATTATTTTCCTCTGCAGACTTCCAGCCCGGCTTGCACAGAGCTCGAGACAGTCATGTTGGACTGGCTGGCGAAGATGATCCATTTACCCAAAGAGTTTATAGCTGGGGATGACGGAGATGGTGGCGGAGTGATTCAGGTAGGTAGAAACAACAAAGAAGAAATATAAAAGAAACCCACAGGTCACTCATTAATGGCTTACTCCAAACTAACAGGCAGCCGAAACAATAAACAGCAATTTTGGGGGAAATACATTTTAATCAAGCAAGTTCAGGTGAAAATTGATCATACTGTTTCACTCTGCTTCCTACTTACTCTGATGTTGTGGAGAAACCGCTTGCATGATAAAGCCAAATCCAGAGTTATGTCTGTTTGCTTCAATTTAATGTCAAAAATGTATAAAAGTCATCAATTGATGGGGTGCAACATATGGGTCTATGTCTTTCTGGAAAGAGGCTAAAATAATAATTTATTTGTACAACGGACTAAGCAACAAAGTTTTGACATGTAGCTATTCCATATTTATTTAGACCCTGTGATTACCTAACTCATTTTTTACCCATTTATTATCCCATAAATGAAGATAGGCAGATCAGTCCTTGCTGGAACTCAAACCTGTGTCCTGCAGTTTAAACACAACTCACTAGGAAGCCCATGACCCATAGAACTTTTGTAACTGGCCCAGACGGCCAGTTAGATAGTATTTATCATCCAATCTTCAATTTCCCAAAGGGCATATCTCTAGAGAAACTTCCTCCCGAAGCATTATGGTATGTGTGAATTAATATATGTCATATCTCTGAATATTTTGGGCTAGAATTACAAGTTTTCTCTGGTAGGCTCCGTAAATTCATTGTTATCAAAGGTCGGATATGCTGCTTTGTGCAACTTAGGAATGTGCTTGTGCAGCCCTACATCCCTATGCTCAAATCATGTTAGTAAGGTACTAGTACTCCTCGTTTTTACTTCAGTCAGTCTCTCACCATGGAGAGGCATAGGTGCTGAGACTACCCCTGCTGAGCCTAGACTAAACCCTTAGTCTAGGTTCAGCAGTGTTAAGTTGCACTGTTTCTTATAATTAAAAGTGCTTTCTTCCACTCCTCCTCTTTCTAGGCGATTTCTGTATACCTATTCAAGGTATCAGTATCAATCAATACTGTCTATAATAGGTTAAGCATTTGCTCCTTCAGTGGGCAATCAAACAAGGGGTTTGTTTTGATTCAATATCATATACGTCTAAGCCGAGGACTCCCAGTGTCTGGACACCCTTAAGGGTGATAAGTTGTGTGTTACAAATCTGGAACTAATTATTAATTAATTAATCAATTAATTAATTAATGATTGTGTGCTAGGCCTGTCAGTAGAACAATTCACTCCAGTGCATACATAAGAGTCCCACTTATCCCTTCTCAGATATCCTTCAAATTTGTACTGCACTATTCATACTCTCTTTCCTGCCAGATACTTACCTCTGTATCATACCTCACCCATGATCTGTAGATGATGAACTACCCATCTGGTTAGGTCAACGTTTCTAATTGAAAGCATAGATGGTGCGCAAACCATCAGGCAAGTTGCATCTGCTTATTATATCCTCCACGTCGATTTTCCCTCTTTTGCAGAGTCACGGTAGTCCCCAGAGGCTAAGTAAATCTCCCCTAGAGCATAATGAAACATACCTTCATTTCAATTTCTACCTACATCCTTAATGTCTGGTTTTTAGCATTTCGACACTCACTACATGAGTGCCTTTGGCGATAACATCTTTCATCCGTCCCACTCTCACAGTAATTTGCACCTTCTAAATGGTGACTATTGTGCTACTACCAAAGAAGTATGCCGCTACTTTGCTCCCAAGCAGAAACAGAGTTGCATGTTGAAATACAGACTTGAAAAATATAGATCACAAAAATAAATATTCAGCAATGTAGACTTCTAAAATAAACACCATGCAAAAATATATACTGAAAAAAAGTTTGACTGGTTACAAATTCCCGATTCCTGCCAAGCCAAACTTCTGAAAGACTGGGTTAAATTGATATTTTAATTGAAATCCCTGCATATTTGGAAACAATTGCCAAATTCAGGGATTCATTTTGTCTGTATTTTGAGTATTGCGTAAACGGTTCTAATGGCAATCCTCCCACTCCTGAAATGTAGCTCTAACGGTACAAATAAGAAGGTTCGAGTCTGGACAAAACATTAGAGGGAAGGGGTAATTGGATTGAGAGGGAGAGAGAAACAACCAGAAGTCAAAGGTCTTCTTCTGCACCACTCTCTTCAGTATTACGTTTTCCATCACAGCAAAGGGCATAAACAAATGTTTTGTGGCAAACTTAATATCACTTGTAATGAAGAGAGTTTGCAGCTATGGTGTGAAAACACAGGATACTCACCAGCTTCAAGATGGTGGGCCACAGTGAATCTAAACCCAGCAGAAGGGTACCCGGTAAATCAGATAACAAGCGATAACCCAGGGGTCCACTGCCAGGTGAAGGGAGCAGGTAAAGGGCACAGCAATAAGACAAAGACAAAACTAAGTAAAATAGTCAAGGTCAGTAAAATTGGCAAAGGTATGGTAACTGAGTAAACCTTAGAGGGTAAAAATAACAAAGATAAGGGATAGTAATTGCAAACAAACTCAACAGCAGGCAAAATGCCAGTACAACAGGGAAGGTTGCCAGGTAGATTCCATTTACCTTAGAACATTCAAATTTTGGCACTGTCTGACGTGACCAGGAAGTATTGACCCATGACCTGCGCTGGTCTGCAAGTCATGTCGCCCCAGCCACTACAGAGTGATCTACCATAGTCTTAAATGGAAACACTTCTGAGGTTTACTTATAGCAGCCCTTGACTTCAAATCGCCTGCTGATTCCTGACATGTTAATAGTTGTGTTTATAAATGTATTTGAATATTTTTGTATGGGCTTTGTATGTTTTGAGTAGGCATTCCTGATTCTTTATATTAGTGAACAATATTTAATTTTTGTAGTCTATATTCTGATATGCTATGGGTATATGTGCTATTTGTAGGTGCTCTCTATGTATGTACACAAGTACGTAAATTGATTGTGCCTGCACACGGTTTAGGGACTCGTGCAATCTACACACGAGCACATTATGACTTTACCTTCACCGATTCATGCCTATAAAAGCATTGTCAGTCAAGCCCAAAGTGTATTGTTCATATTGTTACTTGATACTAGTTAGCGTATATTATTGTCTCTCATTGGCATCCTCGTTACAAGATGGAAAAACTAGAAAAGGCAGTGCTATATCAAGTGGTAATTACCACGCTGTTTAAACGTGTTGGGAAAATTGCCCTGTAATTGTATGTGAAAGCTGGAATAGTTACAAACAGAAAGATGGGCGGAAGTTCGGCGCTGGGTATGCGGGCACGAGCCATCGGCGATAGTGCCTCCCCAGCGGGGTCACCATAGCAACCAATGTCCATCTGCAAGAGATGAGGATTTATTAGAACAGGCACGGCCCGGGGCGAAAAGGTGAACAAATAGAGAGCAACGTGATCCCTTTGTGGAAAATGTAAAGAAACTGAGCTTCGATGCCTGTCATGCGTGCTTTTCTATGAACAGAAGGATTACTTGCTTTTGAGTTTGATAGCCATCTGGTAACTTAAAATGTCACAACAAAAGGTATATAATATTTATAGAAGTGTTGAGCAACTGTTTTGAAAGGTTTGCATTGAAATGCTTCTGGGCTATCTCCTAACTTAAGAATTTTCCGTTTTGAAACAATGAGGTTTGAAAGCAGATGAGAAATGAAAGAAATATTCAATTTGAAAGTGAGCCAATTACTGAGAGCTATTGTTTCACTTTTAAATTCACAAACCGGCTCATTGATCTGAGAAAGTAAATTGCCCGCTGGCCTGGAAAACTTCACTGTCACCAGAAGTAGTTCCATAAACATTAGAGCTTGTAACGGACTGTTTTAGGTACAATAGGTTGTGTTCAGGCTGACGTAGAACACAGCACTAGAAATACGCAGCGCTACATACATAGCGTAGCGAGGGTGCCTTCCGCTCTAATGCAAACTTAAAGCCCATTTGCCGCAGGTTGGCTAGTAAAAAAACACCCATAATTTAGGTAATTGGCCTCCTCATTCAACGGTAACCGGTTGCACTGCACTAATGGCAGCTACACCCCTCGACTAGATCATCATCAGGCAATACCTATCCCATGGGGTCCTTCTGTAGTAACTGTCTCTCTATGGCTGTGTGCCCTTCTCTCACAATGATAACTAGCCATGCTCCCTTGACATCTACTGGTGTACATTATGTCAAAGAGAGTAAATAATTCTGAAGCATGCTCAGCTGCAATGCAGGTTTACATAGTGCGAATGCATGTTGTAGGAGTTACATATAACATTGGCTGAGGGATGGTCATCAAAGCAATAGAAAATGACTTCTCCAAGAACCAGAAGGACATCTACTAATTTAAAAGGCTGGCATTAGAATGTCAGTCAAAGAAAGTTTATTTAGACCATGTTCTTTAAACAGTAGCAAAGCCAATTACAATTAATAAAACAGCACAAATCATACATTCTCAGCACACCAAGGAAATTGATACACTATCAAAAGAGGAATAAAATACTGATAATCAGGGTGAGCAGTCCAACTCATTGTAAAATGTATATCAAATGTAATACATTCTCTAAAAAGACATTCACTTCATGTATCTAACATTTATAAAACCTGACACAAAAATTAAAACAGATTTAAAATCTCTAAAAGAAGCTAACTAAACCTCCTTGGGAGAGCTTTTAATTGCTTTCATGTAGTTACCCAGTGCAATTGCTATCTCAAGGTTGGGCAATTCTGTAAATGAAGCTGCCGCTCGAGACCGTATCGTTGAATCATATTTTAGAAATATTGGGCGAAGGTATCGTTTACGCTGGTCTAATACTGTTTGGCAGTCTAACAAAATGTGCATTATGTCACCTTTAGTATCCAGCGTACATTTACACGATCCATCGCTGGGTAACATTTCAGCTTTTACTTCTTCGTTTATCAGCCAAGGATTAATGTCAGTTCTTTATCTTAAAATCTCCTGTCTAAACCTAAGGTTAGGTAGAATATCCAAGTAGGGGAACCAGTTTTCCTTTAACCATGATTCTCTCATGAATTGTACAGATTTTTTCTTACTTAGGTATTCTATATCAGCTCATTTGGACACTTCTTGTCCCTGGTATCTAAGATCACTCTTGGTAAAATCTTCATGACCAATAGAACTTTATTCCTTACCTCCCTAGCCCATTTTAGGCTACTAGATTGTATCTGTTTTCTGCACCATTGAGATACCTTCTGGACTGATTCTGTATGTAGCCGTTTCCAGAATCTAATTAAAAGCATTTCAGTCTTTATGCTCCAGGCAGTTGAACCTATCTCGGTTCTTATTGCCTGGATCATCGATGAGCTGGGTAGGGACAGAAATGTTTTTAGACACTTCCCTTCCTCTAAATCCCAGTCTCAATTGCCACTTAGGAAAAGGATTTCTGCTCTGTAGAGGACTTGTGGAGGTATCATCACGCTAAAGGCTTTTATTAACAGTTTATGGGACATGTCTCCATAGTCTCGGTTAAATTGTTTCAGCCCACAGATTGATGCAAAAGCTTTAGCTTTCTGTGCTTCAAGATGAGTGTGCCACTTTAGAGTACTATCAAACCACAGTCCAAGATACCGATATTCCGTGACTGTTTCCAATTGCAAGTCTCCTAAAGACCAAGTAAACCTGGTATCCTTTTTCCCAAAACATAACATTTTAGTTTTGGTCATATTTATAGTTAAACATTTCCCTTCACAGTACTCTCTGAAGGCATCTAGCTACCTTTGGAGGCAAATTTTGGTCTGATCCAGTATCACCAGATCGCCTGCATACAATAAACAAGACACTTTCTTACCGTCCATTCTCGGGCTAGCACTTCTATCAACCTCTAGGCTTGCAGGCAAATCCTCCAAAAAGATTGCAAAGAGCAAAGGGGCCAGTACACAGCCCTGCCTAAGTCCATTCTCGATTGCTATTTTTGGCGTCAAAGCTCCTCCTGTATCTCTAATTACGTGTACCCAGTTTCCGGTATGTAGTTCTTTTATGATGGCCAACAAATTTTCTGGGATGTTTTTAATTACTACTGTCTGTCAGAGACAGTTCCTGTCGACTGAATCGAACGCCGCTCGAAAGTCAACGAAACAGCAGCATAATTTACTGTGTTGTTCAATTGACTTACAGGCCCCTGCCCACAGGGCAAAGCAGTGATCGACCATAGAGTGGCCGTCTTTAAAGCCCCCCTGTTTCACTGGTACGATCGAAAACTGCTCCACCCAGTGCTTCAGTCTATGCAGTATTATTTTCGCAAAAACCTTTTCCCCTATATCCAATAGATTAAATAACCTATAGTTTTGTGGTGCGTTCATATTACCTTTTTTATGCACAGGTCTTAATTCTGCCCCTTTCCAGTTTTTAGGTATTTTGCCTATATCAAGGATAGCCAAAAACATGTGGGAGAAAAAACTCGCCCACCAGTTCAACTGTGTTTTTATTATAATAGCTGGGAGGTTATCTGGTCCTGCTGCTCTTCTTAACTTTAATTTCGCTATTGTATTTTTTACGTTTGTTTCTGTGAAGTCTGCTTTTGGTTCTTCCATTAGCCCTTGCCAGGGCTGGGGCCCTTCTTCATCAAGTCCTCTACGAGAGCTTTATAGTTCCTTCAGATATTTCTCGAATGCAGCCTCCTCTACTACACAGTTTATTGCCCCCACCGAGTGGTCGGCAGCAGCTTGTACCAGCTTCCAGAACTGTTGTGTATTCTTCGTTTCAATAGCTTCCAGAAGATTTTCCCAGTATCTATCCTTATACATTCTTTTTGCCTTAGTAATTAGCTTTTTATAGTCAGTTTTCAGTTTTTTAAGATATGTTTGTCTCGTCCCATCATGTTTTGCTTTAATGCTTCTAGTTACTTTCCTTATCTCTCTTTTTTTCTTTCGGCATTCCATAGAAAACCATTTATGTTATCTTACTGTTAATGAATGTTGATTTAGTTTATCTTTTGTTAATTCAATTCTAAGGCATTGCACCACTTGATCTATTTTTTCCTTATACCATTCTAGATTCCGCCCCTCTATGGCTCCAAAACTACCTTCTGCTGTAGGTTCCCTAATTTTTCTATATATTCAGCCGTTAATCTGGTGGTCACTCTTTTAGGGTACTCGAATTGCTGTGGGATTACTTTATCTCAGGGATGCGGAAAGTCCCCTCGAATCTCCAACTGCTGGGGGGTATGGTCGCTGCCTTCTCTTTGGAGTATCTCAAACCCTTTTATGAGAGAAAAATTCTCTTAAGTCCCTCATACTTTGGGTCTCGGACTTGATGTTCTAAATTGGTGTCCGGTATCTTCACTTTTCTGCCTCTGTGAGAGGAACTTGATGCGGCCTGATGTTTACACTGCAGCGTGTCAAAGTTCCGACTCTGCCAGCCACCAGACATCACCAACCATTCAGGAACCAGCGTGCCTGTTACGTGCGTGAGTATAGGCTAATGTGACAGCCCGCCGGGGGATGAGCTCTGGTTACCCCAGTGATAGCACACAATTGAGGCGCCTGTTTCTCCGGTAACAGGAACGTTCCAGAGAATACTTCTACTCTTTCTCTGCCGTGGTCGGGGGGCGGCCCCAGGCTTTTTCAGTAAGCTTTTGCAGTTTTAAACTAAGTGAACACTACTAAGGGGCATTGAGCGCTTATTATTTAACATCAGACTTGTTTCATGGTACTTTGGGGCCCAACGGGGGAGAGGGAAAAGCACCGACCAGAGACTCAAAATTAGATGTGATAAAGGCCGCTTTATTAGAAGCAGGTGCACCTTAAACAATGAAAACCCTTGGCCTGCGCCGTACAAAACTATACTCACTAAATATGCAATTTCCTGACAAAACGCCCCCCCCCCCTGCCCTAACTGGGTCCCCCAATCCACAAACAGTAAACAATTAGCAGAAACGTCAATTTGCCTCTCCACCTGGCTAAATCCTTTATTATGCTTGCCTACCCCCCGCTAATCCAACAACAGATCTCCTACACTTCCCCCATATATTAGGAAGAACCGCCCCAAGGCAGAAAATCACCCCACACCTGCTCCAGCGACACAACCAACCCCACAACTATTGACAAAACTAGATGCACCGGCCCCCAAGAAAACACCTTCCAAAAACCACTGCACACCACAAAAAAACCCTCCTACACCCTGAAGAAAATCAATCACCCCTCCCCCTGCCCCCCAGGCCCCGTACTTGAAAACCCCCCCAATCAACTTGATCGAAACCCAGGGAGGGAGGGTGGGAAATTAATCACCTCCGCCACACCCTGCCCGGCTGCTGTGTCACCAGCCACCAAAATGGTGGCCTGTGACTCAAAATGTCCGGTTTTACAGGGGACCAGCCCAAAAGCAGCCCAACCAGCCCAACCCAGCCCAAGGCTACCAAGCAGCCCAAAACCAGCCCACGTACTGTGCTGGCTCTACCCCCCCTCCCCCGGCCCAAAAACTCCCCGGGGGTGGCAGGCCTCCCGCTGGTCGGCTGCCCCCCCAAAGCCCTATTGGTGCACCTTAAACAATGAAAACCCTTGGCCTGCGCCGTACAAAACTATACCTCACTAAATATGCAATTTCCTGACAAAACCCCCCACCCCCTCCCCTAACTGGTTCCCCTAATCCACAAACAGTAAACAATTAGCAGAAACGTCCATTTGCCTCTCCACCTGGCTAAATCCTTTATTATGCTTGCCTACCCCCGCTAATCCAACAACAGATCTCCTACACTTCCCCCATATATTAGGAAGAACCGCCACTCGAAAGGCGTGCTAACGGCTTTTGACCCCCCCCTAGGACTCCTGCCCTTCCGGAAATCTGCGCCCCAATGTCCCGCTCCAGTGCCTCCCTCAAGTGTAGCAAATAACTCCATTCTGTACCCCAGGTGAAACCCCATCCCCCTGCAAATCCACTGCCCCGTACCGCAGCTCTGGGTGCTCCATCCTCTCAACCTTTTATCTCCACAGAAACCTTCACTTCCTTGTAAATTCCCTACGGGTCCTATCTATGGCCGCTGGCCTCTCAGCCCCTCTACAACCCACCTGGGACCGAACTCTGACCAAATGACCTGACAACCCGCCTACCTGCGCCGTATCTCTAACAGATCCCTCTTCACATGTTTAACCCAACGCTAACCCTTTGCACTGTACCAAGCCCACGTCAGGCACACTCTCCCCTTTCCCACTGCACACAAAGCCTACAACAACGCATGCCAGCTCATGCCCCTTTTCCTTGCCGCTGACAATGAAACAACCTGTCGTCCGACTCCAACCACTTATTCCGCTGCTTGACCCAGTCCCCCTTCCCGCCTGCTTTACAACTGAGTGTGCACCAACATAACTCTCCAGCGCCGCTGCAGTTGGCCCCTCCCCTGCACCTGAAAAGACACACATGTGAGAGGCGAGAAATGTCCTTCATGTCGTATGTTCACTTCCCACCCCCGCAGCCTGACAGCTGCTCGCTAACAGTCCGACCTCCAGGGCCCGAGGCCTTCCTCAACCTTGACGCGCCGCCTCCGTTGCCGCCCCCACTCTGACGTAATGCCTCCTTTGGGTCCTCACCCATACACCATAGGGCGTGCCGCAGGACCCCTAACACCTGTGCCGCATACGTTCCCCCATTCCCCCACCAACGGCGAATCGTCCCCCCGAAAGCCCCCCGTCCATCAACTTCAACCTGAACCGCAAGACCCGCTCCTGTGGAAGCCGCCTACCCCCCTGCCCCCACTGCACCCGACCGCCGCAATTCCTCCCGTGTCCGTTCATATGCACACCATGATAATGCCCCGAGAACGCCTGTCCCAAGCCAATCCCCCTTTTACTCCCCACTGACCACGTATCCGAGGATGCGGCCGCGTCAAAACCGGACAGCGTCAGACCCAAACGACGACGTTGCCATCCCCTTGGCCTCCGGCAGGCGTGCTTCCATGGCCACGGAGTCGAGCTCTCTACCAAGGAATGACAGCACCGAAACTGGGACCGAGCGTCTTCTCTGGCGCCCGGGGCACCCCCAGGTAAGCCACAAGGCCCGGAAAACCATCCAGCTCCGCTGGCAGTCCGTCGAAACCCGGCTGTCCCACCAGCAAGAAGTCAACCAGATAGTGCGTCACCGCCCAGAGCCTGTCCGCCAGGAAAAAACCCACTGCAAAATTCACCTAATGGCGCACCCAGCGCACACAAATTTGAACATCCCATGGGCCCTGCTGTTGCCCCCCAGCCAAACTTACCGCTCCCCCGTCCTCTGGCAGGCGTGCTTCCATGGCCCGGAGTCGAGCTCTATACCAAACAAGGACAGCACCGTACTGGGACCGTACATCTTCTCTGGCGCCAGGGGCGCCCCCAGGTAAACCACGAGGCCCATAACTGACCAGCAACCGCCGGCAGTCTGCTGAACCCGGCCGTCCCACCAGCAAGAAGTCCTCCAGATCGTGCGTCTGTCTCAGAGCCTGTCCGCCAGTAAAAAGCCCACTGCAACAAGGAACTGAAACGCCCAAACGCGCGCGCGAAATCGAAACCCCCATGCTATGGTCCCTCACAAGTGCCCCCCGTTCAAACCGGGTCCCCACTGACCGGTGATCCCCCGGATGCCTCCGAAACCACCAGGACGCCAACCTAACCTTGCACTTTGCCCAAAAACCTTCACCCACTGCCGCCGGGCTCCTCCGCGCCATGTCCCTGCTTGTATACGACACCCCCGGGAGCTTCGCCGCCAAAGTCACCGACCGACTTACCCCCCCCAACCCCGCACGCTGCTGGGACAACCGAGACTGACCGGGCTCCTTCCTGCGCTCAACCCCGTAGGGAAAACCCTCCAAACCCGGCCGCGCGGCTCCAAATAAAAAGAGGGGGGAACCCATCCCTGACCTGCTCTCCTCCTTACACACCTGCCCCGTGCTGGCTCTGTGATTGCATTGACGGCTCAACTCCTCCACCCTCACTGGTGACGAGCCTATGCCCCGAAACTTGACCCCTTTTCCCCCCTCCCGCACCCTTTTTTTTTTTTTTTCGGCACCCCCTCATACTGTGCCATTCCCCGGTGCCCCCCCAGGATCCCCGGTATCCGCACCAACCGACAGCCGGGATTACTCAAACCACTCCCCTACTCCGCCACCATCCTTACCTGGCGTCAAGGCGGGCGTCCACTGGATCCCGCCGCCTAACCAGCGGAGGCGGGGGGGGGGCCGTCACACTCGGCGCTCCTTGCCGTGGGCATACCTGAAACACACTACCAACATCGTTACTTTGCTCCCCCCCTTTCCGCATCTCCCCCTCCACCTCCGAATCCTCCACATAGCTCAATTCCCCCATGGCCTCACCCCCTTTAGGCATCTCCCCCTCCTTC
The DNA here is from genome assembly GCF_964263255.1 of Lissotriton vulgaris. Taxonomy (NCBI): domain Eukaryota; kingdom Metazoa; phylum Chordata; class Amphibia; order Caudata; family Salamandridae; genus Lissotriton; species Lissotriton vulgaris. The sequence goes on from NC_141691.1 coordinate 683,529,194, forward strand.
TCAGACTCCTCCACAAGTTCCAACGGCCCATGGCCTCCTGCCCAGCAATGGGCCCATCCTTCCACCTTTCGCTTGTAACACACTGTTTGCTACCCCTCCCATTTTGTTTGCTTTAGATAGTTGCACGAGTGCCACCATTACCTACGTAACGCTTGTTCTTGTGCCGGAGTGTCTGCCATTTATTGCAGTATTATACCTCTACTGGTACTTTGTACGTTTTGCAACCTGCACACATCACTTTTTTCTCCTGTAATGCACCGATTGCTACCTCATGTATTGTGGTTGCTCCCTATTGTCACCTTTGACCCATGTAACCCAACGTTTACTTTTGTAATTTGTTCATTTGTAATTGTTTCCTCTTGTAGCATTACTGGTCCTATTGTGAAGCGCTCTAACACATTTGGGTAAAGTCCGCGCTATATATTGCATAAATAAATGGATAACTCCGCCCCCAATCCCCCCCTTCATGGCTCCGTCCTACTCCCCCTGCCACCTGCTACCCCAACCACATCAAATCCCCCGAATCCAAGGCCTCTCTCCTCTCGCCTCCTCCTCCCCTCCTCCTTACTGTGTCCTACACTGGTGCAATCATGGATGGACCAGCCGAATCTATGAAACGACACACCCGTCATTGTCAACAGCGCATAACCCTGGGGCCCTAATCGTCACACACACAATCTACCCACCCCATTACTACAATTGCCAAGCCTGCTCGACACCAACTGCGCCCTCTTAGTGGGCTCCATCGCTTATTCCCGCAGCATGACCCAAACAACCCTGTTCCCATCGCTGGTCCTCACCAAGACTGGACTACAGCAAGTCTCCCCACCCCCCAAGCCTCCCACTCCTCTTCCCCCGCTATCTAGCGGCCCAACCAACTCTTCCCCGGCTTTCCAAACTGACCTCAAAATTCCCCTCCCTCAAGGCCCTTCCAAAGTTAAATCATGCCCCACTGTTACCTGCAGGCAGACCCTTTTGCACAGAAAATTCCTTGTCCCTCCAACTATGGAAGTGCCGATCCAGTGGGTCCGCGTGGTCCGCGAGACTGCCATTATTGCAGTACTACTCAGCACCCCTGATTGGGACTCTTATTAACATGCCCACGACACAGGCCCAGTGTAACACCCCGTTTGCCACCTCCTACAGTTGTTCATTTCCAATACCTGGCTTTTCTCTCAGTAATCTCCTTTCATCCGTTATATCTGATCCATTCTCTCAGGCCCTCATGTCTCCTAGTCAATATTGGTTTTAGCGCCTTGACGCCCAAGGGTATAAGCAGCGCTTTACAAATATTAAAAATAAATAAATAAATAAATAAATACCTTCACGGGGGCCACCATGCCCACATAACTCTCACTCTTGTGTTCGAGTGTCCTCCATTTACTGCAGTATTACCTCTACTAGCACATCGCTTTTGTAACCCGCACACATGCCACTCTCCCTCCTGTGACGCATGATTGCTACCTCCTGTATTTTGGTTGCATACGCTTGTCACTTATGCCTCATATACTGTAACCTTGCTTAAGCAATTCATTCACTGGTAATGCTCCTGTATCCGGTCTGTTCTTATTATCTAATGCGTAAATAAATAAATAATAATCCGCATCTGTTCAACAGTCTCATGCCGTCCTCCCCAACCCCCGGCGGCCATCCTGACCCTTCGGGGTGGGAGTGGCGGGGGCGCACCGCCCCGCTACCCCTCGCGCATCCAAGAATGGTCCCTCGTGGGAGCACGACCGCCCATACCAGGCAGAGCCGGCCCATCCCCTCGGTCGAGTGGAGCCGCATGCTGCTCTCCCGAGCGCCTACTTCAGCGTCCCTGCCCAGAGCAAGAGATGTGGTCCAGCATGCCGGGGAACAAACCCCCCCTACTCCTGCCCCGAAAGCCCCCAACCCCCTGCCGAAACCCCCCCCCGCACCTGCCCAACCTCCGTTCCCCGCCGGACACCCCCCCACTCAAAGGCCTTCCCCCCACCCAGGCCCTCCCTCCCCCCTCTCCCTCCCCCCTCACTCGCCCCGCACTCCTCCCCTCAACCCCGTCCTCCCCCCATCACACACTCGCCGCAGAACACTCCCCCGCCAGCCCCACCATCCCCCCCAGGCTCCCAACTCCTGCCCCCCCCGCCCGCAGAGACGGAGACTCGCGAAGGCCCCACCATGCTCACCTCCCCCTAGGGGGCACCCCCCCACTCCACTCCCCCCCGTCCGCCCCCGTGAAAATCCAACTACCGAGATTCTCACACGACCTGCCGTTTAATAACCCTACGTCACGCAGCCTGAAAGCCGAAGTGTCACAAACGAACCGGTTCCTAACGAGAGTCTTGTGCCTCCGATCACACTCACTGAACCGGCTATGGGGTATAGGACCAGCGGCAAGGCCCCAACCGCGGGAGCAAGCTCCAGAGCCAAGACACTCCCAGAAGACGTAACCGAGGCCGAGCCCCCCAGCATCTCATCCATTCCGCCGCCGCCGACCTGACCCACCGCATCTTCCGAAAATGGGCGGGGAGGTCCACCCGAAAGACCGACTCCCTCGGAGGCCCCCCATTTACCGCACACCCGGCCACAAACATCACCACCCCGCCTCCCCCCGCACGAACACAACGCCGCAAAGCCCAAACCTCTAATGCGCCCCGCAAACATGAATCCGCCGTACAACCGGCACCAACAATTAATGTACTAGCGTAACAATCGCGCTTATTGCGCACCCAACGGACAAGAAAATCCCGCCCAGCTGCTGTGTCACCAGCCACCAAAATGGTGGCCTGTGACTCAAAATGTCCGGTTTTACAGGGGACCAGCCCAAAAGCAGCCCAACCAGCCCAACCCTGCCCAAGGCTACCAAGCAGCCCAAAACCAGCCCACGTACGGTGCTGGCTCTACCCCCCCTCCCCCGGCCCCAAAACTCCCTGGGGGTGGCAGGCCTCCCGCTGGTCGGCCGCCCCCCCCCCAAAGCCCTATTCGGGTCCTGGACATTTTTATTTCTTAAGTGTTTCCCTGGCTCAGCGTGGTGCCCGATTCATGGACACTTACAGATGCTCTGGTCTCTGTCATTGTATTTCCAGAACATGGCGCCATTCTGCTCGCAGCAGCATTAGGGCTGTACACAAAATGCCATGCGATAATTCACTCTAGTTTTACTTTGGCTCTCACAATGTTTTTAAGTAACGTGACAGCAGCAACATATTTAACTGCCCAGACAGATACAACCATTCTTGTTTTTCAAAGTAATGGGAGTTCTGTTCTTATCGGCGGCACGCTCCTGAGTCAAAATTGAAGTTTCTACACTTTTTTATACACACCATAAATGCCGTACAGGGATTTGATGCTGCCCATAGTCGGGGTGGCAGTGTGTAGGCAAGGGATGTTAATCCTCTGTTTAGACCTTTGCAAGTACAACCAGGAGAGACAGAAGTACGGGGTGCGTGGCAGAGGTAGTGATGTGGTAAATTGCATCTCTGTGCTGGCAGATATCTGGGTGTTCGGGGCAAAGTGGTGGCAGTGGGCAGAGTCAATTTATCATAATTAGGGGGTACCGGAGCATTGTGGAGAACGACGCCAGCGATTGTTTGCGGGTGCGAGGCTGGCACTGCCAACCTAATCATGCGAATCCGACCAGGCCTGGATGGGGTGAGTGATCTAGCGCCGGAAGGATGGGAGAAACGGAGAGGAGAGCATCGCTGAGGGGCCCCAGCAGATGGGACATCGGGCAGAGAGGGGGGCTGAGGAAAAAAGATGAGCTTGCGGGCATCAGTTGAGAGTGAGCCCGTTACCTGTTTGTTATTCGTTGCTGAACAATTGCGGTACATGCCCCTTTATGTGTGTGTTTGTAGGGCTGTGGAGTTTATCTTTGTTTTGGGGGTGACTACGCGTATGTCAGAGAGAGGGTTTTTTTGTTTTGTTGCCTGTTTTATACAGCGCAACCTCGACCAGGGCCGGACTGGCCATAGCGGGCACCGGGCAGACGGTTTTGGGCCCCTGGGGGCCGTATTTGTTACAGGGCTGTTTTTGCAGCATAGCTGCAGAATCAACCCTGTAACAAAATCGCCGAAAACCGGCCCCTGCAAAGAGTTCAGCGGCACCTCCGAACCCCCCAGGGGGGGCGGCCGAGCACTTTGCCAGGGCCGGTTGTGGTTCCCAGTCTGGCCCTAGTGATATATGGGCTCTCTGCAAGCATGCTCCTGTTTTTAGGTGGCCAATCAGAGAAGTATCCATTATTCATTGTAAAATGGTATGGGAGGATGGCTTGATGCATTTATATTTATTTTGTATAATAAACAAGATTTTATGACTGTATGTATTGGTTTTTGTATGATTATCATGTTTTATATATTTTATGGTTAAGTATTTAACCGAATAAAGAAATGTATCTCTCTATCTAATAGCATTATGGTACTTCTGCCTTGGAACATAAATGTTCTTGTTAGTGAAACTCACTGCAGTGGCCTAGAACTTGTTATGGCCAAAGGAACAGTAAGGCGAGTTCAAATTGACACTGCTGGCAAGAGAGAATAGTTTTCTCAAACGATGTGTACTGAAGCTCCTTGCAGTAATATAGAGCATGGGAGCTCTGTGATGTGTGTTCCCTTTGACTTATCAGACTCAGTCCACCTTCACCAACAGGAAATTAAAATCGCCACTGCCTCCCCTTTGTTATCAAATTCAACAAAAACATCTAATGAAAGTATCTGACTGGTTAGCCATCACCATTTTTTTTAATTAAACATGATTCAAAATCAGTTATACGTTTGCAAACAGCTCATAATTCTTTGGCAGCCTTGCTTCTAACTCATAGAAAGTAACAATGGTCAGTCCCTTTGTCATACAAGCATCTCATGCCTGTGGCGGTACGCAGGCGCCGTGCGTCCATTGGGGCGTAGGGGCGTAGCCCCACTAAGCCCCATGGACCCACCGCGTCGCCACTAAACCACATGCAAATTTTTACAAAAATCGCGCTACCTGCCGGCCGGGAATCCGGGAGACACCCGACTTTCCCGGAGTGCACAGGGGGGGTGGGGGCCTGATGGGCCTGCTAAAGCTGCGCATGTCGACTTTTGGGCACAAACATGCCCGCGCATGCGCAGATTGTTTCCCCCCTGATTTTCCCTTTAGAGAGAGGACATGGGGGCGGGCGGCAGCCCCCGGGGTTGTACAGGGCGACTGGGCGAGCAGTTATGGTGCCCCCCCAGCCAATCCTGGCTGGGGGGGCACCATACAGCGCCAGGATTGGCTGGTAGTTTATTTATGGGGTTCGTTTGATGGAAGACTTGACCTCAGACCTGACCAGACCGGACCCAGGAAGGAATACTTGAGAGGGCGACACTGCGACAGTCAAGTCCCGAAGGAACCGCTCGGCCAGGGAGACCCGGCGTTCACACCAGCTCAGGTATGATCAGAGTGCTATGAAGGAACATTGTTTACTAAACGGGTTCACTGTAGTAGTGTAGTGTACACGGAAAGTGAAATCCGACCTTGAGAAATATAGATGCCGAGTGATTTTTATTTAAATTATGCCGCAGGAGCAATCGCCAGTTAGGCAGCACAGGTTTGCTCATGAAATGTGGTGATAGAAAAGTAAATACCTGATTAACTCATTAAAGAAACACTATAGGAAGTAACGTCGTTATGCATGCGCTTGGAATGGCGGTTTTTGGCGCGCTGCTACAAATGAGTGTAGCTTTGTCGGCAATCTAACTGCTAATGACTCGTTTTTCTGCCCTTATTTAGACTCGTTTTGCTGGCCCTTCTGCCCTCATTTACACTCGTTTTGCTGCCCTTCTGGAACTCGTTTTGCTGCCCTTCTGCCCGCATTTACACTCGTTTTGCTGCCCTTCTGCAACATTTGTGTTTGTCAGTGTTACATGCAATGTTTATTCCCCAAGATCCCCACCCTTTATGAATGATGGATGCAGGATGGATGCAGGATGGATGAGTGGATGGATGGGTGCATGAATGAATGATGGATGCAGGATGGATGGATGGATGGATGGGTGGATGGATGGATGTATGGATGGATGGATGGATGGGTGGATGGATGGGTGGATGCATGAATGAATGATGGATGCAGGATGGATGGATGGGTGGATGGATGGATGGGTGGATGCACGAATGAATGATGGATGCAGGATGGATGCAGGATGGATGGATGGGTGGATGCATGAATTATTATTATTATTATTATTATTATTATTATATTTCTTATATAGCGCCAGAATCGACGGATGCAGGATGGATGCAGAATTGGTGGATGGATGGGTGGATGGATGGATGGATGGGTGGATGGATGGATGGGTGGGTGGATGCATGAATGAATGATGGATGCAGGATGGATGGGTGGATGGATGGGTGGATGCATGAATGAATGACGGATGCAGGATGGATGGATGGGTGGATGCAGGATGGATGGGTGGGTGGATGGATGGGTGGATGCATGAATGAATGATGGATGCAGGATGGGTGGGTGGGTGGATGCATGAATGAATGATGGATGCAGGATGGATGGGTGGGTGGATGGATGGGTGGATGCATGAATGAATGATGGATGCAGGATGGATGGATGGATGGATGGGTAGATGCATGAATGGATGCAGGATGGATGATGGTTGGGTGGATGGGTGGATGGATGGATGGATGGATGCATGAATGAATGATGTATGGATGCAGGATGGGTGGGTGGATGCATGAATGATGTATGGATGGATGCAAGGTGGTTCCGGCTCGCTTGCTGCGCTCGCTCGCTGCGGTGCAATATGCAAATTAGTTTACGCCTCACCACTTTCAAATGTCACTAGCCGCCCCTGGCGGTACGTCACGTGATGCTTCCTTGGCAACAAATACTTTTTGGGGCAGAATGCTTTCTAAAACAGTTAAATGAAAATACCTTGAAATGATCTGTCCTCCTTAGTACTTTGCAGTGTAAACTCCCTCTCTCGCTCAAGCACTCTTTTAAAAAAAAATTATTTACGCAGTACCGTTTTGAAATTGTCACTTTGTCTCTAAAACTCTCCAAGGACAAATTCTAAACACCGTGAACCCCAGAACACTGTGATACACAGGAACCCATGATTATATCCCATAAACGCAAATTATATTAACAACGCCATGCTCCGTGATGTTTTCTTTGAGTTGTGCTGTCTTATCTGTGTAGCAGGTTGCTCTGCGGTCGTTGGGGAGATTTGTGTGTGTTTAGAGAGCACACACAATCCAACATTATCTGTGTTGTCTCAGAGTAGGTAAGCAGTGGTCTTTCATGGACAATTACAGGGAGGCAAACCAGTGAAACAAATTACACGCCGTATGTTTTTTGTGTCGCATTATTTAATCAGTGCGGATATCCGGTTCCTTGCGCTAGTGTGCGTCAAGACTCAGCAATACCGTTCGTGAAGGTGCATGCGTGCACTGGAGGAGAGGGCAAAGCGCAGAATGTCCCCAATCAATCACCGTTTGCGGAGGTCAGCCCAAATGATATAATATCCTGCTCCTACCAGCATAACACCGAGTGACGTAAAAGCAAATCCATTTAAAACATTTGTGGTAATGTGGGAGATATTAGCTTAAACCTGAATTTTGAGAAAACAGCAGAACACTTTGCTAACGGGTTGAAAAGAGCTGAAACGTATACTTTGCATTTGTCATTTTTGTTATGCAAGCACTCAGAGGCATATGTACAAGGGGCCTCATTTATGAGGCTGTGCGTCACTTTTACGCTGCTGGTGCGTCATTTTCTGTGACGCACCAGTGGCGTAAAAAATGCACCTTGTTGCCCCATATTTACAAAGTGACGCATCTAGGTAGATGCGTCACTTTGTAAACCCCTGCGCCACATTATACCTGAGCCAGGTATAATGTATGCAAGGGGGGCGTATTGACGCAAGGAAGGGTCGTAGAAGTGACGCAGTGAAATCTATGAGATTTCACTGCGTCACTTTTAGGACGTTGTTGCATCAAAATCTTGCGCCTGCCTCACAGCAGGCGTAAGACTGACGTAGGCCCTTTCACATGGGGCTTGCCCCATGTGAAAGGACGCATTGCTGGAGTTGCGTCACTTTTGTGACAAACTCCAGCAATGCGCCACTTTTGCGCTTACAGATACGTCAGAAATACTGACGTATCTGTAACTCCTTGCGACATGATGCGTCATAAATTAAATATGACGCATCAGGAATGTCACAAGGAGTGGGCACTGAGAAGTGACGCATGGCTGCATTCACTCAGCGATGCGTCATTTCTCATAAATGAGGCCCAAGGAAACTATTGAGGCGCAGCGTTAAGCCAAGATACCTAACGCCACGCTCTGACTGTTTACATACACAGGGACATGCCGTATTGACAAGTAGGCAGGCAGCACACCCCTGCATTTCCCCTAGCGTTGGCACTAAATTTAGCTGCTTAGCGCCAACTCAGGCACCCTTGCACTTTGCCTGCCTTGCGGGGAATGATTGTTCATGTGCAGTAAGGGACAGAATGGTGATTTGTAACTTCTATATGTGCAGCTTATGCAGCACAAATAGAAGTTGCAACTTTTCAAAGATTGATGATGTGCAGGAATGGACACTTTCCTTCACAGAAACAATCGCTAGTTGCGATTTGCTGTTTCCTTGTGTGCTGCAGAATGCAGCACAGATAGAAACAGCAAAAACGAGAAGAAAATTAAACATTTCTCTTCTTTACACCAGGCTAAAACAAGGTTATCTCTCTATTAATGATCACACCTAACTTGTCATAATTGTAATCTTCCACAAAGAAAATGGAGTAAATGCATGGAACGTTTTTTTTTCTTTGCTCACATGACTAATCCCAATAATCCACAATACCACTGGATTTAACACCAATTTTGCGTTCATGAGTAGCGTGCTTTTTACCATAAAGCACATCAATGCAATTCGTAGGTACTAAGCACAATATAAATGAAATTACAATAAATCTTGCTGAGCTGTTCACATTCATGATGTACATCTTTACAGGTTAGTAGGCTGCAGGACAAACAGGTATAAGAGTTACATCTTTGTAGTTTTTAGACAAAACACTTTGACCTCAAGGCTTTTTGATTTTGGAGGCACGTCATTTCTGGGGATGAAGCTTGCCCTATTTGCAGTTTGTTCAGTGGGCTTCGTGAACATTTGGTAATCTAACAGCTAATCCAACAGAAAACGCTGGGGGAGGAAACTGAATCTTTATGTATAATTCCCACATTTAGTTTTGCACTGGGAGGCTGCAAAACACCTCCCAATGCATGTGCTGTGACCGTTACGCATTAGAAGTTGTTTGTTACCCCAGTTGGATTAGGTGATTTTTAGGTTAGACCGCAATAAAATGTGCAAAAATGACACATGTGGCATAAAAGCCATATGTCGCATGTGGGCAGCAGTGTAGCTTTGCACCGTTTACATGGGATATTTTGAAACGTGGTATCAGCATTACCCATGTAGCCTGAACTGCTGTTGACTAAAAGCTGCAACCCATAATCTCAGGGAGGGACAGAGGGCAGCTCAAGGTCCAGCACAAGTGCCCCCAGGAATGTAGGTATACATAGAGGTATGTAGATCCTATAGTGAGTAAGGTCAGAGCAGCCTGAGGGATAGAAACAGGGGATATGATCCTTCAGGAGCAAGAGCCCTCACACACCCCAAGGGATGTCATGTTTCATCATAGGGAAGCACCGCGCTAGGCCTGGCGCTGCAGTGCCAAAGGGCCCGCAGGGGGGCTCTTTGCCAGAACTTCTTTTTAGCTGAAGATGATGTGAGGGTGTCATGAGTGTGTAGAGTGGTAGGGCGCTGACTCTTTGCAATTCTCTTAAGAGGAGGTTTCCAAGGCAATTTATAAATTACCATCAGGAAAAGCCCCAGGATTAGACAGAATCCCGGGTGATTTATTTAAGCACCAGCCTGGGGTTTGGGCTCCCTATTTGCTGTTATTGTTCAACGCAGTCCTCGCGAGAATGGCGGTCCCCAGTACTTGGCTGGGAGCAGAGATTGTACCTATCTTCAAGAAGGGCTCTTCTCTGCTCCCAGCCAACTATAGGCCTATCAGCCTCATTGATGTTTCGCGAAAACTTTTTGCGAGGCTGATTCTTGACCGCCTCAAGGAATGGATGACGGATCATCAATCTTAAGCACATTTCAGGCCGGATTCAGGAGCAAGGTGTCAACCACGGACCAACTTTTCCGGCTGGCCCTTCTCTTTTGGAAGACGGTCCGGGTAGAGGGGGGAACACTATATACCGTCTTTGTCGACCTTCGCGCGGCATTTGATCTGGTCCCGCGAAGCAAACTCTGGACGGTACTTGCGAATCTTGGTATCCCCCCAGATCTCTTAGATATTATCATCCGCTTACATACGCACAACTATGCACAGGTAAGGTGCGGGAGGATGGGCTGCCTTTCCAAAAGATTTCCCGTTGGCAGAAGGGTAAGGCAGGGCTGTGTTCTTGCACCGACCCTGTTCTGCCTCTTTGTCAACGGAGTAATCGATTTTTTTAATAACGTCACCAACTCAGATGCACCCAGGCTTGGCAGGCAGCAGGGTGCCCGCAATTATGTTTGCAGATGACACCCTGCGGCTGTCTAAATCCCCTATGGGGATTCAGCGCATTCTGGAGGGGTTCGAGGCTTTTTGCCGAGAACATGGTCTCAAAATAAACGCCACGAAAACTAAGGTTATGATTTTTAATCCCCCCAAAAAAACATGACCCAACCCTTCCATAGGCCTGAACAGACTTGAAAGAGTCTTTACGTTTGAATATCTGGGTGTGACCTTTAATGATAAACTGGAATGGGGAGATCACTAGGCCAAATCACAGCTCAGATTGGCACAATTAACTGGGGGAATAATCAGGCTAGTAAATTCCAATAGATCATCTATTAGGCCGCTAGCCCCCCCGTTGGAAATTTACAGACTCCAGGCCAGAGGAGCAATCCTCTATGGTAGTGAACTTTGGGGACATGTTTGCAGAAAAGATTTGGTCACTGTAGAAAATAAGTTTCTGAGACAACTCCTAAAGTTGCCGGTAAGCACACCACTCCTGCCACTTAGGCTGGACATGGATCTGAAGCCTCTGAATGAAGTGGTGGGTGTAAAACCTCTAACTTTTTGGAGAAGATTATGGTCCACTCCTGGGTTAGTTAACTACAGACAGGAATTACAGGAAATTCTTGCGTTTCCTGTTATAGAGAACATTCCGTGGTTCAAATATATAAAATCTGAATTTGACCGGTTGGGCCTTCCGTCCCTATGGAGTGACCCTGAAGTGGCATGCCAGGGTATGTCCCGCAAACATCTGGTGGCAACCTTCTATGCGTGTAACCTGGCAGCTTGTATACAGGGTACACGTCCAGACTCTTTGGTTAATATTTTTCTCGGGGTGAAAGATTCTTATAACTTTGAGTCAGTAATTAATGATATCTATCCAAACTTGGCCAGGAAGTTATACCTCCAATGGCAGTATAGTACTCTTCCGCTAAGAGCATTTACAAGCAAATGGAAACAGCAGACCCTGGAAAACTGCCCTGGTTGCAATGGTAGCCTTGAAGACGAACTGCACCTAGTCTTCTTTTGCCCTGCCTTCATTGCGGCCAGAAGGTATTGGGTCATACCCTTATGTAAAAATCTAGGGTTTCGCAAATGCTCTGAGGCCCTTAGAATTCTTAAAACTGACTTATCTAAACCGACCGTGTTTGCAATGGCCAAATTTCTAGAAGCAGTATGGCACAAGAGACTTCTCCTAATTCCAAGGGTACCGTATCCCTGTGTCCCTGATTGTTCTTCCCTGTCTTAAAAAATTTTCTGTTATGTAGCTATATTTAAGATTTTAGATTCATCTGATTATTGTTTTTAACTGAAAATTAGTAATATTTTAGACTGTTGTAGGGAATCATGGTGGCTTGTTGGATCGTTATATAGAGAAGGTGACGCATCCTTTTTTGTACTTATGTGCTTGCTGATTTTTTGATGAAATATTGTGTCTGTTTTTGTTTGTATTAATTTTATGGGTTACTTTTATGGCAATCGCCGAAATAAAGATTAATACAAAAAAAAAGGTAGGTTAAAAATAACTTGAGGTGTTCATGAGGTCAATATTTAATGTGTGGAACTCTTGGTTATAATAAAAACAGATATAGGCTAGAGTTGATATAATGGTCTACATTAGCTCGAAGTATAAGTATTGCTCAACATGTTTTTTGCCGGAAATGTCACAAAGGATCGAGGTAAATCATCAGGAGCGTGAGATGTGAACAACTAAAGTACTCAAAGGGAAGACGGTTGGAGGTACATGCGTTACCTAGTTCCATGCCATTCCCAGTGCATGAGGGTATGTAGTATACCTTGGTGCAATTGATAAGTCAACCGACCTAGTAAAAAAAGGAGAAAAAGAGCAGCAACAATATTCAATGACAGTTCTGGTGCTGAACAGAAATGGCCATGCAGAACAGTTGCATGCTTGAATTCAGTTTATCAGTTTCTGTGCTAGATAGGACCCTGTGTAATAGGTTCACTATGAGTTTGTCCCTTTTTTGTTTCTGATATGGCTCCTTGTCTGTCATTGTGTCTCTGACTGTGGAGTTTGCCAATGTACTCTTTTTGTTGTTGTTGTTGATTGCCTCTCCTTCTTTCTCGTCCTCTTCACCAGCCTCTGCCTAAAAAAGGGGGTTGAATAGAAGCAGGGAAATTGGGATGCGGGCCCGGAGGTACATGGGGTATGCCTGGGGCCACATCCGTGGAGGTCCTTGGTATGCATTCATCCCATACCCAAAGTGGGGAGGAATTTGTTGTGGGGTGTAGGGGAGGTGACAGGCCTCCTCATTGACCCAGCTCCCTGAACTAAAATTGCTGCTCATTGATATATTTCTCTGGCGTGAGGGGCCACTGTCATCAGATGAAGTGTCGGCACCCACTGGGTAGTCTTCCCTGAGGTAAGGATAGATCTTCTCTTTGTCAATTAAAAAAAAAATTCTTTTGGTGTTGATCTATCCTGTGTTGTAGTAGGTATTCCTTGTTCTCATTGTTGATCTCAGTAAGTCTAGACTTTTAACTTGAGATCTGATACGAGTCTTCATGGTGTTTTCAGCCATGGTGATTTTAATCATAAGTACATCAGCCAGACGTTTGACTGTGTTGATGATTAAGACTAGAAGGTCTTTGGTGCACTTCCATGCTGCCAGTGACCACTCACGTTTGAGAACAGGGTCTTCAAAAAAATTTGTGGGGTGTTGGCCACAATCAAGCCCTTGGGGGCTATATTAGCCCTGAGATATTCCAATATTAGGGTGCCATGGAGTGTGACTTTGACTAGTTGAGTCTTAAGCGCTGTCAAAGAAGCCACCATTGCTCATGGAACCTTAGCCTCCCTCCATTTGTGGTAAGATTCAATGCTAATCTTTATGAGTCTTCTTTTATTGACCCAGCATTGTGCATGAGAGACCCAATCGAGTGTATACGATTAGCACCTATTGTGTGGATACTGCTGTTTAACTTCATTCACTTCACTAGAACTGGTGCATTCGCTTATTGTTGTCACCCCCGCCACATACTTGATGGCATGCATGTTTTATACAAGTTGGCAACGTTGAAAATCACGCCGATCTAAGACTCCACATGGGGTATTTTTACCTCTCCAGTCAGTGTGTGACCACTTGATGCAATGTTGTCCACATTTACAGTCACTGCAGACCACCGCCATGATAATTGATGTTTTGCGATTATTGATGTACTGTTATTCCATTTGGGTACTGAATTCAAGCATGCAACTACTTTGCAGGCCCATTTCTATTGAGCGCCAATACTGTCATTGAATATTGTTGCTGCCCTTTATTCCTTTCTTCTAGGTTGGTAGACTTATTTATTGCACCAAGTTGTATTACATACCCTCATGCACTGGGAATGGCACAGCACTAGGTAATGCATATACCTCCAACCATCCTCCCTTTGAGTACTTTAGTTGTTCACATGTCACAGTCCTGACAAATTGCTTCGATCCTTTGTGACATTTCTGGCAAGAAACATATTGACCAATACTTATACTTGGAGCTAATGTGGACCATTATATCCACTGTTTTTAATATAACCAAGGATTCCACAAATTAAATATATATATATATTTTTAAATATTTGTATTTGCTTTTTGTCATGCAACAACATAACAATCATGTCATCATCGGTCATCACACCCTTCCCTTCCAACTCCCACACACCAAGCATCACCGTTAAACACAATACACTCCCCTCCAGTCCAGGTGGCACCAGCAGAATTCTTCTTAGGCCCCAATCAGTATTGCCTAAATGTCCATCCTTGCGGTGCCTCCAGTACCAATGAACAGAACCTCTCAGTCGTCCAGATTCAGAGTCCTCCATCTAGTCCATGGTATCATCACCACTTGCCCCACACTCTGCCAAATTTCTTAGGGCATCCCCTTGCCTTATAGGTGACTCTTTCAGCTGCTATATACAAATCCAGACCTCTCCTCCACTCCTCCAGGTGCGGTAGTGCAGCCACCCCCCATTTCCTAGCCACATCTCTCTTGGCCACCACCAGAGCCAGGACTAAGAAAATCAACAGTGGGCGTGCAAGATCCACATCATTAGTCATGCCCAGCAAGACCAGCTTAGGGTCCAATGGCAGAGAGATCTCCAGCACCTCCCCCAATTCTCTCAAGATATCCACCCAGTAGGTTTGAATTGTGGGGCAGGACCAGATGGTGTGGTAGAAATCCCCCCCATCGTGGCCACATCTCAGGCAGCTCGAGTCTCCAGCCCTTCCCATTTTGTGCAGGTGCACCCTGTCAAAGTAGGTCCTGTGAAGGATATTGTATTGGATAAGCTTCAAACGGGATTTAATGCTACCTCTCTCGGAAGCATCAACACCATATCCCAATCCACTGTATCCATTTTCCCCAAGTCACACTCCCACTTCCTCCTAAGGGTGACCAAACCATCGGGTATGTTATTCATCAATGTTCTATACGTTAGAGAGACCGCCCTGCCCGAGATTTGTTCCTGTAGGAGGCGGCCCTCCAAAGGTGCATATTCGGGGAGCGTTCCCACCGGGATCCCCTCTGCCCACCAGGCATTTCATAACTGTGCATACTTAAAATACTGAGTACGATGTAGGCCGAATTCCGTCCTAAATGTTTGAAATGGCTTTAATTCCCCTCTTGTGATCACGTTACCCAGTGTCGATATCCCTATGTCATCCCATCCAGGAACCCTTTCAGTTTTCTCAATTCTTTCAGCCAGGCACAGTGCCATAATGGTGTCTGCCTAGTAGGTTTCTTCTCCCAGCCTATACTCTTGGTCGCTCGATTCCAGACCGTCAGGGTAAGCCTGGTGGCCGGAAGCAAGCCCCCTTTCCCTTTGCCCCCATACAGATAGTAGATGCATGTACGGGTTGCCATACCATGTCTCTCCAGGGCATAGGTGGGGTGCGTAGCGGGGGCGTGGAGCCAGTCATTAATAGGCACCAGGTGTTCTGCCCAGTAGTAGGCTTCTATGTTAGGGAGTGAGATCCCGCCACTATACTGATGTCTGTGTAGGGTCGACAACGCCACCCGAGGCTGTTTACCCAACCATAAAAAGGCTCTGCGCTCTGCATTGATTTTCGTGAACACCCTATTTGGGAGGGGATAGTACTCATTTTGAAAGGTGTACAGTAACCTTGGCAGGGTCATCATTTTAAACTTGGCCACACGGCCCAGGATCGTGAGAGGGAGCATCTGCCACTGGTTCGCGTCTTCTATAAAATTATGCACTATTCGTCTAATTTTCCTCTCATAGGAGCGGTTGCTATCTAGTGTCACAAAGATCCCAAGGTACACAAAACCCTCACTCGTCGTCTGCAACCTCTCTGGTAGGTCTCTCCATTGTTCCTGGCCTCGGGGATCATATAGAACCGACTTGTGCCAGTTTATCCGGTAGCCTGCGGGTGCTCCGTACCTTTCCAGCTCTGAGAACAACGCCGCTATTGTAGTTTCTGGGTGTGTTATATATAGGAGGACATCATCCGTGTATAGTGATATTTTTTCCTCCGCTGAATCCGTCTGCCCCAGTCTGAAACCCCTAATGTCTTCCTTTTGCCCAATCACACATGCCAGCACCTCAATAGTTAGCGCGAAGAGCAGGGGGGACAGGGGGCCTCCCTGTCTGGTCCCCTGCTGCACCGGTAAGTCCCAGGATAGAATCCCATTAACTTCAACTTTTGCTCTGAGATCCGTGTATAACAACTGTATCCACTTCCGGAACTTGGGTCCGAAACCAAACCGTATCAGGACTCCTTCAAGGAAGGGCCAGTGAACTGCATTGAACGCTTTTTTGGCATCCAGAGACAGGAACCAATCAGGGTTCCGCCTCCTGCTCACCTCCTGCAACCAGTTATGCGTCCATCTGAGGTTTAATCTGGTGGCCCTATCGGGAGGAAACCCGTCTGATCCAGGTGAACTAGCCCCGGGATCACCTTCCTCAGTCTAAGGGCTAGGATAGTCACAAGGAGCTTCACTTCTATATTCAAGAGGGAGATGGGGCGGTACGACGCACAATCGACCGCCGGCTTACCCTCCTTATATATCAGGATTTTTGTGGCCATACGAAGGTCTGGCAGTAGCTCTCCCTCTTGCACTGCCTCTTCGAAGAGTCCCAGCAGGTGGCGGGCCAGTAAGTCTGCAGTTCGCTTAAAAAATTCAGTGGGAAACCCATTAGGGCCAGGGGACTTCCCCGCCCGGAGCTTGGCCAGGGCAGAATTATTGTCATCTAGCGTAATGTCAGCCTCCAGGTCACGCTGGTCCTCGCCCGTCAACAGTGGGAGCTCAATGTGTGTCATGTAGTGTAGCGCATCTTCCTGCGTCCCCAAGTCCCTAGCTTCATAGAATAGTTTGTAGTGTGCAGCGAAGGCCCCGATGTCAGTGCGTCAAATGTAAATGTCAAGGTATTTGTAGAGCGCACTGTCACCAAGCGGTTTCCTGGCGCTATTACTCATACCGCTGTGGAACCCCTCCTGGCTTTCCCTGTGAAGTGTCCACTCCTGGGCACCCCCAGGGTGAAGCCAGGCATCCACAGCGCTGTTGGGGCCGGTGTGGAGGTTAAGCAAGCTATTGCCCAGAGTTGCAGCGTGGGACCCATGATTAGAATAGGCACCGAGGCGAGAAATCAGGTCCAAGGAATTATGAGCCCAAGACCCGCCGAGGCGGGAATTGAACCCTGGTCCCGGACCAGAACTCTGCATCAGGGTCTGCCGCTCTAACCATTGAGCCACACTCCTCCACTCACCAGATTCCCCAGGGCACCAGATTCCCCAGGGCATCTCTGACCTGCTCTATCCATCTGGCGTCCCTTTCCTTTCTACTGAGCCATGCTAGTAACTTTCCTGATTTGTCTCCCACATCATATAAACGATGCATCGTCGCCAGTGCCTATGTTATGGCCTCCCCCGTCATCATGTCCCTATATTGGCGTTGCACATCCGTCAGCCTTCTAAGGGTCCCCGGAGCTCTAGTGAGTTGGTGCTCCCTTTCCAATTCCAATATCTGAGCTTCCAGCGACCTAGTGTCCTCCTGCATTTTCCAAGTCTCCTCCGTCAGCCTGTTCTGCGCTCTATCTCGTAGGACCGCCTTAAAGGCCTCCCAGAAGACAACCCTCGATGAGACCGAGCCCTCGTTGTCAGCAATGTAAACTTTCACATCAGCTCTGATGCCCTTCAATATGGCCGCATTCTGCAGGTCCCGGGCTGTCAACCTCCAAGACCCACTCCTCCCTCTCCTCCCCCCCCACCAGAGCTAGGAGCGGGGAGTGATCTGAAATCCCTCTTGCTTGGTACTCAGCTGTGTTGTCATCCGTCAGAGTATGTCAAGCCATAAAGATATATTCCAGCCTCGAGTAGACCTTGTGTGCCCCTGAGAAGAATGAGTAAGCCCTAGATTCTGGATGGAGCCATCTCCATACATCAGTCAGTCCCAGAGTATTAATCGTCTTAGAGAGCAGGGTCGGGGTCTGGTCTCTGGACCTGTCTCCTGTCCTGTCTTGTGTCGGGACCATCACATCAAACAAAAAAATCTCCTCCCATCACCTGAAGGGTATCCGACGTATTGAGGAGAATATCCGGGAGACCCTTAAGTGTGACTGCTTGCAATTTAGGGGGAGCATAGGCCGAGACAATCGTATATTCCTGCCTTCTCCAAGTACCCCTCACTCCCACATACGTCCCTTTGGGATCCCTCCATACCTGTGTTATCTGGAATGGTGGATTCTTTTTAATCAGTATGGCCACCCCCTGGAGCAAGTGGTGAAACCCGCGTGTGCCAGAACCTTGTATTGCCCTCTAGCCAAAAAGCCACACTTGGTGCCCTGGAGGTGCGTTTCTTGTAGCAAGATTATGCCAGGGCCCACCCGTTTCATGTAAGCATGTACCAGCCCACTATTTATCTTACTACCAAGACCATTTACATTCCATGTTAATATCTTAAGCCCCTTCTGAACCTGTGGTGTCTCCATACGGTTAACCGAAATCATGACCTGATTCCTGGTGTGTGATGCTTGGAGTTGGTGCTAACAGAGCGTCCAGGACGCAGATGTAAAAAAAAAAATTGTAAATTGATACTTGTATAGCGCACTACTCACCCGCAAGGGTCTCAAGGCGCTTGTACAAATACTGCTGTGGAACCCATCCTGGCTTTCCCTGTGAGGCGTCCACTCCAGGGCACCCCCAAGGTGGAGACGAGGCATCCTTAGTGTTGTGGGGGCCGTTGTGCAGATTAAGCAAGCTATTGCCCAGAGTTGCAGAGTGGGACTCCATGATTGGAATAGGCACCGAGGCGAGAATTATCAGGTCCGTGGAATTTTGAGCCCAAGACCAGCCGAGACGGGGAATTGAACCCTGGTCCCGGGCTAGACCTCTGCATCAGGGTCTGCCGCTCTAACCATTGAGCCACACTTCTCTTTCATGTACATGACCTCTTTGACATGCCCAATCCCTCCCTCCCTTCCCCAACTATCCCGTCCACCCCAAACCCCCCTGTCCCCCTTGTACCCTCCCCCTAATATTCCCAAACTCAGAACAATCATATCTCCCCTCCGCTCCCCCCACCCCACCTCCCTCCCCCGTCAGTCCCATCTTCGCTCGAGATGGGATATAGGACTTTCAGGCAGAGAAGGTCTGTCGCCCTCCCAAAGATCACCCCCTACAAACCAACACTAAACAGTCTATCTAGCAACATTTAAGACTGACTTCTTCCACAAACCAACTCATATGTGCAATATGAACAGAAACTGAAAAGCAATGCTTATAGGGTGTGAAACAACTTGCGTGCTCCCGGGCTATGAGCCGGTATCGTGTCCGTCCAGAGTGTCCCTTTTTCGAGCGTTGGAGTCTTGAATATCTTCCTGTGAGGCCCCCGCCTCCTTGGCCGAATCTTGCTCCATATCATTGATCGCCGCCACTAACGGATGCATTGACTGTGCATCAAAGTCCTCACTCCCCATCGTGTGACCCCCAGTATCATCTTCCCTTTCCGAACGAGAGTTCCCAGCCAGGCAGCAAAATCTGGACCCCGCTTGACCCCCAAGGTCGAGGGGAACGGAGCTCTGCTGCCGTTGCTGGCCAGATTCTGCGTAGGATAGGGCGTTGTCTTCATTCTCCTGGTCCCCCGCGTTCTCCTCTGCCTCTGCGTCTTCGGTGACTCCCACTGATTCCCGGCAGTGGTCTCCTCCTCAGTCACGCTACGCATCCCTTCCTCTCGCCTCATTAAGGGTGGGAGCTCCTCCAGCCACTGCCACGCATCCTCGAGGTGGGTGAAAAAGTATGTCTTCTCCTTATAAATAACTTTGAGATTCACCGGGAAAAGGAGCATGTACTGAATTCGCAGGTCTCTCAAATTTACCTTTACCGCGTCAAAGGAGCGCCTCTGCTTCTGTACCTCTTGACTGTAATCAGGGAAGATCATGATCTGTGAGTTCTCCATGCGGATCTCCCCCAGTTTTCTGGCTTCTCGTAATATCATATCCCGATCTGCGAAGTTCAGGAATCTAGAGATGACCGGCCGTGGTCTAGCCCCCACCAAGGGCTTCGCCAGGAGTGCCCGATGTGCTCTTTCGATCACAAAGCAGGTGGAAAATGTCGCTTTCAGCAGGGTCTTCTGCAGCCAAGCGTGTAGGAACTCTACCATATTAGACCCTTCAATCCCTTCCCTAAAGCCAACAAAGCGGAGGTTATTGCGTCGGGCCCTATTTTCTACAGCTGTTTGTGCGAGGACCGGAGCTCCTTTACGTCCTTTTGCAGGGAGTGGATAATATCGTCTGCCTCCCCCAGCCTGGTCTCCGTCGAGGTCACCCTCTCTGTTAAATTGCGAAAGCCCTGCCGCAATAGCGTGACCTCAGAGCCCACTTCCCTGATCTTGAGCTCTAAAGCCGCTCGGGATGCCTGTATGTCTTCCCTAGATGCCTGTATAGCCCCCATCAGGAGAGCCGTGTCCAAGCGCGAACTCGAGGGGTCTGCGTCCGTTGCAGGGGTGGCCGTCGCATAGCGATCTTTTGTGCCCTGGCGTGGGGCCTTGGCGGATGCTTCCTTCTTGCCCACTCTGGACTCACGGACAACTGCAGAGTCAGCAAGGGCTCCGTAGACTTCTCCCCCCCTCCTGTGTTCCGGCCTCCAGGCCCCGATCTCCAATGCAGCTCCGCTCCACCCGGCCTCCCGCATCCCCGCAGCTCTGGTTGCGTGGTTATGGCGCGTAGCCCAGCCTCCACGTTCGTCGGCCCACATGGGTCTCAGGCGCCCTCTTCCTCAAACCAAGGCCGGTCTAGAAATTCTCTGTGTGCTTGGCGCCACACCAATGCACCCATCCAGGCTGGGGGGGGGTAGAAAGGGATGGGCGAGGGAAGGATGTCTCGGGCACCAGCCGGAAAGCCCCCATCACCCGGGTGCTAGTCCAGCTCTCACTCGGCAGGCTGCACCCCCATCTGTTGTAGCCTCTCGCTCCGCTGGCGTATGGCACTCCCCCAGTCTGTGCCGCGCCTGCCAATACCTCCCGGGCCCAAGACGTCTAGCCTGTTCGAAGGCCTCCTTTAGTGTAGGAATCCTGCCATCAGTCCTCCCTGCTCTGTCTCGAATCTCGCTGCCTACTCATTGCTTACAGCCGGCTGTGGGTGATTGCGCTCCTCTCTCCTCGCGGGGCGCAGTCGAATGTTCCTAGCGCCCCGCGTCTCTAGTAGACAGTCCGGCCGCCCGACTCGGCGCTGACACCCATCAGTTCCGCGAGACAGGCTCACCTCCACAGGCCCGTGCCTCCGTGCGGCTCCCGTCTCAGAGACGGCTGCACGGTTCTCCGTCGCTGAAGCCCCCTCTTGAGTATTACTGCTTAGATACAACCTGATTTACTCAGTATATGTGTTTAGAGGTTTCTTTGAGAACCTTGTTGTTTCAATGCACATTTTATGCACATGTTTTAATTAGTGAGATTATTTAAACTATAGTTTGGTACTTTGCTGTCACATCCTTTTAAGTTACTAGGATAATTGCATCAATCAATCAATCAATCAATTCTAACTATTGTAAAGCTCACTACACACCTGTGAGGATCTCAAGGCGCTAAAGGGGGAGTGGGAAGCTGCTACTGTTCAAAGAGCCAGGTCTTGAGAGGTCTTCTGAAGGTCAGAAGGTCTTGGGTTTGCCGTAGGTGGATGGGGAGGGTGTTCCATGTCTTGGAGGTGATGTGGGAGAATGGTCTGCCTCCCACAGTCACTCTTCGGATGCGGGGGACTGTGGCGAGGGCGCGGTCTGCGGAACGGAGCTGGTGGGTGGGGTGTAGAAGCTGAGTCAGCTGTCGAGGTACACTGGTCCGGTGTTGTGGAGTGCCTTGTGTGCGTGGGTGGGGAGCTTGAAGGTAATCCTCTGGTTGACAGGGCGCCAGTGCATGTCTCTCAGATGGGGTGTGATGTGGTTGCGGTGAAGGATGTTTAGGATCAGGCGTGCAGAGCCGTTTCAGGAGTTTGGCCAAGGCTCCTGGGTAGAGGGCCGTAGTCAAGTCTGCTGCTGACGAGGGCCTGGGTGAACATCCTTCTCGTTTCGATGGGGATCCACTTGTAGATCCTGAGGAGCATGCAAAGGGTGTTGAAGCAGGAGGAAAAGACTACGTTGATCTGCTTCATCATGGAGAGGGTGGAGTTGAGGATGACCCCTAGGTTGCGCGCGTGGTCGGTGGGTGTTGGGGCTGTTCCTAGTGCAGTTGGCCACCAGGAGTCGTCCCAGGCTGAGGGGGTGGCTCTGAGGATGAGGACCTCCGTCTTGTCCGAGTTCAGCTTCAGTTGGCTGTTCCTCATCCAGTCGGCGATGGCCTTCATTCCTTCGTGGAGGTTGGTTTAGGCGATGTGGGGGTCCTTGGTGAGGGAGAGGATCAGCTGGGTGTCGTCGGCATAGGAGATGATCTTGAGGTCGTGCTGTCGGACGACGTGGGCGAGAGGTGCCATGTAGATGTTGAACAGCGTTGGACTGAGGGAAGAGCCCTGGGGCACGCCGCATATAATCTTGGTGGCTTCGGATCGGAAGGGGGTTAGTCGGATGCTCTGTGTTCTGCTGGAGAGGAAGGAGGTGGTCCAGTCCAGGGCCTTCTCTTGGATTCCGGCATCGTAGAGGCATGTTTGTAGTGTGCGGTGGCAGACAGTGTTGAAGGCGGTTGACAGATCCAGGAGGATGAGAGCTCTGGTTTCCCCATTGTCTAGCAGGGTCCTGTGGTTGCTGTGGAACCCGGACTGGGAAGGGTCTAGGATGCTGTTCTCCTCGAGGAAGCTGGTCAGTTGTTTGTTGACGGCCTTCTTGATGACCTTCGCCGGGAACGGGAGCAGGGAGATGGTTTGGAAGTTCTTGAGGTCCTTGTGGTCTGCCTTGGGCTTCTTGAGTAAGGCGCTGATCTCTGCATGCTTCCAGCTCTCCGGGAAGGTCGCTGTTTCGAGGAAGATGTTGATGGCTTTCCAGAGATGGGGTGTGATGGTGCTTGCTTTGTTGAAGACGTGGTGTGGGCAGGGGTCTGACGGGGATTTGGAGTGAACGGTGTTCATGATCATGATGGTGTCGTCGTCGATGTTGGTCCAGGAGAGCAGGAGGTTGATGCAGATAGTGGTCATGGGGGCGGGGGTCTCAGTGGTTGCCGGGGTGGTCTCGGGTTGAAGCTGTCGTGGATGTCTGTGATCTTGCGGTGGAAGAAGGTGGCCAGTAAGCCGCATAGGTCTTGTGAGGGTGGGATGTCGTTGGTGTTGGAGCTGGGGTTGGAGAGTTCCTTCACGATGTTGAAGAGCTCTTTGCTGTTGTGTGCGTTGTTGTCTAGGCGGTCTTTGGAGGAGGCCCTTTTGGCAGATCGGATGAGGTGGTGGTGTCTGCGGGTGGCGTTCTTGTGGCCTGTGTAGCTATCTGGTGTTTGTTCACGGATCCAGTTCTTTTCCAGCTTTCGGCAGGTTTAGTTTTCGGTGAACCAGCTGGCTTTCTTGCTGGTGTGGCTGTTGGAGGGCTTCTTGAGCGGGGCCAAAGTGTTGGCTCATTCGTTTATCCATTGTCTGAGGTTGCGAGCGGCGGTGTCGGGTCGGTCGGGTAGGCGGGTGGGCACCGAGCAAGGGTGGTGGATATCTGGTCTTCAGTGACTTTGCTCCAGCAGCGCTGCGGCATCTGTTGGGTGCGGTGGTGCGTGGTGGGTTTCCGGAAGGTGAAGTGGATGCAACGGTGATCGGTCCAGTGGAGTTCGGTGGTGTGGTTGAAGGAGACGTGGGGGCTTGCAGAGAAAATGGGGTCAAGCGTGTGGCCGGTGGAGTGGGTGGGTGTTGTGACGAGTTGTCTGAGTCAGAGGCTGGCGAGGTTGTCAATCAGCGTGGTGAAGTTGGTGTTCTCGAGGTGGAAGTTCAGGTCCCTGAGGAGGATATAGTCCGTGGAGGTGAGGGCGTGTGTGCTGATGAAGTCGGCGATGGTGTTGCTGAACTGTGGTCGGGGTCTGGGGGGGGTCTGTGGACAAGGGTTCCTCTGAGGGTGGTGTTGGGATCGGTGCGAATCTGGAAGTGCAGGTGTTAGGCGGTGCTGAGGGTGTCGTTGGTATTTGTCGAGACTTTGAGAGTGTTCCTGTGGATGATGGCTATTCCTCCTCCTACTCCATTGGTGCGGACCTTGCAGGTGATCTTATAGCCTTCCGGGATGGCTATGGCAATGTCGGGTGCCGAGGAGGGGTTCAGCCAGGTCTCTGTCAGGAAGGCAACATCTGTGGTGTTGGAGTCAAGTAGGTTCCAGAGTTCAATGGCGTGTTTGCGTGCGGAGTGGATATTGAGGAGGATGCATCTGAGGTAGTTGGGTTCTTTGGTGGGTGCATTAGTGGGCCGGATGATGGTGAGGCTGCAGTTTTGGCAGGAGAAGGGTCCTTGGGTGCACTTTGGGGCGTCCAGGTAGCAGGTGCGTGATCGTCTGTCGTTGAGTGCGTAGAGGGTGCTCGAGTCGCAGCGGAGACGGGCATTGTGGCGTTCACAAGGACCAGGGGTTCTGGCAGTAGGCGCGGTCCAGGCGTAGACGGGCGCAGATGGGCTTGCCTTAGGCGCACCGAAGGCGAGCCAGGGGCACAGCCGCTGCGCGGCCTGCATATAAGGGGAGTTGGGAGGGAGGGGCAGCTGGGAGGCGGGGCGGCGAATGAGTGAACAGGGGGGCGGGGCCAACGGGATGCGCTTCCGGGAAGATCAGGTGATGAACAAAAACAAACAAGAAGGGCACAAAGTGAAAAGAAGAAGGCAGTTATAAAAGGACAACAGGGGTCAGGTAAGGGCACAAGGAAAAAAGAAAGGCAGGTTAAAAAGGTTAAATAGACAGGCAGTGCAGCAGAGAACACCAGTGCAACCGAGGGCAGCAGCGTGGGGAACGACCTGCCTGCATGAATAAGTGAACCACAGTTTTCTAGTTTTTGGGTTTTAACCCCTTTTCAGGTCTCAGCTATACAGTGCAAACACTGTCTCGGAGAGACTGTTGTAGTTGGTGTAATGTGACACAGCTAACCACTTGGCTTGTAAAATGTATGCAAAGTGTGGGAGTGTTTTAGCAAATACTAAATGCCTTTTTATTTACCTCCTCCATTGTTGTGTTGCTTGTTCTGTTCCCATGCTGTCTTGCTTTACCCACCCCTGCTGCCAGACAAACATGTGCTATGACACGACCAGTGCCGTCCACATCATTGCTCCTTTTTCAAGGACTTTCCACCATGCTGCACAGCAGCGGTGCTGCTACACAACGTGGCTAAAAGACATTGACAAAGCCAATAACTCTTGCATTGCCAGGACCTATTGGCTTTGCCAATGTTTGTTTTTTCTACTCTTTCAAAACATTACCTTCTTAATACCAGGAACCCTTATGCTTGGAAAACACACACCCCTTTACCCTGGCTCTATATGCAGAGCAATGCCAAAATAAATCTGAAATTACTGTAGATTCCCATTAAAGGTGGATGTGGTCAGAATAATCTGCATATACAAATGCTATGAATCTAATTTTTGAATTTCTGACACACATTTACATTTTGTGCACCTATGGAGCCCTTTTCGGCACACAAAAATTATTGTAGACCAGACCTGTAAAAATTAGCATTCCAGTGGTGCAAGCAGTGGCGGCTGGTGATATTTGAAAGTGGAGCAGCTGGGGGGGGGGGGTTCTGAGTGTCCTGTGGTGAGCAAGTGTAGCAAGGGAGGCCTGACTGTCATAACAGGGGGTCAGGTTCTCCCCCCAAGAAAGGTCTGAAAAAAAGATTGGGCAAATGGTGCATTTTCAAGCAAATTTAAGAAAGCAAGAAGGTCAAGAAAGTATTTGTGAAAGTGTATTTATGACAACAATAAAGAGATTTCACATTATAACGATGTAGGTAGCTGCTTATTCAGTATAACCATATAACTCCATACTAGTCTTTAAGATAGCAGTGAGTAACTCACAGATTTCTTTATTTATTGATATACCTTGAAGAGGGACATCACAGGATAGCCTCTGTCCCGAAGAGGGAGGAGAGCCTCAGGGCTCTGGTGGAGAAGAGAGTGCTCATCATTACACAGGCGATGGGGGTTATTACAGAAGAGGACATGCCAGGAGGGGGACATAGAGCCTTCCAGTTCCAACCGAAAGGTCCATGTTTCTTGGAAGCCAGTAGGGCTGAGGCTGGGCCTGTACTATACTTTAGGGGAATAGGATGGTTTCAGACAGTCTATGGCTGGTGGTGCTGGGGCCAGAGTCTGTACTAGCATTTAGGAGAAGGAGGGTGGTTCCCACCAGCCATGATGCTTTTAAGGCTGGTGGGGCTGGGACAGGTTCTGTATTTGTCTGTATGGGGGAGGGTGATTTCCTAACTGTAAGGGTTCTTTCTAACTCTGGTGGGCCTGGGGCAGTCTCACGGCCGACTTAAAAGATACAGGTGCATGTCTTCTGCCTCTCTAGCAGTGCCCGAGTTGAGACTACAGCAGGGATTGGGATTGAACCCATGCCATGTTTTCTTTGGTTTAGATATAAAAAAAAAAATTTTTGGCCATTTAAGCGCGTTAAAAAAAGATTTGAAGCCAACCACCCACTCAATATCCGACAAAAACATCTATCAAGATGCCAGGCTTGATATAACATCACATATGTATGAGATGGCTCAGGTATGAGGATATTTAACAACTGCTACGAAGCACATATCACTCAAACCCAAGAGACATCACACACCAAACTAAGCAGGAACATACCTCACTGACCCCTTAAACTGCCAATAAAGCATCAGCGCCTTCATTGGACTTCTAGCCGCACTTTCGTCCCAACAATAACACTACACACTATTGTTGCAGTCACACTTACAAGTGGTCTTTCTCGACAACACTGATTAAAAATAATCCATTGCACTCTTGTGCACAAGCGTGGCAACAGAGTTATATAGTTGGCAAAGCGCACTGCTGCCATCTCAACAGCACTGTCCGGCAACACAACCAGGTACATCATCCAACCACACGGATAAAGTTGCATGTTCACAGTACGCAAACATATCTACCAGCACATCCTCAAAGCACTGCATCACAGCTGCCTGCACATCCTCACAGCTCTGCATCATAGCTACATGCCAAGCCTCACACCAGTGGGGGGCGGAGTTAGCCAAGCCACGAAATGGTTGCGCCTTGAGCGAGCTCCACCGG
Source organism: Lissotriton vulgaris (assembly GCF_964263255.1). Classification (NCBI taxonomy): domain Eukaryota; kingdom Metazoa; phylum Chordata; class Amphibia; order Caudata; family Salamandridae; genus Lissotriton; species Lissotriton vulgaris. Next base: position 683,556,326 of record NC_141691.1, read on the forward strand.
GAGCCAGAAATATCATCCTCATCTTGCAGCTGTGACACCGAAATAACCGAAATAACCCGCTAGAAACGCTGGTCCCAACTCAACAACGTTTCCCCTACCTCCGCTGTACATTTTGAGGCACTCGAAAGGACAGAAGAGCGGACAAGACCATCTACGCTGCGGAGGCCTGCGGGACGCTGGATCCGATGGAGCACCGGCCCACAGTGCGTTTTCTGACTGCGTCGCACGGCATGCACGCCGAATCGCGGCTGGCCGGACTGCCGGAGGACCGGAGGTGGGTTAAGCCGGCCTGCCAACGGAGCGCGCAGTGAACCAGACGGCCCGTGCCGGCAGTGATAACAAAGTACGGGTGTGGGGTAAACATGAAGAGTCCCACATAAGTGAGCCGCCGTCACCAGCTCACGAGCAGTGTAGCGCGACTGGGCTAAACTCAGTGGGGAGAGCAGAGAAACTGAAGACGACGTGGTGTGCGAAGAGAATGCACTAAAGCACCCTCACATGCACAAAGTACTTGTCAAGTCCGCAGCACGACCCTGAAAAACGGCCATTAGTGAAAGGTTGAGGGCCTACAACTCTAAGGCCTGGAGCCAGTTAGAAACTGGCTATTTGCTGTGCTTCTGGGCTCCCACAGCCACTAGTGGAGGCAACAACAGGAGACCAGGGCCATCGGTGGGGAGTGCACACTCTCCAGGTCTGCTGCAATTGTAAGTGAAATTGTGAGCATATGGCAGATGCCGTATGTTGAAGTGCACTGGAACTACCTGAGGGCCGCAGAATCATCCCCCTGCGCACAGAAAACGACACAGGCAGTAGTTAACGAGTGCTCACTCGAGTAACAAGCTGCTTCCAGGAGGGGAGTACGTGGATGCAGAGAGCACGAAGACCATCCATCGCAATTATCAGAATATAAATTGGAGCGCCGCCATTCCAAGGACTAGGGAAGTCTCAACAATAGAGTATCAGCACTGACTACCGCTGAAGACACGCTCCAATATAGACCGGCGAACAGAGAAAATATATGGTAGCTGGAGGTATGTGAGGCCTGGTGGTTTGCGCTTGAGGTCTAGAGACTCTATAATACCATGCCATGACCCACGCTGAGTAGACTACTTGGTCGGACATAAGCGTAACTCCTTTGGCTACAACACTCTGCCTCCTGCCTGAAACGGTGAGGATCTATTTACCCCCGGTGCAACCGAAACTCACTTTAGAATATTCCAAAAAACAGATGGAACAATCAGGAGAGGAACAACAAGCTCTCCCACCTGCGGCATCGTCGACCAGTGGTGCGTCGGCAGACAACATCCAGTCGATGTTCCAAACAATCCAAACCGCGCTGACGAATATAGACGGCAAAATAGACTCTCTCACGCACAGAGGGATGTATGACATTACAACGCATGCTTTTACCACGCATGCCGTTACAACGCAGTTTTTACAACGCATACCATTACAACGCATAGCGCTTTGGGGTGCTGGATAGTGAATAGTTTAATTTACTATTCCAACTCCAGTCCCCGTGGATAGTAGGGAAGGTGTTGGATAGTAAATTAAATATATTCCCTATCCTAGAGCGCCCCCCAGCGCAATGCGTTGTAATGGTTTGCGTTGTAATGGTTGCGTCGTAATAGTAGTCCGTTGTAAAAGTTTTGTTGTAAAGGTTGTTCACCCCACACAGTCGATCGTATGTCCGAGAGACTGGACAGACACACAGAGAGAATAGATATGGCTGAACGCAGGATTTCGGATGTGGAGGACACTAACAACCAGATTACAGCTAAACAATCCGGGATAGATAAACAGCTAGCTGCGCTCTCTGCTAAAGCTGAGGATTTAGAAGCCAGATCCCGCAGAAGCAACATCCGTTTGATGGGTATTGCAGAAACCACAAATACGGGCCCTATGGAAAAATATGTGGAGTAGCTTCTAATCAGGCTGATGGGCAGAGGCACTTTCTCTGACGTGTTCTTCGTTCAAAGGGCACACAGATCCCTTGCTCCCAAACCTCCACTAGGCACCAGACCGAGATCCATCATAGCTAAATTGCTATATTATAGGGACAGCGTAAAGCATGAGAAATGGGCGCCCTACGTCATGAAGGTATGGACGTAGCGGTATATCCGGATTTTACGCAAGCGGTGCAAGAAGCGTGGACAAAATATAGACAGGCAAATCAGAAACTATGTGACCTGCAAATCCCCTACGCTATGGTATATCCGGCCAGACTTAAGATCACAGATGACGGGCCACAAAGTTTTTCAACGCACCTAAGGACGCTATGAAATACCTGCAACAGTGGAAACCGAAGGGAGAGAGCAGGAGATCACAGCGGGATCGAATTACAGAGCGCGAGGCGTTGTCCGATGTGGAGTGATGGACTGTTGTCAGGTCTTGACAATTTGAACTAACGCTGTGTGTTCTTGTCTTTTTAACTCTCCTGAACCTATTGGGACGCGCATGAGTACTTAGATGAGCTTTGTCCTATGGGTGGCTCTGCTGGAGATGTGCAGTATTTTGATCTACCACACAACGCAACTGGGTAGTGGATTGGTGGCCAGGATAATGACACGCCACACAACATAGGGGACTGGGTTAACTTGATAAGGTTCAATGGACTCAGCTGTTTTTCATTTTCATAAATAGGCATGTTGCACTGTTGTGTAAAATGTATGGGGTTGGTCGCTGTTACGTTGTAGTGTTATGTTCTTACATGGCCCCCCCCTTCGCACAATCCAGCGCAGGGCCAGGACTCGGCAGCTTCCGCCCACTAGTGCACGCCACACTAGTTTCATTTTTTGGGGTTTTGCTAGTTTCTACACGGGGGAGAGGGGCTATGGTTGTTTTGCAGGGGATTGTCTTTGTTGTTACGGGAATGACAGAGTGGAAGAGGGAGGATAGGGGGGCCCACCAAGAAAATCGCTGGGCAGCTGCAGATGGGTGCATAGTACGTGTTTACGCTCTTCATTTATGAAACTCATGCAATCTTATGTATTCATTTTGATTTCTTTTTGTGACACATGGCGACCAATGTAAGAGAGGTTAGAACGTTGACTTTCATGACCTGGAAAGTCAGGGGTCTGCAAAACCCACAAAAAATACTTAAAGTAATTGACTATTCAGACAGACACAAAATTGATATAACCTGTCTCCAAGAAACGCATCTTACACCACAACGAGAAAATAGAATAGGCTATAGGTGGGCACAATATCGGCTGCCATCCTCCTACTCAAACTACGCACGGGGGTGCTGTTGCTGATTAAGCGTAATACTCAGTTTACGCTTGTAACTGCGATTATGGATGATCAGGGGAGATAGGCTATTATACGGGGCAACTGTGCGGGCACGGATCTAACAATTATTTCAATATATGGTCCTAATATAGATGACCCACTGTTCTTTGAAGACATTTGGACCAAACTTAGGAGTTTACAGCCCACAGCTATAATATGGGGTGGGGACTTCAACACATGCCTAGACCCCAGTATGGATAGGTCATCGGGTCATGATAGATGTGGCAGACGAGCGGCTAACTCTCTGATAGAGGGCATGGAGGACTGGTCATTAGTAGACGTATGGAGGATGAGACACCCGGTGCGCCGGGAGGGAAAGTGCACCCCAATGACTCATAACATTTGGTCAAGGTTAGAGTACTGGCTGACTACACGAGAGGCTAGTACCTGGGTTACAACGGTTGATCATTTGCCTAAAACATTATCGGATCACTCCCCTGTTTGACTGGAGCTGGCTATCCCCACTCATACTACCAAGCAGTTCACGTGGCGACTCCAACAGTCAGTATTGAAAGATCAAGTTTTTCGCAGTGAATTGCAGCAGGCAATACTAGACTTCTTTCAAACTAATGTAGGCTCAGTAGAAAGCACTAGGTCTTTGTGGGAGGCGTTTAAGGTCACTATAAGGGGCCATTGTATTAGTAAGCATGCAGGTATCCTTAGGGATATACGACAACAGTTGGTCATGGTAGAAAGAGAAATTAGGGAACTAGAAGAAGACTACACTAATACCCTAAATGCATCCCTCCTCGCGGATATACGGAGTAAAGTGGACACATATCATGAGTTTGCAGACACAGAAATTAAAAACCTTTCAAAGCAATATACGGCCAGAACATATGGCGAAGGGGGCAGACCGGGTAGAGCACTATCCCACAAAATCAAACCTGCCCATACTATGGCACATATAACTCAAATCATAAATGCACAGGGCCCACTGGTATATGATACCCCCTCCATCTTAGATAACTTCCTGGCCTATTACTCCACTTTATATACCACGCAGACTTCAAACTCCACATAGACCATACATGAATATCTAGATGATATAGGACTGGCATGGCTCTCCGACACGCATAGGGAATACCTTAGCCATCATATAACAGAGGACAAATTTAGAGAGGCAATAAACTTGCTACCAAATAATAAAGCCCCGGGACTAGATGGCCTGCCGTGCAAATTTTCCAAAGAATTTAAAGAATTATTGATACCTCACTTGGCTCAGATGTACCAGGAGGCGTACGAGGAAGGACTTCTTCCATCGACACTACGTGAGGCGCTGCTAATCGCTCTCCCTAAGCCAGGCAAGGATCCCCAAAAATCTGAGTCATACCGCCCCCTCTCACTCATAAACATAGACGTCAAATTCCTGGCAAAGAATATAGCGACTAGAATACAACCACTATTGGGCTCCCTGGTTCTGCCAGATCAGGCTGGATTTATACCCACTAGATTCACGACGCAGAACATACGTACTATTTTTGCTCTATATCATAGCCTAAACCCGGAGTTGCCTGCTGTGGCTGCAATTTTGGATGGAGTGGGAATTTATGTTTACAGTACTGACCAGAATGGGATTTCCATCCCCCTTTTTGAAATGGATAGCGTTATTATATAACGAGCCCAGAGCTAGAGTGCGTTTGAATGGTATTACATCGAAACATATTGAAATAAGCCGAGGAACACGGCAGGGATGCCCTTTGTCCCCTATCCTGTTTGCGCTTACCCTAGAGCCTCTGGCGTGCAAGATTAGACAAAGACACCTGGAAGCGGCATTACAATTCAACCTTCGCCCTAGAGGCATCTCCCTATATGCGGACGACATGGAGCTCTACACCACATATCCGGATGTAAATTAAACCCACTGATTAGAGAATACATTAAATATTAGAAGTACTCGTGGCTTAGCATAAAATGGGATAAATCAGTGGTGATACCATTGACGGCCGAGACCCCACAGCCCAGTTTAGACTACCCAATACAATGGACAACTGACCCAGTGAAATATCTGGGTGTCTGGACACACCGCGACCCAGAGGAAGTGCTCAGAGAAAATTATAGAGTGGCCATGACCAAACTAGAAGAGCAAATTGAGAAATGGATTAAGCTGCCTTTATCACTAGCAGATAGGATTGCCCTTCAGAAAATGGTCATATTGCCCCGTTTTATATATTTATTTTGGAAAATCCAGATATGGATCACACATACCTTCTTTGCCAGACTCCGCACAGCATACAGCATCTCACATGGGCTGGAAAGCAGCCCAGAGTAGGCTGGAAGACACTCACGAAGCCCTACCACCAGTGCGGTTTTGCGGCCCCTGACCTACAGCTGTATTTTTATTGTGCACAGGCCCAACATGCGCATTACTGGACACAACCGCACTCACATATTCCGCATATAGCAGTAGAAGAAGAAAGTGTTCACCCAAACCGCTTAACACAATACATATCGGACCCCGTCAGTTGCTACCCTAATGACATAATACACCCGGTAAAGTGCACATCCAGGGCCAGGTACACCTTGGTGCTGCGAGCACGGAAGCTACCGCCTTACGCCCCAGCGCTCCCGTTAGCGAACCAACCTAAACTATCGGTGACGCAAGAAAAGAAGATGAGATCGGTGCTAGGAGATATGGGGTTTGTGGCGGTGGGTGCGCTGTTCCGGAACAATACCTTTATCCTGTTTCACAGCCCGTCCTTATGCACACATCAAACGCTGCTAAAAATGTTCGCATATTTAAGATTACGTGCAGTATTAAAAGATTTATACGACTCATTCACAGCTGCACCTGAACCGTTACAGGCCCTACAGGTACTATTAACTGCTCCTACACACTTATACACTGCTTCCCAGAATGAACAGAACCTAGGCCCTGACAGATCCCTCCAGAGATGGGAAGAGCTCCTTGGAGAGAACCTATCGGAAGACGAATGGAGCTATAGCTGCGCACAATTACACCTACTCACATCGAATTGCAACCTGAAGATCATACATTTCAAGTTTCTTCATCAGACCTATTACACGCAGGTCAAGTTACACCGCTACGACCTTAGAGCGGCTGATAAATGTCAACGCTGTTCCACACCAGGGGCTGATTTTCTGCACATGGCATGGGCTTGCCCCGGTCTGTATAAATACTGGCAGGAGGTGACAGGTACACTCACACACATGCTGACTGAACAGATCCCAGATATACCACTAGTATGCCTACTGGGTATTTACAAACTCAAACTGGCCAAAAGACGAAAGCTGTAGGCAGTGGCACTGTTACTCGCGAAACGGCGAGTAGCCATTAAATGGGGTAGCAAACGGCACTGGATAACTGATTTACTATATTGTAAGTAAACACTAAACGCTTATGAGGAGGAAATACCTCCGGCCTCCAGACCTGAAGATTTTTGGCAACCACTGGTAGATTATTTACGGCAATGTGATAATGACTCTTAAACGGAAAGCGGAGTACGATCACTGATGAGAGAGCGAGAATGCTATCCCCTGAGACCCTATTGGTACATTACCATAGGTATGTTAGATTACCTTGCTCATAGTTGAGAAATTGAGAATTTAAAAGTACGGTTCCTGGATTGTAATTATTTCTGTATAAGTATTACATCAAATGCCAGAAGTCACTATGTATATTTGCATTGATTATATGTGCTTTACCTGACGAGTATAGAAGGCATGAGTATTCGAATTTGTACAAGCATTTTTAAAATGTGCTGAGTGAACCCTGTACTGCTGCCTGGTGAATAAAAATAAAACAATTAAAAATAAATAAATAAATAAATAAATAAAAAGCCTCACAGCAGTGCATCATAGCTGTCTGCACACCCTCACAACACTAAGATTGCTACCTGCACACCCTGGTGCACACTACATCGTAGCTACCCACCTGCATAATGACACCTACTTAAAACCATAGCTACCTGCACAGCCTCACATGCACAGTGGTGAATCTGCATAGCACCTACTTGCATAGTAACACCTACGTAAAAAAGACTGCAATCTGTACTGGCCAAGCAACGGGCAGGCACCCAAACCCCCGAAGGGAAAATTATTAGTCACATCTCTTCAAACACAGAAGGCTCTACACAGATCTTTACCTGATTCAAGAGCTAACAAACAGCACTCAGTTTTATGATTGAGCGTCCAGCACTATTCGAAAGACTGACTAGATTAAGAAAGTGCTAAGAGACATACTAAAGGTGGAAGGCTCTACAGAAATGTCAACAGCATTAAACATGTTACTTGCAGCTAGAGTTATATTTTCTGTAATTGAGGAGTGTGTGCGCCTAATATCACCCTCCCTTCCCCTTTACAATGTCTGCATTTACATCCTACTGAAGTGGAGCTATTGAAGAGACACAAAAGAGCCAGTGGGGAGCCAGGAGTCTGAGCCCACATTAAACAGGTTAACATCCCCCCATAAAAGGGAGACTGCGGGCCGATGAGATATTATGCATCTGCTGCTTGGGCTTGATCACAGTCCCACAGTGTACAGTTGTTTAGAGTGCCGCCCTATGGGTGCTTAAAATGATATGCACGACACGATAACATGTAGGGAATACATGTATGATAAACATAATGGCATGCACTTGAGCAATTATGGTTGGTGGTGAAGCATGTCATGAGTGAAGGAGCTTCCTTCGCACGTCAGAGCCGAGGAAGAGGGAAAAGAACAAGCAGCTGGCTGCAGCATTCGAGCAATGGAAAACACCACAAGCGGTGGTAGCAGGCTGCCACCCGGGGAGGAAGGAAGGCAGAGACTGGCTGAGGAACACATTGTACCCTGTGAGCAAACAGACATTGGCCAGAACGGGTCACGTTAGGAGGAGAGGAAGACCAGCCAGTATTTTTATCAGCTTTGAGTGGTGGTCACGACGTGTCGTTGCTCAAGAACTATTGCTGGCGGGACGACCTGTCACGGGAAGAAAGAACAAGGAAATGGGCCTTGGTTTACGAAAGGCAGAGAGGAGTCGATCAGGTGGGCCTCACCCTACGTCATCTGGATTCCTGTAATATGTACAGGGCTGGCTTTAGCACCGGTGTCGCCCAGAGGAACAATGTTTGCTGACGCCCCTCCAATGACCACCTCCGCAGCAGATTCCACCATTTGACAGTGCCCCTCAAGTCTCCATAACCACTGTCTCTTAGTTTAATTTAGATGTATAGCGCCACTCATGCCAGTTTAAGGTGTCAGACATTTTATGTAACCCAAACATTGCACAGATTCAATCATATCTGTGTCAATCAGTGCATAGGAAATGTTACATAAGACAGAGGCTTACAAGGTGTTGGAGTCACATATCATCCATTCTAGTCGGCAGTAGAGTTTAAGAGCCATGGTCTGGAAAAGCACAAATTCAGAATTTTAAATGTAACACCATTGTTAGGTTTTTCTTTAATAATAAGAAACAATTCCTACCTAAATTAACACATTTTACCTTAGAAACTGCAAGTAACAAAAGGATATATGTCAAAAGCGCTAACCCACTGACCAATTTATATTATAGGCACTCTGTGATCTGAATGGGACACGGTCTTTGCAACAGGCACATTAACCCTCTAGACTACACAGAGCCATAATTTCTTAGACCGAACTCCGGTCTCTCTCCAGGAAGAACATTTGTCTAAGGAGTTATCTTGACATTTTTATTGCTGGGACAAGGAACGCGACATCAGGTGCTTTTAAAACAATAAATATAGCGCCCCACAGCAAGTCAGCGCCCGGTGCAATGGCACTGATCGCACCACCCTAGAGTCGGCCCTGAATATGCATTTAGCACAGTCTCCAAACTCACTTTACCTGTGCAGACGCAGGAAGCTCTTCATTGGGCCATGCCAGCGCAATTAACTCTGCGCCCTGTCTCTTTTATGCCGAAGGAAAAGGAGAGAGAGAGAGAGAGAGACTCTCTCCCCCCAGCCCTCCACTGCATCATGTGCACACACTTCCAGAGGCCTACAGCCTCTAAGCCAATCCAGACGCTGATCCAGCTGTTACAACAGCACCTGGATTGGCTGGGGCAGGGAACCTCAATACTCATTACTGAGCCTGGGGGATGCGGCTATGAGTCCAGTCACCCCGGTCTCCAGTATGAGCTGGTGGAGAGACTCTGAGTGGCCTTTAGTGCGCATGTGGGGCAGGGCGGAGAGTGGCAGCCGTCCAACCCAACATGCGCACTTGGGCCCCGGTGCTGGCTACTACACCTATGTTATTTTTAAGCCCCTTCGGGACCCGCCTCAGCCTCAGGCCTCTCTGTACTGAAACCAGTCCGGCCGTAGCAAAATGCAAGCAATGTTTTATTTTACTTACATTTAATTGAGGTTAGGGGGCCAAAATTTAAGGGGCAATGCATCAATGCCTAAATGGAGGCACCACCCCAGTGCACAAGGTAAAACAGCCTTAAACTGATGCTAGGAAGTGAATATTGTGCTGTGGCTTGTTAGGACTGAATAAATTGTCTGATGTAAGTGGGTTCTGACTACTAAATCCTGAATATTACGTTCATAAGTGCAACAAAAGCATAAGTGAGATACATTCATTATTCAGAAATGGGGAGGCAGGACATGCATGAAAACCACTGTATAAAATGTCTATGCTGATTTTCTGCTCTCGTTCTCATATTTGCTATAACAGATTTTGTTATGATTTATTTCAGGGAACCGCTAGTGAGGCCTGCCTCATGGTGATACTTGCTGCCAGAACAAAAGTGTTACAACAACTACAAATTAAACACCCAGAGCTATCGAGAGGCGAAATCATGGACAAGCTTGTGGGATATTCTTCAGACCAGGTGAGTGAATATGTGACTGACAAGTACCTCTGTGCAAGAAGTCCTCGGCTACCTAAGATCACAGAAGCATAAATGCACATAAATATTTGGAAATCATTTTCTAAGTATAGAGAAAGATTGTGAACCTTTTTTCTATTTTTCTCTATTTTCTTTAAAGAGTAAAGCCCTTTTCCGTTAGCTGCTACGGTAAAAGCTGAGCACGCTGTCAATTAAGGCAGCTGTCAGTGTGTGTAATTTGTGAAAAAAAGTTTATCTACAAGCTTGGGGCGCCCACAGAATGCACTAAACATATGCATTTAAGCATGTATGAGTGTATAGCACAAACTGTGTTCTAAGCCAGGATTCTCCAATGTCGGTCCTGGAGGGCCGGATCCATTCCAGATTTTAAAGCTAACTACATTTATCTAAATGTGTATATGCAAAAATTCTGGCAGGGATCCGGCCCTCCAGGACCAACATTGGACAATAATACATCTAAACTCTTAATGAAATAATTTCTCTTCATAGGGGTGAGATACGTCTTTCTTTTAACTGAATTCGGGAGGGTGCATCTGAACCCCTTTCTTATTTATCTCCCTACGTGTATTTTTGTCTTGTACAGTATATCATGAACAGTGAAATTAATGCTTTACATTGAACAATGAAACAGTATGAACAAGCATGGTCTCATTTGATGAACATAAGGTAGATGAAGCGTATTCTCTTTAGACTAAAATATTGGTAGATCAAGAAACGAATATGGTTTAGGGAAGACACAGTAGGGACTGTTAAGTTAACACTAGCTGACAGTATGTAAAGAATGCAACTTAAGTAATAAGGTACTCTGGGGGTAACAGTGGGTACTAGAGAGTGACTAGTGAGATCAGGTCACTGTAGAAGGCAACAAGATAGAGTGAGAATGTGTAAGGACTAAGAGCTCAAACCACATGTGAGATTCACGACAAAACAGGCGTCAAGAGGATACCAGGGTCTGATAAGAAGGAAAAGTGGGAGGAAGCTTACAGGGAAAGTGAGATGGAACTTAGGGAAATTATCGACCAATTTCACTGCTCCCATTTCCAATGAAAATGTTTAGAACAATATGTAAATTCTATTTTAGTAGGCCATCTCGAGAGTACTGAGCTATGGGATCTGGCTCTGTCCAGCTTAAGCCCTATTAAGGGAACAGAGACCTGCTGGTATCTGTTCTGGATGCTCTGAGTATCTGTGGATGGCAATTGACAAAGATAACTTTGTTGCCCTGGCATTACTAGACTTGTCAGCTTCATTCAATACAGTCTCCCATGATTTACTGGTTGCAAGACTATCTGATATCTGTATAAAGGATAAAGCTTTAAAATGGTGTGTGTCTTATTTGAAGGGCATAACTCAGGCGTGCTATTCCCCAATACCAGTCGGAACTCAAAGCTATAGTACAGTGGGTGCCCCAGGGGTCAGCACTGAGCCACAGCCTATTTAATGACTTTCTGAAGCCGTTGGCTAAGTTGCTTCACCATAGATGGGGTAGTCATCACAAGTTATGCTGATGACACCCAGCTTATAATATCGGTTGACCCAAAAATACCCACACCGTAGGATAGTTTCACTCAGTGTATGCAGGAGGTTACTAGTTGGCTGACATGGAATTTTCAAATTTTCTCAATTTTTATTTCTGTTTTATTTCAAATCGTTTTTATTGAGAATTTAGGAAAAAGAAAGGAAAAAACAATACAGTAAAGCTTCAAAATACATAGATTGATTCAAACATGCTATTAAGTGACACACGTAACTAAAATAAAAATATAGATAAGAAGTCTAGATACATGACATCCAAGCTATCAGCAAACATGTTATTCACAGTGTGGTCAGGTGCAGAACTATACAATCAAAGGACCATTCATGGATAAAGTACAGCATTAAATGTTACTTCACGGGGGTCATAGTGAAAAGACGTTACATCAAGAGATTTCCATAGTTTCTTATTGGAAGGCTTCCACGTAGCAGATTGCAACGCCGGATTGTCTGCTCCTCTCAAGAAGGAGAGCCACTACTGCCAGATTTTGAAATTGACCTCCGATGAGCTTTTCCATTTGCACAAGATAACCTTACATGCCAGTGTTAGCATCAGATCTAGAAGTTGGCGGTCATGAGTGTCTGGTAGCTGTGGATCTAGTGCTCCCAGAATAACATAGACAAAGTCCCTTACGGGGTTAATGTTAAAGACCTGGTGAATATAGTCAAAGATCTTCCCCCAGAATGTCTGTAATATAGGGCAGTGAAAAAGCATATGGGAGAGATCCCCGATCCCTGTCTGGCAATTCCAGCAAGTGGGTGTATCCCTCAGGTGGCACCTAAATAGCCTATGTGGAGTCCAGAACGTTCTGTTCAATAGCATGTATTTTGTCTGGCAGAGAATTGGGGACACTTTATTGGATAAGGCGTTTTTATGTATCGTGTCCCAGTCTAACATCACTCCTGTCGAGTTAGGCTCTGATTCCCATTTGCCTTCTGCCTGTCTGTGGGAGTTCTTGGGCAGAGGGAGGAGTAGCTTATAGACTTTGGACACGAAGTGGCCGGCGTGAATGAGATGCGGTAAGTGTGTCACAAGCCAAGGTGCATCAGTGGTGAGGTTACGCTTTGAAATGATGGATTTCAGTTTCAGATTCTGGTAGAAGTCTATGGGGGACAGGTTATATGTCATTTGTAATTTCGAGAAAGGAATGGGTTGCACTCCCTCATAGAGGTCCTTAACCATGTTAATGCCCTTTTTAGATCATGAGTCCCAAAAGAGGGTTTTGCCGTCTATTTTGAACCTGGGATTTCTCCAAAGTGCCATAAAAGTGGATTTTTTGATAGTGGAGTTAGTTTTATGGGATTGGTTGAGCCTTAATAAAGCTCGTCTGGTATTCAGCAGGATGTATTTGGAATGAGGCAAGTGAGCTAAATCCATAGTAAGGAGTGTTGGTAGGGGTGCATGTGCGATGATAGATTTTTCAATGGATAACCACACTGGGACATAGGATGGAGAGTCTATCAGCCAGAGAGCTCCCTGCTTACAGAGGAATGCCGTCTGGTAATTCCTGAACGAGGGAAGACCCAGGCCGCCCTTTCCTTTTGCCAGTTGCAGCTTTTTCATTGATATCCTGGCTTTCTTCCCTCGCCACAGAAACCCACCAAACAGCTTATCCACCTTCTTGATAAAATCGTCCGTAAAAATCATAGGAAGCATGCTAGCTAGATAATTCACCAGTGGAGTGGACATCATTTTAAGAGCTTCTGCCCTGCCCCACCAAGAGAGAAACTTGGGTGACCAGCCATCTAATAGTGAGGAGATCTTTTTCAGGGTTAGTTCCTCATTCATTTTTAAGGTTGATATTAAATCTTTCCCAAAATCAAGACCCAAATACTTAAAACAGTGTGGTTGCCAGGTGAGGCCGGCAGTTCCAAGAATGTCTTTATTCTCGATGTTGTTCAGGAGTTTGACCTCCGTTTTATCCTTGTTCAGCTTGTAGCCTGAGACCCTAGAGAACTCGTCGATGGTGTGCATGAGCGCAGGGATAGCCTCATCCGCTTTCTCCGACATAATGAGTACATCGTCCGCATATGCGGTTAGTTTTATGGTGCAATCTTGAAATGGGATACCGGCAATGGCATCATTATGCCTTATGTGATATAGGAACGGTTCAATTGCTAACAAAAACAAGGATGGGAAGAGAGGACACCCCTGCCTTGTTCCCTGTTTCAGACATAGAGAAGAGGAAAAAGAGCCACCTGCTCTAACCCTTGCAGTGGGACAGGCGTAGAGGGACAACACAAGTTTCGCAAATGTTGCGCCTAGGTTGAATTTATGCAACACTGCTTCGAGAAAGGCCCAATCGACTTTGTCAAAAGCCTTTTCGGCATCTAACGTTATTGCCGCAGTGGGTGTATCTAGAAATTTTGCTTTCTCCAGCACGTGCGCAAGTACCCTAGTATTATCACTAGATAGTCTATTTTTTAGAAATCCTGCTTGAGAAGGGTGGATTAAGTTAGGAAGAACTCGCTGTAGATGGGCCGAGAGGATCATAGCTAGGATCTTGTAGTCAAGATTAATTAAGGAAATGGGTCTATAATTTTTCGGGAGGGAGGGGTCCTTACCATCTTTTGGGAGTACCGCGATAATAGCCTCAGCCAGGGTACCTTTAACTTTGCCTGTGTCACTTATTTTTCGGAACAGGTGGACTAGAGGGTCCACCAGAGAAGAGGCAAAACTTTTGTAAAATGTAGCAGTGAAGCCATCAGGGCCGGGCGCTTTACCGCATTTTAAGACTTTAATCGCTTTCTCTATTTCATTCATCGTGATCGGATCATTAAGACGCTGTTGCTCTTCCGAGGAGAGCCTTGGTAAGTCGCATTCGTTCAGGTAGTCCTGAATCTTTCCCTCTTCCACAGATGCATTTTTGGCATATAGGGTTTCATAGAAGTTCTTAAATACTTCTGCTATTTCGTCTGGCTCTGAGTGACCCACCCCTGATGTGTCTTTAATGATATTGATTGAGTTTTTCTGAACTTTAAATTTTAGGTAAGCGGCCAGGCTTTTGCCCGCCTTATTTGACTCACAAAGTTTAAGTCTACGTCTCCTGTCTAACCATACGCCTGCCCTTTCGCTCAGAAGTTTATTGTATTCATACTTCTTATTAGTCATTGTATTGAGTGTCACATTGTCCCTGTCCAATTGATGTTTATTTTCCAATTTCGATATCTCACGTTCTAGTGTTTCCAATTTAGTGTTATGGTCTTTGTTCATTGCTAAACGAATTTTGATGCATACCCCTCTAATCGTGCTTTTTAAGGCCTCCCAACGTACAAGATCAGAGGTGTCCCTCCTCTCATTCAACTCCAAATACGAGCGAATGGCAGATTGGATAGCAATCCGGTGTTGATCTTTATTCAATATTTCGTCATTTAAGCGCCACGATGTTTGTCGTGAAGAGGGCTTAATGTTGGTAATAGAGAGGGAGATACATGAATGATCTGACATAACTCTTGGTTCAATAGATGTATCCTCTATCCTCGGAACCCCATTCTGTGTAATAAAGATGTAATCGATACGAGAGTAAGAGTAATGTGGGGAGGAGTAGAACGTGTAGTCCCTATCCGTGGGATTTTGTAGTCTCCATGTGTCAACCAGATGGAAACGATGGCACAAGTTAAGGAATGCTTTGTGTGATTTGTTTGGTTTGAAGGTGCACGGTGAGTCACTATCTAGGGTTGGGTCCATTGGAAGATTGAAATCCCCAGCCAATAGGTGTACAACCGAGTCTGGAATATTCTCTACCTGCTTCGCTAGGCCCTCACAGAAACTTAGGTCACTAGTATTAGGAGCATAGATGTTGGTGACATAAAATTCTGTGTTATCTCTGCTCAGTTTGGCCGTAACCCATCTGCCCTTTTCATCTGCCGATGATGAAAGTAGTTCAACTTTGGATTTTTTCGCTATGAGCACCAATACTCCATTCTTCTTACCCACCGCCTCAGAATAGTATTTATTCCTTAACGTATAAAATTGTTTAGTGTCCAGTTTGGTTTCCTGCAATAGTACAATATCCCCTTTTTGCCTGCGCAAATAATCCAGTATCTTTTGTCTCTTTATGGGTAGATTTAATCCTTTTACATTCAAGGACAGAATTTTCAATTTGTCTACAGTGGCCACCCCAAGTGGCGTGTCGAATGTGGAATGCGTCATTTCAAACAGTTACAGACATTATATGATCCATATGATTCTTAGGAAAGTTTGTTCTATGCAACCCAGCGTGAGCATGGTGTGTAACAAGCCCCAATGACTTGCTGAGTATAGCACCCGACCAGTTAAGATATCGAATGATCGTGAAAGCTTGTAAGGATGACATGCAAACGTCAAATCTTGTCAATACAAAAAATGAGCAAGAAAATGAAAACCAAAACATACAACACACACCCACCCCTATACCCCCACTCCCCCACCCCACCCTCCCCAACCGCAAACAGAAAGCATGGTGACTTGAGGGAAATCGCAGTGTTCCCTCCCGTCAGTGCTAATATTGTAGAAACATCGGAACCGTCTCTTTAAACATTAAACCTAATGTTAGATCTGCTAGTCCTATGAAAGATGTGTCTCAAGTTTGGAGTCGCAATTCCGTCAATTCTAAACAAGAACCTATATACGCAACAATAAGTGAATCAGCTTTGTGCTTTGATATAGCTAGAGGAAGAATCTATGAGCTGTCTATCATTACCAGCCCTTCTGAGTCAACACATCCCAAAGTCTAAGAAATGAACTGTGAAAGGAAGTGACTTGTTATAACCTGTTATACTTATCATACAAAATCCTAACACTCTGCATAAAAGCAGCGTTTCAAGTACAGGTCATAACCTATCGCCTAGTGTCGAACACCCCACCTTCATTATTCGGAGCAGTAAATGGCGAATACAATGGCATACAGTGCCTAGCAACATAATAGGTCATGGCAATAGAGCACTTTTTAAGACAAACATTCCGTGCGATGAGTGAGATAGAAAAGTCAAGAACATAATGGATTGCATGGGTTGTGCCAAAGAATGATGCGCTAGTACATTCTTGTAAATGCAGAGGAAGTTCTGAAAGGTATCAGTAGATGACCATCTAAGTGACAGTAGACCCCTTGTATTAACCAAAGAGCAGCAACCCTGTCAATGCCATATACAGAATGACAGGCCCTTGGTCATAGCATTTCAAAACACCCGATAGAGTGTTTTACATAGCTAGCTTAAGCAAAGGATACTCATTTGTAGCCAAAGGCTGAGGCCGCCATATTGTCCAAATTGTTGGTGTCCATGTCGCGTTCTTCCAGGTCGTCCAGCATACGCTTGATTTTCATGGGGTCTGAAAAGATGTGAGGGGACCCACGAACGATCACTCTGTATTTTGCTGGCCCACGAAGCTGAATTGATAACCCCTTGATTTCAATTGCGGACGAAGTGCCAGGAACGCTTTCCTCACATCCACCGTATCCTTACTATAATCCTGTGAGATGTAGATCTTTGCGTCCTTCCATAAAATGTGGTTGTGCTTCCGAACAAAGGCAAGGATTTGTTCCAAGTGCTGGTATCGTAGTGGCTTACACACGATAGGTCTGGGGCCTTTTTGCGTTTTGGTGATCCTCCCCGGTACTCTGTGTGCCCTGTCGAATTCTAGGGGATGGACGAAGGTCAAATTGGTAGCCTGAGCGAACCATGATTCCAGGAATTGGACACAGGAACCCTGTGAATCCTCAGATTCCTCTGGTATGCCGAAAATGCAGAGGTTCCCCCTCCGGTTCCTGTCCTCCAATTCGGCCAACTTCCTTGTTGTTTGGTCCGAGGTTATGTTCAAGTGTTTTAGAGCCACACATGTTTTAACTTCAATGTCTTCAAGTCGGCTAATCCTTGACTCCGTCTCTGCAAGACATGCGTTGGTATCCCTTATGTCTTGCCAAATTGCTACTACTTCTTCTTTGGTTGTCTTGGCCAGGTCTTTTACCTCATCCAGCCTGCTTAGGATCATGTCTATTGCGTCGGTGGTGACTTCCTTGGTCTTGATAGGTGATCCTGGATTTGAATGGTCGGATTTAACCCTTTTCAGGGTATTTTTCTCCTTGGTATCCATTATCCCTGCTCCAGAATGTAGTTGATGTCTCGTGGGTGACGTGGCTGCAAGAACGTGAGACTGGTATGTACTGTCCTCGTTAGCTTATGGGAGTATCACGATGCGGCCAGCCGAGCGGCGGAACCTTAGAGGAGCTGGCCCAGATTGAGGCTTGTAGGATCAAGTGGCGATAACAGGATAGAGTGCCTTATTTGCATTTCAGAGGGTGATACCCCCTGGCAGATATGCTGAGTGACCAGTGGTTGTGACTTGGTGAAGACAGTAGCAACGCACTTCCTCTTTTTGTGACAGCTTCAAGGACATTGAGAACCTCTTACGGCGTTTGTGAGCGCATTGCTATAGATCTTACAGCAGAACACACAGTTCATAAGAGCTCATTATCATTGTCATTGATCGTGGATTGATCAGGTTAATTAGATCCTCAGCACCATTCCGTTGGGCCAAAGTCAATGAGAACCGAGTCTTTTGGGTGCTGTGTGGCACTTAGCGACTGAGATTGTTTTGAGAAGCCACATTCTCCATTCACCTCTCGCCCTTATCACTCACAAGAAACAGCTTCATGTTGAGAGCGCAGCACATAATCAGGTTGCATGTTGAGGTCGCTAAAAGTATAAGCACAGTGGACCAAGCCTGTGGCTGTAAGGCAGCGTGGAAGAACCTGTGAGCCTGTCATGAAAATATCGTTAAGCCGCTGTGCCCGATCGTTCGGGGCCGCCAGGTTAGTGGCTTCATAGAGACAGGCACTGCACATTGCAGATTTGTGTGCGCCCCTCGCTGACGAGACCCTACTCAATGGCCGATCCACCGTGTCAGAATAATGCGGAGATTATGGTTAGTGTGGAAGTTGTCCGCTACTGTACATTCAAGTGTAAAGGCAGAGTTTGATCGCTTCGGGCGGTTGCAAAAATGGCGGCCGCCATCTTGGGAAGGGCTCCGTGCGCTAGATACAACGGGCCGTGACGATTGGTATAGAAGTCAGAATGTACTCACATGCCCATGACAAACATTAGGAGTCCGCTGTCTCCTCAGGTCGGGTTCGAGTCCTCCGAGCCCTCAATGCATGGGTGGGTATAGCGGTCTCGTCCGATGATCGCGGAGGCATCGCACACTCGCTCTCCCGCCAACGCCGAGGCAGGAGCGCTCCGGGTTTCTTCAAAGTTTGTAGACCCTCAAGCACCTCCACTTCTGGAAATCAGCTCACCACACTCCCCTCATATTCCGATTTGCGGAACTGCTACTGCATCTGAGATTGATCTAGCTATAAAGGGTCCAATCCCTCATACGAAGCCGCATTACGGGAGGAGAAAAGCTCTAGACCGCCATCTTCCTCGGCGTCCAAACCACGCCCCCGAATTTTCTCAAATTTAACAAAGATAAAACAGAGGTGCTCTGTTGTGTGCCAAATAAGATTTCATGACCACTACCGGTGGATTTTTGGCCACCTCAGACTATTACTCCACAGGTGGCCTCTCGTGTGGTCAGAATCATTGCAGACTATTTTTTGACAGTGATATATTGGTGACCTCTCTTCTTAATCAGCAGAAGCTGGCTTTATGAAACAGAGTAAATACTGACTCTTTCGGGATTGAAGTCGAGCATTCCCTGTTCAAGCTGTCTACCTGTGAAACAGACTACCAATTTCTTTGTGAAAGTCGCCTAATCTTGACCAGTTTAGGAAATCTCTTAAAACATGGCTGCCTACAAAATAATGGCGGGTGATATTGTGATTGACAATAATAGTCTGTTTAGAGCCAGGATGCATTTTAGGTCATTGTGCACTTTATGAATAAAAAATGTAATAATAACAATTATAATAATAGAGACAGGAGCACAAAGTAGGAACGAAGAAGCAAAAGCAAGTAGCAATTGGAGTAGGATTTAGGGTGCAGCTGAAAGCCAACTTAAGTGGAGTAACACTGCATCAATAGGAAGAAGGAGGAGAATAAAGTTGAAAGGAATCTGGTGCCTGGAGGGTTCCAGTGGATTATGAGCAGAGGATGTGTGGGAAAGAGAGTGTAACAACGAATAGATAAGGAGAGAGGCAGAAGCGCACAGGCAGAGCAAAAAGGGTGAATATCTAGAGATGGCATGAGTTAAGTACAGTTGGAAATGATGCATCTTTAGAGGTTGACAAGAAGATGCTTTTAGTCCCGAGATTGACAGGGAGATAATTCTATAGAGTAGAAGCAGCTCATGAAAACAATACATACTATGTGGGAAGTTGCTCTGGGTGAAAGGTTAGTTTGCTTCTGAGATCTCTCACATCACCTGATAATTTGGGGAGGTTAATACGGTAGGGTGGATAGTTGGAATGGGCAGCTTTATAGGCTTGGTAAAATTTCAACTCTATAAGAACTAGAGTGATATGATCAAAATGTTCAGTCTGGTCATATTCGTTTGACGTTGCTTTCAGGGATTGGATGGGTTGAGCTAGATCACCCATAAAGACGGTGTTAAATTGTGCCTGCAGTGGCCTTTGTTTGCATGGTTGCATGGTGGCTGTTTTCTGTGTTGCTACGTTTTCATATATATTTCTCCTATAAATGGACTTAAGAGCTCAGAACATTAAAATGCGTCTGTTGGGAACCTTGCTGATGATGGCCTTGATGTAGGCTGGCTTTGGTACAGTGCTAACTGTCTGCACAAACTGCAGATATTTTTTTAGTATCGTCTGGTCTCCCTCTGCCGAATTTTGTTCAACCATACTTCTTGTCGTCTGATGCTCAATTTGGTGTCAACAACTCCCTTGTTTTAAAATGGGGCACACTGAGTGGTGCATGGGCATTTGTGGGATGCAGTTGAAGCCCTGGGCAGGGCCTGTACTTCAGTTTTGTAGTATGATGTAGCTGCCAAAGATGTCAGGTTAATAGGGGAATTGTTTGTCAGCAAGTATTGGTGCAATTTGCTTTTGGTCTGTGCTGCCTTTGGATGCACTGGCCAGGTGGGAGCAATATGAAGCAGGTGAGCCAGTCATCTCTTCGATGTGAGTGTCTGCTAGTGGTGGAAATTAGGCCTAGTATGTGTCCCTTTATCTGAACGAACAGTTTAATAAGACATCAGGTTTAAGTCTTTGGGAACTATGTTGTTCATGTAACCTATGTAGGGTGCTAAAAAGGTGCTGGATGTTGAATAGTGTTAGAGTAGCTAGGTCAATAGGAACCAATGGAATAAGAGACCACAGAAGGTGGGGCGGGACACAGGGGGTTGGAGAAAAGGCTGAATGGAGAGAAGGGTGGGTGGATGGAGAGAAGAATAGATCGAGGAAAGGGTCGCTGGCAAGAATGATGAGAGATATGTGGATTGATCGATGCAGGTATGGGTGGATGATTGAGAGAAAAATAGATGGCTGATGGATGGCTCAAGGTATGGATGAATGGGTGGATGGAGGCACTAATGGATGGATGTAGAGAACCATGACTGGATGGATGAGAAGAAGGATAAACAGTTGGACAAATTGAAAAAAGGAGAGATAGAAGGATGACAGGACGATAAAGAGGAGGATATGGAGAATGAGGGGGAGAGACTGAATGGATGAAGGGAAGGAGGAAAGGAACGAGAGATGGAAAGATTAGAAAAGAAAGGCTGAATGGACGGAAGTAATGAAGATGTACAATGACAGGCAAAAAGATGGATTGAGATAAATATGGATGAATGGGGAAAACACTTAAAAGGATTGATGGATGGAACAAAGTTGGAAAACATTTTCTTTCAATATATTTCTTTATTGATAATATGCAATATTCATGCAACAAGATTACATAACTCGAGAGAAAATTCAGACAGTTACATTCATTCAAATATAACATGCCACTTATCATACGTATATGCTTGTACAGTTCCTTCGCATCTCCTCCCTACCACCAGCCATCACCCAGCATCACTCGGTATAGTACCCTTGCATGTTGTTGGGCCTCTGTGTTCATAACGCCCCTAGAGTGACATCCCTCCCCAGTGTTCTCACCGGCAGGTCCCCATCCACCTCAATGCCTTCAATTGGGGCTATCAGTTCCTGCAACCTCCCTGCCCATTCAAAGCAATCCTCCCCCATCTTGTCGTCCATCCAAACCTCCAGCATCCAGCTTTGCTCTGCAAGTGACCATTCTCCCATATCCATCTACACTTTTCGTGATTAGGTCCTCGAGGTGACATTCATCGAATGGCGATATGCTTGTCAGCTTATATTAGACCTAACAATGCAAACCTGTAATACACCCTCCTTCTCTTCTAAGTCTCAACCAGGTGAAGAAGGCATTGTCTATATGTATGTGGGTCACTTTTCTGAGTCTCCGAACAACAACGTCCCAGTGCTCCTGGATCCCTGGGCAGTGGGTACCCCACACCACATGTATGACATCTGCCTCAGTCCCTGCTCACAGTGGACAGTCTCCCGATCTGGTTCTATACATCCTGTGCAGTCTCATAGGTGAAAGATATGCTTGGTGTAATAGGTAAAATTGTGTCATCTTGAGTCTCGCAATGCTAGAGATGCCCCTTACCAGGGCACATGCCCTCCTCTCACTGGCGTAACGAAAGTTGAGGGGGTCTCTTGCAAAGTACATGGAGGGGGCGTTTCTCGGGATGTAATCAGGATCTCTCAGACCTGAGTACTGTGCTGAGGGGGCACCCTGCAGCTCAAGGGCTCCCCCTCACTGCGGGGCTTGCGGGGGCCTGTGTTATGCCACTGCATCCTCCAGACACTATCCACAAAGGGTTCCCCCAAATCACCCACGTCTAGTCTCTAATCAAGCAACCGGTCAATCTTTCTTCAGTGTGCCGTACAATCTCATAATTAGCCCTCTGGTGGCCCCACCATCAATCAAAGTTGGAAAGAAAAATTAAGAGATGAAAGGGAGGATGAAAAGAAAGATGACAATCCACAGAAATAGTGGTGGGATGGTTTGCATTACTCGGTCACTCGGAAAATGGTTAAAAAATTAAGATCTTTCATTTTTCTGGCTAATCTTTTGATCGGACTCCTCATAAAAATTCCACCCACTACAAACGTTATGTATTGTTATAACCCAGACATGAACCTTCAGAGATTTCTTCCTACATTCTTCACCTTAAGTAAAGTCACGTGGGGGCATATTTACAAGCCCCTATCACCACATGAAGGTCACTCTTTACAACGTTCATGTGGCGATAGGGGCTTCACCTTTTTTAAAAGACTGCGTTAAGCCACTTCGTGTGGCTTAACGCTGCCTTGTAAATAACGTACCCTTTCACGCTATACTTAGTGTGAAAGGGATGGGCAATGGGTGTTGCGATGGGAGTTCCACCTCAACACTCATTGATTTTTGACGCTGCCCCATATTTATAAGGGTGCCATAAATATGGGGCACCGACAAAATTAAGACCAGGGAAAACCTGGTCTTAAACAGGCACAACAAGCACAAATGCTTTAATTCTCTGTGTTTTTCTGTTTCTGTGTGTGCTGCATTGTGCAGCACACACAGAAACAGCAAAAGGCCATTTATTCTTAATGTGAAAGGTGTCCTTTCCTGCACATAAACAATCATTGAAAAAATGACGAGTTGCAACTTCTATGTGTGCTGCTCAATGCAGCATACATAGAAGTTACAATTCACCATTTCAGATTGTTTATGTGCAGGGAGGGACACCTTCCTGAACATAAACAATCTTTTCTTGCAGCACAGACACCCTTGCACCATATGATGCCTGTGTTGGTGCTAGGCAGCTTAATTTTGCACCAGTGCTGGGGGAAATGCAGGGCTGCCCTGTATCCCTGTAAATACGGTGCAACCCTGCGTTTCAGAAGTGGCAGAGCACGGTGTTAAGCCAACACGCTTCTTCACTTCATTGAAAATATGCCACTCGGTTTCCACAATCAACAGCTACATTTCAAAATCCACATTGCAAAGAGGCTGGATCGCAGTGTCCATCTTTTAATTTCATTTGATTCAATACCATAAACAATCAACAGGTATCCTGAAACCAAAAGACCAGAAGGCTAACCAAAAATCTGAGTTAAATGAACCCCACCTACTAAAATGCATGCAGAGCACCAATATGTTATATCTTACCTTGAACTTAAACATGTTCCCATACCGGAATTGGACTACTAAAATGCATCGAGGAACACTTAAATATATTGACTTAATATAACAATCCCCAACAAAAATGTAATGCAATTTTGAGTTGCTAGTTCTGATCATTACTTTGTGCGGTTTGTTGCTTTTTAAAAGCAAGACTGCATGTTGTGAGGGAGCAAGTTGCAGAGTTCACTTAATGACCAGGGCCATGCACAGCACTGCCTCCTACACTTCTACAGGTGTATTGGTTGAGCCAGCAGATGACAGCAGGCCCATGTTCCTCAATTGGGCGAGTCAAAATTGTGACAGCAGGGACCGCACTATGATCCCATAGTAGACTTGGACTTCAGAGGTGCACCAGAGAGCCATACGTATGTTTTTGAAGAACTCATATGGTCTACAATGCATGCATTAATTCAGTAACTCCAAAATATATCGCAGATCAATGTGGTAGCAATCACCATTCCGTGTTTCCAAGCTGTGTTGTCTGTGCAGAGTGCATGACCTTACCCAAAGTTCGTTAGCAGTGGCCTCTTATGCAGTTCTTGGGAACAATTTTTTTACATTTATTTTTTACAGAGTTTTATATAGCGCGAACTTGACCCATATCGGGTATCAGAGCACTTTACATAGCACCAGGTGCATTACATGAGGGCACATTAAATTTTGTTAGGCATGTGGAGATTCAGTGATTTGCCCTTAATCACAGGATGTTCAGCGTTATTGCCGAGACTCGAACATAGTTCCCAAGATTCGAGGTTGACCGCCCTAGCCGTTAGGCCAACTCCACTCCCCAATTACTGGCCCCATTTCAAGGCAGATAGCTGCATTAACACTCTGGATCAAAAATGTTTCACCTTGAGATTTCTGATGCATTTCCAAGGGGTATGAAACCTGGAATTAACACTTCCCTAAGTAATTCCTCATTTCTCTGGGGAATATCAGGTTACCGGGACTCCCAGTATCTGTAAATTGAGATTTTGGAATTACCATCTGAAATCCATGGCACTTATAATTAAGGCTCCCTGTTTTCCGTTTTTACTGATTTATTCATATAAATACAGACTGAAAACATTTATTTTCTTGTCTGTATTTATTTTTAAATGTGGATAAAAACAGAAAATGGGTTGCTTTTTGAGTAATTCTAACTACTATCTGCCATGATTGCCGGATAAAAGGGTTAAAAAAGGAATTTTAGTGAAGAAGTTTTAACAGCAGTAGATATGCCCAAGGTTGATACTGAAATTTGTATATTTTCGTATAAGTGCATTTTACTTCTGCTGGTGTTCACAGCACTGAAACCTGGCAGACATTCAAGCATGAGCACATATTTATCGGTTAAATAAATGAGGAAATATACTAATTTCAGCTTAATTTTTCACAAAACCCAAAATAAAGATGGGTAAATACCGATAAAATGATCGATAAAATGATCAGAAAATAAATATGGATAAATGCAGACAGAAATAGCAAAAAAAATAAAGACCATAAAACCGGGAGCCCTACTTACAATGGTCCCATACTGTATGCTCAGTAGACATTGCAATTTCTTCAAATACCCTTGTATGACTTTCAGCATCAGTGTGCAGGTGCAGAATGGGATCATAATATGGTCCTAAGCCGACAATGGGAAACTATTTACTCCAGGCCCTGTTATGAGCAAATCTCCGTCTGCTTACACTGCTACCATCTGAAGTATTTTGAGGCCATTCATATGCTTTTGAGGGTTGTATGACGTTACAACGCATACTTTTACAACGCATGCCATTACAACAAAATTTTTACAACGCAACATCCATTACAATGCATTCCATTACAACGCATGCCATTACAACGCATTTCTGAAAACTACCTTTACAACCATTCCATTACAACGCATACTACCTTTACAACACATACCATTACAACGCATACTATTATATTGCATGTATGGTAAGTATTGGATAGTGTAATTTACTATACTAACACCAGGGGGGTGTAACAGTAGGGTAAGTGTTGGATAGTGTAGGGATAACAATTACTATTCTAACTTCAGGGGGTGCAACAGTAGGGTAAGTGTTGGATAGTGTGAGGGTACTATGTGTATGCGTTGTAATGGTATGCGTTGTAATGACTGCGTTGTAATGACATGCGTTGTAGTGGTATGCGTTGTAGTGTCATGCATTGTAATGGTTGCGTTGTAATGGCATGCATTGGAATGGATGTTGCGTTGTAAAAGTTTTGTTGTAATGGTAGTGCGTTGTAAAAGTTGCGTTGTAAGGTTGTTCCCCGCTTTCGAGGCATACCACACCCTGAACCACTCACTTCCCTCTCTCTGCATAGGATTTACTCCTGTATAGTATTAAGTTGTTGTGAGGTAATATTATGAAAGTGCAAACAAGCAATGAGAGTTTCTAGATTTAAGACTGCTAGGTTGCCTTTTGTGAGCGCCTGGCAGTTGTGAAGTTTGTTCTCCTTCTACTGCGTTGCAAGTGGACATGGCTTTGTGAATGAGGCCTTATGTGACTTGCACCAGCTTGGGGTATGTAAAATATTTTTTACTACTGTGCACAAACAAAGCTCATCTCTTAGCAAATAAGCGTTATGCAACCATCACAGCAGACTCATCAAACAGACAGGATCGTTTTTTGTGTATGGAAAGTGCATGTTTGTGCTTAACTGTCTGTACAAGCACATCTTGAACGTACACGCCTAAGAGGAATTTAGGGCATGTTCTGCTAATCTGAAGTTCATCCATCGCAAGTTACACTTCTGCAGACAGAAACGCTTTCAAAATCTGCCCACATTTTAAAGTTGAGCCTAGGGTAGTACAA
This sequence comes from Lissotriton vulgaris, assembly GCF_964263255.1. NCBI lineage: Eukaryota > Metazoa > Chordata > Amphibia > Caudata > Salamandridae > Lissotriton > Lissotriton vulgaris. The sequence goes on from NC_141691.1 coordinate 683,582,901, forward strand.
AGGGCTGCTCGCGCTGCGAGACTGCTGTAGTAGAGTATGGGAGAAAAACTGCGCCCCCTCTCCTCCCATATTTTTAATTGGCTTGTGTCATTGTCTTTAGTAAATGCTGCCTTCGGGTTCCTTGATAGGCTTTTAGTCCCTCCTTAGTACAGCCTTGTCCTCATTTGTACCACCCCATGGTGACTGACCCTTTTACTTTAGTTGTAACACTGGGCCTGTTATTTAGTTTGTAAGCACTATTTACTTTATAGAGTTTCTCTTACTGAAGGACGGTCATGAGCTGTTTCAGTTGAAATTGCTTGTGTCTGTTTTTTAAGCATCACGGCCACCCCGTAACATGGGCACCTGCTTTCAATCACTTTAACCCAGCATTATCTTGTGTCTGTTTCAGCCCCCATGTAAAATGAATTTTGCAAAGATTGGCGTAATAAGACATGTGAATTCCAGGTAGCACATAATCTTGTACTAATGGGCTGTTGCTGACCACAGCACATCTGCGCTACATGTCATCTGTACTAAAGCCACCTGACTGGTAGTCATCAAATGCCTGTCTTTTTAACACCACCACCACCAATACCAACAATACCACCACCACCACCCCCAATACCACCACCATCTATAAAACCACCCCCACCAATACCATCCCCACCAACACCAATGCCACCACCACCGCCAATACCACCACCAATATCACCACCACCACCAATATCACCACCACCGCCAGTACCACCACCACCACCAATACCACTGCCACCACCAATACCACCACCATCAATACCACCACCACCAACAACAATACTACCACTACCAATACCACCACCACCAATACCACCAACAATACCACCACCAATACCACCAACACCAGCACCAATACCACCACCAATACCATCAAAACCACCAATACCACCACTAATACAAACACCACCAATACCACCACCATCAATACCACCACCACCACCACTAATCCCACCACCACCTCCAATACCACCACCACCAATATCACCACAACCAGTACTACCACCACCAATACAACCAACACCAATACCACCCCCACCAATACTACCACCACCAATGCCACCACCACCATCACCAATACCACCAAAACCAATACCACCACCACCAATACGAATTCCACCACCAGTACCAATACCACCAATACCAACACCACCACCCCCTAAATCACCATCACCACCAATACCACCACCACCAATACCACCACCAATACCACCACCAATACCACCATCAATACCACCACCACCAATACAAAACCGCCATCACTTATACCACCACCAATACCAAATACCGCCACCACCAATGCCACTACCACCAATACCACCACCACCAATACTATGACCACTAATACCACCACCACATTCAATACGAATTCCACCAACACCAATACCCATACCAATTCCACCACCTCAGTGCCTCCCACTCACTAGTAATAGCAGGGGCACTATATGAGACTGGAGCTGCAGCCAAGACCATCTCTCCCTCCCTCTATGCCTGCCATAAAGCACAACCCACCCTGTACCAGGAGGTGATTTCAGGGCCCTACTGCAGCTGGAGTGTTTTTATTTGCCAAAGATAGCAATGACATTACGCAATGCCACGTTGCATACTCAAATCATGGAGAGAGCAGAAAATAGACCCCCCGCTCTCCCTCCTGAGCAGGGACAGTGTAATCAAAGAGCGAAAGGTGTTGGAGTGCATTGTTAGTGTTGATAGCTCTGTTTATATGTAATTCTCACTTCACACTTTGTGTCTCTGTAATTTACAACACTTACACATCTTCTTCACTGCACTATTTATCACTACTTTGAAGCCTTCGCAGGCCGGTCTCTTCCTCTGATATTTACAATCTAACAAGTGGTCAAGAAGGTCCTTTATTGCAATGCAATAGGTCTCATATGTCCGAGAGTTTAAGCTTTTAGTATTGTAAATGACAATGCTTTTTATTTTTGTTTTAAAACCCAAAACATAAATAAAAGGCATTGTCATTTACAATGCCAATAGCGCAAACTCGTGTGAATGCGAGACCTATTGCATTGTAAATTCATGTTATTTATTTAGCACTGAATTGCCTATAGGCCCTTCCTCTCTGAAAAAGTAGAAAAGATACAAACAATTATTCTTGATTTTTTTCTGAACCTTCAGGAGTTAAATAAAAAGGAATGGTATCCGCCATGCATAATATACATAAACACATCCTGTGTTCTAAATCCCCATGTGTTTAAAATAAACAAGTTTAGCAAGATACAGTCAATGCAGGATTTTATAAAAGTAGATTATGCCCCAACAGCGCACTCAAAAGATATTTTCAACTCGCCCCTTTCATGAATAAAATATCACATTATTTTCCTCACACAACGAGTTATGCTAATCCCATGAAAGATAACATTTGCAGCAAAAAGCAAAATAACATTTTGTTCTTGAAATGTCAACATATCAAGCAAGTCCTTTCCGCACCCCCCACAAGGTGTGATTTAAAAGGTTCTCTCCATAAATGGAATGTTCTGCTTGGCCCTTTCTCAATGTGAAGGCATGAAGATCAGTCACAACCTAATAAAGTGTCTTCTTAAAGCACACCGTTGGGGGCCATGGCCACTGGAGCTTTGCCAATGCAAATAAATGTTCTTCATAACCAGTGGTGGCTCTTCTGCTAAGGAGGAGGAGCTTCATCACACTGCTTCTTGCAGTGAACAAAAGTAAAAATAAAATGATATTAACATGATATTATTATCATTTCAATTGTTCCTGCTGCAGTGCCTTGGCGGGGGGGGGGGTGCCGGACCTGCAGGGGAAGGAGTGGTGGGCCCTATGTAAGTGCACATGAATGTTTGGCCAGCCCTCTTGGGCCGGCCAAACATTCATGTGCACGTTGCATGTTCTCCACCCAGGCTGCATTACAGCCTGGGTAGAGAACATGTCCAGGCTCCCATTCCCTGGCTAAGCGCCCAACCACGGCACTCATACCAATCACAATGCTGCATTGCAGCATTGTTATTGGCTATGGGAAGCCTGGGAGTCCAGGTTCTTCCTGCTTTCTGTGTGCAGAGAAGACACCAGGAAGAGAACGGAGAAGAGGCAAGTGATATTTTTTTAACCCCCCTTTTAATCCCTCTCTTTTCCCCTCCCTGCCCCACTGCTGCTTCCCAGGAGCAGCCGCCACTGTTCATTACTTACTGTAATCTTCATTACTCTTAGTCCTAGCATCCTTGTACTAATTGTAACTTGTGAGTCCAGGTAAAAAAAAGAAACAGGGAAAATGCTGTAAAAACAAGCCCCTCCCATTCCCACCTGGGTGCCATTAAGCTCCTGATTTACACATCATCCTCCTGTCAAATAAGCACAACAAATATCCAGGGCAGGAAGGGAAAGGCAAGTTCCTAATGACCGGTATGAGGGAAGTCGCACTAAGAGTAATGTGGATTAGCAGGAAGTATGCAGGGACATTACCTATATATTTTGTGTCCTCATCCCAGTCATTACATATGAGGAATACCAACGCCTCATGGGACTGCGTTATGAAACCAACTGAAATACGCAATCAATAATGAGACTAATCCAACACAAAGTGATTTAATGCAGTCAAAATAAAATCAAAAAGAACAGCTCTGACAGAACTTGAGACTCTGACACCAAAGGACTCTCCATCAGACTCAATTTCTTTCAGTCTGCATCCTGAATAAAAGAAGTAGGAACAACTCAAGTCATGATCTGCAAGTCTCTGCCGAAAGCACACCTTTTACATCTGCTCAAGAGGCTCCCAGTCCCTTAGTATATCTCACTAGATCCCTTAAGGAAGAGGACAATCAGCAATATGAATGAACCAAAATATTAATAGATCTAATCCACCCACTGATCTTCATAGAGGAAGCATTTCTACCCTGACTTGCAGAATCAAAAGAGACAAACAAACTGTCAGACTTCCTGAAGAAACAATACCCCTGAAAATAGACGAGACTAGTCCACATAACATGCCTCAGGTGCAAACATGCTTCTTATGAAGGAGAAGGAAGAAACTGGCAAATAATTCTTGGCATCTATTTTGAGATATACGAACTTATGGCAGAACACTGGAGTCGGGTATAAAGATGACTCTGTCTTCTGAAATTGATAAAATTGAGCTTGGCCCAGCAACCAATCTTCTTGCATAAGTAATTGCTACTAAATACATGATTTTCTTGGCCATAAACCTTATATCAAATAACTCATGGAGCTCAAAATGATGACTTTGTAGAACCTGCAACACCATTATTAAATCCCAAGAAGTATTCAAAATCCTGGAAGTAGGATGAGCAAGAAAAAAATCTACCCTCACCTAGATTCTCCCAAGGTTCCCTGCATGTTCTAACATACAACCACTGGGACTTTAGAGTAGATATGGAAAATTCATGCTTACAAATTGCAGATGAGAAGGAAATGTACATTGAAAAGCATAGAGGGAATGAGAATCATGCCACTGGAGGGCATTTCCATACATTCCTTCCTGTTCAATTTCACAATAGAGATTATTGAGCTTGACCTGAAGTAGATGCACAGTTTCCTTCAAAGAAAAGGTATCCAACAGAAGTTACCATTGGGATAGAGAGCTGTGGATCGCAAACGAGGGAACCACGACTTCCGGGACCACCTCTGATTTTCTCCAGCAACCTAGGAATGAATGGAAATGGATGAAAGCATTAAGGAGCAGAACCTGGTTGTTTATTCAGAATGAAAGTAGATTAAGAAAGGAAGATCTGAACCTTCTACAAATCTCCTGGAACAGTAGAGAAGACAGATTCATCCCATGAGATGGTAAAAGACATTAGCTAAACTGATCTTCCCTTGAATTGGAGACTGAAATATTTGCCAAAACTATCAGTTTTTTACATTTGGATGAATTGTGACTTTTCACTAAAGACCATCAACCTTGAACTGAAAAGGTCAGTGTGATTCCCCATCCAAAACAACTTGTATCTGTTGTAATGACTCACAGATTCCCTAATTGAATAGGAAGAATGGTTGTAGATTCAACTAGTTTGCCCAGCATTGCACATCTGACTTGACTTGATCTGACATGGGCAGCCACCTCTCAAGCCCCTGGGATGTTAGACACAAATGCACGTGAAGAGGAAGCATGGCCCAGGATACCACTATGCAAGATGGTGGAGCATATGAGAACTGGAGAAAGGATGTCACTAGCTGATGAATCACTGCAGCTCTGTCTTAGAAGAGAAAAACCAAATGCACCAGTGTGTTAGATCTTGTCCCTATTAAAATCTGGTGCTTTGATGAAACTGATTAACATTTCTGCTAATTGAGAAGAAACCAGTACTGTTCCAGACACTTCTGGGCTGCTTTCATCCCCTTTAGAGATCTAGATTCTGATGGAGCATGTGGAAACCAGTTGGTGAGGCATGGGAACACATTCCAGCATTGAAGATGAAGAAGGGAAATTAGCAGGTGCCACTATCTTTGAGAAGTCAGGAGGTGCAGGCTTCAGGACCTGTGAAAGAAATCAAATTTGAGGCAGTCTGACAAAATATAATGGAGAGAATGTTGTGAGACACAAATATTGTGTCTTACATGACATGATGTCCAAAATATCGTGGGTCAAAATATGGCAGGTAAAAAGTATTATATAAAAAAAAAGATTTTTTATATAGTTGTTAAAAATAAGATTGTTGTAATATACATCTTTTTTGGTGCATTTTGTGCATGTGCTATGTTAATATTTTATTTGTTTTTAAAATGCTTGCATTTTGTTCTACAATAATTTTAGATTTGGAATTTTGGGTTTATGGGGTGATAGGGTACAGAGTAAATTAAAAGTTATAATTTTATAAATGTGATGTTAAAAATTGCTGTTTTGTTATTTTAAAAAATTTAAAACATTTTTATAGTAAAATATTTTTATAATAGATTTTATTTTTTCATGTTTTTAATTTCTAATAATTGCACATTGCTACATGAAATATTTTTAGTTTTTTAGTTTTGTTTTAATATTTTTATATTTTTAAAAATTTGTAAAAGGTAGGTTTTTCTGTATATAATTTTATTAAAAGTTTGTAGCTCCTCATTTTTAAAAAATATTTTTGGTAATACTTTTTAAAATTAAAAATGCATTAATTTTAATATTTTTACATTTAAAAGAACAGTGGTTTTTTAATTTGTGTTATTTCTCACTGGGAGTTAAAAATGCATATAATTTAAAAAAAATCATAATTTAATGTAGAAATGTAAATTTAAATTTTGAAAAACGTTTTGTCAATTTAATATTTTTTTCATATATTATACTTATCAATTTTAAAGTCATAGTACAAATGTATTGTTTACTTTTTGTTTATAGTACTCCCAAATTACCTTATTTATGTTATCTTTGTGGGGATAATTAAATGGCTTTCTGTAATGTATTGTTTTTTAGCATTAAATTTATTATATGTTTTTTTGGTAGTAGTTAATTTTGCTACCTACAAGTCCAGCACATTCCCTAATGTGTTCAAGTTTGGTATGGGAATAGTAACTATGACTCCGCAAAGTCCAGCACGTTCCTCAATGTGGTTAATTGTGGAGTCGAAATTCCTATTACCAGTACTGGCCTCACCCGTGATTAGAACATGTCAGGTCTATTAGCATTCTTAGGCTCCCTGACAATTGAGATATCGGAAAAATGATCAAGAAAATCACTACCCCTCTCTCTTTTTCTGGTACTTGAATTAATTCTTCATTTGAAGTGTGTGGATGGACTTCAGAAAGGCAGTTCTCTTCTCTGGACATCTGGTCCATTCTGAAGGGGTAGATACAAAGCCAGTGAAGTACTCTTTCCAAATCAACTGTAGCAGTCATGAGTCTGAAGTAGTAGAAGAACCAATCCAGGCCTACTTGACAAATTGAGAGATCTCTCAATTTGTAGGCCTGAATTGGTGTTTCCACTGGAATAATCTGGATGCTTTTGGCATTGTCGGTTTTGTGGGAGAGACAGGCTTTTGTTTCTGCTCTGCTTTACCAGAGTAGTCTTTTCCATGTTTATGAAACTGAGAAGTCTGCTGCTGTTTTCTTGATGGTTGTCTAGAAAAATTTTCTCAAGAGTTATTCTTAGCTGACACAATTGCGTTATCATCCAAAGCTGATCCCATCATAACATCAAAAGACACATCAGGCAAAAATTCTACCTGCCTTTCCCTCCCCTCCAGGAGAGCTGAACATCCAGAGGCTGATTCACAAAGGATCTCCAAACTCATGGTGAAGGCCCTACAGTCGTGGCATAGGGTGAACTCATGGCAAGGGCCTTGCACTCGTGGCAGGTCCTCCATGATAGGCCTGCAGGGTCTCTGACACAAGGGTAGAGGTCCTTTGAGAATCAGCCCCTCAGTTCCTTCCTCAATGGCTTTAAACAGAATTTTACAATACTAAACTAAAGATAGAGCTGTAAAATCACCATAAGTCCTAACTCTATGTGCCAAACAATGTCTGGATAAGCTTTTCCTTAATGATGAATCTTATATGATAGAACAAAAACAAGAAGGGACTGGGGCAAAAAAGGTCCAGCATATGTGCCCTGGGGGGTAAACTATGGAAACAAGAAAGATGCTGTTCCTATAAAGGGAGGTGAGGTAGGAATGGCGGTGCATTCCTAACCAAATGGGCACATAAGGGCAGTTCTCCTAATTGAGGCAAGAGCCCTCACACACCCTGAAGGATGTCAATCTTCATCATCGGACAGTTCTTTGCTAGGCACGCACTGCAATGCCCAACAGCCCTCGAGGGGGCTCTTTGCCAGAGATCCCTTACCTGTGATCTTAGTCGATGATGAACAGTGGGTGTGTGTGGTGTATATAAAGGGTGAATACTGTGCAAGGAATATATGAGCAAAAAATAACTATGAGAACTTGCTGAACCAACTTTAATTAGAAGGTTTTGTTATTATCAAAATATCCTTCAATGTTGGAAGAAATGGATGTAATGATCCTATCAAGCATATGTTGAATAGGGACGTGGGTCTACATGTTTCAAGCCTATTAGCGTCTATTAGATCGTGGCATGTATTTCAGGACCTGTAAACCCTTTTATCTACTCACTGAGGGGAATTAATATACATGCTAAAATGAGAAACCATGTCCTCACCAAATTACGCCAACCGTAACAGCGTCCCTTCAGGGTAAAAACCTATGGAAAAAATGGGGTGGTGGAGAATAAAAGGATCATAGTAAAAGAAAAATATGTTAATCAAGGTAAAAGTTTAAAAGCCATCATTAATCTGTATTAGTGGTTAGTGGGTGTGCACTTCACAGTAAATGAATATTAACCATGCGATCTGCAGTTCTGCAATGTGCTCACACTGTATCTCTTGTGGCATTAACAGTCAGCCCCTTCCTGGCTCAGGGGACTCCTAAGTACATGGGAACCTAAGTGCTCAGGCTGCATGGTAATGGACTGGCTGTGAACTTGCCACTAGGTGCATAGTTAGTATAATTAGGGTACATCCATACTGCACCAAGGTCAATCAAGTCACTCAGAGGTAGTTCTCGTACACATCTCCCCGTTGTGGGTGGGCATTAGACAATCCAAACCAGTAGTTACTGATGTCGCAGACCTGACAAAAAGTGTGGATATCCCCTGCCCTTGTAGCAGCAGTCTTCAATCGGGGGCTCTAGAAAATGGCCTAGACTGAAACTTAAACTTACCCACAAAGGGCGGGAGGCGGGAGGCAGGAGCCAATACCTCTGGTATGAATGGACGCAATAAACTCTGAAAAATAGCAAAGGGTAAGGTGCAGTTAGATCGCTGCGAGTAGAATAAAATAAACTATAAGTCAATGTCAATAAAGAAAACAGGACATGTACTTATGAGAGTCGGTGAACACGATTAGCAGCAGACCTACTCTCCGATCATTCCGGAGCGGAAAAGTTGCTTCGTCGGGCAAGGGGGTAAAAACAAACCACATTCAGAAAGTTTCCGGGTCAAAGGTTCCAAACAAAGGAATGCTGGGATGCCTATCAAGGCTGTGGGAATCCAAGCGCCATATTGGAGGGGAATCCAGAAATAGGCTGGCAATAGTTACCAATACATATGTGGCACTTCTCAGAAGCGGGCAGAGGCAGCAGCTCGGATGGAGAAGTGCCTGAATGGAACAAAAGCCCTGAGAAATGGGCCTAACAGTGGGTGTCATCATGGAGTTACGGGCAGGGACAGTGTAATTCACCCTAGTGATCCTAGACTGTGCAATCTGACTGTCCCGCCTGGGGCATAGATGGCTGAGACCTGCGAGGGGCAAAGGTGGCAAGTGCCTGGAAGATAAGTCAGGACCCATAGATTTCGATACCAGGGTGGTACACAAGCCATGCTAGATTGGGCTGACTCTGGGTGTCATCATAGAAGGTGCATGCCCTTACATAGTCCTACTGCGGGCTGTCTGACAATACCGCGGAGTTCAAGGTGGCAGGGGCCTGAAGGATAAGTCTTAATACAGGCCATCCATTAAACCTGCGGGGTCACAGGTGGCAATGGCTTAGAGGGTGAGTCTGGGCCTACAGTCCAAAGGGTGGTGCTACATATAGGAATCAAAATCGGCAACTGTGGCATCAACTGAGGAGGTACTTGCCCCTAGATGAGGTTGATCACAATTTCACATCACTCCAAAGGATTTCATTGTTTAGACCTGTCAGGTTAGTAGAAAGGTGAAAAATTCAATGTTGTTCCTTGCGGAACAAAATGTCTTTATGTTTGTCTACATGAGCCAGGATGGTCTAGTGTAGCTCGTCAGGGGAATGGCCCTTCTATTTATAGTAGGAGCTTTTCTTAGTTGAGTCCTTCTTGCACCTGAGATTGCTACGGTTCTCGTTATCCTTGTTTTAACTGCCCTGGTTGTCATGCCTCCATATTGTTTTTGGCACGGGCTAGTAATCATATATATGCAGTTCTATGTGCTGCAATTTGTATGGGAGGTTTGAGTTCATGTACTAGTGGAACTTAACTGGATTTCTTTGGAAGGTTTTGTCATGTGACACACAGTACATGACCCACAGGGAAAGTGTCCCTTGGCTGGGGGAAGTCCCAAGAAAGTGTTGTGAGCTGTTGTGTTGTGGTTCTAATGTGCGTAATACTGTCTCTGAGGTTCGTAGTGCACCTAAAGGTAAAGCGTGGTACTGCTGGTGATAAACTACCTGTGTGGAATATGGGCCAGTGCTTGTTGATGATTCTATCAATCTGAGTGGGGTTAGGGGTAAAAGAGGTGACGCATTTCAGGACAATGTTCTCTGGGCAAGTGCTTGTCTCTAGGAGGCACTCTCTGTTATTTCTAGCTCTTTTGCACGCCGACTCATCCACCCTGAAAGGATATCTCCGGTCAATCAAATTGGTGGTAAATGTTGCTGTCTGTTCTTTGTAGTCATGGATGGCACTAGAGTTGTGGCTTAGCCGCAGAAACTGTCTAAATGGCAAGTTATTCCTGAGATGTTTGGGGTGGTGGTCGTCATATCTCAGTAGACTATTGCAATTGGTTGGTTTTCTATATGTAGTAGTGTGTGGTATCCCATCCTCAAGGGATATCATCAGATCAAGTAACGGAAGTAGTGTCCCTGACATGTTGTTGGTGATTTTCAAATATGGGTTAAGTGCGCTTACCCAGTAAAAAAAGGTTTGGGACGTATACAGATTACCTCGCCACAAAATGAGGATATCATCTATGTAACATCGCCAGATAATAATGTTGGAATGGAAAGGGTTATCATACGTGAGGATGTGTAGTGTCTCAAAATTTGCCATGTATAAACACGCTAGGCTTGGGGTAAAGGTGCTGCCCATCGAAGTGCCCTGTCTTTGATGGAAGAGTTGTTCTTGAAATTTAAAAAAATGCTCTTTCAGTGCTTGTGTAGCACATTTGATGATTAATCTGACTGAGTTGGTGGGAGTCCATATCTATGTTAACAGAGTTTGTTTAATCACCTCAAGGGCCGCATCTTGAAGAATATTGGTGTAAAGGGCGTCTACATCTAAGGTGACCAGCAGGTCAATGGGTACATCAGCCTTGAGGGTCTCAAGCAAATTCAAGACATCTTTAGTATCTTGCAAAAATGAAGGAGTCTTGGTTACTAAGGGTTGTAGGAAATTATCACAATACTGACAGGGGTTCTAACAAGGACCCTATGCCTGCTGCTATGGGCCTGCCTGGATGAGGGGAGGTACCCTCATGTATTTTAGGCAGCATGTAAAAAAATATGGAATCCTGGGATGTTCTTTGATCAAGAACTCTGTCACCCTTTTACTGATCCTGCATTGTGCCTCTGGCAAAAATCCATGGATCCTATGTGGGTCCTTAACCTCTTGGTAGGGTCCTCTGTGATAGGTGTATAGTATGAGGTGTTAGATAGTTGATGTTGGCATTCTGTCACGTAATCCCCTGTGTTCATAATGACAATAGCACCTCCTTTGTCTGCCTTTTTATGGTGATGGAAATGTCCTAACCCCGGGTTTTCATAGCCGTGTGATGACATCATCAGTCATCAATGTTCTTCCCACCAGACAAACTTCAAGGAATTGACAACCACAAAGTTTGGTAACTTTATCTGCATCTGCTTCAAATTTGATTTATTTATTTATTTTATTGTTTTATAGAGCGCAAACTTGACCCGTGCGGGTATCAGAGCGCTTTACATGGTTTACATAGGTGAACAAACAAAAAGGCGTAGAGTACAGAAATATACAAAACGGTTGGAGAGGGGGAGGAGTGCGGGGACCGTAGAGGAAAAAGAGGGACACAAGTGTGTGGTTACAATCCGTAAAAATAAACCCCCCACATTTTCATGGTGGAGTGAATTGGTAATCTGAGGAAAAGGCAATAGTCTTAGATTAGTCAGACACACTGTGGTGGTTGAAGGCAGGACTTAGACGAGGAATTTACACATGAGGAAAGTCTTGGCCTCCTTTTTGAAACTTGCCACAGAAGGGATTCTCCTGATGGCAGGTGGGAAAGAGTTCCAAATTCTTGGTGCTGCCCCAGAGAAAGCCCAATTGTAGGTTCTTTCTTTCAGAAAACGGGCAGGTTGGAGCAAGAGGTTTCTGGTGGACCGGGAGTTCCTGATTCCTCCAGATACCACTAGTTTCCGTGCCAGATAAGCAGGGGAGTTTGCGTATAGAGTCTTGTGTGTAATGCATGCCAGTTTCAGCTGTATTCTGGCCTCTAGGGGGAGCCAGTTCAACGCTTTCAGATGTGGAGAGATGTGGTTGAATTTCCTAGTGCCAGTAAGTAGTCTACACTTTTGACATAAACATGGGAAGACTGATATTATCAAGGTCCTTCTATTTTCTTCAAATTACGTCTGTAATGTGGATGGCTAGTGTTGGAAATGGGGGTCTCCAGACGGCAATGGTTTGCACCTTTGTCCAAGTAGAGACCCTTCTTCCTAGTCAGTGGAAGGGGGATACACTGACACCCCATCTGAGCTTTAATTTTATTAGCTTTTTAAAACAATTTTGTAAACATATATTAGAACAGTATTGATTGATTTACTATGTATGTTTCTGAGCACTTGCATTTGTCCAAATTTTTGTGCTGCTAGCAAACTAGTACCTATGCTGATTTTCTAGGTATGTATCTGAGCAACGGCACTTTTCCAAACTTTCTTGCTGCTAGCTAACGAGTACTGTATGCTGATCTCCTATGTATGTATCTGAGCACTTGCAATTTTCTAACATTTTTTGCCGCTACCTATCGAGTTCCAAAAGCTGGAAATGTTTGCATGTATCTGATCATTTGCACATTTCCAAACTTTTCTTTTTGCTGCTAGCTATCGAGTACAGTAAGCTGAAAAAAAATTCTGTGAAGTTTTAAATATTTTTGCACCATTATTATGCTGCTGGTTATCTTGTACTGTATGGTGAATTTACAAATTCCCACTCTCCACTACATGGTTATGCTGCTGGTTACCTTGTATTGTATTGCAAATTGACAAATTCCCACTTTTTATTCCATGGTTTTAATTTTGAACGTTTTAATGATAGTTTTAGTATATATAATCTCCGTAAAAGCCCCCTAAGTACCCGTCAATAGTAATCTCATTTATTATGGATCAATGCTCTTGGCACCGGAAAGTTTATTGAATGATTCCCATATTCATGTTTTTCCTTGTTCTTGTATGGTATGCTATGATGAATTTAGTACTTTACTTTCTCACTTTTTATGGAGTGCAATGTTGATTTTTATATGTATCTTTTTCTTTTATAGGGAACTCTTCGGAGTCCCAAATCATAATAAATAAACTGAACTTAACTGGAACTGGATACACTTCTAAAATAACCCCTGCTCAACCCCTTGGTAGCTTGGTATGAGTATGTGTGCACACATACAGTAATACACTACAAATGGACACCACACCTGTTTAGAAACATAAGTAATCTTTATCTAAACCAAACAAGTCCAACCTGACAAAAAAAAACATACAATAATAAAAATGTGATTCTTAGAAGGTAAAAACAGTTCCGTCCATAGCAAACTATAGATGCAACACTTTCAACACAAAGTACCTTGGATGCGTCAAAATCACAAACAAAATTAGCCACAGGAAAGGTAATGCGTCAGTTCCTTAAGCCCAGGGAAGGTGATGCATTGGTTCCTTACTTCAGGGGGGGGTGATGCATCATTTCCTTACTGCCATGCAGGGGAGGAGATGTGTCAGTTCTTTACTGAAGAGGAGGGGATGCAATGGTTTCTTACTGTGAAAGGAGGTGATGTGTTGGTTACTTAGTGCAGCCCCAGTGTTTTTGTAAACTTGCCTCCCGGGTGCAATGCGTGGGAGTTAGGGATGTGTTGGTTCTCGATGTGGCTGCAATGGCACTGTGTTGGACTTTCCACCTGCAGTCCCACAATGCTCTCTTGCAGCTGCACAGCAGGGCCTGCATCGGAAACGGTGAAGTGATCTCAGACTTCGCTGCATTTTCTCCAGCCGAAGGCAGGTGCTGCATCGGTTTCTTTAGCGGCACAATGGCAATGCGGATGTGTTGCACTTTTCTTTGTTGCGTCTCCTTTCCAGCTCCCAACAGCAGGAACAACTTCCAGAGGCCCAACACAGCAACAGGCACCGCTTGGTAGGTCAGAGCTCCCAGCAAGGAAGTTCAGAGGAGCTGATAGTGAAGTCTTTGTGTCCCTGAGACTTCAGAACAGGAGGCAAGCTCTACTTCAAGACCTGGTAGATCTTCTTCAAGCAGGATACAGAGCACACAGCAAAGTCTTTATCCTCTCCTTGGCAGAAACAGCCACTGCAAGCCAACCCCAGATAGCACACAGCAAAGAGGCAGTACTTCTCTTTCAGTTTTTCTAGCTCTATTCATTAACAGAGGTTCCTCTTGAGTCCAGAAGTATTCTAAAGTTCTGGGCCCTCAATATTTATACAGCATCTCTCTTTGTTCTCTGGTGGCAGAGAGACTCTGTGCTCAGTCAAAACCAGTTCTGTCCTCTCTGGTCCAGCTTCCCGGCAGGAGGTGAAGACAGCACTGTGTGATACAGAAAAGGCCCATGCAGGTGCAAGGAAACCTCCTCCCCCTACTTTAAATACAGCTGAGGTCTATTCAGTCCAGCCCTGACTCATTCAGAAAAGGCAGGACACGCATTAACCCCCACCCCCACTGGTTGTTTGAGAGAATACACATCCCCAGCCCTTGTCACTACAAAGCCAGGCAGTCAATCCACAAACTAGCAGAGGCACCCAGGATGGCTAAACAAGGAAATACCAAATTTCTAAAAGTGGTATTTTCAAACACAGAATGACAAAAATCATCTCTACTAAAAGATGCCTTTTTATAATTTGTGTTAAGGGCTACTAATCTCCACCTTTCAATCTTGTCCCAATGGGAAGTAATACTTATAAAATATTATAAATAAAGTCCCATTCTATCCCATGGGACAGAAAGCCTTTCAATAGTGAAAAACAAAATATACTGCATTTCACTATCAAGACATGTCAAACACATCAGTACATGCCCTTACTTTTCTCATACACTGCACCCTGCCCACAGTGGTACCTTGGGCTTACCATAGGCGTGTCGCCCGTGTATGAAAAGGAAAGGTAAGGGCAGAGCTTTCCAAACTCTGTGTACACGGTACTATGTTGCCTGCAAATGATTGGTGTGTCGTGGGATGATGCCGGTACTGCACAGTTCGTACGCCAAACGTACGTGGAGAAAGGAGAGGGAGACCTTTAGGCAAGCGTGTGCTTGTGGTTAAATGCTGCGCAGACAAGGCTTGCATTAGTTCAAGTGAAGTGGGTTTGACCACCGAGGAAGTTCTAATGTAGGGTGTGTAGGCTCTGACTTGTACCACAATCCAGAGCATTAATCACCTGATAATCAACTCATATCCCAGGTATTTCTGTTGGTGAAGTTGGAGACTTAGGGCCAGATGTAGGTGGCCATTTACCGACCGGTAACGGCCGATTTCGGCCGTTACCGACCGATAAATGGTCATTCCTGATGTAGGGGGCCTATTTTACTGATTCGGTAAATTTACTGAATCGGTAAATTTACTGAATCTGTATTTTTACCGATTCGGTAACTTCCATATGTAGGTGGGACTCTTCTGAGTCCCAAAGGCCAGTCAGATTCGGTATTTTACCACCCAATCCTATTGGGTGGTAAAATACCGAATACAGGTGTGCATGGCATAAAAGTCCGGAATTGGGGGTGCTAGAGGGTGTCAAAGTGACACCCCCTGCACCCTTGCAAAATTCGGAATTTACTGAATCGGTAAATACCGATTCGGTATTCCACATTGATTCCTATGGGCTTCAAGGCCCATAGGCATTAATGGGGGGTACCGATTCGGTATTTACAGAATCGGTAAATACCGAATCTTACCGATTCGGTATTTAACGATTCTGAATTACCTACATTTCCCCCCCTCTAATTTACCACTTCTTAAATACCGAATCGGTATGATTCGGTATTTTAGAAGTGGTAAATTAGAATTACCTACATCGGGCCATTATAGAGGTACGGGATTAAGTGAAGTGTACGAATCTTTAAGTTCACCGTTGACAATATTGCTGCTGTTGGGGGTTTCTGTGATGGAAAACAAAAATAAACACAGCTTTTTGATGGCATACTCTACCACAGATTGACTCTACCAAATGTTAAATGTAAAAGGTCAAGTTGAAAGTGTCCCGAAAATGACTGTTTGATTGTTGTAGTGCTCTTTGATTGTCACACTTGGTTGGCGTCTGTGATGCCAAAGTAGGGATGGTTTATTATAGTGTCCAGAAGTCTGTAAAAATGACACTTGGTGATGTTTTGTGACCTCACGGTTGATGGGTTCCACGTCTTCACAGTTATCTCGGTCCCATTATTATTGCCATGACAGTTCATTGTGTCTGTCTTCATCAATCAATGAAAGGTTTTCGTGAGATATGTTGTGTCCCCATACATTTTGGTATTTACAATTTCTATGACATATTATTTGTCCTTATTCTCATATGCAGTTAACTTTACCTCACAGTGCTGAAGTTAAAAACATATGACTCGTCTTATTTTCTGTTGGCTTTTGGCATGCTGCGTTGAGGAGAGCGGTCCCACCTGAGTTCAGTGTGCAGAGACCGGCTGATAAGTTGCAAGATTGTTTTACCACTCACAATTCCCCCTTCCTGAATGGATTTTTGTATAACTCATATTCAGCAAGGCATCAGGCGGACTTTGTGCATGGTTAAATGGGTTGGCTGTGCATTCACCCGCCCTTTTTGTGCCGTAAATCACTGGGGCATGTGTCAATGTGTGCATGATTATATTCTTGTTTCGGGCACAAACCTAACCTTACACCCAGTTTTGCCAGTCTCTGTCTTTGTTAGAACAGATGCTCAATTGCTTTATTAACCTTCCTGCTTTCTCAAATTTGCTTGAAAACGCACCATTAGCCCACTTTTTTTCCAAATGTTTCTTAGGGGGAGAACTCCCTCGGACCCCCCTTACGTGGTTTGGGCTTGTCGCTGGGCTTGCTCGCTACACTGCATTACTGTGTCGCAAACTGACGCATATCTAAAAAGTGTGTCACCAACATGAAAAGTTTGGAAAGCTGTGGGTTAGCAACTGGCAAGTGGGTGCACTTGACAGGTCAACATGGCAGTCAAAACTGCAAGCAGACACTGCAGTGGCAGGTATGAGAACCCTTTAAAAGGCTGTTTGTGTGAGTGGCACAATCAGTGCTGCAGGCCTACTAACCATTTGGTTTACAGGCTCTGGGCACACACACTGCACTGTATAAGGGGCTTAGTAGTAAGTCAAATAACCCAATTAGGGAAACGGAAATCCATAAACACAATTTGCAGGGAGAGCATATGCACTTTAGCACTGATCAGAAGTGGTAAAATGCCCAGAGTCATAAAACCAACAAAACAGATCATAAACAGGAGGCCCAAAAGCAAAAAGTCTGGCGCCACTGGAAAAGCCAGGTCTAACAGCTAGGAAGAACTATTTGCATGGATTTTTAACAAAATATTTTCCAAGGATCTAAAGGGATTACCAGAAACTCAGCTGTAGGGAAACCTCATATTTTGACATACATGAGTAAGGGGGCTGGGCTGTGGAGGCATGACCTAGCTTTAATGACAGTGTTGCCGAATACCAAGACTGCATGTTTTTCATCCCATTTTATGCCTTTTTCTTCCCCCACCATACCCTTCCTCTTCCTTTCCATAGTGTTTCAGTTTTATGTAGCATAAACATGGCCATGGCCCTCAGAGATGGCTTTTCTTGAGCACCAGTTACAATGCACAAGGTCAGATTCACTTTTTAGATATAAGGGGATTAGATGATTTTCCAAGAACCACAGGATGTTGAGTTCACGTATGGACTTGAACCTGGTTCCCCAGTTACAAAGTCGGCAGCTCTGGATTTTTTGCCATATCCTCTCTCACTCATGGGTTATTTTTCATCCCTGAGTTTTCCATCTGTTAATCTTCTCAGATATTCTTTTTTCTTTCTTTCTCTTTTTTCTGTCTTTCTTTCTCTTGGTCGTATTCTAATTCTGAAAATAAAACAACAAAGTCCCGGACACAAACATTAGTGTTTTACCTTCCAACTGTACCCCTGCTTAAATTAAGCACTACTTTTTGATGGAAAAATGTCCAGTCGTTACCTGCACTGTCACAGAGACTATTTATCAAGATTCTCCAGGATGCACTGTTAATTGAAAAGTCATGGGTTCTTTGTGTATGCTCCGTTCTCTTTAATCGGATTTGCTTAGCTCTGTGAGATCTTTAGTTCTGTGAGCAGTGATGTTCAGACGCATCCTCGAGCGATTCCAGATATTTGCAATCACTGTACGACTAGGCCCACCCTTCGTGCTCATGCTACGAACGCTCCTAGGCAAAGGTCAGAGAACTCAAAGCAAAACAGCAAAAAATGTAATATACTCGCGGAGGGCAAACGTCAGCGCAGATATTAATAACATTGAACAGAGGGCAGTACTTGACCTTTCGACCAGGAACTAAAATATTATACATGTTTCTTCACAATATACAAATTTCATAGGTCTTCCTAAGGGGTAAGTTCAAAGCACAAGCCTATCTTATGTGGACAGTCTGCAAACAAACATTAAGATGATGCATTCTAAATGTTATTTCACATTCCTGCTTTGGTATATTTCTCTTCCATTAAAAATTATTTCACCTAATGAAATATAGTATGCTCCGGTGACAGGAAGTTAATGGGGAACACACTACGAGCAGGGCCAACATGTGATTCTGTGACAGCAGCATTTTTTACATAAATATACATGTGCCACAATCTCCATAGAACCATCATTTGCGGTTGACAATTAGCATCATCAGACAGGCAAGATGGCTGCTGCTTGACCGCTGTGAAAGTTGCTCCCCCAACATGTAGCAACACTGGCTGAGAGGAGCCTCACGAAATTTAGCAGTCGATCTCGACAGGAAGTCAGAAAAGCACACACAATACATCAAATACAAAACACAATAAATAGTACATAATAATACACTGAATAAAAAGATATTAAATTCCTTTGGTTACTGTTGATTAATAAGCAAGTTAAAAATCGAATATAATCTAATAAAAAATTGGTTCGGGGGATAAAAACAGCTTTAATAACGTCATACAATATGCTAGCTGACGTCAAGTGGCAGGAAAGTGTGTGTGCGTATTATCCAGGCCCATCTTAAAAATTTGACTACAGCAACAGCTATGCAGGGTGAGCAGTCTGACTCTAATATCCTTAGGGCTTCTATGTGCTTCCGAGTGTCCAAATTTGAGCATATGGGTTTAAGCCATTTGCGTCGAGGGGAACATACAAAAAATAAATGTGCTCTAGTCTCAACCGAGTTTGAGCAGTTATGACATTTGTCATCTCGCGTTTGCACCCATTTATAGGTAAAAGCTTTAACTGGGAGGGTTCCTACCCTGAATTGAAAGTACAGTTTGCGGTCTAGGGGGCTCTCAATGATATCCCAATACGCTTCACAAAAGGGCAATGATTTATGATCTAAAAAACGGCCAATTAAGTTGGTGTTAGTACTGGTTCTAAGGGATGATATCAAAACCACTCCCCAATATTTTTCTTTCAATTGTTTTTTGGATGGGAAAGTTGAGGTATCAGGTTCATCCCATAAAAAGCTTAGATCCAGCTTTTTTAAGAGTGACCTAAGCTCTTTAAGCCACTGAATTGTGTGGAAGCGATCTACCGAGATCACATCCTTCAGTGCCTGGACATAATGACCACGTTCAGGGTTGGTACAGATTCGTCTCCAATATAATAATGGCCGTAACCTCACTATGTCAGCCACGTTTTTCCTGCCAAGGTCAAGTAAGAGCGGAGCGGTAGGGGTGCTTTGGCGAGCACCAACTAAACTGCGTTAAAAAAAATTCTCCGCTTTTGCTAGATTGCTCAAGTTAGTAAATCCCCATAGCTCTGATCCATACAGAGTAGCACCTATTACTTTCATGTTATAAATCTCCAAAGCAGGTGTAATCGGCTTTGTGAGTGAGGATTTATGTTTAGAGGATAGGGCACCTGCAAGCTGATGGAATTTTAAAGTAGCAATGTCTGTGTGGCCTTTCCAACCCATATTGCTCTGGAGTAAAATACCTAAATAGGTGAAAGCCTCCACCTGTTCTAAGGGTATATCATTCAGGAGGATTCTACCTTTAAAGGATTTGCACTAGTTCAGGGACATGAACTTGGTTTTTGAGGTATTATATCAAGTCCACGCAGTTGGCGCAATTTCCCAAAGGCGTTGACAGCCTTCTACAACCCACTCGGGGTCCGTGAGACAATCAGGGTGTCGTCCGCGAACATGAGGATGGGTACACGACCCCCAGCTTCAACAGGGGCATCAGTGGGGGAACTACGAAGATGGTCAACTATTCCATTTATATATAAGGAAAACAGGGTGAGGGCCAAGACACAACCCTGCCGAACACCACGCTCGACAGGGAATGAATCGGTAACCTCACCCTGTACCCCCCATCTGAGTCTAGCAAAGTTGTTCTCATGTAAGCGGACGAGGAAGGTCAACAGTTCAGGGGCCATCCCCAATTCAGCGAAAACTTTCCAGAGTTTAGAACGGGGGACTAAATCAAAAGCCAATTTCAAGTCGACAAAGACTACATAGAGTGACCCTCTCCTCAAGACCACATTCTTCCAATAAAGTGCAATAAAATAGAAGACTTGGCCAATGGAACTTGTGCAGGTACGAAAACCGTCTTGGAATAGGGACAAAATATTGTATTCCTCTACCCAAGTCTGTATTTTGTTTTGTACTAATCGGCCAATGAGTTTTTGAGCTGAGTCTATGAGGCTAATAGGCCTGTAGTTACTTGGGAGAGATTTGTCGCTCTTTTTAAAAACAGGAATTATTTCAGCTCCCTTCCACGAGAATGGAATGGGAGCACCCCTGGCCACTGAATTGGCTAGCAGTGCAAAGTAATGACACCAGGACGATCTATCACTTAAAAAACGTCAGCAGAGATGCCGTCCATGCCTGGAGCTATACCCCCAGTCACACAGTCTAATGCTATACTAACATCTTTGATGGTAAAGAATTGGCCTTGGTAAAAGATAGCAGGAGGTAAAGGGCACTCCTCCTCTTCCAGACTTTAAGCATATTGGGGCTTAAAGAATTCCAGCCACTGGGACTGGGCAACATTATTTTGAGGAGGTTCTGCTAGACCTCCCTTGTCCCATTTATTGATATTCCAAAATTGCTTGGAATCTTTGGCTTCACAAGCATATTTCAGGTCCCGCCGCCTATTCTCATCCCACTGTCTTTTAGCAGCCCTCTGAGCATATCTATATGAATCCCTTGCCTCTCTCACTCGAGAGGGATTCTTTATCCTTAATTCCACGCTCAGTTTTTGACGGGCAGATCTACATGCCCCATTATACCACCTAGCCGTGTGTAACTTTTTACCTCTTTTTTCTGGGTTTAGAACCCTTCATAAAAAAGGATTAACGTCTATAGAAAAGTTGGGTATGTGCCTCTAGCATTACTTGGGGAAAATCCGGGCTACTAATTTATGGATTAAGTTGGGCCAATTTGCTGGCAACCTCAGCTTTAAGCGCATCCAAATTCACGGGGTTCTCAATAAATTTGTGCCATTTAACATGGCGTATATTGTTTGAAGCAACAATGTCTAGTGTAATCATCCCTCCCCTAGGAGGCTCATCTCTGTCCCCCTTTTGTGCTTGAAGCATCGAACAAAGGGGGTTGTGGTCACTTTCCAACCTAGGTTTGATGACCATATCTACTAGACAATGCCATAATCTTATGTCCACCAGCATATAATATATGCAGCTGCTGTTCCGTCCGTTATCAAACGTGTTCGCTCCCTGGCGATCTGAGTGGGTTCTTCTGTTTGCTGCTCTAATCCCTCTTTCTAGGCACATAGCCTTTAGTTGCATGGCTGCAGCTATCCA
Organism: Lissotriton vulgaris; assembly: GCF_964263255.1. Lineage (NCBI taxonomy): Eukaryota > Metazoa > Chordata > Amphibia > Caudata > Salamandridae > Lissotriton > Lissotriton vulgaris. The sequence goes on from NC_141691.1 coordinate 683,604,799, forward strand.
TCTTTTTATAGTAGGTACTTCAAGTTGTGGAATTCCCCAGCTATGGTCCTGGTCTGGCGTGGGATCTTGGTCCTCTTGGCCAAGCGGTTCAAAGGTTGTATTAAAATCTCCGCCCACTATCGTAACGATCTGGTCTGGTAGAGCCTCAAGCTGGGTGTCGAGAGCGGCTATTACCTCAGATGTGTGCCCCCCTACTAGCCCCCTGGCATAGACATTAAAGATAGCCACCCTATGGCCATGGGTCCATTTGAGTCTAAGCATCATAATATCATGCGTTGGGGACCTAATTTGTTGCACCTTACATCGTAGACTCTGGTGCACCCAAATTACCAGGCCACCTATTGGCCGGCCTTTTGCTTTTTTTGTTGCGGGCACATAGAAATTGAGGAATCCCACGCGGAAGACTGGAGCAATTGACCAAGACTCCTGAAAGAGGTTAATATCATATTGGTTGACAAAGCTACACCATTCAGGAGACAGTACCTTGTTACCAATTCCCGCGAGATTCCATGAGAGGAGGGACAACCCTTCCTTATTTGGCAGGGAAATACTTGTGTCTAAGGGATGCTCTATTCCTCCTGGGGTATCAGCCTCACTCTCTGGAGTTTGCTCGAGGATAATATGCTTTGGGGAAGGGGAGTTTAACTGAATTATACATGTGGTACAAGGACCATACTCTCTGGTGGGATTCAAACATGCCACTAGCGGGGGGTTAATGTCATGATTAAAACCATGGACTCTATTATCTGGCTATCACTGACATTCATTACTGCCATTACAGCGCCGTGATATCCTAACTCAGGATGATTGTTAGCACTTTACAAGCACCATTACCATTACCATTACCATGAGTAGTCACAACATTCACCGACAATTTTGCTAAAGGTTTTGACAGTGGTATGGATTCTTGATGGATATCTACATTACCCTGTACCCGATGATCATTCGCTCGGCCATTCGATGATATATCTCCCTGGGAATTGTTATAGACACCCTGCAGTCAATCGCATTCCTCCATATCGGTCAAGGTCCCAGACTAATTCCGTCCACCAGGGATGGGGTCACCCTACCAAAAGGTATGAATGTATGCAAGCGTTTTGGCCTAGGTCTGCTGCTTCTCCTTACACACCAACTCCTATCATAAAAAAATTCTAGGGTAAGTGGAATTATTGCAGAACCCCTTTTTGGGGAGGGAGTAGGTTTTCCAACACATTAGTCAGCACTTGGGGACTCGAAAAATTCATAGCTATACAATCACCCTTGAATCTTTTCTTGTGATCGCCTAACCATGTCACCCTTCTAGCCATTATAATTTCCATGGCTAGTTGCTGTCTACCCCTTGCAGATATCCTCATGTTATTAGTCAGCCAATGCAAAGCTTTGTCAATTAATGTGGTTGCAGTTTCCACTTGGCCAGGACCCAGTAGCGGAGCATTGGCCAAGACAAGAACTAATGGAAGTGCCTCGGGTACAAATTGAAATGCCTCTCTCTCTAACAAAGGTGCCATGTGTGTGTCTGGGGGGACAGTCGAGGAGGTAGCAAGAGTAGCAAGGGGGACCACCTTCTCAAAAATTACTGGTCCAATGGTATGTTTTGGGGCAGCTATTTCGAGGGTTTGGTCTTTGGTAGTTAACCCCTCAGCAGCAAATGGGGGGTCAGATATACCCTGAGTTAAGGGGATTGGGGGAACCTGCCCCTTTGCAATAGCTGACTGCCCATCAAGTACCTGGTGTGCTAATATTGATCCTACAGTGGAGGCATTAGACAGGGATATCAAACCACCATTTTGCTCCAGAGCAATCACCCTGTCTTCAATAGAGGATAACCTAGACAACATTGGGACCAGAGTAAGATCTAGTTTCTCTTTGAGGGTTACCCATATAGTGTTAGATAAATCCTCCAACGAGGGTTGGATGATTGGGGGCGATTGTTTGGATAATTTAGATTTTACTTTTGGAAGCCTTACCCCCTTCTGTGTTTAACCTTTCCAGGAGTACCGCCCCTCCAGCCCTAGTACATCGTCTCATGATTGGAGCGGGCGACGGGGAATTACAATATGACACATCATCGGTGCAACCTGAGGGAGAAACATTTAGGGACTGGACATGGCTATTCTTTGACATACAGGGTGGTTCAACCAGATCTATCAAGTCCCGTGGTAGTCCTGGGGATGGAGTCAATGACTCTGAGATGTCGTGTACCATGACAGTAACGGTACGGCCTGGGTCCAACGAAAGCCTCCTTTCTGTTCTTTAAATTTCATCGTTAAGCATGCTTGATACTTTTACCAGGTATGAGTCCAGGGTTGCTCCTCCCCCACCATTTGGTTTACAACCCTCATTTCTCTTTTTCCCCATAATTGCTTGGCGAAATAATTACTATGGAACAGTTCCTTTGCTTGCGGCGGATATTAGAGGGGGTCCCAGCCCAGCCCCCTCCGGCCCGGGACGGCCACAGACGGCCAGCCCTTTGCCCGGACTTAGCCCGGCACCGCCCGCACACGTCCCACTGCTTAAATGCGCCTCCGGGCGCAGGCGGTGACGTCCCGGGTGTGCCGCTGGTCCCCGGGGCACCTGGGATCTGTAGTGTCTGGCAGGGAAAGCTGCGCTGCTGTAAAGTCTGGCCGTTCCCCTCACGGCATTTGGTAGGTAGGCTGTGCTGGAAAAGCCGTTGCCCTCACAGCGGGAGTATCGCTGGCTGTAGGCTTGCTCAAATGACCCCCCACAGAGTGCTCGGCGCTCCTCTGTTTAAATGCGCCTCCGGGTGCAGGCGGTGACGTCCCGGGTGCGCCGCTGGTCTCCGGGGCACCTGGGATCTGCAGTGTTTGGCCGGGAAACCTGCACTGCTGCAAAGTCTGGCAGTTGACGTCACGGCGTTTGGCAGGTAGGCTGTGCTGGACAAGCCGTTGCCCTCACGGCAGGAGTATCGCTGGCTGTAGGCTTGCTCAAATGACCCCCCACAGAGAGCTCAGTGCTCTGCTGTTTAAATGCGCCTCCGGGCGCAGGCCGTGACGCCGCGTGTGCACCGCTGGTTCCCGGGGCACCTGGGATCTGTAGTGTCTGGCCGGGAAAGCTGCACTGCTGTAAAATCTGGCCGTTGTCCTCACGGCGTTTGGCAGGTAGGCTGTGCTGGAAAAGCCGTTGCCCTCACGGCGGGAATATTGCTGGCTGTAGGCTTGCTCAATCGACCCCCCCCCCCCCCGAGGTTAAATCACAAAGAGCCTGGATGGGATGCTCTTCGATTTTTAGTACGTCCAGCTTAAGAATCGCTGAATTGCTCACCCGGACAGCGAAAGTTTTCCACAACAGCATACGACAATTCAAACATGGCTCTTACCTCTGGCGTTTAAGGGCTCTGTCGATCCTCACTGCTACTTAAAGGATTCCGGGTGGTTTTGATAAACCCGATATGCCACCAAGAACAAAACAGCCTCTGAAGGATGGCGCTGTGGCAGGAGTGAAGGGGGCCTCTGTAGCGAGACTATGAAGCAAAGGGCCGAGATGCTGCTCTCACGCTCTCCCAGGATGGGATAGAAACTGATGGCAGGGCGCCTGACGCCGATCAGCGTCCTGTAGACTTGACAACGAGGTTCAAACAAAAAGAGATGGTGCGGGGGATGTTTTCTGGAAGGGGGAATTGCGTCATGCAGGTAAAAACTGCTACGAGAGGCAAGATGAACAGCAAAGTCGTAGGAGGCGCTCCAAGCTCTCCAGGTATGGAAGTCTCTTCTGGCGATTCTGCAGCTAAGGTAAAAACACCCCCTAATGAACTATTGGAGAAGGATGTATTAGACCCCCGTATTAGATATGATTAGCAAAAACTTAACGAGCATCACTAACACAGAGTCTACAGGTTTGCTGGGGAATGAGGATTGCAGTGAGAATACTGGAAATGCACCCAAAATCCCTTATACAAACCCTAATATCCTTAATGTTGGAACTCCTGAGGGGGACAGATTCTTCTCCCTGACGGACGAATCTGAACACAATAATGTGAGTGAGTCCGAAAATACTGACTTTGAAGCCACGGGGGAGGATAGTAGTACCTCACCATCTAAACTGGGTACTCAGAAGAAGATGCCAGTCAGATCTAAAAGAAGAAGTTTGAGGAGGATAAGTAAAGGCAGCGGATCAAACACAGATAATAGCCAAGTGGACCAATAACAATGGGACTATTCCGATTCCCAACTCGGAATGGAATCTCAGGAAGACAACCCATCTAAACATACCCCCCAAGATCCTAACACTAGCACCAACAAGCCATGGACTTGATATTCTTTACTTTGAAACAGATGCAGGCAGAGGTCCGTCAGGATCATAGAAGGGCATAGCTAGTGAATAAAAAACTTCAGGGGGCGATTCATAAAGTGACTAAAATTTGTTCGGAAACCTTGGATTGGACTACTGCGCTCGAGGAGCATGTGGTGGGATTAGAGACTGGGGTAGAGGGTGCAGAGCGGAAAATTGAAGCAAATGATGCCAAAATGGGGGAAGTGCTTTGGAAGCTAGAGAATAGGCAACACAGGAACAATTTAAGAGTTCTTGGTATAGAGGAGAACGCCGAAAGCAATGATATTCGGGGGTTTGTCCTCAAATTGTTCAAGGGTGCCCATCCTGAGCTAGCCCATTGGAACTGGGATTCTGAGGTGCAGAGGGTACACAGGTGTCTTCTGATGCTGAAAAAAAACAGAATAGAGAAACTTAGAGCTATCCTAATTTTTTGGGAAAACCTCCTTCTTCGGCAGGCTATATTCGAGAAAGCCCGTCCAGACACCAAGAGATCAGCCGAGGGTCATTCTTTTTATTGTACGACCAGATTTTTGCCATACAATGGTGGATAGAAGGTGGAGGCTGCGTCAGATGATAGACCCCTTTCGGAAACTTGGCTGTGAAGTATTTTTACAGCCCGACTCAAGATTATCCACAAGGGGAACTCTAGAGTATTTATTTATTTATTTATTTATTTGCAGGTTTGTATCGCGCTGGCTTCGACTCCCGAAGGAGTATCTCCTTGCCTTTGGCTTCTACAGTAAGATTAAGAGGAAGGACTTTTAGCAGCTGTCATAGTCTACGGTTGGAACAAAAAGGTCTTCAGCATTTTTCTGAAAGGAAAGTGATCTACATCCGAGATCCGAGCCAAAGAATATCTAATGGAACTGTCAAAGGAATAGAGCTATATAGGGGTTAATAACGGGTATTCTTCCCATTGATTTTCTTGGGTCAAGCATGTTAGTGCCGTGTAGTGGCTTCTATTTTCTTTTTTGTTTCTCTTGCTCTTGGGCACAGATTTTCGTTAGGGTGTTTTGTGAGGTTCCTCTGGTATGTTTGTTATTTCTGGTGGGGTGGGGGAGCAACCGAGGAGGCATTGCAAGGGGCTGTGGACCTGTTATGACTTATTAAGAGGGTATGGGTGGAGGGCAGGGGAAAGGGGGAGAGGAGAGGGATCCAAAAAAACACACAAAAAGAAGTCTGCGTGGTATTTCTTTCTGCTTCTCGGAATTGCTAGATTTGTGGGGCTGGGCCACGGGGTGTCTGGATTGTAAGGTACTTTTGATGGGAAAGCTTAGAATTGCCTCTATTAATATCTGTGGGCTAAACGACCCAGTTATAAGACGTAGGAATAACCAGGATCTTCGCTTCTTGAGGGCAGGTATTATATGCCTTCAAGAGACACATATTGAAGCATGCAGAAGCAGGGCCATGGAATTTGATGGGTACCAACTGATTTCCTGGACCACACAGGACGTAAGGTCTAAAGGGGTGGCAATATTTGCTCAGAGGGGTCTGGCTAGCTTTTCGCGGTGTATTACGGATAAATTGGGAAGATGGATAACCACACAATGTTCTTAAGCGTGGGCGGAAAATCCGTTCCGCTCGCGGATTTTGCGGATTTTCGGGAAATCCGCAATCCGCGAGATTTGCGGATTTCCCGCAAAATCCGCAAATTCGCACGCAGCGGATTTTTTTGGCGGCGCGCGGCGTTGGTGATATAATTTTTGCGGCGCGCGGCGTTTATCATCGTTTGCCGAGTTGTTTTTTTCGATAGTTTGCGAGTGCTGCGCCATTTTGGATCTTGCTGTGTGATCCCGCGGGAATTGGCGAGCGCGATTACGTCATCGCGGCTTGCCAGCGATAGTTTGTCAACGCGAGTACGACGAGATCACGTCTCGCGGTACTTCGCAATTGCGAGATTTGAGATGCGGCGCGCGAAAATATAAATTTGCAATTCTGCACAAGAAATCCACCAGCAAGCAGCATAAACCTTCTAGAAATGATGATTTTTATGTGAATAACTCCTTAGTTTGACATTTGCCTGCACTTTTTTAGCGAGGAGTCCATTTTGGGGAGGGGGGCAGGGGGGTGGGAGGAAGGAAGTGCCCCATAGTCTTCAACTTCCTGTTCCTGTTCAGCAGGCTCCTCCCAGTGCTTTGTCCATCTCCTGGTCACTTTTCATTCGGATGTGGACCTGGAAGGATTACCTTTTGTGGATGCTGCTGGATCTTTGGATTTGAGGCCTTTTTGACTTTCTTTGGATCACTGTTGGATTAGAAATTTTACAAGTAAGTTTGTTTGGGGCATTACAGTTGCTGCAACTAAAATTTTGGGATTTTCGATTTTTGGGCTGTTTTGGGGCCTTTTCCCAGGGGTACTCAGTGGTGGGTGGACTGATTCTTTCTGTGGGTTGTCTTGAACTTAAACATCATGGAGGCCATAGATGAATTGGGATTGTGCTGATTTTTCTGTGTTTTTCGATTTTTTTTTTTTGTAAAATTTTGTGTTTTTCGATTTTTGACCTGTTGTTGGGGCCTTGACCAGGGGTATTTGAGTCTAGCATGGGCCTAGTCTTTCTGTGGGCTGTCTTGAATTTAAACATCATGGAGGCCATGGATGGAATGGGATTGTGCTGATTTTGCAGTGTTTTTCGATTTTTGGGGGTGTTCATGGGGAGGGACATGCCATGTGGCTGGTGGCCATTTTGAGTGCAGCTACAGGCACTGGCCATGTGCTGGCAGGCAAGTGGCCATTTTGAATGCAGGCTTTGTTGTTAGGCCTCCAACCATTTTGCCTACTTTTCAACCTTTATTTATGCCAGGGGTAGTGAGTCTTGCATGGGCCTAGTATTTCTGTGGGTTGTCTTGAATTTAAACATCATGGAGGCCATGGATTGAATGGGATTGTGATGATTTTGCAGTGTTTTTCGATTTTTGGGCCTGTACTTGTGGCCTTTTCACCAGGGGTATTTGAGTCTAGCATGGGCCTAGTCTTTCTGTGGGCTGTCTTGAATTTAAACATCATGGAGAGGCCACGGATGGAATGGGATTGTGCTGATTTTGCAGTGTTTTTCGATTTTTGGGCCTGTACTTGTGGCCTTTTCACCAGGGGTATTTGAGTCTAGCATGGGCCTAGTCTTTCTGTGGGCTGTCTTGAATTTAAACATCATGGAGAGGCCATGGATGGAATGGGATTGTGCTGATTTTGCAGTGTTTTTCGATTTTTGGGCCTGTACTTGTGGCCTTTTCACCAGGGGTATTTGAGTCTAGCATGGGCCTAGTCTTTCTGTGGGCTGTCTTGAATTTAAACATCATGGAGGCCATGGATGGAATGGGATTGTGCTGATTTTGCAGTGTTTTTCGATTTTTGGGGGTGTTCATGGGGAGGGACATGCCATGTGGCTGGTGGCCATTTTGAGTGCAGCTACAGGCACTGGCCATGTGCTGGCAGGCAAGTGGCCATTTTGAATGCAGGCTTTGTTGTTAGGCCTCCAACCATTTTGCCTACTTTTCAACCTTTATTTATGCCAGGGGTAGTGAGTCTTGCATGGGCCTAGTATTTCTGTGGGTTGTCTTGAATTTAAACATCATGGAGGCCATGGATTGAATGGGATTGTGATGATTTTGCAGTGTTTTTCGATTTTTGGGCCTGTACTTGTGGCCTTTTCACCAGGGGTATTTGAGTCTAGCATGGGCCTAGTCTTTCTGTGGGCTGTCTTGAATTTAAACATCATGGAGAGGCCACGGATGGAATGGGATTGTGCTGATTTTGCAGTGTTTTTCGATTTTTGGGCCTGTACTTGTGGCCTTTTCACCAGGGGTATTTGAGTCTAGCATGGGCCTAGTCTTTCTGTGGGCTGTCTTGAATTTAAACATCATGGAGAGGCCATGGATGGAATGGGATTGTGCTGATTTTGCAGTGTTTTTCGATTTTTGGGCCTGTACTTGTGGCCTTTTCACCAGGGGTATTTGAGTCTAGCATGGGCCTAGTCTTTCTGTGGGCTGTCTTGAATTTAAACATCATGGAGGCCATGGATTGAATGGGATTGTGATGATTTTGCAGTGTTTTTCGATTTTTGGGCCTGTACTTGTGGCCTTTTCACCAGGGGTATTTGAGTCTAGCATGGGCCTAGTCTTTCTGTGGGCTGTCTTGAATTTAAACATCATGGAGAGGCCACGGATGGAATGGGATTGTGCTGATTTTGCAGTGTTTTTCGATTTTTGGGCCTGTACTTGTGGCCTTTTCACCAGGGGTATTTGAGTCTAGCATGGGCCTAGTCTTTCTGTGGGCTGTCTTGAATTTAAACATCATGGAGAGGCCATGGATGGAATGGGATTGTGCTGATTTTGCAGTGTTTTTCGATTTTTGGGCCTGTACTTGTGGCCTTTTCACCAGGGGTATTTGAGTCTAGCATGGGCCTAGTCTTTCTGTGGGCTGTCTTGAATTTAAACATCATGGAGGCCATGGATGGAATGGGATTGTGCTGATTTTGCAGTGTTTTTCGATTTTTGGGCCTGTACTTGTGGCCTTTTCACCAGGGGTATTTGAGTCTAGCATGGGCCTAGTCTTTCTGTGGGCTGTCTTGAATTTAAACATCATGGAGAGGCCATGGATGGAATGGGATTGTGCTGATTTTGCAGTGTTTTTCGATTTTTGGGCCTGTACTTGTGGCCTTTTCACCAGGGGTATTTGAGTCTAGCATGGGCCTAGTCTTTCTGTGGGCTGTCTTGAATTTAAACATCATGGAGGCCATGGATTGAATGGGATTGTGATGATTTTGCAGTGTTTTTCGATTTTTGGGCCTGTACTTGTGGCCTTTTCACCAGGGGTATTTGAGTCTAGCATGGGCCTAGTCTTTCTGTGGGCTGTCTTGAATTTAAACATCATGGAGAGGCCACGGATGGAATGGGATTGTGCTGATTTTGCAGTGTTTTTCGATTTTTGGGCCTGTACTTGTGGCCTTTTCACCAGGGGTATTTGAGTCTAGCATGGGCCTAGTCTTTCTGTGGGCTGTCTTGAATTTAAACATCATGGAGAGGCCATGGATGGAATGGGATTGTGCTGATTTTGCAGTGTTTTTCGATTTTTGGGCCTGTACTTGTGGCCTTTTCACCAGGGGTATTTGAGTCTAGCATGGGCCTAGTCTTTCTGTGGGCTGTCTTGAATTTAAACATCATGGAGGCCATGGATGGAATGGGATTGTGCTGATTTTGCAGTGTTTTTCGATTTTTGGGCCTGTACTTGTGGCCTTTTCACCAGGGGTATTTGAGTCTAGCATGGGCCTAGTCTTTCTGTGGGCTGTCTTGAATTTAAACATCATGGAGAGGCCATGGATGGAATGGGATTGTGCTGATTTTGCAGTGTTTTTCGATTTTTGGGCCTGTACTTGTGGCCTTTTCACCAGGGGTATTTGAGTCTAGCATGGGCCTAGTCTTTCTGTGGGCTGTCTTGAATTTAAACATCATGGAGGCCATGGATGGAATGGGATTGTGCTGATTTTGCAGTGTTTTTCGATTTTTGGGCCTGTACTTGTGGCCTTTTCACCAGGGGTATTTGAGTCTAGCATGGGCCTAGTCTTTCTGTGGGCTGTCTTGAATTTAAACATCATGGAGGCCATGGATGGAATGGGATTGTGATGATTTTGCAGTGTTTTTCGATTTTTGGGCCTGTACTTGTGGCCTTTTCACCAGGGGTATTTGAGTCTAGCATGGGCCTAGTCTTTCTGTGGGCTGTCTTGAATTTAAACATCATGGAGAGGCCACGGATGGAATGGGATTGTGCTGATTTTGCAGTGTTTTTCGATTTTTGGGCCTGTACTTGTGGCCTTTTCACCAGGGGTATTTGAGTCTAGCATGGGCCTAGTCTTTCTGTGGGCTGTCTTGAATTTAAACATCATGGAGAGGCCATGGATGGAATGGGATTGTGCTGATTTTGCAGTGTTTTTCGATTTTTGGGCCTGTACTTGTGGCCTTTTCACCAGGGGTATTTGAGTCTAGCATGGGCCTAGTCTTTCTGTGGGCTGTCTTGAATTTAAACATCATGGAGGCCATGGATGGAATGGGATTGTGCTGATTTTGCAGTGTTTTTCGATTTTTGGGGGTGTTCATGGGGAGGGACATGCCATGTGGCTGGTGGCCATTTTGAGTGCAGCTACAGGCACTGGCCATGTGCTGGCAGGCAAGTGGCCATTTTGAATGCAGGCTTTGTTGTTAGGCCTCCAACCATTTTGCCTACTTTTCAACCTTTATTTATGCCAGGGGTAGTGAGTCTTGCATGGGCCTAGTCTTTCTGTGGGTTGTCTTGAATTTAAACATTATGGAGGGCATGGATGGATTGGGATTGTGCTGATTTTGCAGTGTTTTTCGATTTTTTTGTGCTCTATAACTGAACTGATGTTCCTCTGTCTTCCATTTTTTTTAGGTGCACAAGACTCAAGAGAACCACCAGTGCCAGGAAGAAGTCCTGCAGCGGTGTGTGTGTGCAGCATAACGTCACGCGACGTCACGTCTGGCCTCAGACAACTCTACAATTCGTGCAACTGCGGCCTGCTGTCTGACCTGCTCTGAAGAAGATGGCCCCAAAGAAAGTTCTCCGTAGCTCCTCTAGCAAGAAAGTTGCTAGTAAGGAGCAGAAGAAGCAAGTTACCAAGGAGGCTGGTGTGCCACCCGCCACTTTTTTTGGGAGCAAAAAAAAAAGTACGCCTGCAGCAGCAGGATCTGCTGGGGACCAACCTGAGAGCAGCACCCCTGCTCCATTGGGTTCAGTGCCTCCACCACCACGCCAACTTAAGTCAAAGCCCTTGAGTGCTTCAGAGGCAGTCAGTGTACTTCTCCAATCACCATCGACCAGTGATGTTGGCTCATCGCAAGAAAGTAGCAGCAATGTCCCTGAATCAACACAGGTTGTTGTAACTCATCTGACAAGTGTTGAACAACCACAGCCGCAACAACAACACCATGTGCAAGTACACGCCCAAGTACATGTGGAAGGAGAGGCAGCAAAAGGAGATGCGCAAGCAAAGGTGCATGGACGTTCACAAGTGCCCACAATAGTTGTTCCTCCCGAAGTAGGGGCACATTTGGAAATCGACAATGAAGCTGAGGTATCATTGGAAGCCACTCCTCCTGATGATCATTCATTGTCTTCCACATCCCTAGCAAGGAAAAGATCAAGGGGGGTGTCTACATCTTCTTCAAGCCCACCTCGTTCTGGTGCAAGTGATCTGTCTTGGGAACCACAACTGCGGTCTGACAGTGAGGCAGAGGCACACCATGATCTGACACCGTTACCTAAGCGTAAAAGGAAGGTCGTCCAAAAACTCAAACCTATGGAGTGTGATGAGGCTCAACAAGAAGTGACAGATACTGCTGGTGATGAAGCCTCTCACGATGACGACGAGCCAGTCATCACAAAGGTCACTGCAGCCCCACCGGGCATGCAGCAAAGAGACATTTTGACCCTATCCCGAGAAGCTGCTGAGCGTGATGACGATGTCGGCGAGGAGGCAATGGAAATGGAATCATTAGATTTGGAGTTAAGTAGTACACCAAAACCTACCGCTTCCATATTTCTTCGCAAGAAGGTACCCACCTCGTCCTCGACCTCAATTCGTGGTGGTGAAAGTGCAAAACGTACTGAAGTTCGGCAATCCACATCCTCCACTTCATCTGTCATTAGCAGCAGGACCACCACCACCAGTATCGCCGCCTCCTCCGGCCCCCGAAGACATTTCAAGTCTCCAGTTTGGGACTTCTTTAGTGTTTGCCCAAAAAAGGAAAACGTAGCCATTTGTAGCCTTTGTAAGCTTCGATTTAGTCGTGGTAAGCTTGGTTCTAACTATGGTACCGGAGGCCAGAGAGGTCATCTTGAGAGAAGGCACCCTGTCGAATGGTTTCCGCACCTAGAGGCGGTCAAGAAAGCCGGAATTGCACGTAATGAAAACGTTGATTTGTCATCTGCTGATGACGAGGTAGAAGACGATTCAAACACTTCACTTACACCCAGTTCCCATGTCAGCAGCACACCCCATGGGAGCCACACTAAGAGTGTGGGAGAGAGTGAGACATCAATGCGGAAAAGTTCATCAGCGAGCGTAACTGGGTCGAAGAGATCATCATCATCCCGTAAATCATTGGTCCAGGGCAACATTAAAAAGATGTTGTTTACAGAAGCGCAATATGAACGCAACCACCCAATGACCCGTCTGTATAACACTAAGCTGGCTAAAATGCTAGCTCTGGACCTTCTCCCTTTTTCTTTTGTAGAAGGGGTTGGTTTTCTAGAATTAGTGACAGCGCTCTGCCCTAAATGGAAGGTTCCTAGCCGGTTCTATTTTGCCCGAGTTGCGGTTCCAGCACTACATGAAGATGTTCTGAAGGTGATTGGGGCAGCTTTGCAGAAGAGTGCTGTTCACACTATACATCTGACAACAGACATGTGGACCAGTGGCGCAGGCGCTGATTACATGTGCATCACTGCACACTGGGTCTCTTTTTCAGGGGCTAAAGCAAAGCTAAACTCAGGTGTTGACACTAACATTGTTTTTAAAGGTGCTCGGAAACATGCAACACTAGCCATGTTTGGTTTGGAGAAACGTCACACAGCAGAAAACATTTTGGATGTCTTTAACACAAAGGTCCTTAACTGTCTGTCCCCACTAAAACGCAAGGTTGGTTATGTTTCCACAGACAATGGCTCCAATATAGTTAAGGCCATGAGGGACGGTTACTATTTCAGAGTGCCGTGTTTGGCGCACTGTATAAACCTGGTTGTCCAAAAATTCTTGGATAATAAACGCAGTGCAGCGTACAGTGTATTGGAGAACTGCCGAAAAATATGCAAGCATTTCAGGCATTCTTTTAAGGCCCGCAAGCAGCTGAGGAGCATGCTATATCAAAGTCAAATGCCAGTGAAAGCACTCATCCAGGAGGTGGTAACACGTTGGAACTCAACTCAACCTTCTACATGCTTGAGCGTCTGTATGAGCAGTATACGCAACTCGATCAATATTTCTTGAAAGAGGGTATAGAGGAGCGGAGGATGGGTGGGCCGCAATGGAACATAGTTGAAAGCCTAACACGCATGCTTCGTCCTTTTGAGGTCTTCACACGTGCAGTCAGCAAGGAGGACTCTAATTTGGGAAAAGCTATCCCATTGTTGTACATGCTGGAGGACCAACTGAAGGAGGTGTGTTCTGTGTTTCGAAAAGATGACAAAAAGAAAGACTCTTTGCTTCTGGCTGAGAAATTATTAGAGCTCCTACAAGGTGATGAACGTCTTCAAAAGATCCACTCAGAACAGCATTACATTTGTGCTACTATTCTGGATCCACGCTACAAAAAGGCGCTGGCAGGCAGAGCATTCTTTCCTTTTGCTGATGAAGATGTTACAAAGTACAAACGTTGGCTAGCCTTGTCAGCCAAGAAGTTTGAAACAGAACGGCTGGAAATTGAAGGAAATGGCAGTACATCAGCAGGCCATCCCCAGTCAAAACAATCCACTTCTGCACCTGTGGCTGTGGCACAAGTGACCTCTCATTGGAGGCTGAAGAGGATTGGCTAGCTCTGCGTGGGTTTGGTTCTCAAAAGGTCAGAGGCACAGCAAGAGCTACGCAAAGTGGAGGAACCTTGGAGGAGGACCTTGAGTCGATGGTGAAGGACTATCTGAATGACTCCACAGAGGTCTATGTTAATTCTGACCCATTGGCGTATTGGCATGGGAAAAAAGAATTGTGGCCACAGCTCACCAACCTGGCTTTAAACTACTTGTCTTGCCCACTCGCAAGTGTGTCTTCTGAACGGGTTTTCAGTGCGGCTGGTGGGATTGTAACTCCCAAACGGAGCCGCCTCTCGCCCAAAAATGTGGAGAGGTTAACAATGATCAAGATGAATCAGCACCTCATACCACCAGATATAAGAGTACGAGAGAGCGTGCCGGATGAAGAGGAGGTGGCCAGCACCATAGATGAGGGAATTTCTACTCTGTCAGGTGGCACTGACCTCACCCGGGCTGAATTCGCAGAGTATGATGACGAAGCCTTATTCTTATTCCTGGACCGTGATTCCGACTTCGAGCCCTGAAAATGAGACAACGAATCAATAACTTTCTTTTTCATCCTTCACTTTTATTCCTGTGTGTCTGTCTTTCTTTGTTGTGCACAGTTAATATAATTCAAACTTTAATCAGATAATCACAAAGACAAGCCCATCAGCAGAACTGTCTTCACTTGTTTGCTAATTTATTTGAAGGTGCCGCAGTCTGCATTCCTCAGGTTCACAAGTTCAGAAGAACATGCTCCTCTATCCTCCTCCTCCAGACTCCTATTTCCATCAAAGCAGAGGGCTGGTTTACGCCCAATGAAGAAAGACTCAGCACTTGTGGGGGTGTTGTTCTACCTCTTTGCAGGTGAGTTGACGGGTCTGGGGCCATTGCTGGGAAGCACTAAAAGTGGTTTGTGCCAAATCCGAGGCGGAAATTTTTTTGTGTTTTTGATGACTTGCTTGCCTTTGAGGTGCTCTTAGGGGGGGTTCCGTCTGTTTGTGGGTGAGTTTCGTGGTCTGAGAGCATTGCTGGGACACTCTAATCTTGATTGCATTTGCTTTTCAGGAAATCCGTCGTGCCAACCCCGACTTATGGCCTAGCTACGCAGCGCGTTTGGACCGAAGGCCCAGAAATATTGCAAGTATGAGATTTTGCTTTTGTCCTGTTTGGGGGTGTTATGCTTCTTGGCGGGTGGGTTGCCGGGTCTTGGGGCATTCCTGGGAAGGTCTAATACCGGGTAGAAGTGGTTGGGACAAAATCCAGGCCGATTTTTTTTGGGCTATTTCAGACATTTTGCTCTATGTAGCGTTTTCGGGGGCCTGTTTGGGGGGCTTCCTGGTGTTTGCGGGTGAGTTTCGTGGTCTGGGAGCACTGCTGGGACACTCTAATCTTGATTGCATTTGCTTTTCAGGAAATCCGTCGTGCCAACCCCGACTTATGG
Source organism: Lissotriton vulgaris (assembly GCF_964263255.1). Classification (NCBI taxonomy): domain Eukaryota; kingdom Metazoa; phylum Chordata; class Amphibia; order Caudata; family Salamandridae; genus Lissotriton; species Lissotriton vulgaris. The sequence goes on from NC_141691.1 coordinate 683,620,052, forward strand.
CCTAGCTACGCAGCGCGTTTGGACCGAAGGCCCAGAAATATTGCAAGTATGAGAGTTTGCTTTTGGCCTGTTTGGGGGTGTTATACTTCTTGGCGGGTGGGTTGCCGGGTCTTGGGGCATTCCTGGGAAGGTCTAATACCGGGTAGAAGTGGTTGGGACTAAATCCAGGCCGATTTTTTTTTGGGCTATTTCTGACATTTTGCTCTATGTAGCGTTTTCGGGGGCCTGTTTGGGGGGCTTCCTGGTGTTTCTGGGTGAGTTTCGTGGTCTGGGAGCACTGCTGGCTATATCTACTTTACTTTGCAAGAGGTTTGAAGCAAATCCATGGTGGCAGAGGGGACTTAGGGCCTAGCTGCAGAGCGCGAGCGGAGTGATTTGGGAAATTTGTGAAAAATTGACTAAGTCCCCATTTTTGTACTTTTGCTCTTTGGCTGTTTGGGGGTCTTCTACTCGTTTTCTCCTGGGTTGACGGCTCTGGGGCCATTGCTGGGAAGCTCTAATACCGGATAAAAGTGTTTTGGACCAAATCCCAGGCGGAAAATTTTTTGTGTTTTTGATGACTTGCTTGCCTTTGAGGTGCTCTTAGGGGGGGTTCCGTCTGTTTGTGGGTGAGTTTCGTGGTCTGGGAGCATTGCTGGGACACTCTAATCTTGATTGCATTTGCTTTTCAGGAAATCCGTCGTGCCAACCCCGACTTATGGCCCAGCTATGCAGCGCGTTTGGACCGAAGGCCCAGAAATATTGCAAGTATGAGAGTTTGCTTTTGGCCTGTTTGGGGGTGTTATGCTTCTTGGCGGGTGGGTTGCCGGGTCTTGGGGCATTCCTGGGAAGGTCTAATACCGGGTAGAAGTGGTTGGGACAAAATCCAGGCCGATTTTTTTTGGGCTATTTCAGACATTTTGCTCTATGTAGCGTTTTCGGGGGCCTGTTTGGGGGGCTTCCTGGTGTTTGCGGGTGAGTTTCGTGGTCTGGGAGCACTGCTGGGACACTCTAATCTTGATTGCATTTGCTTTTCAGGAAATCCGTCGTGCCAACCCCGACTTATGGCCTAGCTACGCAGCGCGTTTGGACCGAAGGCCCAGAAATATTGCAAGTATGAGAGTTTGCTTTTGTCCTGTTTGGGGGTGTTATGCTTCTTGGCGGGTGGGTTGCCGGGTCTTGGGGCATTCCTGGGAAGGTCTAATACCGGGTAGAAGTGGTTGGGACAAAATCCGCGCGGAAAAGCCTTTAGTTTTGGCACTTTTTGTAACTTAGGGTTCGTTAGGGTTAGCCCTAGCAGCAGGATTGCATGTGTATCGGGGTGTTCTAGATTTTTCAAACTGAGTTCTGGGGTCTTAGAGCACTCGTGAGCATGTGTAATTTTGGTTGCAAGTCATTTGAAGAAAATCCATGGTGGGAAAGGGGGGATTTGGCATAGTTAAAGAAAGCCTTTGCCACTATTCTTAACTTAGGGTTCGTTAGGGTTAGCAGTATTTCTATTGCATGTGTTTGAGTGGGGGGGATTTCGAGTCTTGGAGCGATGCTGGCTATGGCTACTTTTGCTTGGTTGCTTGCAAGTGGTTTGAATACAATCCACGGGGGGTAATGGGTAATTAGGGTACTTCGGCCTACTTTTACTTTCAAAGTAAGTTTTGTCTCCAGTTTTCTGCTAGGCCTCGTTTTTTGGGTGGGAGCACTGCTAGGAAGATCTATTTTTGTTCTAAAACACAGTTTACAGTACACCTAGCTTGAGGGGCAAGATCCGCTACATTAATTTGCCGATACTTATTTATCCTTCAAAAGGTGACTCAGAGTACGCACTTTCAAAAACATTGTACTGTCTGTCTACTAGGAAAAACAAATTGTGACTTTTTGCACTCCACAGCCTACATACCTTATATTTATTTATCAGTGGTGTTGTAATATTATATCACTTCCTGTTTTTCGTTGAATAATTACAGGCCGGGTTTCAGTCTCTGCAATGGGGAAAAAAGGATGGAGTCAGGCTTCACAGTAGCGAGCCACAATTCAGCATCAGGCAGGCAGTGGACAGGGTGTCTTCTGGTGACCAACATCGGTGGACGAAGCGTCGGCTGCAATGGAGGAGTGCCGCTAATAGGAGGATTTTTTTTCTGCGGGCAACTTACTTACCACTTCCAACAGGACCACTACAACCACATAGATACAGTATCCCTTGCCTTTTTCTCTGACTGTGACTGCATTTCTTTGCTCTCTCTCGGCTTCTACATTGATCCCTTAACACATCACTTAGTCCACTCCACTATCTGCACCACACATAGTCATTTGTAAGTGCTCCTACGTAATTCGCAAGTCGCAGCACGCCCCAGGCCGTAGAGGACTGGGATGGCCCCAATGATGAAGCATGTCACCAAGGGGCAACCCTGGTGAGTGAGGGGACACCTAGAAAAAAAGCAATTTCTCCTTTTCTATCTACTATACCTTCTGTCAGGTTACGCAGCCCCTAAGCGCCTACCGTACTATGAAACTACATTTCCCATGAGTAGGCGGGAGACTTGCAGACTATTTAGTGAGACTATATGAGAGTACCCTTGTATGTTAGGACATCACTTCACTGATGCCTGTCTTGTCTTCTCTTACAGGTATCCTTTCCCTGCTGACCCTACCTTTACCCATCCCACATTTTTTATTTTAGTTTGTTATTTTTCTCCCTCGCCTAATGCCTCGAACACCCTGTGTTTACACTTCTGGGTGTTGGTGACATTTGGAGGTGGAACCATATTTGCATCGACTGGATCACGGGGAGTAAACGTGACACCTTCCAGACCAACCCCATTGAGTGTTGTTGTGAATGGATTTATAGTGACCAGCAAGGCTCTCGGGTATCTGGCTACAGAGACCTTATGTTGAATATAGTTATCAATAATTCCACACAGGCCCTGTACTGTCGCATTCTTTCTTTCCACAGTTGTCGATGATATATTCTTACTCTGCTTGACAAAGAACCATTGCTAATGTGAAAGAACTTCAACCGAATTAGTAGTTATACTTTACCATTTGTTAGGCTACAATGTGGCACTGCTCTACTGTACTTCTGTCACCTGCTATATTCTCAGTTGTACCGTTGAATTGCTCAGGAGGACAAACCAGATTTCATTTTCTTTTTTTTCATAGGCATGCAACTGCCACTGTGTCACACCACTAGTACCACCGCTATGAGGAAATTTTATCCGACCAAGATTGCCAACGTTATTCGGTGTTTCCCGTGGAGCCAGCCCTGGGCCTAGCCCTACTTTCAAACACAAATTACAGGTAAGATAAGCGTTTGGTGGTTTGGGGGTATAATGGAGTATTAGTACGAGAGACGAGAGACTGAAGGTAGTACTACTAAAGTCCTAGGACTCTTGGATTCACTTCACTTAGTCTGTGAGAGGCACTTAGTGTTGAAAACATTTGGGCATTTACACTTAAAGGAAGAAAATGGAACTAAACTTTCAGGAAAACAGTCAACGTTAAACCCCCACCCACCAGGCAAGCAGTAAAAAACAGGTATGCTCAGATAAAGTTTGAAAAAGTATATTTATATCCCTAACAAAATAATCTCCCGCAAGACCCTCCCTAACCCCAACGATTGTCCTTCAAAAGTCCCCAAAAACCCAACTCCCAATTCCCACCCCCCAAAAGTCTCTAAAAAAGGGGCAAGGGACACTATGGGTGGATGCTGTTAACTTTTTGGGCCAGGGCATCATGCTCCTCGCGGAGCAAGGCGAGCTCCTGCTGAAGGCGGGACACCATCAGGATAGTGCGGCGCAGGCGTGCCTTCACTGCCTTGCAGGTGCAAGGCCTGTGAGAAGCAGCTGTTGGCCTTGCTGCTCGGCGGTGGCGTTTGCCTTTGGCAGCCCGGCTCAGTCTCGGTGGACCACTGTGCTGGGTGGCAGCCGGTGAGGCCACGGAGGCCGATGCAGACGACGTTGTTGTTGTCGACCGCACACTTTCCTCGTCCTCCAGGGCCACCAGCCGCCGATATTCCGCAACAGTGGCCTCGATTCTCCGTTGCCGGGCCGCTCTAGCCAGCTCCTTCCTCCTTGTTCGTTTGGAAGGAGAACCTATATGAAGAAAGAAAGACATAGTCTGTAACCAATGCTCTTTAAGATTAACTCAATCATTCAGCAGAAATGTGTGCTGCAGTACAACTAGCAACTTGCAAGCGCATTACATAACTATTGAGGCCAGTATCTATCTAACCTCACACTTCTTCATCCTTGCTCTAACATTAGTGGGAGTTTAAGGAACAAATTCTATGAGCACTGTGGACTTCCATTGGAGTCGACTATGAAAGTACACCAGTCTTATTCTTCTTCTTGTCTCTTGTTTTGGAAAATTGGTACGTTATTTTCTGCAAGCCGGCATAATGCCAGCGCGGTAAACTTGCACCCGAGAAAAAGAGACGCACGCCATGAGGAGTGACCTAGACTTGCGTTGCCGTTGCGTTACTGTACCCGTCCAGTACATGCAGGTGGTGAATCTCTTACTTTTCTATTACGGGTGGCACTGAGAATACTCTGTTACAACTCAAGGGCTACTGCTTAATTAATTTAACTTTCACCCTACAGTGGAAATGAGTACTAGAAATGGAAAATTGAAGAAGATAAATAATCTGATTATCTATCACTTCACATGGGATGTTTTTGCTTATATATGGGATGACTTTAGGTGCTTTGCTTTTTATTGAGTGACAGGCAGTGATACATCCACACATGAATGACTGAGTACTACTAAACTTATTAAGAGAGGTAGGGAGTGGCCACCATAATAACCGGATCTATGCAGTGCTTGCAATACAAACTACTGCTACTACTTATGGTAGTATTTGGACAAAATTAAAAGTTCTTTTCCTTGCCTTTCCTACACTGGAACGGACGTGCGGGTGCAGTGTTACATGCTCTTCAAAGTTACACTTAGTTCATCCACTGACCATCTACTCTCTCTAGATCATGGGTACTCACAAACTTTCTCTCAGGGGCTACATTTACAGTGTAGTTTGGGGCCGAGGGCCGCACTGGTGGGGGCGGAGTCAGAGGGGGCGGGGCTAAAGCAAAACGATAACTTGTGACCATGAGGTTGCACACAGGTCCCTGCAGCAGATGCCCTCATCCACTGAGCCACCAGACCCAGCATTTACATACATCTCTCTCCCTCCTGCTGTCCCTCCTGCCCTCCCTCCATCTCTCTCTCCCTCCTGCCCTCCCTCTCCCTCTGTCATCTCACTGTGTGTGTGTCTATCGGTGTCAGCCTTCAGCCCGGGTTGAGACCGCTTCCTCAACGCGCACACACAGACAACAACACCAAAGTACTTAACAGGTCTTTAAAAGACCATTAACATATTATTGAGGCTTTGTTTGTTTTAGCGCCCCTGCTTCTCCACCCTGACAATCACTGCTTGCCCGGCCCCACAGAGCAGAGGCTTTGTTCTATTTCACCTCTTTGTGGCCTTGCATCTCCACTCTGCTCTGTGGGGGCCGGGGGAGCAGTGATTGTCAGAGTGGAGATGCAGGGGCGCTAACAGGTGAAATACAAAAAAGCCTCTGCTCTGTGGGGGCCGGGGGAGCAGTGATTGTCTGCAAGGTCTGCGCACCGCCAAGGAAGGCTTGCCGGGCCACCACCGGCCCGCGGGCCGTACTATGAGTACCCCTGCTCTAGATACACATATGCTATCTAAGAGTCAGATAGTAGCATGATCCAGGTATATGGACACATACAGTTTCTGTGTCACCCACCCAGGCTGTTGTCCTTCCACCCATCATTGCTTCATCATTCACCCAGCCATGCATCTCATATTCTTGCCTTCCCAGCTAGTCTTCAATCTCAATAAGTAAGGAATATATAAGAGCTTACCTCTGGCCGCCACCACCGTCTCAACTCTCACAGCCGCCGCCGCCGCCTCCTCCCCTGATGAATTGCCCTCCGCCTCCGTGTCGAGCACCACCACCACACTGGCCCCGCCACCAGATGTTCCACCTACAAAGTACATTTAAGAATCTTAGAATAAAGCACTCACTAGTCACTAGTATTTGGTCTAGGAATGAAGACATGTGAAAACAATGTAATTTGTGACTGTCTACGTTAAAGTTAAAAAAAATGTCCCTTTTTCCAGGGAAGGTTGTCTTGCTGCACTTTTTGGCACAACTGATGAAGGCTGATTTTTTAACACGCACCATTTTTCTCCACACAGACAGAAGATGAACTTCTAACAACAAGATCAAGTTGAAACCAGGTGAGAGCTCGGCTCGACCACAAGAAATGTCTTCAATTAATCGTCAGCACTAACCACTTTTCCATTATCAGTTAAACGTTTAGTTTTATTATGACTTCATTTTAATAAATGTGTTTACTTTTAATAAAGCTTTTAAATTTAAATACAATCTGTGTTTTTTGGTCCTCCAGACTAGAGTGACTGAGCGAAAGGTTTTGCAATTTTTGCAAGCATGAGTCCAGATAGAACACTTCAAAAGACATTATGGACAATCCCAGAGGACTGCACTAAGTTGATAGAGCTATTGCTGACTAGAATCATGGGAGTTTCGCCAACCGTGCAATCTTAGTTAGCTACACAGACAGACTAATAAGAATAATCTAGTAATACCACAGGGAGTCATAGTAGAGGCAGGATAAGAATTTAGATACAGTCTACAAGAAGAGCAAAGACAATGTTGAAAAAAGTCAAATGAGGAACGCTAGGAAAAATAGGTACTAGTCTAAAATGAAAACTTACTGGGGCCAGCAGAGGAGCCCTCGCCTGCCCGATCCTGGCCCTGTTGATGAACAGCATCCGCCGCCTGCTGCTCCTGTGTCCTCCTCTCGCCCCTGGGGGGAGCTGACGTACAACATGAAAGAAAGAACAGAAAACATGGATGATTGTTGCTTGTCAATGTCAACCAAATCAAACATTTCAAAAGAACAATAACAAAATATTTCCGCGAAATTATATTGATTATGGTTACTTTTCATTTATTTGCGGACCTGTGACTTCGAAAGTCACGTAACTCACTAAACAAAGTACTGAAACGTTCACCTAGGACTGGCAGGCAGCAGTCCGCAGGCAAGACGCAAAGTGACAGACAAACTCCATTGTGATTTCAGTCAGATCAGTGACAACACTAACAGTTGCCTGCTACATTACCAGTCATTTAAATAGTCAAACTATCAATCCACCGCCACTATTTTTCTTATTGTCAGGGTTACAAAGGAAGGGGCAGATTTAAGCCCTTGCGGCTCTTTTGCGCCGTTCTTGCGTGACTTTTGTGACGCAGCAGCTAAACAAAAAAGGGCGCCATGGTGCGGCGTATAATATTATAACAACGTGACGCATTTGGGAGATGCATCCCGTTATAAAGCCCTGCGCCATCAGGGGGCGTTCCGGCGCAAGGGAGGGCATTCCTGCGCTGGAACACATCCTAATAGTGGCTGAGGGAAATCTACAAAATATCAATCAGTCACCTTTAGGACAATGATGCGTCACACAAACCCTGCACCTGCTTGAAGCAGACGTACGGCTTGACCCAGCATTGGGGAGATAGGGTACCCCAGAGCATTGATGGAGCTGCGCCATCGTTGCGACGCAACTCCAGCAGTAAAGCTTCGGTGACGTTTTGGGCCCATGGGGCGCCGCATTGCAAATACGGCGCACCATGTTTGGTGGTGGTAGCGGGCCGCACAATTAATGGCGCATCCCTGCTACTTTGCAGGGATGCGACGGTAATTGCAATTCTGCCCCTTAGGGGCATACTTACTTACGCGTTCTGGCGCATCTCCAGAGATGCGCCAGATCAAATGCGTCACGCAAAACTACCCTTGCGACACGGCAGATGTGCCTCATTTACAATGCGGCGCGCCCTGGCGCAAGGGTAGGCACTTGCGTGACGCATCTCGTCACGTAAGAGCGGCGCATCGCTGGAGTCACGTCGCCAACGCAATGCAACTCCAGTAATGCTCAGGGCCACCCAATACTTTACATGCTGTGTCAGTCCTTTCGCCTGCTTCGAGCAGACATAAGGAATTGAATTGACGTAGCAGCGTCGCAGAAGTGCCTGCGTTAAATCTTGTAGATTTCACGCAGGCAATTTTGCGAGGCGCACAGCCGCTGGACCGCCCACCCTGCGTACTAGGAACGCACCCATTGTGGTGCAGGCCCATGGCTTTATAACGTGACGCATCTCCCTAGATGCGTCATGCTGTAAATGACTTGCAGGGATGCGGCACGTTTACGCCGCTGTTGCGTCACGCAAGGCAACGTAAACGTGGCGCAAGGGGCTTGTAAATGTAATCTGCCCCCTAGTGTCTAGCATTACGCAGTTCTGTTAAGTACACTCATACATAATAGTTACTCAGGCCAATGAGACCACGAAATAGAAAACAAATAAGCATAGTAGCAACCCCACTGAGAAGGAGAGCAGTGCACCTGAAATGCACAGAAGATTTTGAAATATAATTTAACTACAATGTAATCGTCATCAGCGGCATTATTGGCTTGCTCCATGTAAAAAACAAATATTTGCAATACAACAACACAGAGCAGGAGAAAACATCATAGTAGTGAGTGATTAAATGCCAATGGCTACTACTACTCACCAAGCCCGGGGATCTCCAAGCCGAGCTGGTCCAGCAGGTCGCGCTCGCGGTCCAGGAGGTCCGTCCAGCGATGGGTGACCTGGCTGTAGGTGCGCTGGACCCCGTAGAGGTGGGATATGGCCCAGCACACCTTCTCCCACCGCTTCCGGCGCTCCCGCATGTTGTAGCCGCCGGCCGCGATCCTGCCGCCTCCCGCGATGGTCCTGGGCAGGCGGCGCTGGACGAAGTAGACCAGCGCGCCCACTTCCTCCGGGCTGAATATCTCCCGGCGCGTCACCTGCTCCCCCCTCGATCTCACGCCTGCTGTCCTGCCACTGGGTCCAGCACTACTCCCCGCCGCCGCTGCGGCCCTCAAGTGCCTGGGCAGCTTCACGGCGCCTGGCTTGACCATGGTCTGGGCAGGTAAGGTAGGAAGAAGTAGAAAATTAAGAAAGAATAGGATAGGGAAGAAGAAAAGAAAAGAGTTTACAAAAGTAGTTTAAAAGTAAAGAAAAATAGCAGAAAAGACAAAAATATACAGCTAGGAAAAGAGAGGGATAGATAAGAAGCAAAATCGTTAAAAAAAAACTGAAAACAAGCAAAGGATGGGAAAGATATCAAGAGGATTAAACACCATGCCCAGACACAGGAAATGAATGAAAAACAAGATGGCCGGCGCCCGTTTCCGAGCGCGAAAGTCAGTTCGCGCGAGATTTTCCTTGCGATCTCGTGCGAACCTCTAGATTTCCCGCGCGATCTCGTGCGAACCTCTACTCGCAATGCGCTTACTGCGCGAGATTATACATAGCGGGCGGAAACGGAAATACGTCACGCAAACAAAATGGCCGCGCCCGTACTCGACCTTGGGGTAAATTTGCGTGTTGCGCTGCAAGCGGCTCGCGAATACTGCAAAAAAACTCGCGAAACAACAAGCCGCAAAAAAATAAAATGCTCATTCGCACGAATTGGCGGCTTCCGCGGTCGGTTTCGCACGACGCCGCGCCCCGCGAATAGCGCGAAAAAAACCGCAAAACGATTTCAGCAAAAGCAAAAGCAATGAGCAGGTGCAAAAGGTCAACCTCATGATTTGTAACGATTCTTTGTATTGCTTCCTGAGGGGGCCCTCCAGAATTCGGTTGCCTGCTTGCAACTATTGTGTGACCCTGCTCTGACCTTAACTGTATGCCACAAAGGTCCTGATTTACAGCTAAAGGAGCAGACAAGCAGGTGCCAGGCTGGAACTTTAAATTCTTTCAGTGACACATTAATTAGCCCCTAATTCATTATTGTCAGTTGGGGCAGGGCAGGTGTTGTAACTAATTTTGCAACAATGAAAGCACTTAGCAAGTGCAAAAGATCACTAATCAGGGCGCACTAAGGAAGCAGGTGCCAGCTAAAAAAATATTCTGTGACACATTAATCAGCCCCAAATTAATTCAGGTCACTTGAGGCAGGGAAGGTGTGCTTTGCTTTGCCGAAAATAATGTACACTGGACAACCAGAGGGTGTGGTGATGAAACAGAGGGTGGCATGGGTGGGCCAGAGGGTGGCATGAGTAGTCAGAGAGTGGCAGTGGTGACAGAGAGTGGCAGTGATGAAGAAGAGTGTCCCAAACAGGCTGGACATGTAGAAACAACAAGTTCGCAAAACTTGCGACCCGACAGGTAAGTTCGCAAATTGCGAAATTGTAAAAACCCTCGCGAACTGGCAGAAACACGGGCGAACACAAAAAAAAAAAAAAATCCGCAAATTCGCGGGAATTCGCGGATTTTGCGGATTGCGAATCCGCAAATCCGCAAAATTCGCGAACGCGAGATCCGCAAAATTCGCCCATGCTTAAATGTTCTGTGGACGATTGTCTGTTAACACTCTGTTCGTTTTATGGATCAGTATTAGATGATCCAGCACTGTTTATCTGGCTGAATATCGAACTAGTCCGATGCCCCCTTCCAACTAATATATGTGGGGTCTTCAATATAAATATGAGCTGCTCGATGTCCAATCATCCTGGGATAGCTTATCAAGGACGGAAACCCAAAGTATACAAATCTCTGCTTCAATTAAAAGTGATGCATGGGTTATTAGACATCTAGGCAAAACAAGAGGGAAATGACTCAGGATACACGTATTGTTCAGCCTCTCATAAAACGCATGTCAGACTGGATTATTTTTCAGGTTTTGGCACACAGTAATAAAATAATTACATTTTCTAGAGTCATGTCAGACCATAACCCTCTGGTACTTGAAGTTAATATTCGGAAAAAACACATACAAAAAACACAAGTAGCTTGCTGGACATTCAGTAGGGCTCTGTTAAGTGACAGTGATTATATACAGCAAATGGAGAGGTGGATTCCTAGGTTTATCAATGAAAACCTGGGTAGTACTAATACCCAAATTATCTGGGACACCTTGAAGGCAGGTATTAGGGGTGAGACTTCTAAATTTCGTTGGGAGTCACAAATGGAGGAGAGGAATAAACTAAATCTATTACATGACACACTAGGGAAAGCCGAAGCCTATTTGATAAAGGTTCTTTCTGAAGGGGGTGATCCGGGTACTGCTCAAGCAAGGATTTTAATTGCTAAATCTGAAAAACAGAAATTTTACTTAAAAAATCAGCAGGTAGATATTTGGCCTGGCGGAGCAAGCTCTATGAGAGCAATGAAAGGGTGGGTCAAATGCTTGCAGTCCCTTCTAGAGAAAAAGAGGTTCAAACTCATATCTCAAAAATTCTAGACCCTGATATCGGTCTGGTTAATGACCCTGAAGCTATAATATCGGCATTTCAAAAATGTTACCAAAAATGATATACAGAGGATACTCGGGGGCTAAAAACGAGATCGAGGAATATCTCAATGAAATAAAGTTAGAGCAGCTTACCCTAGGGGAGAAAGATATGGTAGAGTCACCAATTAAACTCGAGGAAATACGAACGGCGATTGAGTCCCTGCCATCCAGTATAGCAGTAGGGACTGACCTTATACCATGGGCATTCTATAAAAAATTCTGGGTGCAATTAATAGCTTTGATGTCTGAGATTTTTGACACAGCCGTAGTTGGGGAGGCACCGCCCGAATCCTGGAAGTCAGCCAAGATTGTGATATTTTTAGAAAAAGGTAAACCTGCAAATGAACCTGGGTCTTTTAGACCTATTACGTTAATTAACAGTAACATGAACATATGTGCAAAGATTCTTGCTAATAGATTGGGTTTGGGATTAAGAAGCTGGTCTCTCCTTATCAACTTGGCTTTGTCCCTGGAAGGAAAACTATAGATCATATTTGCCGGACTATTGCCCTTTTCGACCACACTAAGGTAATGGGAGACCCAATGGCTTTAATACTGCTAGATGAGAAAAGGCATTTGATGGGGCCCCCTGGCCCTCTTTGTGGGCAACTATGGCTAAAAATGGTTTAGAAGAGGGGTTTATTTAGGCTATTAAAAGTAGGTATAAGGAACCAACTGCAAGGATAGCGCCTCAGATTTAATTAGAATTACCCGGGGCACAAGACAAGGATGCCCCTGTTCTACTTTACTATTTGCCATCTACATCGATCCCTTAATTAGGAAAATTATGGGAAGCCAAAGAATCCAATCTATTTGTGCAAAAGGGGGGAAAACAAAATTTTAGCTTACGCTGATGACCTAGCTATAATCACGCCCACTCCTCAAGCTGCTCTCTTGGAATTAAATAGCCTGGCCAGTCAATTTGGGAAACTCTCAGGTTACCATCTCAATGAGAATAAAACTCAAATTGTAATGAATGACAAAATTAATCTTGATGATCCCCAAATAGTTCAGAGTGCTAGATATTTGGGAGTAGAGAAAAGTGCTAATGTGGAAGATATTGCTGATATTAATTTGAAGCCACTGATTCAGAAAATGAAGACAGAGTCTAACAGAATAAACAATCTACATCCCACATTAGTTGGGAGGAATAATGTAATCAAAATGATATTTCTACCTAAGATTTTATATCACTTGAGGGCTATCCCACTAGAGATGAAAAAAACGTGTTTTTTTAAAGCTGAACCAACTGATTTTGTGTTTTTGTGGGCCCGATAGCGTCCTCACAGAGCTTTAAAATATATGACCTTGACTAGAGACCATGGGGGGTGGTCAGTCCCTAATTTTCAAGTCAATTATTGGGCAGCAGCTCTGAAACAGATGGCCGACCTGTAGAAATGTGATTATGGGAAGTTAAGAGAAGTATCTATTTATCAGTCAATTTACAGGGCAGAAGCAAAGTATTGCTCATGCGTCATATTGATTTCGTTTATTTTAAAAGGGTCAAATACAAGGTCTTACTAGGCACATTTGAGGTTTGGATGGCAGTTTGGAAAAAATTGACGATCAGCAGAATACAGAGATATTCCCCTTTAGCTCACAATAGGTTACTTCCAGATATATTTCAAGATGACCACTTTAAAATCTGGACTAAGAAAGGGGTATTATATACAGGGGATTTAATTTCTGGTAAGGAAATATTCTCCTTCAATGGAATTAAGGAAATATTTGTGTTAGGAAATAATCACTTTTTTAAATATTTACAGATAAGGGATTTTTTTTCAAAAAATTAACCTGTTGTAGTAAAATTCCTCTATTAGATCTGATTTGGGGGGGCTTGACCATCAATGTCCACAATATATAATATCATATATAAGGAGATGGGGGGGCGATATGCCCAAACATTTGAACAGGTGGCAAGAGACGCTACAAGCTGGACCAGGAGAATGTGAAAACTCTCTTCAGTTAAGCCAGACAGCTTTTATCTCAGCTAGCTTGCAAGTACAATGTTTTAAGATGTGGTGTAACCTTTGCATCACTCCGGCTCGGATTTACAGATGGGGTGGGATCTCAGGGATACACTGTTCTCGGTGTGGAATATTAGCCGCTAATAGTGTCCATATGTTTGCTACTTGTCCAAAGCTTGCCCAACTGATATGGGCAACGCCTCAATATTATGCTGGGACATTCCGTTGAGCTTACCACCCAGGGTATACTATTGGGGATTAGAAATCAAGAAATGGAGGAATCCAATCAGAGCTTGGTATTTATAGTGATGGCTGTGTTCAGCTTGATCAGGATCCTCCTTCAGTACGCGGATGGTTAGGGAAATTGCTGTCACTTTATAAGTGGGAGACTGCGGTATTCAAAATAAGAGGACATAGGGCAAGGATTAGGGGTCTTAAGATCTGGGAACACTTAACTAGATGGTTTAATGCCGATGAAGACCAACAGACCTCTGATTAAATAAGCAGGGTATTCAGCCCGTGGTAACGTTAGGTCAATCTTAGGCTAAGCAAGTATTTACCTAATTTGATTGAATGTTGTTTCTTTTGGATACATGAGGTGTGGGTGGGGGGTGAATCGGGTGTAAATGCAAATATGGACTTTGATTATTTATGGTGTTATATAATTTGTAATTTTTTTTCTTTCTGATGTCCTAATAAATATTTGAATAAAAAAAAGAGCCATCATTTGCAACTTAATTTGCAGATAGTAACATAACATGTTTCTAGCTGAAATGATTCAAACATCAATAAAACTGCAGAGCAAGGAGTGCTGTTCTGCATAAGGCACTTTGTGGAAGTTAACTAGCCACCTTCTGATGTTTGTTGCTGTAATCACGAAATTAAAGCTATGACCACATTTCCAGATAGTGTAAACAAAATCTTAGGAATTCATACATGGAGGAAAATAATTATTTCTTTCTCATGTGCTGTATTAGTTTCAATATTCACACAAACTCATTTTCACATCATAGCAACTTTTCTCCAAACAGCCATTATATCAGAAGGGTACTCAACCATCAGGATAACACCAACAATCGGCATCCCTTTTTCTGTTTCATGTCATAAATACCAATGAGCTTTTAGTGAGAAATTGACATAATAAATATGAAAGGCAATATACTGTTGTGCAGAGCCAGCTTTTATGTAAATAGGTGCTTCGGCATACCTATACTGAGACCACAGGGTAAACCGGAAACTCAAGAGAACTCTTAGAGCATAAGTTTGATGAGTTGAATAAGTGAAGCATGTCTTTTCTTTTTCCTACTATTATTATTTTTTCCTTTAGGGTGCCTTGGGAAACTGAAACAAGCATAAAAACGTGGAAGAGAATAATTCTAGCTACAGTAAGAGATGGATGTCCTAATGAACAAATATTTTCAAGCATAGCAAAGCCAAATATAGTTCTTAATCTTTCTCAGTTTGAGGGGCTGTTTGTTCCATAACCTAGGTGTTAGATAGCAAAAGTAACGCCCTCTACACTGCTCTCTCACAATGTATGGAATGCATAATTGGTGCCAGTTTTCTGACTATAGGTTGATGACAGATTTTTCAACCCCACAGAAAAACATACGTTTATATAGAGACATTTGAAATGCACCAAGTTTCTGACAGTGACACGTGGTCGAGCTTAGGGTGTTACGACAATATTCTGACAAAAGCTGTTCATATCTAGGTTTGTTTTCTGCTAATTGCAACATTGCATATGGTTTTAAAAAAATGTTTTTATTGGTATTTTTCACATTACAATAAATGACATAACATATAACAAATAGGACACTTGGTGGAAGTTTCCATCCGGGCGCTTGTGTTACAGTATTTGCTGCTTGTATTAGTGGGGTATACTTTATGGCCTATCGGGCTGCGCCATTGCGCCCTTCTGACTTGTACACTTGTAACATAGAACAAATAAGTATTTGCTGTTAGTCTCGAATCTAAAGGGTACATATAATATAGCACAAAACTTAAAGGTCATTGGCGGTTATTTTGTGGTTGACCGCCTGCCTCGCACGTGGGTTTGATACCACTGCTACCTCCGTCCTGTACCTGCTGCCTGCAACCCAGCCGGTTTCTTGTGGGAGTGTATTCCTACATCTTAGCTGGTCTCTTGTGGGGTTTTCTACCTGCCGGTGCAGCCTATTTACCGCTGTTCATGGGGGTTTGTATGAGACTAGGAATTTGTCTAGTGTTGACCACATCCCTCTGTTGGGGTTCTTCCATGGTGTGTTTCTTAGTGCTGTGCTGTCTGCCCCCCATAGGTATGTCAGCCAGTTCAACCACCCCCTAAAAGTGGCTTTGGTGGAATCTTTCCATTTGGTTAGCACTGTTTTGACTGCTGTTGTTAGGAGGAAGTCAAGGAGGTTTCTGTCTTGTTGTGTGGTTATATCCACCTTGATGTGTGCTGTGGTTATCGTGGAAATTCTACTTTTAGAGTGCAGCCTAGGGCGCTAATAATGAATTCGAACACCTTATCCCAACATTCTCTAACCTTGATGCATTAGAATGCGAGGTGCACTAGATCTCCCTTTTCCAAGCAGCAGTTCTAACAGCTGTCATTGTCTATGAGTCCTATCGCTGCTAAGCGCGCTGGTGTCCAGTATGCTTGGTGTATTAACCAGAATTTTGTCTGCGCTAACACTGAGGAGATCATATTTTTTGATGGGGCCACCCAAAGGGAGTGGATCTCTTGTTCTGTAAGTGTGGAGCCTAGCTGCATTTCCCAGTAGCTGGTGTTTTTAGCGTTAAGTTTGGAGGTGCTTGGGCGGAGAAGCTTGTATAGGTGAGACACCTGGTGTCCCACTTTATTTAGGTTCTCCATATATTGGAACATCACAGGTTTGTGCTTGGTTATTTTTGATCTAGTTATGGCCGTTTTAATTGCGAGAAAGTGGTATAGCTCTATTTCCGGTAGGTTGTGTAGTGGTTTTAGGCTGTTGAAGGTATGCGGCTGCCCCTCCTGTTCTAGCTGTGCCGGGTAGGATAGCCCTACTCTTTCCCATGACTCTATGTCCAGTGGTTTCCCTTTGTATTTCATTTTTGGGTTTGCCCAGAGGAATTCCTAGTGTGAATTTTGAATGCTGTGTTTGAGTTTCTGGTCTAGTGGTTTTAAATATCGGGTTGTTCTTATATACCTGATTGTTCGCGGTGAGGAGAGCCAGAGGGTCTATGTTGTTTAGAATGGCCTTCTCGATGGAAAGCCAGGTTGGGGTGTATGTCTTGTTCGGTAGTATCCAATACATACCTTGTCTAGCTATGAGGGCCTGCTGTAATGTCTTTTTTGAAGTCCGCCACATTTAGTCCTTCTAGCCGTTTCTCTAGTCTTAGTTTCTTGAGGCTTATTCTCGGTTTTTTGTCTTCCCATATGAATTTGTTTATCATTTGGTCTACCTTCCGGTGGAATTCACCTGTAAGAGTAAGGGGAAGCATTCCTGCTAGGTAGTTTACTACTGCAGTGATCATCATTTTTATGGTATCTATCCTTCCCCACCAGGTGATGAACTTGGGCAACCACGTTTCCAGGAGCCCCTTGATCTTTTCTAGGGTTATTTTCTCATTCTGCTCGAGGGTGGTATTCAGGTTCTTACCGAATTGGACTCCTAGGTATTTAATGAACCCTGGTTGCCAGGCTAACCCTGATTTGTCTGCTACCTCTCTGGTTGTGTCAATGTTGAGTGGCATACATTCTGACTTATCCTTGTTGAGTTTGTATCCGGAGTAGCTGGAGTAACTCTCTATGATGTTCATGAGTGCTGTTGTGGAATGACCTGGCTCTTCTGTTATTATGAGTATATCGTCGGCATAGGCTGCAAGTTTGGCTGTGGTCTTGTTGATGGTTACCCCCGCCAGATCCCTATTTGCAAGGATGTCTTTAATTAGGGGTTCGAGTGCTAGTAGGAACATCGCGGGGGATAGGGGCAGCCTTGCCTCGTGCCTCGCTGGAGGCTGAATTGGTTTGATGTTGACCCGTTAATAGCTATCTGTGCCTTGGGGCTCTTGTATAGGGCCATTACTTTCCTTGTGAAGCTCACACCCAGGTTGTACGCTTGCAAGCTCTGTTCTAGGAATTGCCAGGAAACTCTGTCGAAGGCTTTTTCTGCGTCTAGCATGATTGCTACCACCGGTTTGTCTGATTTGGAAGAGTGTTCTATGACATGGCAAAGGAGTCTAGTATTGTCATGAGACATACGCATTTTCAGATAGCCTACCTGTATGTTTCCAATCAGTTTTGGAAGCAGGTTGTTTAGTCTTGTGTCTAGGATTTTGGCGTATATCTTGCAATCTATGTTGATGAGTGAGATGGGGCGGTAGTTTTTGGGCCGCTGTGTGTCTTTGCCCTCCTTGGGTATGACAATTATGTTTGCTTGCGACATAGATTCGGTTACCTCCCCTTCCCTTTCGCAATGGTTAAAGACTTTTTTTATGACCGGTAGAAGCTGATTTTGGAAGGTTTTATAGAAAGGGGCAGTGTAGCCGTCTGGGCCTGGGGCTTTGTTGTCAGAGACCTGATAGCATTTGTGATCTCCTCGGCTTTTATGTCTTGACCTAGTGCAGTGGCTTCCTCATTTGAAATCTTGGGCAAGTTGAGGCTGTCTAGGTAGGACTTGCTGTCTGCCAAATCAAGGGGATCATCTCTTGTGTAGAGCTTTGGATAGAATTCCATGAATGTTCGTAAGATGTCCTTAAGTTGGGTGTGTGCGATGTTGTTTGCGTCTGTGATTGCGGAGATGCAGTGTTGTCTTTGTTTGTGCTTAAGGTATGATGCTAAGATCTTCCCTGCCCTGTTTGCCTCGCAAAGGTTAATTTGTTTGTATTTCTTTACCTTAGGCCTGCACACTCACTAAGAATTCTGTTGAATTTGTACTTTTTCCTTGTGAGCTAAACAAGCGTGCCAGTGTTCTTGGTGTCCCCTATGTGTTTGGTTTCTGGTTGTTTGATGTCACTTTCTAGTTGGTCTAGCTGTGCTTTTGCTTCTCTATCGTGTCTGGCTTTTATCTCAATGAACGCTCCTCTAATCGTCGCCTTAAGAGCGTCCCACAGGGTCTTGGGGTTTATGTCTGGTGTGTCATTATCTTTGATGATTTGCTCAATTCTGGTTTTGCCTTCCTGCTTTGCCATGACTACATTCTTGATCCGCCACCTGAGGGTGATGTGTTCGTTATGTCGGCCAGCCAGTTGTAGACTAATGCATGAGTGGTCAGAGATTGTTCTTGTGTTTTGTCATGCAAGTGTGTGTGCCTGAGATGAGTATTTAGTCTATTCTGCTGAATGAGTTGTGTGGGTTGGAGTAGAAAGTGTAATCCCTGGTGTTGGGGTGTTGCAAACGCCAAGGATCTTTCAGGTTAAATCTGATGCATATGTTTTTTAAGGATGTTGTGCGAGGCAGGGGGGCCGAGCCTGGGATGTTGATTGTCTGTCTAGGGTGTAGTCTAGCGCCAGATTAAAGTCTCCCGCCAGTAATGTC
This sequence comes from Lissotriton vulgaris, assembly GCF_964263255.1. Classification (NCBI taxonomy): domain Eukaryota; kingdom Metazoa; phylum Chordata; class Amphibia; order Caudata; family Salamandridae; genus Lissotriton; species Lissotriton vulgaris. The sequence goes on from NC_141691.1 coordinate 683,638,874, forward strand.
ATGTCATTTGAGTGGTTCGCTTCAATTTTCTTCAAAAGACCCTCCCAGTATTATGTGTCATCTGTGTTTGGTGCATATATGTTTGCTACGAGTATGGATTTGTCGCCTCTCTTCAGCTGTGTTATTAAAAATCTCCCTTCCTCGTCATGCTGTACGTTTTCAATTATTTTCTTAGATTTCCTGTTTATCAGTGTGATGACCTCCCTCTTCTTGCCCACTGCTGGGGAGCAAGCTACCTGTCCTATCCATCTCTCTCTAAGCTTAGTCGCATCTTCCTTGGAGAGTTTGGTTTCTTGTAAGAGAATGATATCTCCTTTAGTCTTATCAAGGTGGTCGAGTACCTTCTTTCTTTTAATCAGGTGGTTTAGCCCCTTTACGTTGAGGGAGACTATCTTTAGGTCTGCGTGCAGGGCCGAACTATTATTCTGTGTCATGACTTACTGTGTGAGGATCTCGCTATCTTCCTCCCCCGTCTCGACTGCTTCTTCCTATTCTGGGATCGGCTTTGGTGTAGTGGCTAAAGTGTGTGGGCATCTTTTACATAACAGCGCGCGCCCGGGTGACTGATAGTAGTGGCAAAATCGTGAGGGACAGTCTACTAGAGAGTTTGGTGAGGACATATACGTAGACGAGGACAAAGATAATGGACAAAGGTAATTGACATACAGAACAAACAAAATAGACAAGACGGCAACCCCCACCGCACCCCCTCCCTCCCCACCCCTCCTTAGCATACATCGTACTTTGGATGTGTGACGGCAAGAACCCTCCCGCCCGCCTCTCCCCCTGGATATATTAAAATGTTGTGGTTGTACTGCCTTTCTTAGTCTTAGATTAAACATTTATAGACATATTTAACCAATTAGTCTTTTGAATAAATGTGGAAATAAAGGATATAGTAAGTATGTAGCCGAACAAACTGGACCCATTTGTTTGGATTACTAGATATGCCTTGTAGTCTCTTGAGTGATATCTGTTGCTTTAGTGATATGTCCTGATATTAGCTTTAGATGTTCCTGGCACCTTTGGCTTGATGTGTTCATGTGTTATATAGCTCCTTGGCCCGATATGGTTCTGTTTTTGGCTGTGTCTGAGGTAGACTTTGTTGTCTTGAGGTAGATCTGTTGTCTCTTGTTGTTGCCACCTTCTTGATTCCCACCTTGGGTCTGGTGGGTCTGTTTGTTGCGTCTATGAGGTAGGTTTGCTGTCTCGAGGTAGATATTTGTCTCTGTTATTGCTACTTTCTTTTACCACCTTGAGTCTGGTAGGCCTCATGGGATGGCCATCTATTCTCGCTTGGCTTTCCATGTCTATTCCGCCGCTTGGTCTGGTGACGTGCTTCTTTTCACCGATGTTGACGCTGATGTCTCCATTTCCTGTTGAGCTGTCCCTGTAGGTATCTGGCTAGATCCATTGGGTCTTCAAATGTACGAGAGGTCCCTTTGCTGTTATCCTAAATTTAGTGGGGCCAGTGCATGAGAATACAATGTTTTCTTTCCTCAGCTTGTCTCTTTTTCTTATGTCAATTGTAATCTTCGAGTAATCCTGTGTAAGGATAATTTTGTGGCCGTTCCATTGTAAGTTGGGGTTTTCCCTTGCTACTCCGAAAATGGCGTCCATGTGGTGTGAGCAAAGTGGTTTGCATATTATGGGTCTTGGGCTGGACCTGTTTCTGGGTTTGAAAGTGGGCACTCTGTAGGCCTTGTCCAGCTCAAAGGGGTTCTCGAATTTGAGTTTCGTGAGCTCGGGGATGAGGGCCTGCACCAGTGACACGCACAAGCCTCCTTTATCCTCCTCTTCTTCTGGCACTCCTAGGATCCTTATATTGCCTTTCCTACTTCGGCCCTCAAATTCTGCCGCTTGTTTTTGTAGGGTTGTGGTCACTTTAGCCAGAGTGAGGATCGCTTTACTTGTTTGGAGGCCCCCGTCTTCTATGGCGCTCACCCTCTGTTCCACTACTGCGAGTCTGTTGTTCGTAGCGTGCATGTCTGCTCTCACTGCAGCCAGTTCAAGCTGGATCGCGTCTGTTGTTAACTTTGTTGAATTGGCTTGGTCATGGACTTCCGCGAGTTTCTTGAGAATGCTGTCCAGGGTGCCGTGTAAGTCAGGTTTTTGCTTGATGGGTGACTTCGTATGGTCCTCTGGTTTTGTCTTTTTTGGAGGCTGGGTGCATTCCCCTCATTTCCGGCCATGTTTGCTAACCCTCTTTTGGTCCGGAGGAGCACAAATCTCTTGTCTCTGCTTAGCTGCTCTGGTTTGGTTGTGAGCCCTTGCTGTGGCTTTGTTTGTGCGGCCCCTTTGTCGCTCTTGAGGTGCCCTGTTTTTGGCTTACGTGTTGGCACTGTCCCCCATGCGGTGCTTGCTTTATTTCCTGTAGGGTCTTTATCTGTGATATTTTCCGCCGTGGTGGTTCTATTATTCCTGTATTGAGATCTTTTTCCCCCCCTCAGTGCGACCCAGACCTCTGGACGTATTAGTTTTGGTTATGGTCACCCTTGCCCACTTCTCTTGAGTGACTGTTACATTGCCTTTCCCGATAATTGGTGGGTTGTACAGTTTTCTCGTAGTTAGGTGGTGCCCGCTCGCGTTGTGCCCTTGTTATTGTCTTTGTTGTTGCCCTTTTATTTTGCACTCGCTAGATGTTCCCTTAACCGACTAATTCACCAGCGGATGTCCCTTTCCGTTTGACTTATGTACGTTGTGTGAGGCGTGTCGCTGCCCTTGCTGCCCACAGTGCCTCTGTGTGGCTACCAATGCAGTGCTGTGGTCTTTCTGATGTGGATTTCACCTCACGAGGCTATGATTTCTTTGTCGCCGCGCCCTGCCCCTATCAAGATGGTGCCACCCTGGCAATTCCTCAGTTTTGTTTTTCGCCTGTAACTCGCTTAGTGGAACCCCCGGGCCCCTGGCGTCCTGGCGGCCTGGCGACACCCGGTAGTCTCTTTGGTCATTGGGGTAGTCGCACGTCGATCTTGCTGGTAGGGATTCTCTCCGGGTTTACACCTTGCGTTATCAATCTCCCTCCGCCTCAGACTTTTCCGCACCCCACCACACTCAAAGTGGTCTCCTGCTGTCTTCTTTAGTTTCACTTTTGATCGTGCTGCTACTGCGCTCGGTGTGGGGTTAATGCTTGCTGAACATGCTGATTGCGCTGGTAGGAGCCCCTGGCTCTTCGCTCCCTTCTCTTTTTTTTCTCTGGGTAGCTACTGGGTTACAGGTACAGCTGGCTCTCTATCGTCCCCCGTGCACTGTGTCGCTTTGCCTTTCTCACCCCGCCCTCCACGAAATGGCGGCCCCAGTCAGATTTACAGTTTCAGTTTCGCACGTGGCACCGGTGATCTTTAGCGGGCTGTCGGTTAGTGGGGGGGGAGATAGCACGCTGGGGTATTGTCCACTGACCTCGTAGGTGGGGGCGGCCCCCCAGAGGTCGCTTAGTATTTACTTGCCGCTTCGCTGAGGTGTTCTATCCTGCAGGCGTCATTTTGCCAGCCCAGCTCCTCTGTTTTCATTTCTAGAAGTAAGCTTTTAGGCATCTTGTGGCTTTTTGTGGTTGCCGTTGGTTTTACCTTTCGATGCGCTGTGTTTTCCGATTCCAGCAGTAATGGTTCTGTATTCATTTAAGTAAAGACGTCTCGCTTTTTATCTCGTTTACATCCCAAGGTGTAGCGGAGCTCTGGACTCAGGCAACTCTCCACATTGCCGTCCAAGCTACGCCCCCTTGTATATGTTTTAACACTCAATCTATTTTATTCTGGGAGGGTGGAGAATGACAGTGTTACTAAACTAGTGTTCATGTCATTCAATTTAAGACACAATTAATTATTGTTGACGAAATTCTGTATATATCTGCTGAATGGATGTAGTTTTCTTTCTTAAGAAACCTTTGTTAAAGCACTCGAATCCCTTTGTTAGGAGTATGTTAAAATGTAAAAACAGCTAGACAATAATGGCTTAAAATATGTTACATGATTTGCCATTCTGAGAGGAATAATTTGCCTTTCTTTGTCAAAAAATTTACCCAGTTGTGTACATTAATTTGGTCTTTCGCTGCTGCATAATTCCTGTTGCATTAACGACGGATGACAACTTACACTGCAAACAGACCAAACAAAGTGGGCCAGAGTATGGTTCTCACTGCTGCACAGAACGGAGAATAAACAAAATACTAAGGTGAACAGTTAAAGTAAAATGTAGTATGCATGGCACAAATGTACTGCCACAGAAGAAGGTAGACATTTTTATTAAATTGGGAGCCAACGTTTTCAGGGGCTTTGTCACCTCCCCAAACTATAAGCAGCATGCCTTCTTCTTAAAGAAAAGTACACAAAACGGTGAAGGATGGAATGCTTGAATTAATCTCAGCCATTTGCATTTACTCGGCCCGCATCCCAACCCATGGTTATTTTACACACCATGCCATCTCAGTTTGGATCCAGCTGTATGTAAATCATTCTTTACTCTGCACCAATCAGCACAGTCTAGCATGAACTGCCAAGCCAGGTCCTCCCTGAATCAAAATGCCGGCAACCCAGGATCAGTTTCACCCTAGTTATAGGCTCATCAGCTGGGTGCAGATTGGTTCCAGTGATACAGTGTGCATGGGACTCATGTCTGGGCATACCTGATCCACGTATGGCAGAACACTAAAGTATACAAAACAGTGATGGATGGAATGCTTGAATTATTCTCAGCCACTGGTAATTTTCTCGGGCCGCATCCCATCCCATTTTTAGTTCATACACCATGTCAGCTCAGTTTGGACCCAGCAATATGCAAAAAAGACTTGACCCTGCTCCCATTGGAACAGCATAGCCTGAACTGCCAAGCCCGAAATAGAACACAAGTAATTCTGGACCGGGTTCCCATGTATGCTGCATCACTGGCACCAACCTGTATTCAAGTCAATTAGTCTTTTATTTGATTTCGTTAAAATTATAAAAGGTTGGGACAAGCCACCAAGATACATGAAGCATCAAGCAATTATTTGATTAAAAACAAAGACTAAAAAACACATAAAATTCATATAATGGAGGAACGATCTTCTAAATGAGTAGAATTAAAACTAACTTGCTTCTACAGAATGTGACAAAAAAAAGATGTGAGCAAGAAGATTAAAAAGTAAATGACCAAGGCGATACAATTTTGACAGATTCAGATCAATTCTCTTTTTTGTCTAATTCTTTTGCCGCAATGTTCCAAAGTTTTATAGGTCTGCAAGACAATTGAACAGACGAGCCTCCGAGGCATTTTATGATGACCGCTTTGCAAGTCCTTATTTGTTTTCTTCTCAGCATTTTCAGAAGGAGGGTTTTCCGGGTGTCTAGTAGTGAAGGACAGATACATAGAATATGTAATTTTGACTTGTCACCTTGTCTGCAGAGGTGGCATTCCTTTGTCATCCACATATGTTTCCATTTCGGGTGAGATCTTTTGAGGGGAATGATCCCAGCCTCAACAGTGTCAGTTTTTGCTTTTTATGGTGTGAAAATGTTCGGACAAGTACGGTTGGGGTTTCAGCATTTTGTAAGATTGTATCACAGCCCAATCGTGCTGTTTGTGGGCAAAGGTGGCTTTATCCAGTAACAGTGTTATCCGCTTGGTTGTTTTATTTGCTTTGTTTTTAAATACAGAGTAGGTAGTTATTGTAATCCAAGCCTTATCTAGCTGTAATGCGGTAAGCAATTTTTTTAAAAATGGAAAAATGGATTTGCTTAGCCTAAATTGATTTTCAATTTCCTGCCAACAATAATGGGCTGCCCTCATCCTCCAATAATATTTGGCCAAGGCTCCTTGTCTTGCTGGTATCTGATTTTTTAGACTGTATTCTAGTTGTATATGTGCCTGTGAGGTGTGTCGTGGGCTGGGAACATTTTGTTAAAGAGGCTAGATTGAGCTGTGTTTAAAACCATTGAGTCCTTTGTGTTCAACATTTACGATCCGTATGATATTGATGGCTAAACCTTTGCTGCAATAACCTTAAGCAGATGACTTGCAGAACAGGCGTTGAGTTGTTTCTGTAAAGATTCCAATGCGATTAGCAGTTGTTTGGCTTTTGTTTCGCCTCGTTCCAGGTGTTGCTTAAAATTGAGGTGACGGTCTAGTTGAAACTCAGGATATTCATACAAACCCACGTGGGACAGTGGTTTCTCATTTAACTGTTTGACTTTTGGTGTAAATAAGGAAACCCTCATAGAAGTCAGTGTATATGTAAGGTAAGCGGTATATTAGCTTCATCCGCCCCACACTGACATTCATGCAGTTATCATCGGGTTTTTCCTCTTGGTGTGTACTGCTAGCCTCATCCAGAGGCACCTCCAGTCTCGAGTGCAGTGTCCAGAGACAAAAAGGATTTTCCCAAAAGGATTAAAATAAAAAATGAGAAAGAATGCCCTGAGGAATTTTAATGTTGGGCAGACTTCACATCGTTAAAAAAATTGTGAATACTCATTCATAAGCCAAGTTACGGGACTGTATGGTATTACTAGGTAGATAACCAACCCCGTGAATGTCTCCTGCAAACTTATCCAAAAGAACCAGTGAAAGATCTAACCACGTGTGTAACCACCTACAATCCAGCAACATATGCTGTCCAAAAATTAATCAAGAAGAACTGGCACATAGTGAACACGGGCAAGTTCGACTGGCCAAGACCAAGATTCGCTAATCGTAGAACAAAAAACCTGAAAGACACCTTGGTGCATACACGCCCCAGGCTGGGATCTGTAACACCTGTAACCAACAGCATAAATATGACACCTCTCACAGGACATTTCCCATGCGGGACATGCACAGCCTGCAAAACAACCACAGCTACTAAAAGTCTACAATTGGGAGAGAACTTTGAATGGACACAAAAACAGTTCACAAACTGTAACTCTTCGCATGTCATTTACATGATCCAGTGCCCGTGCAAAAAGATGTACATCGGGATGACATGTCGCAAGGTTAAACTCAGGATAGGGGAACACAGGAGCAACATCAAGCTAAAAAAGAATACCACCAAGCTATGTGCCCACTTCACTGAAAGCAACCACACACACGAAGAAATACAATGGACAGTGATAGAAATGCTGACCAACAAAGCAGGCCATGCAGAAAAGATCCTATATGAGAAGGAGCAAAGGTGGGTGGACCGCCTACGTACCTATGACACAGGTCTCAATGATAATGTGGCCTGGCACCATTTTGCAAAGTAATATGATGAACATATCCAAGCACTCATGTCTGCCTTTATAAAAATATACCTTTTGTAAAAAAGTATTCAAGGTAGAACCTTAACACCCGGATATAATTATCTATTATCCGAAATGATGATCAAACACTTTGACTGCCCTGCAACCAGTAGAAGTCCCTTGATGATTGAATTCCACCTTTATGAGAAACGTAATGGGAAAACTACAATTCCCCCGAAATGCGCCAGTAACGTTGATTCTATAAGTATCCCTTTTGAAGTGCCAAATTCCTGTAAAAACAAACTACAATCTGGGTTTACGCATGAAAAAAAGGTAGGTCCTATTTCCTTTAAAAAGAAACTATTTCCTTTAAAAAGAAACTACAATCCTGCTCCCATCACTCCAGGGGCAGAGTCAGCACAAGGCGGGAGGAAGGACTCCATGCGGGTAATGGCGAAATACCTAGTCTCCGTCTTGCTTCTTGTGGGTAAGCATTAACAGCAAATATGTCCTGACAGTGGTCCCTGTCTCCGCTCCAGCTCTGTGGCGATTTAAGGCACCCCTGAAGGAAATAGAAGTCGGAATTGCGACAGGTAAGATCGTATTGAATGCCGCAACTGCCGGCTGATATTCTCACGAACTGTTTTGGTAAAACGCCTTCTCACATATACCAGCCATAATTTCTTTCTTTTAACGAGAGCTTTAACATCTACTCTCGTTTGGTTACTGTCCCCATACAAAGATTACAAATGAATGAAAGGGTAACTTTTACTGCATGTGAACGATCGGCACTTTGACAAAAAACATTTATGACTCTTTTTAAATTTCCGGTTGAGCCACAACTTTGTTTAACACCTGCACTCACAAATGTATATGCATCAATAGCGATAGTCTCTCTCCCTTCCCATGAGTTCGCGAGCGATTTCTGGTGAAAATAATTATTTCCCGAAACTTTAAAACGCTCACCTTCATGAGAAAACTTTTCATGAACTACACAAGTGTCACAACGAATCACTTTCTATGTTACTGCACTCCCTCCACTTTAAAAGACTTACTGCTCACAGCTTAACATAGCTTTTTATATGTATCTTCTCTCATAGATTCAGAAGAATCCAATACTTAGATCAATGCATTGAGTTGTTGGAATTACCGCACAAATTCGTGTGAGTAGTTTTTATATGCTTTGTTTCGTACCAACCCCCCTGTTAGTCCTGACGAAAGCTCTACAGACCGCCTGGCCCAATAGAGCTGAAACATGTTGACGATATCAACCTAGTAATACCATACAGTCCCGTAACTTGGCTTATGAATGAGTATTCACAATTTTTTTAACGATGTGAAGTCTGCCCAACATTAAAATTCCTCAGGGCATTCTTTCTCATTTTTTATTTTAATCCTTTTGGGAAAATCCTTTTTGTCTCTGGACACTGCACTCGAGACTGGAGGTGCCTCTGGATGAGGCTAGCAGTACACACCAAGAGGAAAAACCCGATGATAACTGCATGAATGTCAGTGTGGGGCGGATGAAGCTAATATACCGCTTACCTTACATATACACTGACTTCTATGAGGGTTTCCTTATTTACACCAAAAGTCAAACAGTGTAACAAGTGTCCTTTTTTGTTGATTACAATTGGAATAAATTCGGGGAAAGAAACGGACACTGTCAATTCCTCATCCCTCCCAGTTGATTAAATTAGTTTCTCATTTAACATCAAGATACATTTGGGGCATTTTAATGGCATTTGGAAAAGCACATGACCTTCGTATTTTGGTGATTGATTATTAATTGAGCAGAGGTGGTATATGCACCTAGTTGGGAAATCAGTCGCTGCAATGCTACAGGTGTTTGGGATAGAAGGATGATATCATCCGCACATTGGAGACTAGTTATTGGTGTTTTACCTAATTTTGGGGGGTCAGCTTGTATTGAGCGAAGTGTCTTCTCTAGGTCGGCTCTGTAGATGTTAAATAGACAGGGGGCCAGGACACAACCCTGTTTTAGTCCTTTTCTGGTTGAAATTTTGTTTGTAATCCTGCGCCCATCTCCTTTCCTTACTTGAACTCATGTTTGTGAGTAGAGGTTAGTGATTGACTCCAGGAATTTGGTTGGGGCTCCCCATCTTTTCATTTTTGCCCATAGCTTGGTTCTTGGTACTTTATCAAATGCTGCTTTAAGATCTACAAAGCATGCGTACTAAGTGCAAGATTTTGCGCAGACTTGATTGGCTAAAAGAGTGACTGCAGATATGTTCATGAGGGTGCCCATCCCTGCCCGGAATCCTGTTTGTGTATTTGGAATGAGGTTTATTTGTCTGACCCAGTCCTCCAGGTCTTTCAACAGGTTTGATGCATACATTTTTGCCTCAACGTCAATGCGTACTATCAGTCTGGAACTGGATTGATCGGAGTGTGCACCCGATTTATATATTGCGTGTAGGATGCTTCCTTGCCAGGAGTTAGGAATTGTGCTAGTCTCTAGAATATGTGTGAACAGAGGGGTGAGATGGCCAGACCAAAAAGATGGATCTTGTCTAAATAATACGTTTGGAAGGCCATTTGGCCCTGGTGCCCCGTCTGATCTCAATTTTTTAATGGTTTTCAGTACCTGCTCTTGTGTGATCCTTGGGAAAAGTTCAGATGATTCTCAACTGGTTATCTCCTGGACTGCTGGTTCGCAGTTATCCTCCATACCCGTCAGTTTTCCAGGTTTAGTAGTGTTTTGCTCACATGTAATTGAGATTGCATTGTATGTAACTTTGATATGGAGTCTCCATATGTCCTCCTTTATATCCGAGTTGTGGTGTCGGTTCTTGCCATTTGATGGTTGATTGTTTCCCAGAAAAGTTTGGAGTCTCTTTGTTTGCTGGCGTGGAGAAGTTTCACGCAAAATTGTTCTTTGTAATCTTGCTTGGCCCCCTTGATGTCCTTTTTTAGTTCATTTTTTTATTCTTGTGATTGACAAGAGGATCTCCTGTGAGGGTTCTGGGCCCTGAGTTCGCAGTAATCTTAGGTACCAAGCTGCCCCATGTGGTCTGTGCGCTTTGTGACCGTTGCCCTGTTTGGAAAAATGTTTTTTAGGTCGCAGATAAATAACTCCCAGGCCTTTATACGTAGTGGTTAGGCTTCGGGTACCTCCAGTAATCTGAAGCATGTCCACATTATGTTATCTATGCTATCCTTTTTCCAGATGAGATGTTTTAAGTTACAAGATTGAATTGCGAATTACATGGCTTTTTCTTGTATGGATCTTTCTATAATTGTGGACAGTGTAAAGGTTTTTTTTTATGTGGAAATCCATGATAAGAGGCTGGAGATCCTGGTCCGTGAATGTATAATCGATAATTGAGCCTGTTTTTTTAGTCACTCTTGTAAATGCAGCTGGGCTATCTGACTGCCCTCATCTGTTAAGCGCGCACAGTATAAGATCGCCCAGACAAGCGGCACATCTCTCACCATATGTGTCACATCTATGTGTATTTTGTTGTCTGACCTGTAAATGGCCTGGTGTCTTTTTTTCCTGCCCTGTAGTAGGTTCATGTTGAAGTCTCCAGTCAATATTGTGTTAGCTTGTGGGTATATAGGTTTTAGTGTTTCTAGCGTAGCGATTAACAGCTCGATTCTTGGCCCCTTTTGTTTGGCAGCAGGGTGGATATAAATGTTCAAAATTAACGGACAGGCAAAGGGTGAAGCGTTGCGTTTGATGCATAACATCCAAGAGGAATCGAGATCTATAACAGAGACTTTCCATAAGATGTCTGTCGAGATAAAAATCAAAAGGACGCCTTTTGCCCTCCCATAGCTTGTGTCTCCCTTAGCCAGGTTCAGATATTCCTTATAACCTAATATTAGTGAGTTATTCATCTACCATGTTTCTTGTAGAAGAAGTATGTCGTACTGTAGAATCCATTCTACAAAGTCAGCTTCTTCTAATTTTGCCCTTAAGCCCTTCACATTCTAAGAGCAGATCTTGCATCCCAGGATCGGATATGTGTCCTTGCTTGGTTTTAATCATGCCATTCCATAGTTGTTGTTGGAAAATTCGTCTGTCGAGTGCCGGAGGACATGGCTGCTTCGGAATGGGCGAAAGTGAGGGGAATTTTTCTTGAGGTTTGGCCATTGCCAATTGTTGTACTAAGTTCATACAGCCTTTAGCACCTTTTAAGATGCTCTCTGTCTGGTGTTGTAATAGGCTTGGATAGCAGGGGTGCTCAGTCTTTTTTTAGCTCAATGCCCCATTTAGAGAATGACTCTTTCTGCCGCCAGATCTGCTCGACAAAAGAGCTGTATGTGACTGATGAGCCCATAACTAATGTGAAACAGGTCCTGGGTTGCGTGTGTTCTGGTTCAGGGAGTACTTGCCTTGGCAGTTCTTAAAACATTCTCTAACCTCCAGATATATCAAATTTGTGCTGAGAGAGACTGCTACAGAGAATAAACCTTATCATCAGTCAAGAAGGCAGTACCATGGCACTGTTAAATAAGCACACTTCAAACACCAGATTTACAGGGTCTTGTAAGTCACACATGAAGCATGAACTTAGATTCATTCAGTGAACCACTGTGTGAAAACGTTCAAAGGGGCTGTTAGACATGGCAGCCTTGGTGTGGATTTCCCCTTCATTTTTACATTTGCCTCCTGTGTTTTTACTGTGTGTTGGACTTTGTTTTTGCTGGTCTAGATGCTTTGGGCACTTTTCACTGCTGTTCAGTGCCAGAGTGCAAGTGCTCTCTCTGTAAATTGTTATGATAGATTTGTGTTTCCATGATTGGCTTGTTTGGTTTACTGCTAAGTCCCTAGTACTTTGCATTATGTGTGCTCAGGGCCGCAAACCAAATGCTGCTAGTGGGCAGTGAACCCACACAAGCAGCCATGCAAAAGGGTCTCAGGCCTGCCACTGCAGTGCCTACATGCAGTCTAGTACTGCCATGCCGACCTGGCAAAAGCACCCACTTGCCAGGTCCTAACCTTCCTTTTTCTTACATGTGAGTTGCCCCTAAGGTAGCCCCCGAGTACCCCTGTGGGCAGGGCGCAGTGTATGTAAAAAGTAGGACATGCCCTGATGTGAGTGGCATGTCCTGATAGTGAAATACTTCCAATTTCGTTTTTCACTATTGAAAGGCTCTCTGTCCCATAAGATAGAATAGTGAGTTTACTTATAACATCTTACACGTATAACTGCCCATGGGAACAGGATGGGAACATGGAGTTTAGTGTGCCTGAAGTCAGAATATAAAAATGCATCTTTTAGTATGGATGATTTTTACATTCTGGGTTTGAAAGTACCACTTTTAGAAAGTAGGTATTTTCTTGCTGGCCATTCAGTGTGCCTCTGCTAGGGTTGTGTACTGACCGTCTGGCTTTGGAGGTGACAAGGGCTAGGGATGTGCATTCTGTTCAGATAGCCAATTGAGTGGTTAGATGTATCCTGCCTTTTCAGTGTGAGTCAGGGCTGGGCTGAATAGACCTGGGCTACATTCAGAGTAGGGAGAGGAGATGTCTTTCACACCTGAATGGGTCTGGTCTGCCGGGGACAATGCTGTCTCAACCTCCTGCCAGGAAGCCGTGCCAGAGAGGACAGAGCTGGTTTTGTGGGACACATACTCTCTGCCTCCAGAGAACAAAGGATTTGTTGCTATAAAAAGTGGGTTGGAGACCCCTAAAACTTTATATCACTTTTGGGCTCCAAAGGAACCTCTGACGAGGAGAAGAGCAGAAGAAACTGGAGGAGGAGTACTGCCCCTTTACTGTGTGCTGTCTGGGGTTGGCCTGCAGTTGCTGTTTCTGCGAAGAAGAAGAAATGTGTGTGTATCCTACTTGAGAAAGTATCTCCAAGGGCTTTGGAAGTAGAGCTTTCCCCCTTTTCAAGAAGTCTCAGGAACAGCAAAGACTTCACCATCCTTCCAGGCACCGCCTCTGGAACCACTGGTTTCAGTCGCCGCAGAAGAAAAGAGCAGCCGACTCTGTCACAAAAAAACAAACTAGGTGATGGATGGAATGTTGCACAATGGCAGAACATTCACCCCCAGTCACAGATCTGGGTTTAATCCATCGTTATTTTGCTCACCAAGCCATCCCAGTTCAGACATGGCCATATGCAAATCAGTTTTGGCCCTGTGCCTCATGGGAACAGTCCAGCCCGAACTGCCAAGCCATGTCTTCCCTGGACCGGAATAAAGCATCCTAGGACCAGTTTCTGGCTATCAGCCGTCTTCAACCAGGATAGCTTGACTCCAGTGGCTTAGGGCCCGATTCACAGAATGAACTTAAGACTCAATCCTAAACTTACTACTGTTTTGGTATTCACAGATTGCACTTACTACTTTTGGTATTCACAGAATGAACTTAGTACTTTTGGCATTCACAGAATGCACTTACTACTTTTGGTATTCACAGAATGAACTTACTCATTTCGATATTCACAGAAGTTAGGACTCCTAACTTTAGGACTCCTAAATGCCTTCTGTGAATACCGAAAGTGTTAAAATTAGGATTTTTCTCAATTTAGTCATAGTAAAGTTAGGACTCCTAACTTTACTACTAGTAAATTGAGAAAAATCCTAATTTTAAGACTTTCGGTATTCACAGAAGGCATTTAGGCATCCTAAAGTTAGGAGTCCTAACTTTACTACTACTAAATTGAGAAAAATCATAATTTTAAGACTTTCGGTATTCACAGAAGGCATTTAGGCGTCCTAAAGTTAGTAGTCCTAACTTTACTACTACTAAATTGAGAAAAATCCTAATTTTAAGACTTTCGGTATTCACAGAAGGCATTTAGGAGTCCTAAAGTTAGGAGTCCTAACTTTACTACTACTAAATTGAGAAAAATCCTAATTTTAAGACTTTCTGTATTCACAGAAGGCATTTAGGAGTCCTAAAGTTAGGAGTCCCAACTTCTGTGAATACCGAAATGAGTAAGTTCATTCTGTGAATACCAAAAGTAGTAAGTTCATTCTGTGAATACCAAAAGTAGTAAGTGCAATCTGTGAATACCAAAACAGTAGTAAGTTTAGGATTGAGTCTTAAGTTCATTCTGTGAATCGGGCCCTTGAGCACGGGACCCCCGTCTGGGCAAACCCTTCCCACATAGGGTGAACAGCAAAACAAACAAGGTGATGGCGGAATGTTGCACAATGGCAGAACATTCACCCCAGTCACAGATCTGGGTTAAATCCATTGTTATTTTGCTCACCAAGCCACCCCAGTTCTGTCAGAGTCTGTTGCTGGTCCAGTGTCCGGAAGGCATCGCAGAAGGCACCCCTGCACTTCGCACCGCATCCTTGGTCTCTCCGGCGCTGCTGCGTGACCATCAGCGAGCCTTGCTTGCACCTAGTCCTGTGGGTACTGCACTCCGCACTGCCTCGCTTCACTCTGCCTGGACACCACTGATACTGTCGCTGCCCGACCCAAATGCCAACCGGCTCCGTCACCTGCTCCGTGACCTCCCAGCACTGCATTGAGCACCACCTCACTTTGCATCGCAAACCTTGGGCTCACCGATGCTGTTGGTCGACCGTCACCGAGCCGTTGCCTGCACTGCACCCTGCACCGCTCCACTTCACTACAACAGCAACAGTTGCCCGAACCGGCCCGTACTAACGTGTCAGCCGCAATGAGAAAGGTACTGTCTATGAGTCTGTCAACGCTTTAGCTGGCCCACACCAATGAGGTTGGCTGGAACTGTTAGACTCTGTTGTTAACAGCATCACGGTAGCCCCGGTTGGAGCTACCAACTCGGAAATACTGTGTTTTGCACCTATTTTTTCATTTTAAAGGTTATCTTGCAAAGTAACTATTTTTACAGTATTGTATGTTGGATTTTTGTCCATTTGTAGTGTTTTCAATGTGTTACTTCATGCATGCACAAATGCTTTACACACTGCCTCGGAGATAAGCCTGCCTGCACATGCCAAGCTACCAAGGGTGTGCGCAGGTGTTATTTTAGAAGTGTATCCCCCTTACCCTGACTAGGAAGAAGGGTCCCTACTTGGACAAAGGTGCAAACCATTGGCAACTGTAGATCCCCTTTTTTAACAGAGGATTTGTGCAAACAACAAAATAAATGTGTGGAGCAAATCTATAAAGTGTTGCATGCTGATAATAATGCGAGCACTTGCAGGTTTAATGTGGCGTTTTCAATATTGCGCAAGTGCAAAGCAGTGGAGTCTCACGTGGAACATGCACTCAGCATACACTGCTAAGTGAAAATTCCTATTTAAAAAATATCCACACAAAGGTAAACAACATAAATGAGTAACTCTGCCTAAATTAAACATGTTGCATGCAAGTATGGCACAATATTCTCTTCACCAATTGCTTGCTCCTGGTGTGATTTGTCATTAGGATTCCATGACATTTTGAGTCTAAACCTAGGATTGATAGCGCTGTCAACTCCCAGTCATACGATCTTTGCATATTTTATCGGAGAACTTGGATCTGCACGACACAAGAATTGTTTTTGGCAAGGCAGTCACCTCAACTTTTTCCATGCAAAATGTAACTGTTTCTGCTGCTTCGTGCTGCTTTGCGCTATTCGTCCGAGCTTCATTGGGTAATTGTCTGTACTAAGATATAGTAAATTTGGGCCATGAATCCTAATTCCACTACAGCTGAATCATGGACAATGAAAGTATAATGCCCTGAAAACACTTAGGAAACTTGCAAAGTGAAAGCGGAACCATCAATAATATATTAAATATAGGATCTTGCTTAATCATTGGGCTACTTGATGAGATTCAGTTCTTCTTCTAACCTGGCTGTATAAAGAAGATGGTGATATTACAAAGAGTGGATGACATGCTGAAAATCTTGGACAGCAGCACATCTTGGCTTCTTTTTCTCCTTGACAGTCAAAAAGTATTTGACGTTGCCATACATGCTTCTTTGCTAAAATTCTTGGGAAGAACTAATGAGGAACAGAGGCACAGCTCTGAGATGGCTCACATAATATCTTCTCAACTAATCAAGCAAGTTAAACTATCAAGCTGTCTCTCCAGCCCCATGCTTCTTCAGTGAGGGGTCCTTAAGGTTCCATTCTCTCTATGACATTCTTCAGTCTGCACATGGACCCTTTCAGTTGTCTCCTAACACAAACCAACATTCATTTCATCTACATGCAAACTATACTCAGCCATTCATGATAGTCTTCTTCTCAGAGGACATAACGGGCATTGCAAACACACTAGGAGCTCTTCAGACAAGACTGACACCTCAACAGCTCAAAATTAATAGACAGAAAATGGAGATTGTCTTGTTCAATCTTCCTTTGCTGCCATGAACCTGTTTGAGTGCAAACCATCTGTTGTTGCAAGCACAAAATCTTTGCGCTTTTCCCTGTTCGAAAAGCTGAATCTGCACACCTACTTTAATGCTTTGGTGAAAAGAGTCTAGCATCAATTCAGACTGCTCTGAAGAACAAACTCCCTCATGGGGAAGATTAAGGCAGCTCATTCAATGGTCCTCTTAAGGGTTATTTATGGAACTACATATTATCTGGCATAACCAGAATTCACAAGAGATCCTATAAAAATCTGCACTCAATGCATTGGATTGGCTATTATTTGGCACCAGAAGCTCAGCTGACATTACCCGGATCCTACATACTACAAAAAGTCTTCTTATTGAGGCCACAATCTTGTTGAATGTGGCTTGTATTGTTCCAAGACTCTCCGTGCAAGAGCTACCAACTGCCTTGTTCACAACTCATTCATCATATGATAACAGTATATTTTTTTCTACAACTCCTTACTAAAAAAAGAATTAGCAATGCAGCAATATTTCTCGGGTAGTGCTCCCAAAATATGGAAAGCCTTCCCTCCCAGTTCCTAGGAGGAATCCCTCCAAAGAAAACTTCAAGAGACATCTTAATGATTTACTTTTCAAGCGACATTTCAAATATGACTAATGCATTCCTTCTTTCAGTTAGTCAAGAAGAGATAGGCATCCTGAAATACTCTTCCTAAGGGTAATTGAGACCTTTTAAAGATGTCACATAGCTGACTACACACCTATATTCTTTTAAGCATGAAACTAAGACTGATTTGGGGCCTATTCAAAGGTAAATTCTGTAGTACACATGAGATTATGAGCCCATTTACCCTTTTGCCTTTTTAGGCTTGGCAAGATTATATACAAAGGGCTTTCTGTCAGACACAACTGCACACTGCAAGTGTGAATAATAAATCTGCAGCCTTAAACTCTACTGAAGGAGTGGGAAGTGGAATTGTTTGACTTAGAAGTTTGGGAACAGTCACATTTGTGGGCATTCCCATTATTCTCTCCTTTCCCTTTCCACCCTCAAAAGGGTCAGAGATTTACTCCAACCAAGGGCTATAGAAAGTAACCTATCAGTTTGGGAATGCGAATTGATCGCCCCTACGTTTGGTGCAGGTGTACAGAAAGGGTTTTCTCATGGGTAAGAATGTTTCCTCATAGAGAAAGAAAAAAATTAAAAACATACATGTGTACAGAAGGCTCATTTCCGCCTCTCAGCTTTCCTCAGATAGTAATCAGGATGTTAGTAAGTAGGGAATAAACAGAAATATACTCTCAGACAGAAGAGTACATCTCCACCCATACTTTTCGGTATATTTTTGTAATTAGGACCTATTATGTTGCCAAATAAAACACAAATCAATAAGGTCTCGGGATCTTGCTTCGGAAAACTCCGCATGATTAAGAAGATTGTTCCCTTTCTCACCCTTGACTCACGAAGGACGGTGGTCCACGCCTTGATCTCGTCCCACTTGGACTATGCAAACAGTCTGTATGTGGGAGCCCCGGACTATCTCAACAAGCGCTTACAGATAGTGCAGAATGCCGTGGCCAGGCTGATCTGTAATATCCCATATGGCCACTCTATTACACCATTCCTGGCCACACTGCATTGGCTGCCAGTGAGTCAACGTATACAATTCAACTCTCTAGTCATTGCCTTTAAGGCTCTCAATGGACGAGGCCCGGTATGCCTGAGGCCCAGACTTAAGGTCACGCAATCACTACGCGACCTGAGCTCAAACCACCTTCGCTTGATATATTCCCCTCGATTCTGTCTTGCACGAACGGGGGGTCATGCCTTTGCGGTGGCCACATCCAAACTTTGGAATAGCCTCCCGCTGGAGCTCAAATCACTCCCTACCGAATCCTTGTTTCGGAGGAAACTTAAGACCTGGCTCTTTTCCAAACTCTAGCTTCCACTTAATCCCTCCGGTATCGCCTGTCTGCAGCACCGGGACACCCCAGTTGGGGGTAGCCGCGGGCTTTATAAGCTTCAAAATAAATAAATAAATAAATAAATAAATAAATAAAGTTAAAATGGTGAATCTGTTTCATATATTCATATATTTCATAAGAATGTAAGCTACCTTAGCAGATACCAACGTTCTCATGTATGAACACTCACTCCCATATTGTAGAACACTTTTGGGCTACTGTATACCTTTATGATGCTTGATATTGTAAATTAGACTTGCCATCTTTTGGTGTGGTTTCCCATTCTTTTGGTTTCTGACCTCCTGTTTAGACTATGGGATGAATTTCATTTTATTCTGGTTTTAGGACTCTGGGCACTATACCTCAACTAATCAATATATGTGCTCTGTAGCAAAAATGTAATGGCATTTGGTTTATTCATGACTGGCATATTTGATTTACTAATAAGTCCATTGTACCATGCACTACATGTGCCCAAGGCCTGTAGATGAAATCCTACTAGTGGGTCTGCAGCACTGATTGTGCCAACTACATGAATAGTCCTTCAAACCTGTCTCAAGCCTGCCCCTGCAGAGCCTGTGCATGCACCTATCAACTGCCATGTCGATGTGGCAACTTCACCTACTTGCCAAGCCAAAACCTTCAATTTATTTTATTACGAGTAAGCACCCCTAAGGTAGGCCCTTGGTAGCCCCATGGACAGGGTGTTGTGTCTTTAAAAAGTGGGATATGTGCTTTTGAGGTTTACATTTCCTGGTAGTGAAAAACTGCTAAATTCGTGTTTCACTTCAGCAAGGCCTATCTCTCCCATATATTAGCATTAGAGCTGCCTTGTAACACTTTACAAGTGTAACTTCCAATTGGGAGAAGATAGAAATTTGGAGTTTGGTGTATCTGAACTCACAATTTAAAAACACATTTTCTAGTGAAGTTAGTTTTTAGAATGCAGGCCTTAGAATTCCACTTTTAGAAAGTTGTCATTTTCTTACTTTAAACATTCTGTGCCTCTGCCTGTCCCTAGAATACATGTCTGGGTAAGGATGGTAGCTTATATTTGTGAATTTGCTCTAGACAGCCACACACAAAGGGAGCTGAGGTGTGCTCGGCATATCCTGATGGCTCCTCACCAGGCTGATGGGTCCTCATGGGATGAGCTGACGCTTGAACCTGAATAGTGCTATGCCTGTCCCCACACAAAGAGCTGCATACCCCTTGCAGTCTGTCTGGAGCCAGGAAGGGCAGGGTCTTGTCCACCTCAAAGACCTTTCTTTAAAGTCTTCCTACTTCAAAGGCTGAAATGGGTATAAGTATTGGACCTCTGACACCATATGCTCAGAACACTTCTGGACCGAAGACATTCTGTCAGGAAGAAGAGCTGGTGAGCTGCCAGGAGGAAATGCCACTTTGCTGCTTGCTTGCTTTGCTGTGTTGGCCTTCCACTGCTGCTTCTTGCCTGGGAGTGAGAGGACTGGACTTTACTCTCTACAACCTACACCTAAAGGTTCTCCAAAGGCTTGTTTGGTCTTGCCTCCTGTTGCTGAAGTCTTACTGACAACAACAACTTCACCTGCATCCTGCTACCAGCACCTGGGCTCCTCAGCAGCTAAGTGGTGACAAATCCAGTCCTGGGCCCTTGGAGGTGAGCTTTTATGTTTCTACCAAAGACCACAAGCATTGACTCCAAAGCGTCAGTTTGGTACCTATGTATCCACTTAAGCCAGCAGTTCGACGTCAACGCTGCGGAAACAACACACTGCGGTCTTGACATCGAAGCATCCTTGAAGCCGAGATGCCTGCAGGAACCCTAGCACCAACAACTAATGCATCATCTTCTTGCTGCACCGCATCAACCATGAGCGCCAAAGACTCAATGACCTAGCACCCCTCCAGGAACCGATGCATCACTTGCACCTGCAATACCTCACCGCCTCTGCGCACCACATAGTCTAGGATTTCTGACACATTCAAGGTACTGTCAGTGGGTTTGCATGACTTCTGTATCCTGCCTGCACTCCACTACGTTCCAACGGAACTTTCGGATTTGGCCAGGTGAACCACGACCAGATAGCCCCACTTGGAGCTAGTGATTTCTAAACACTGCATCTTGTTCGAATCCTGCAAAATTAATATCTTGACTTGTATACGTTTTGTAATTTTGGTCTTGTTTTACCTAGATAATGATTGGCTATCTGTTCTAAACTCGTGTGGAGTACTTTTGTGGAGTTTTTTTTCACTGTGATACTGTGAGTGTGTGTGCTTGTGCACAAATATGTTACACATTGCCTCTTTAGTTTAGGCTGACTGCTCTGAGTGGCCAATCTACCAGAGGATGAGCACAGGTAAACTTTTAGTTCGTACTACACTTATCCTGACTAGAGTGGTGGTCCCTCTTTGGACAGGGTTCATATCACTGCCAGGTAGACAGACACCCCATTTCAAACATTGTATAACATTTTCTGTTTATAATGTTTGTGGAACCTCATACCTTCATGTTAAGAGACCTGCTAGCCTTGTGGTCCTGGTAGGTGCAATACAAAACTGCAACATTAAATAAATAGCAGATATTATGCAATTGATATTTTCTAGTCCAGTTAATCCAATATCCCTTAAGCATCTATAAATCTATGAACCATAAACTGGGCCAGTTTTCGGCACAAGTAAGACTCACACTTAACTTCTGTTGAACTCCACTAGTTTATTAGCCTCAACTTCTTGTTTCAACCCCACATGATCTTTGTCCTGGTTCAAAATCAATGTGCCCGATCACCATTTGAAACAAAATCAAAACCATAAATATACAAGATACATTTGCATGATTGTCCAGAATGCTGTAGGTCAGTGTACAAAGTCTCTTTTGCTTAATACAAAATCCAAATCATATTATGTCACATAAGCTGTATTTTTCTGCCCATTAGCTGTAATATTGAAGTTAACTCACTTTAAATTATGAGCAAAATGAGTATTTTGTTAATGGGGAAAATGCTGCCTACTCATGAGAAATATTGCTCTAATGTGAGACAAAGTTATTTTGGGTTACACTAAAAGTGTTTAATAACCCTGGGCGAAGCACTTCACTACGCTCGCATAGTTTGCGCTACTTCGCACTACGCGAGTTACACGTAGCACAGTGCAAACATGCGTAGCGTAGTGCAGCATTAATTTTTTGCTTGTTCGTGGTCCTCAATGGCAAGTTGGCGTCCGCGAGCGACCAAAATGACATCCCGGCAAGACTTTTTCCTTGTACGCAATCAGCAACATCAAGTTGCGGATCGCGAGGGTGGAAAATAAACCTCCCGGTGAGATTCTCAACGCGGGGAGGTCAGGTTTCTCATTGCGAGTGGTCGTGTATGCTCGCAACTGCTTGCGATGCGAAACTACCAGTCCGCGTTGAGAAAGCTGCCACTCGAGTAGAAATCTACTTGAGCGCCAGAAAACGACCGCTTGCACTGTGCAAGATGCTGTTTGGACTGATTGCACAGTGCAGGCAAGCATCCGGCACTGTGCAATCAGTGCAAACAGCAGTATGCAGAGTGCACTACGCAGTTCGCATAGCAACCCCTAGCTCACGTAGTGTGAAGTGCACTTCGCATAGCTACGGGTAGTGCTACTACGCAAACTATACCCAGGGTTAGTGTTTAACCATATTGCCCTCAATTACGAATACATGTTAGCTCAATTACAAGGAAAAAATGCACTCTTCGTAACCAACAGAAGTACTTTCTGTGCATGCATGATGTTGCATTAATGCGAGCAGCACTGTTTGCGGGTTATATTACTTTTATGGACACACCCATATCAGATTCGGTTTACAAGCCCATGGACAAACACTTGTCATAATGTTAAACATACATGCGAAAACTGAAATTCCACATCGTTGATGTTCGAGGATATTTATCGCTATTATTTTATTGTACACCATTTGCCATTCATTTAATAAATACAATAAAATATTTAAATATATGTTTCACTCTGTTGCAGGCCCACTCGTCGGTGGAGAGGGCTGGTTTGATTGCTGGTGTGAAAATGAGGACGATCCCTTCTGATGAAAAGTTTGCGGTCCGTGGACTGGCCTTGAGAAAAGCTCTGGAAGAAGACAAAGCTGCTGACCTTATTCCATTCTTTGTGAGTGTCTTTAAATATTTCCACCAAAAATTGTATTTGTTATGATTTGAACCCTTGGGGAACCCGGCATTGCTCAAGAAGTTCCTAAGCCCTTTCAGTGAATGTGGGGGCTGTGTTCCCTAGTGAAAATAGGCTGGGGAGATCATTAAGCTCATTTAGGTTTGGTAACCTTTAAAACATTAACAAAAACTACAACTATGATTTTTATACCCTACAACAGCGTGGCAGGGTGGCTAAAGAGCCTGCTGGTAGCACTGGCTGAGCACAGTCAAAAGCCATCCACACCTGTTGTTGTATGCATGGTGGATTAGTTGAAGGTACCGGGATGCCGCGCATGGAGACAGAACAAGTCACTGACTTGTTTGAACGGAATCAGGTTCTAATACCTCTGCACAGCATCTCGAAGAAAGCAGAAAATTAAATTCTGAAGTTTCAGATACAATAGATCTGATTCCATATAAACATAAGTGGTAAGGTACTGCTTTATTAGGAGCCACAACGAGCACCTAAACACACTTGGTACAGATGAAAGTCTCAAGAAGATATGAGTAGGCTGAAACATGTTGACCTACGACCTACTAGTGCTGTATACTGGTAATTGGGTCTACACACACAACACTTTTATGTTTTAATTTCTCACATCACCGACTTTCTGAATAAAGTTCTATGTCACCCGGTGATGTAGGGAATTTTAATTTTAGTGCACTTGAGCACACTCACGCCCTCTTTTAAACTCTGGACACTACTGGCAAATCAGTTGGTCTACCTCCAGGTGGAGGACAGCATATGTACTATCTAAAATCCCAATGATGATGCTTTAACGGTACACCAAGGTGGAGAATCAAGATTTATCGCCAGTTGCCTATGTACGTTTATGAGGGTTTTTATATGGTTTCAACACTACCAAGACCCTGATTTCACAGGACAAGTGATCCATTGCCCCCTTGATTTTCTGTATTATCCATTGGAAGCTGAATGGATCACAGCTTCTTATTCCCTCTCCCTTGATTACCACATACCACAACGGTAATTTTGGTACAGGCCCTCACTGCAGGCCAAGCCCAACAGTCAATCCCCATATTAAGACACCATCATTGGCTCAGTCTTCATGAACTATCAGCCTGTACATAAGTTACATTTTGTTCACTGACCTTTCAGTGAGATCCCAACACTTTTATAAAGTATGTTATGGTATGTGTTATGTGCTTCGTTAACCATAACTGGCTATTTTCAGTTGCTTGTAGCATTTAAGCCAGAAACATATTTCAACTTTTAACTGTGATTGGGCTTTCAGTGTACGTGTGTGTGTGCTTGCGTGCGTGCGTGTGCAAGTGTGTGTCTGTCTGTGTATATATACATATGTATATATATATATCATTAAGTTTAAGTTCGTGGGCTCTCTGTAAGCGCCCTATTGAAGGTGTTGTGGCCAGAGAGATGTCCCCCAACTCCATTAACCTATTAAATTACATTCATGCATAAAGGAAGGTTCCAGCACTCACAGCTTGCTTCTTTCTGTGTTTGTTTTCCAAACATGATTCCGAGCATCATGCATTTTGGCTACTGTATAGTCTTGATCACATGAAGGATGCCATCTTTACTACACTTTATATGCACCAACAACATGTCATTTGTGACTGAACATAGGAAAAGTACTATGCATTCTTTCGGTGTATGTCGTGCACAGAGACAAAACATTCTAATACTATTTACAGAGTGGGTCATGAAATTCATCTAAAGTATATTTTACATGAGCACATGAATTTATAAATAACATCTAGCATCCAAAGAAGATTTTGAAAATGATGCACATGAATGTTATAAGATGTCAGGAAACACGATATGCTAGTTGATATCACAATCAAACTTTCTTGGTAAATAATTAAAGCAGTCCATATGCACTTGTTTTCTGACAACCGATCTCATTTACATTCCAGTCGTTTATTTATGCAAAGTGACAAGTTTGTCATTAGCACTGGCATAGGCTACTGATAGGCAGGTATGAACGATACCTTCTATCCCAATCCCTTTGCCATTGGTTCTGCACTTTCCGTAACAAACCAATCACAGGAGATGACGATGTGGCTGTGTCAGATTTTTCATAAGATATTTTTCTCAATTCCCCTAACACCACTACGAAGGTGGTGTGAGTCACAGAGGTGAGGAACCCAAAACAATAATCCAACAACACTTTCCCTGCAGTATGAGTCATTGTGTATTGATGACTCTTATAAAGAAGGATACCGCACTCCAAGAAATCATTTTCAGCAGATTTATTCACACTACTAACACCAACACATTTTGACACAAGGTCTGCATCATGGTTTGACCGACAGTTCTATCTACAAATTTGTGGGACTGCAATGGGAGTTTCCTTCTCTCCAAGCTACGCAAATCTCACTGTGGGTTGGTGGGAGAAGGGAAGAAGGGAATGAAAAGTACATCCAAAAGTTACATCTATGGCTTCACTATATAGATGATTTATTTATCATCTAGAATGGCACAGAAGGTAAATTTTTGGACTACTTTTCGATTTTAAACCAGAATGACATTGGTCTATTATTCACATGCAAAACCAGTGCTACTGTTGTGCAGTTTTTGGACCTCACCGTTTACATTGAGGAATATCAAATAAAAACTACAGTTTACCGTAAACCGACGGCAACTAACAGTCCACTGCATGGGACTAGCTTCCATTCCCAGTCTCTGAAAAACCCATGGGATATTGGGAATTCCTGCAGATGAGAAGAAACGATGAAGAGGAATTTGAGAAAAAATCCACGGAATCTGAAGAGAAATGTAAGCTATAGCATGATATCAAAGAGGAAAGAACATCATTCAAGGAAATCCTGCAATCAATCAGGACACTTGTAAAGCACACTACATAACTGTGAGGGTCTCAAGGCACTTTGGAAGGGAGGGGTGCTGCTACTGATCGAAGAGCCAGGTCTTAAGAAGTCTTCTGAAGGCCGGTAGGTCTTGGGTCTGCCGTAGGTAGGTGGAGAGGGTGTTCCAGGTCTTGGCGGCGAGGTGGGAGACGGATCTCCCTCTGGCTGTCGTTCTTCGGATGTGGGGGACAGCGGCGAGGTCGGCAGAGTGGAGCTTGCGGGTGGGGGTAGAGTAGCTGAGTCATCTGTTGAGGTACGCTGGGCCTTTGTTGTGGAGAGAAAGAAAATAATGAAACAAGGCTAATATTGACTTACAGCAAAGAGGACAACTCAATCATCAAAATCATGAACAATCACTGGGACATCATCAAAAAAGAGCCTGATATTGGAGGAACTTTAAGTGATAAGGTAAGCATCTCATTTCGAAAAGCACCATCTCTGAAGGACAAACTAACCAGAAGCAATTTTGTAAGATCAAAAAGTGAAACTTGGATAACTGACTACCAAAAGGCTTACAAAAGGGGATGATGGACGAAGCGCTTGAGAAAATCAAACACTCACCCCCAGTCAACTGATCTGGGTTTAATCCATCACCATTCTTTAGCTCACTCAGCCACCCCAGTTCAAACATGGCCATATAGAAATCAGTCTGACCCTGTGCCTCATGGGAACAGTCCAGCCCGAACTGCCAAGCCATGTCTTCCCTGGACCGGAAACGAGCTGCCTGGGACCGGTTTCGGATTCATAATCCTCATCAGCCAGGCTATCTTGAATCCAGTGGCCAAGTGGCTTCACTAAATGTGACAAATGAAAGGCATGTGAAATTGGGAAAACACCAAATATCTCATGGATTTTAAGGGTAAACTGTTTACGAATATTCACACGATCACGTGGGAGACATGTTATGTGGTATACATGATCACATGTGACTGTGGCCTGAGATACATAGGCAGTGCCATCTGCCCACTGTAGAAAAGCATATTAGAACACATTAGAGCAGTACAAAACAAATATGCCAATTATGCCATGACAAAACATCTAGCTACACATGAAGGTCACATAATAATGAGATACTGTGGCATAGCCCACGTTCCCAAACATGAAAGAGGTGGAAATAGAACATTAAAATTGAGAGGCCTTGATTCACGGGTGATCATATGGATCAGGATCAAACAGCCACTAGGCCTCAACGCCAATGAAGAACGCTACGTTCATTTGTAACAAGCTCAACAAGCTCAACATTCACCACCATCAGAGGGCCTGCCAGTGACAATTGAATCCCATAACTACTCACTCCATGGTGGTGATCCATAAAGCAACATGTGCATCTGCAAAATCACCTCTCCGTAGGGCAGTAACTTGGCTGATGTATGAATTGTCTCACAATTCTTAGTGCACTGAGCCTAATAATAAGCCACTGTGTCAAGAGCAGAGGCCACTTAGGCATGATTTGGCTAACATTATTGGACACTCAGTTGGTTGATAAAGGCAAAACGGTCGCCCTGATACTACTTGATTTATTAGCGGCGTTTGATACCGTTTCTCACAAACTGCTAATACATATGCTAGCTGCTAAAGGAATACAAGGTAAAGCCCTGAACTGGCTGGAGTCTTTTCTATTGAATAGATCCCAGTCCATCTGTTTAGGAAACTTTACCTCCACTCCTCGGAAGATCAAATATGGGGTGCCTCAAGGAGCAACATTGAGCCCAACATTGTTCAATTTTTATGTTTCTTCATTGGCGTCTATAGGCAAAAAATAGGGTATCAATATCTGCTCTTACGCTGACGATACTCAGCTGATGGTAACCCTAAATGGTGAAGAAGACGCCAAAAATAGACTGCATAACTGCTTGTCAGAGCTATCCAACTGGATGCACGGTCACTACTTGAAACTAAATGCTGACAAGTCAGAAACCCTCCTTTTCGGCGGAGCTAAACAGCTTTGGGACAATTCTTGGTGGCCAAATACCTTAGGCACTTCACCAAACCCAACCTTGTCCGCCAGAAACTTGGGAATCCAGATGGACACTACTTTATCTATGAAACATCATGTTACCACAATATGTGGCAAAGGATTTGCCATACTAAAAATGCTGAAACGTGTCTTTCCCTGGATTCCATTGGAATGCAGACAGATCATAGTCCAGTCTCTACTAGTTAGTAGGCTGGACTATGGTAATTTGTTATTTGTTGGTATGGGGGATTACTTATTCTCAAAACTACAATTGGTCCAGAATGCGGCAGCTAAAGCTGTCTGCAATAAGAGAAAGTATGATTCGGCCACCAACTGCTTGAGAGCGTTACACTGGCTGCCTATGAGGCAAAGAGCATCTTTCAAAATGTTATGCATTGCTCATAAAACTTTACATAATACTTGTCCTTACATTCTGCGGAATAGAATTAAGCTCTATGCACCAGCTCGGAACTTACGTTCACAAGTCACAGCCAAAGCAGTCACCACACGAATGAAACTATCCAGGATGGGTGGACGTGCCTTTTCGCACCTTGCTTCCAAGTGTTGGAATGATCTGCCTATCGACCTCCGACTTACGGATTGTTACCTCACCTTTAAGAAAAAATTAAAAACTGCATTATTTCCTATAATAGAATAAACAGTAGTCTCTGGTAATTGCCCATGGTTTACTGCTCAATTTCAGCGCCGTGATATCCTTGTTGGATGAGTGTTGCGCTTTAGAAGTACATATAACAACAATAACAACAATAACATAAATTGATAGATATCGAACTATGGTATTTACTCAGCACCAGTGTGGTATATTAGGATGCATCAATGTGGCACTCAGCCTCATGAACAGTTATAACCCTAAGAACCGCCATTCAGTGTAACATCACATTTGTTATTTTATGAACTCACCATTGAATTTGCTAGACAATTGATTTATGGAACAAAGTTTGTATGATTTGTATATAGGTTGTTCTTGAACTACAATTCCCAGAATGACTCATTATGGGCAATATGGGATATCAGTATAAATTTAAATGGTAATCAAGGTAGGACTTACCCAACAGTGATCAATACCTTGTGTCGAAACACGGTGTTAGTGGCGTGAATAAATCTGCTGAAAATGATTTCCTGGAGTGCTGCATGTGTCTTTGTTTATTTAAATTCCACACGTATAGGCTGCACCGGCTGAGAGTGCATAGGGAGCTGGAATCGCTTTGAGGTATATATATATATATATCTATATCTATATATATATATATATATATATATATATATATATATATATATATATATATATATATATATATAGATATAGATATATATATATATAGATATATATTCACTGAAAAAACCATAGGTTTCACACCAGTTATAGTTAGTAATTAGCATTTAAAAACCTTTGCAATTTACTGAAAAAAACATCGGTTTCACACCAGTTATAGATAGGAATTAGCATTTAAAAAACCTATTACATTAACTGAAAAAAACATAGGTTTCACACCAGTTACAGTTAAGAATTAGCATTTAAAAAACCTTTGAAATTCACAGAAAAAAACATAGGTTTCACACCAGTTATAATTAGGAATTAGCATTTTAAAAACCTATTAAATTCACTGAAAAAACCATAGGTTTGACACCAGTTATAGTTAGCTGGAAATTTGACTGACATAAAACCATTGAAATTCCCACGTTATAGTTAGTTGGACTCACTATAACTTGCGCGCCTGCAATGCAATGCTGATGACCTCACATATTACATCACTCATGACATGGTCCACATGCACTCCACACCACTGATGGGATTTATGACATTGTTCTGCATTCTGCCCATCAACTGTGGTTTTTGCATTTTTCACCCCGAGTGGGATGGGTATGCTGGACTGTTCCCATGAGGCACAGGGTAAGACTGATTTGCATATGGCCATGTCTGAACTGGGGTGGTGTGGAGTGCAAAAAACAATGGATTTAGGCCCAGATCTCTGTACTGGGGTGAATGTATGACATTGTTCTGTATTCTGTCCATCAACTGTGGTTTTTGCATTCGTCACCCCGAGTGGGATGGGTATGCTCAGATGTGAGTCCCATGGTCTCCACACCACTGGATTCAAGCAAGCCGGGCTGAAGACGGCTGGAATGCCAGAAACCGTTCCTCGGAACCTTGTTTCCGGTCCAGGGAAGGCAGGGCTTGGCAGTTCAGGCTGGACTGTTCCCATGAGGCACAGGATCAGACTGATTTGCATATGGCAATGTCTGAACTGGGGTGGTGTAGAGTGCAAAAAAACGATGGATTTAGGCCCAGATCTCTGTACTGGGGTGAATGCATGACATTGTTCTGCATTCTGTCCATCAACTGTGGTTTTTGCAGGACTCTCTGAGCAGGCAACGCTCGGTGTGCCACGAGTGGGAGCTGAATCAACAACTTCTCAGCTTTGTATTCACCCCTGGATCTGTTTGCGACACAGCACAATGCAAAATGCCAACATTACGCAAGCTAGCATCCCCAGAAGGGATCGATAGGGAATGCATTTTCGATCGGATGATGCAACGTCTTTGCATACGCATTTCCTCCATTTCCCCTAATTCCCAGGGTCCTCCGGAAACTGAAGGCAGAGCATTGCACCCTGATCTTGATAGCCCCAGCGTGGCCGCGCCAGCACTGATTCACAGAGCTTCATCTCCTGTCGCTGGAACCGCCGATTCTATTCAAGCCTTGCCCGACTCTCCTCACAATGAACCAGGGGCAAGTCCAGCATCCGGATCCAGCATCTCTCAGATTGTCGGCTTGGCTTCTGAGTTCAGAGAGTTTCAGAACCTAGACATTCCTCAAGAATGCAGGGCAGTCTTAGCCCAGGCTCGGGCCGACAGTACCCACAAGACGTATTCTCTAAAGTGGAAAAGGTTCTGTGTATGGTGTAAAGCAAACAAGATACACCCCTTTTCATCAACACCTGAAAAAATTCTACCTTACCTGCTCCAGTTGGCGCATTCAGGATTGGCCCATGCTTCTATTAAAATCCACCTGGCGGCCATTTCTCACTTCAGGCGTTCGTCATCTGGTACTTCCCTCTGGTCCAATAGACTGGTTAAGCAATTTCTAAAAGGCCTGTTCAGGACATTCCCTCCGGTGAGAGCTTTACCACCCACCTGGCAGCTAAACATTGTGCTTGCTCAACTGATGAAACATCCCTTTGAGCCAATACACAGGGCCGACATCAAATACCTGTCTTGGAAAACCGCTCTCTTACTAGCGCTCACATCGGCAAGGCATGTAAGTGAGCTGCAAGCCTTCTCTATTCAGGATCCTTTCCTGCAGTTCAAACAGGACAGAGGTATTTTACGGACTAACCCTAAATTCATCCCAAAGGTTCCGTCTAATTTTCACCTGAATGAACCTATCGTCTTGCGGACTTTCTTCCCAAATCCACTTTCCGCAGCAGAGAGGTCTCTCCACTCTTTAGATCTCAAACGTTGTATGAAATTCGACATCCAATGAACAGAACAGTTTCGGAAATCCAACCAGCTTTTTGTTGCCTTCAGCAGGCCCAGAAAGGGACTTCCATTGACTAAGCAGAGCATTTCTCGTTGGATCTCTGCAGCCATTACTTTCTGCCATCAACAGGCAGGTCATCCTCTCCATTCTAAAGTTCGAGCTCATTCAACTAGAGCTGTCTCCACTTCAATGGCGCTCTTTGCAGGAGTGCCCATTATCGACATATGCAGAGCGGCGACATGGAAGACACCACATACATTCACCAGGCACTACTGCTTGGATTCTGAACCTATAACAGATGCAGCAGTAGGACAAGCTGTGCTCCGTCATCTATTTCACTAGAGGTGAGCCTTCTCTCTTTCATCCCACCTTCCTACTGTCTACTTGCACATTTCTCTTTTATATGGTATTTTGGTACTTGATATTTTTCACAATTGGTATTCTAATATCAAGTGACTTTACATGTTGTACCATACAAAATGTGCTGGTGATTGCTTGCTACTCTGATTCAGGCATGTGAATCTATGAAAGATACCCATAATACTGGATAAGAAATGCGTTACTTACCTGTAACTGCAGTTATCCAGTATTGGTATCTTTCATAGATTCACATGCAACCCACCCACCTCCCCTGGAAGGGCTCACCTTGGTTCTCTCAGTAGGTACTACTTAGCACTGTGCTTACGAAAGTCTGAGGGACTAGGGCTCCTTCCAGGAAGGTTCTAGAGGGTGGTGATATCTGATTGGCTCTTGACCAAAGTTTGGTCCTTTTTACAAAACGACTTGGATATGTTACTAATGAAAGGCCTCTGGCCTATTACTATGTATATGTCTTTATAACATTACTCTTTTTATGTACCGGGGACTCCCACCCCGACGACGGGGAATGATTCAAGCATGTGAATCTATGAAAGATACCAATACTGGATAACTGCAGTTACAAGTAAGTAATGCATTTCTTATGTTATGTTAAAAATAGTCTTGTAGAGCGCTCGGCTACTCGGGCAGAGTGTCCCGGCGCTAAAAGAGACCTGCAGTGGCTGAACAGAGAGAGAGCACAAGATTACTGCACAAACAACAACGTCTTAAGCTCCTTCCTAAAGGAGAGGAGATTGTTCAGCTTTCTAAGAGATAGTGGCAATTTATTCCACAGTTGGGGCGCCAAGAGTCTATACGAGCGCCCTCCAATACGAGCTCGGTTGACTGCTGGGACAATAGCAAGTGCCTGAGAGGCAGAGCGCAGAGATCGGGCAGGGTGGTAGAAGCGCATCCTTTTCCTTAAGTAGGAGGCCCTGATGCTGTGGAGAGATTTAAACGCTGTGATAAGTGTCTTAAAGTGGATGCGTTCACGCACTGGGAGCCAGTGAAGAGAGTTCAGCAGGGCGGAGGAGTGAGACCTTCTGCTAAGGTCAAAAATAGCTCTTGCGGCCAAGTTTTGAACTGATTGCAGACGGGTAAGTAAATACTCCGGCAAACCCAGGTGGAGTATATTGGCATAGTCCAGTCAGGAGCCAATCAAAGCTTGAACAATAATCCTCCTATGGGCAACTGAAAGAAAAGGAAGACATTTCTTGAGAGTTTTTAGAAGGCCATAGCAGTGGCCTACAACAGTGAGGATATGGGGTTTGAAGATAAGACCATTATCAATTTTGACACCCATATTTTTTGCCAGTGAAGTAGTCGATGATGGGGGATACATATCAGAAGACCACCATGATTTCCATTTGGCATTGGGAGGGCAGCCAAAAAAGAGGACCTCTGATTTGTCTGAATTGCATCTAAGCTGATTCAGTTGAAACAAGAGAAAACAGCAGAGAGGCAGCTCATGATATTGTCGCCGGAAAAGTCAGAGTTCTTATTGCAGGTAAATAGAAGCTGCGTATCATTGGCATAAGAAATAATCTGGTCTCCATGAGCTTCAACTAGCGCAGCCAATGGGGACAGATATATATTAAAAAGTGTTGGACTTAGAATGGAGCCCTATGGGACTCCAACCTCCAGAGGAGGGATGGAAGCTCTAAATGGGGGAGCCCAGATTGATTGTTGGCGGCCAGATAGAAAAGACTCAAGCCAACTGAATACCGTCCCTCTCAAACCAATCTCCTGGAGTTTTGAAAGAAGACGGTTGTGAGGGACGGTATTGAACACCCCAGAGAGGTCCAACAGGACCAGCATAGCCTTCCCACCATTATCCAGGACTTCTTTGATGGACTCAGTTACCTCGAGCAGAGCAGTCTCTGTGCTCAGGTTTGAGCGAAACCCCGATTGAGTGTTATGATGAATATTATGGGCTTCGAGAAAGTCCGAGATGGTGGTGTGTACATGTTTTTCCACAATCTTAGCAAATGCAGGAAGTAAGGAGATGGGTCTGTAATTAGAGTGGGCGTGAGGGTCCAGGTTAGGTTTTTTAGCAGGGGAAGAATATGGGCTTTTTTTCCATGAGCTAGGGACAATACCTGACTTAAGCGAAGAATTGAGTACAGGGTTGATGATGGGATTGATAATATGTGCCATCTTGGCAAGAAACTTCGCCGGGCAGGGATCTGATGGAGAGCCTGACTTTATCTTCAATAGTAGCTCGAAAGAGACTTGGGGAGAGAGTAGAGGAAAAGTCGAGAGCGTACAGCTCTCCGGAGGAGAAGAAGGTGCAGGAGAGTTTTGGTCAGAGTTACCAATGGACGATGTTGATAAGAATGTAGACTGGATACTTTTGATTTTATCAGCAAAAAATATGGCCAATCGATTAATCCAAAGATTGGACGGAGAGAACTTGGATGTTTGAGTAGTGGGAGAGGTAAATTCCTTAACTATCGAAAAGATTTCCTTATTATTATTCGCAGCTGATTAAATTCTTTTGGCAAAGTGTATTTTTTTCTTGACAATAATGTCTTTGTGATAAGTTTTAATCAACATCCTATATAGTGTTTTCGACAAGAATCATAACATTTGTGCCAGGCTCTCTCAGCCTTTTTACATTGCCTTCTGCTATCGTGCAGAGCAGGAGTGAACCATGGCACAGATGCACAAGATTTTTTTTTAGAGCGAATGGACAGAGGCGCAAGCTCATCTAAACGTTGAGTAAGCCAGGACTGGAAGAGAGCTAAATCATCTGCTAAGTTGCCTGTTAGCGGGCATGGGTGGATGGCAAACCAATGGGCAAGCATATCAGGTGTAACAAGGTGATATGGGCGAGTGGCTGTTGACTGGGGCCTGGAGACAGAGGAAGCGGCTTTGGCCACGCGCGTAATATCAAAATTCAGCAAATAGTGATCCGTCCAAGCCAAGGGAAGAGGGGAGGAGATAATGATAGGAATCGTGGAGAAAATTTGGTTTAGAGTGTGACCTTTATTATGTTTAGCAGTAGAGAAGAAAGGAGTAAGACCAAAGGGACTTGTGACGTCCAGGAGCCTTATGGTGTAAGCTGTATCTGACATGTCCATAAGAATGTTGAAATCACCAAGTAGCATGCAATGCTTATATTTAATGATGAAGGGAGAGATGGCAGTGTGAAGGTCCTCAAAAAAAGAACCTACCTGACCAGGCGGTCTGTATACCAGTAGTCCGGCGCAGGAGTGGTGAGGGGAAAAAGACAGAAGGAAACCAAGTGTTTCAGCTCCGTGAATATCGCCAGATGGAACAATGGAGAAAGAATAGCGACTATCAGCCACAATCGCAACTCCTCCTCCCCTGCCCAGCGACCGATCTTTCCTAAGAATGTAATAGTTTTAAGGAATAGCAATGGAAATGTCAGGACTAGAGGATTCTCCTAGCCAAGTCTCTGTCAGAAAAAGACATGCAGGCTTTGACTCTGTTAACAAATCAAAAAGATCAAGGGCATGTTTACTCAGTGAACGCGTGTTGAGTAACATGCATGGGTAATTGTTATGGTGGATCGCACTGACCGTCTCAGAGACGAGAGAGTCAGATGGAAGAGGGCCCTCCTTACTGGGTAATATAGTGCAGGGGGTCCAGCCGCAACCAGAACAATGAAGACTAACATTTGGATTGCTTTGGGTCAGAGAGCACTGACAGCGAATTTCTCTTCCCACAGTTTTTAAAAAGTCTGAGTCGTACCTATACAAATCAGGAGTAGTGGCCAAGGGACCATTGGCGTGGCCTGCCCCTGACGCCTCCGGGACACTGACGGGCGCAGATGGACTTTCCTTTGGCGCACCTTCGGCGCACATCAGGCGCGCCCGCTGCACTAGTCCGCTGCGCATCCTCGGAGGCATCTGACTAAAATAGGGAAGAGGGAGTGAGTCAAGGAAGCGCTGAAGACTAGCGTGCTAACCCCTGTTTCTCCCAAAATGGCGGCCACGCTGCAAGCAGCGTTAGACAAAGTGAGCAAAAGGTAAGAATAATTCACAGTTTTAAAAATTCAAATGGATCACAATGAAAAGAATCAAGCGCACAGATCGTCTATTAAATCAGGAGCGTTTCTGGCAGAGCTTTCGCGCACGTTCCCGGCTGAGCCTCAGGAACAGGTCAAGGGGCGGCGTTACATTGGGAAGTTAAGTAGTCAGGGAGCGCTGAAGACTAGCGTGCTAGACCCTGTTCCTCCCAAAATGGCGGCCGCGCTGCAAGCAGCGTTAGACAAAGTGAGCAAAAGGTAAGAATAATTCACAGTTTTAAAAATTCAAATGGATCACAATGAAAAGAATCAAGCGCACAGATCGCCTATTAAATCGGTAGCGTTTCTGGCGTTTCTGGCAGAGCTTTCGCGCACGTTCCCGGCTGAGCCTCAGGAACAGGTCAAGGGGCGGCATTACAGGGGGGCGTTAAGTAGTCAGGGAGCGCTGAAGACTAGCGTGCTAACCCCCGTTCCTCCCAATGGCGGCCCCGCTGCAAGCAGCGTTAGACAAAGTGAGCAAAAGGTAAGATGTGCATTACATTTCGCCACAGTTGGAATTCTGAATGCATATAAAGTCTGCAACCAAACTCGTAATCCTGTGAAGTCTATATAGAGTATTATAATTAAAAGATATTTAAAAGTCCATGCTACCGAACATAGCTGTTAATCCAAAGTATCAAACACCTTAGTCCCAGAGAGCTCACTCGAGCCGATAATATGTCCGCTCATAGTGTCCTCTGACCTCAGCTGCAATGTTGAAAGAGTTGCCTGCCAAGATGCAATTATCTCAGAAGAGATGGGATGATAATAGTCTCACCTCGGGGTCACATTGTCCAACATTGAGTATGTTTCTTAACTCAATTTAAATACTTGAGCCCGTGCATCACACCCCTCGGGACTACCGGTCCCATTATGCCACACAATAGACAGTTACTTTTAGCAGGCAAAAATCAATTAATGTTGTTTTAGCTGGGTCGGACTGGTTGTTGAATAAAACCGGGGCTGAGGAAAATGTCAGTATATCACCATTACCTGGCAGCATGGATGTAGTTTCATTCAGACATAAAACTGGGGTTGAGGGCGACCCCTTAACAAAATGATGATATTACCGGAACCACATCACCACATCGTTTGCTTCAACGGTGCCCAGTCACCGGAAAGTGCCAGTATTCCAGCGAGGCATTTCTTGTAGCAGGGACACAGGATCCCATGCTGGCAGTCACGAAAACTGCCCCGCTACGAGACCCCCGTCTCTCACCACAGTCATCCTCATTTCTCTTCCAGGCCACACATCCCGGGGCTCCCCCTGTAGCACTCACGTACTCCTCCAAACAACCGGTCTGAAAGCGAGATCCACAAATGACTGGTGTCCCATGAAAAGCGTGACGACCCCTCATGCTGCAATTAACTAACAAAACATCCAGCTCCAATAAAGAAAACTAGATGGAAGACTGTATATATGTATTTTGCCACTTCACCTAACGTAGTAAGGATGAAAAAGCTGTGTCTTTGATTCAAACTTTTAATGTATATGTTGGTTGTTTGTCAGACGCGTTTTGCCTGCACATTAGGCTTCCTCACCAACAAGTTAATAAAGTTTGTTCAACCATTTTAAACATCCTGGTTCAAAACCCTATCATGTGAAAACTACTAATGCATTGAAATGGAATACAGACCTGTAGTCTTTTAAACACAAATGTGTAAATTGATATCGCAATCCTGATGAAGAGTGAATATTAAATTACATAGAGCAAATTGTTGAAGTTTTAGCCAAATAACTGAATATTTATAAATCAATTATTAAAACGTATTTACATACTTGCACTTGGGACTTAAAACAATTCTTATTAGATATTGAAAAAAAGTTTCATTACCCAAACCCTGTATACATGACAATATCTAAGCTTAGCTTCTTTAATATATTCTGCCCAAGTAGGCATATAAATCACGCCTTAGTGGGGCGAAAGCAACCTTGAGGCTTCGATAAATCTGATGAAAATACTTGTCAAATATGCTGCAATAGATCGGGCAGTGTTAACAGATGAAATTAAAAAGATTATTGAAGAATTAGAAGCAGCAAGCCAGAATGTTGAATGTAAAGAATTGATTGAGAAAATTATAAAAGACATCAGTGAACGCTTAAGAAAGCATGAAGACAGGATCAAAAGCCGCAAAGTGCATACATTTTCAAGAGATTTAAAAGATTGTGAGCTGGGACAAATTTATACTTTTTCTAAAAAATTAGATCACGCTAAAAAGATTAATGATAAGAAAATAAATCCAAATGCATTGCCAAGCACATCCGGAATAGAGCAAAATATTGATACAGATGGGGATACTGTGTCGTTATCTAGTGTTACAAGTGCAGAGAGCAACAATTTATCAACCTTGGGAAGCAATCCAGTTTTAAATTTGAGCGCAGAGATCGACTTTTTAGTTGAGGACAGGCTGAAAACACTGCGTCCAAGAACGAAGACTATCCAAGAAAAAGGAGGAATGCCAGACGCAGGGCAAGAAGAAAAAACCAAAAAACAACAGCCAAAGAAAAGGCGGTGGTTCAAAAAGATAAAACAATAGATTTGACAATTACAAATCTGTCTACAACCACGTTAACGACTGCTGAAGAACAATTACTTGCCCTGGGACTCAATTTCTATCCAGAAAGCTCTTTTAATTATGCCAACACAAGAGCCAATGTTTTCTGCTTTATTAGAAAACTAAAACTAAAAAAGTTGTTCACAATCAAAGAAGGAAGTAATAACAATCAAGCCACTATATTCAGTCAAATGACCCACCACTACAAGTGATACAAGCAGTGGATGAAAAAAATCTTTTAAGCCTCCATGATTTGGCAGCATCAGGATCAAATCAAGTTAATTTACTTGAGTAAGATTTACCTAGTACACAAGAGTGCCTTGGAGCAATAGAAGTCAAACAAAGGGGAGCAGGAGAAAGTCCCTTTAAGCCAAAAAGTGTATTTGTTCCCAACATGCCCAAAGACGCAATAGACATTTTCCATGAGTGCATTGTGGAAGACCTGAATAAACTGAATAGAACTGTGCAAAAACATAATCAAAACACAAAGAAAAATTACAACATGGAACAATATGCCAAGCTTATGAAAAAGTTATCTGAAAATCAGGAGATAATAATAAATAAATCAGACAAAGGAGGCAACATTGTCTTATGGCCTAGAAGTGAATATATAAAAGAAGCCATGAGGCAGTTGGGGGACACACAATGTTATTCTAAATCAAATGGATTGGAATATAAAAAAGCGAAGGAAGAAATAAAGAAATTGTTATACGAATATAAGAGAAATGGTTTGTTATCTTTGACAGAATTTAAGACCTTACATGTGGAACATCTGGTTATTCCAATTTTATATTTAATACTGAAAGTTCATAAAAATGTTTTACCAAGGCCAGGCAGGCCTATAATTTCTGCAATTAATAGTGTGGCGGAACATGTGTCCCAATATATAGATTTTTACCTCCAGGACCATGTGAAAAGTCTCCAAAGCTATGTAAGAGATACAGGTGATTTTTTAAATAAACTTTGGAAAATCAAGTGGAACAGCAATTGGTGTCTAATTACATTGGACATTGAATTGTTGTACACGAGCATTGAACATGAGGCAGGTCTACGTGCAATTAATTATTTTTGGGGTACTGAACCATGGGAATATTACAGTCACAATAAGATGATTATTGAACTAACTGCGTGGTGCCTAAATAATAATTATTTTTTGTTCAATAAAGAATATTGGAAGCAGGAGCGAGGAGTAGCTATGGGATCCTGTTTCTCACCCAGCTATGCGTGTTTACACGTAGGCTGGTGGGAGAAACAGGTCCTTGAAAGCACACATAACAGAAAAAAAGTGAAATACTGGCTTCGCTTCATTGATGACGTTTTTGCAATATGGGAGGGGGATGTGAGGAGTGCAGAAGAGTTTGTAGAAAGCTTAAATGTGAATTCCTGCAACCTACATTTTACATCAAACGTCAGTACATCCACTGTTGAGTTTTTAAATGTGCGTGTGACAGTCACTGACAATAATTTAGAAACAGTTTTATTTATAAAGAAGACTGCTGGCAATAGCATTTTGCATGCCAGCAGTAGTCATCCCCGTCATCTAATTGAAAGCATTCCTGTGGGCGTACTACTAAGACTGAAACGTATTTGTAGTAGCCAGGAAAATTATGAGAGATGGGCAAAGGAAATGATAGATAGACTCAGTGATAGAGGGTATTCTAAAACTACCCTTTCCAGAGCCTGGGCTAAAACTGAGGAACATTCACGTGATTCATTGTTGACCCCGAAAGATCTAGTGGTCAATGTGGATACTGAAAGTCCTCTGCTTATAACCACAGTTAGCAAACAGGAAAGAAAAATTAAAGCCATTGTCAAAAAGAATTGGCCAATTGTTTTGACCGACTGTGTTTTGGCGAGTAGATTACCAGAGTCACCATCTATCACCTTTAGGCGAGCAAGATCCATGAGGAATCAATTAGTTAGATCAAGCCCAGAAATTAAAACAGACGGGGTGTTGTTCATGCAGATAAAAGGGTTCTATAAATGTTCATCATGTAGAGCGTGCAAATTTGGTATAAATACGACTCATTATAAAACCCCATTTTCAGACAAGAGTGTAGCCATCAGGGGCAGTTACGGATGCCACACTGAGTATGCTGTATATGTTCTGACGTGCACCTGTGGGCTTCGCTACATGGGTAGCACGAAGCTGCAGGTGCATGTCAGAATATTGCAGCATCTCAGGGCAATCGTACATATTGACGCTGCTTATCCGGTGGCAAGACATTTTAAGACAACACATAATAACAATTTGAATTGTCTGTCCTACTTTGTTATAAATGCAGTAGAACCACTACGAAGAGGGGGAGATAGTGAAAAACTATTAAGAAAAATAGAAACTCAAATGATAATTGAGTTAGACAGTAGGAATCCCAATGGGCTAAATAACGCAGCAGATCAGCACCACTGTTTATAGAACTCCATTTAGAGAATAAATTAGGGCCAGGGCTGCATACAATCAGATTTAAAATATTAAAAGGAAATGATTTAACATATTACCAGTAAAATTAACTCTAGAAAACAATCAATATATAAAATAATTGTCTGATCAAATGGAAATAAATTAATGATGCTCCTTTTACCGCCAAATGATTTTTACCATATATAAAATATTTTCGGGTATTTTTTAAGGAATTTAGTACTGTACCTCACTTTAAGCACTTTATAATTCACAAGCACTTTAAGCAGCCTTTTAATATGTTTATAAATTGTAGTGTATTGCATTTATGCAGAAATAATGACTCGTGGTATTTAAAAATATAATGCAACTCCAAGGGAGAGTTACTTTGTTATATTCAACCCCTTTTTTGTAAATATGTACAGACTCACATGAAGAGTGAGAAAGCTATATAAGATCTGCATTTATATGAATTTTAGAAATTTGTATATTTATGGTTTTAAAATATAAATTATTTGTATGAGAAAAAATTATTTTGCAATTAGCTAATATGTACATATCGTAAAAAGTGTTTATATATTGTGTTTATTTATAGCAGAATTTTGCACAATGTTATCCGAATTGAATTTGGGGTTGCAGCAATAAGGCATTAAAGCCGAGTATAAGAGTCTGTAGTCATTTAGTTAAATCAATGTATGACAAACAATAATAATATGTTTCACTACATCGTAAAAAACAAGAGGCTAATTGCACCAGTATGTCGTTTATGTCTATGCTGAAAACACATCACATGATCATGTGAATGGTGGGCGGGCAGTTTGTAAGAATTTAAATACCACATTTGCTGCTAAAAACTTTTTGTGTGAGCAAGAGCACAGCTGTGCTCGAAACACGTCGCAGCAGAGCAGGGAAATAAAATACCTTCCTGCCTGGTTCCTTGTGGTCCGTCTGTGTTGCTGTGATATATATATATATATATATAGATATATATATATATATATATATATACATAGATATAGGATTAGGACCTTGTTTCCATAGGGAATCCACAACATTCTATTTGGAATAACTTTGATGCCGGTGGACGAATCTTCGCAAATTTCTCCATGAAAATGGCCTGCTCCGCTCCACTCCTTCTCTGAAAGTTTGGGGGTGAATTGTCAAGTGGGGGCGGAGAAAAAGGGGGATCCCAAAATGTGATTTCCCCATGCAATTTTCCATAGGGACCTTTAGCCAGGGCTACAGCCCGAACGGCTGAACGGAATTACACTAAATTTGGCAGAGAGGTAGAGTTTGGTTCGCAGATTGTGCTTTTTGTTAACTAGTGTTATTCTATTCAGTAGTTTCTGAGAAAATTTAAAGTAAAATCATAGCGATATCTACAGACGAAGTACAGCACGCATACGGAAATCTGTACAATTACAAGCACGAGCTGCATGCTGATTGGCTGTCAACTGTCTGTCAACACTCCAAACCAGGAAGTGTTGGCAGCCATCTTGTTCGTCGCTAGAACCGAGTCACAAGAAAACAAAGTTGAGAAATAAGGAAAGGGGGCAGGGTAGAAACATCCTGACCCTCTAGGCTTGCTCAGGGGGTCGTACATGGATCTTTAGGCCCAAAAGTTTTTAAAATAAAAAAATCGTGTTTTACCTGTATGGTACTTGTATGCGGTGGAAAAGGGAAAGAAAAACTAGAAGTCCGTTTTATTCTCGCAGAGTCTGGAGTTGGCATTTTTTTGTTGAATAGTCAGGCAGATTTACCAGCTCCTTGCTCCACTTTTCCTATGTTAAAAGTGGCACAAAAGTGGCGCAATTAGCTTGTAGATCTGTTTCTCAGATTGTTGTAACCTATCTGTTGTCACTGCTCGGAGGTAATTATACATTTCTACACAGTCAAGCTGCTGCACACTACCCACTCTCCTTTCACAAATAAAGGTAACACTAGTATTTTACGTGTGCAGTGTGCTAGTACATTTCACTTCTGTTCTAGTCCCGCATTCAAGTGGTGTCTGTATGGAAGTGCCTACTGCGTTACTGACACAAAAGTGGCACAACAGGATTGTAAATACGCCAACTTATTTCTAATGCATTGCAATGGAGGGATTGTATATCTAGGCTGCTGTGCTTACCTTGTATAAACACTGCAGCCACCGGGGTTCACAACTTGAATTTAACTGTGCTTCTACACGTCAAAGTAGACAGCAGTGTCTATAACTTTAAAAGAGAAAGAGACATGATGTCACAGAGAGTGAGAGAGATAAAGAAAGAGAATAAAACATTAAAACTGTCTCGCAGAGTCTGGAGTTGAGATTTTGTCTTGAAAAGTGAGACGCAGATTTACCAGCTCCTTGCGCCAGTTTTCTCATGTTAAAAGGGACACAAAAGTGGCGCAATAAGCTTGTAGATCTGTTTCTCAGACTGTTGTAACCTATCTGTTGTCACTGCTTGGAGGTAATTATATATTTCTACACAGTCAAGCTGCTGCACACTACCCACTCTCTCCTTTCACAAATAATTTGTTGTTGTTTCGGAAACTAAATTCTTTGTCACCTAGTGCCATTGACGTGATTGAAAGAGGGTGCTCTACGTGTCGAAGAAGCCTTCACTGTAATCAAGAGAGTTAACCACTTCAATTCAGATAAGGTTCTATACAGCAGAGTGGAGATAGCAGCATCCAAAACTTTAAAAAAGAAAGCAAAACGATGTGATAGAGTAAGAAAGAGAAAGAGAAAAAAGGACATTAAAACATAGGAGAGACACACACGACAGGGGGGGTACCTGAAACCAGAGGCGCATCCACAGTGAAAAATATCGGGGGGGCTTAAGTACAAGCAAAAAGAAGAGTGGAGCTGCAGGGGCTGAAAGCGGGGGGAGGACATCAAAGCCTCATTGAGAAGCAAAATGTCTTTAAAAGACCTGTGACGTACTCTGGTGCGACAGTGTGTGGGCCGAGGAAGCTATGTCATCGTAGCTGAAGCCCTGTTAGCCCAATGTGTGTTTTGCGTGCCTGCTGCATACTACACATTCTCTCCTTTTACAGATAACTTGTCGTTGTTTCAGAAATAAACTTCTTTGCTCACCTTGTGCTATTGCCATCGTGCTTGTTACATAATCCATCGTGAAGCTGTACATCTAAAAGATATTAATAGAAAGATGTTATGATTGGTAATTGTTTCGTTTATTTATTTGGGAGATTTATTGAGCGCACAAATACCCGTGGGTGTCTCGGCGCTTGTGAATAGAGCTAGACTGCAGAGTAGAGTTTATTGATTGAAAAGCCATGTCTTTAACTGTTTGCGAAAGTTTATTAAAGATATGCTGGTCTTAAGTTGGTACGGTAGGCTGTTCCAAAGTTTGGCCGTTGAGATGACAAAAGATCTGTCACCCCATGAGACCTTCATAGTTTTTGCGACCTCTATGAGAAGAGCTGTTGAGGAGCGCAAAACGCGTGTTGGCTGGTAGGGGCGGAAAGAGCGTCTCAGAAAAACGGGTCCAGAAGCGTGGATTGCTTTGAAAGCAATACATAGGGCTTTGAACTTTGTTCTGAGTCTTACTGGCAAACAGTGAAGCTGTCTGATGACTTGCGAGATAGGTCTGAACTTGGGTGTCCCTGTCTCCAGTCTGGCTGCCGCATTCTGCACCAACTGCAGCTTATTCATTGTTCCTTGTTGGGCGTTAACAAGAAGTCCATTGCAGTAATCGATGCGGGACAAAACCAGAGTGCTGACTAGAGTTTTAA
Organism: Lissotriton vulgaris; assembly: GCF_964263255.1. Lineage (NCBI taxonomy): Eukaryota > Metazoa > Chordata > Amphibia > Caudata > Salamandridae > Lissotriton > Lissotriton vulgaris. The sequence continues at coordinate 683,682,812 of NC_141691.1, forward strand.
TCTTATTAATAGGGAGATAGGGAAGAAGTTTCTTTATCATTCTTATAGTAAAGAACGATGAGGAGACAACTGCATTTGCATGATACATGAATGACAACTTATTATCAAAGATTACCCCCAGATTTCTGACTTTGGTAACCGGGGTGGGGGTGGGTCCGAGGTTTGCTGGCCACCACGTAGGAGACCAGACCGGAGCGAGTTTGCCGAAGATTATCATCTCCGTTTTCTCTGAATTTAATTTGAGGCAATTCTCAGTCATCCACGCACCTATTGCACGCATTCCGAGTTGAAAATTAAGGGCCACCTTCTGTCCATTGTTATTAACAGTCAGTACCAGCTGGGTATCATCTGCGTAAGATGTTAAAGAGAGATGAAGTGATTTAATGATCCTCGCCAAGTCTGCCACATAGATGTTAAATAGTGTTGGGCTTAGCAAGGATCCCTGGGGAACACCGCAAGGTAGGACGAAAGGTGCCGAATTAAATTTGCCAAAGGATACTGACTGTTCACGATTGTCTAGAAAAGAGGAGAGAAGGATTATAGCAGTTTGAGAGATTCCTGTTGCCGCGACACGGTCGATCAGAGTAACGTGATCAACCGTGTCGAAGACTGCAGAAAGGTCTAATAGGATGAGAACTGCAGCCCCCCGCCATCCAAAATCATCCTGATTTCGTCGGAGGCTTTAATTAGTGCGGTTTCTGTCCCATGTCCTCTCCTGAATCCAAATTGCGAGTCATCCAGACAGTTGTTTTGATCTATATTGTCTGTGACTTGCATGTTCATAATTTTTTCCACAATTTTAGCTGCAAGTGGGAGACAGGCTATGGGTTGATAGCTGGTGACTTTAGAGGGATCAAGAGTGCTTTTTTTAATTAGAGGTTTTATTATAGTCTTTTTCCAAATCGAGGGAAATACACCTGATTCGAACATTACGTTAACGATGTCGGTAAGCTTGTATCCAATAATTTCAGGTGATAACTTGAGTATAGATGGAGGGCAAAGATTGTCCGGTGAGCCAGAATTGATGGTCGTGAGAAGGTGGGATACCAGTTCAGGGGATACTTGGCTGAACTTCTGAAAAGTCGGATTAACTATGGTGTCATTGGTGGAGGTCACTATTTCCGGATTACATTTCGATTCTTTAGGTGAGGGTAGAAAGGGATCATTGACAATTTGTCGCTTGAATTGAGAGTAGATAGCGCAGACTTTTCCTTGGAAGTATGTTGCCAAGTAATTACACATCTCTTGAGTAGTGTCTACAGAGGCAGGTTTGTCTTGTCCCGATAGATGTGTGACCACCTTTTAGAGGCGTTTAGTCGAGTCATGTGCTGACTATATTTGACTAGAGTAAAATCTACTTTTTTCAAGGATGAGCATGTGTTTATATTTGGACAATTTTTGCTTATAGCATAGTCACTCCGCAGGGTCGTAATGTAGTCGCCATTTACGTTCTTGACGTCTACAGCTTTGTTTTTCAAGCCTGAGGGTCTGGTTGAACCATGGAGCAGAAGGAGAGACTCTATTAGTCGATTATCGTTTGGTGGGCACTGTTAAATTGACTTTATCCTGGATCCAGTTAGTGTAGTTAGTGGCTGCCAGTTCGGGATTAGGTATAGCAGATATCTGGGAGGCGAGCAGTTTAGAATTAAATTCGGCCACATCGATACTCTTCCATGCTTTAAAGTGTATGGGAGCGTCGGGTTTATTGGCCATCGTGCGGGTCGACTTAGTTTTGATTTAAAATAGGACTGCAGAGTGATCTGTCCATGTAAAGGGGAGAGTATCTTCAAGGGTGAGTAGGTTATGGTTGGAATATAGGCCATCTAGTGTATGTCCCGCGGAGTGTGTCGGGATAAAACCAATTGCCTAAGTCCTACCACATCACATTCTGAGAGAAGGGCCATAGTATCTGGATTATCCTGGATTTCCAGATGAAAGGTAAAATCTCCCAGGATGGCAAAGTTGTTTTCCCCTGCTACGGGCCTAGAGGAGGCCGCCCAAGATGGACAAGAAAGCAGTTCGAGGACCCGGGGGCCGGTAAAGAAGAATACCTTTAAAGGAATTTGAGTCTGGAGTTACGAAGATAAAATTGACTGCTTCGCAAGTGGTGGTAGGGATGGGTTCAATGCGCAGTGTGAGGTTGTTGCGATGTATAATGGCGAGACCTCCTCCTTTTTTAGGGGTTCTCTCAAGCCTAACATTAGAGAAGCCCTCTGGAGATGCAGTAACAAAATCTGGACCGCAAGCAGGGTCTCCCCACGTTTCCGTTAAGAATAGGATATCTAGCTTCCATCTATCAATGAAGAAGGCTATTTCATATTTGTGTTTCGACAATGATCCTACATTGATGAGGGCTGCTCGAATGGATATGGGGGCATTATTTTTATTGTGTCCCGAACGGACCCATGAGTGGGGATATTTTCTTAACATAAAGGGGCAGGTAGGACAAACGAAGGAGGAGCGGGTTAAGCCGTCTAAATCCATGATCTTACAATTGTGGAGGGGCTTGTTTAAGGCTTTGAGATGCTCCTGTTTATATGTTAATGTGGGGGGGGGGGCACAAATCTTGTGAGAAACCGGCAGGGGGAGGCCCTTGGCCCGGCGTGGATGGGCGCAGACGGGCTCTGCCATTTGGAGTTAGATAACATCGCACTTTTACACACGTTCATTGTAATATTTCTATGAACTGTTTGTATTGGTAATATTCCGGACATTTCAGCGATTATAAAAACGTTACTGCTATTGGGAAAAAAATGTATGCATGTAAATTAATACACTATATAGGAGTGCGTTCGTCTAAAATACTAAGTTTCATTTTTATATATAGACAGCTACAACCCTATGACTCCTTCCGATGCGTACTCAAGTCTCACTGCTCACCTTTTCGTGGAAAAGACACCTTCTTCATGATGTAGTCCCGATCTCCAACAAAGAAGTGTCATATATGATGCCGAGTCTTGATATCTCTATGGCTAACGACATACTTGTGCTCCCATCATCATCATTTTTGCAGGTTCTTCACCCGCTCAGTGCTTTGGCACCACTAACTCAGTGACCAAAGAGGCCACCCATGAAGTAGTGGGCCCCTTTTTTGGTGCTTTGGGAACAACTCTAAAATGGCGTACAACACGTGCGCTCTGTCTTTTTTATACATACAGTCACGTGTGTATTGACGGGTACGTTGAATGGGTGTGGTGTGGGTGTATACCAGCCATGAGGGAGTGTGTGTCGATCTGACAACTAGACCTGCAACTAAGAAATCACTACAATGGAAATTTGGGCCTTGTACTGTTGTTGTGTTTTCCTGGTAGCGTAAGAGTGGCTTTCTTTTTTCTATGTGACGTTACAATACAGTCACCATGTATGTAGCTTATTTTTTGACGCATTTTATTGTACAATGCGTTTCAAAAACTAGTTGTGGTAGGGTGCTTTTAAATTAAACTGTGTACTCTGCTGTTGAGAGTAGAAGAATTTTTTTTCTATTTTCTATTCTATCATAATTGTGCTGACTTTTCTCCTTTAGCGTGCAGTACTATATTATTTTATAAAATGCACAGCTGTTGAAATCATCTTTGAAAGAAGAATAGAAGCATGGAAGCTGCTCTCTGTGACGAAAAGCAATGCCGGCTCCCGCAGGAAGTGGGGAGCCGCCTGGGACCGTGGAGGCCTTAGGGCTCTTCCCACGGTCTGCAACGTTACATTTGAGCCCCGTGGGATGGGGGCATCGGGGATTATAAACATTTGTGATAAAAGGCTATTTTTGTATGGTGGATTTATCGTACGCGTACCAAGCACGTATTGGTGACTTACGGTGCGAAGAATGGAAGTCGTCCCATAAGCGTACTGAAGGAAGAAAAAGAAGAATATTTTTCAGATATTTATGAAGTGTATGTGTTTAGATGTTGGGTCGCTCTAAAAAGAGCCCTTGTGTTTATTGGGAGATTTTAGTACCTACAGGTAGGTACCAATGTAGAGTCTAAAGTTCAAGAGGAAGAGTCTGTTACCCTCATCTGTAAAATGTACACCGTCTCTCCTATAGATGTCATGCATATTGAAACGTAGATTGTTGTGGTAGATGGACCCCATTCGATAGTCTCGGAGAAAGGCAGAAACAGATTTATTCACATGTTTCCTAGCTTTCTCAATCTGTTGACAATAGTGGTTGGACCAGTTCCATTTCTGTCTTTGGCATATATTAGAATAGACAAAGGCAGTTTGGGGGAAAAGTGTCATCAATTGTGCAAAGTTGTCCTTCATAAGCATTTCCTGACCTACCCCTGTCAAAGTGCCTAGGTCATTGCCACCACAGTAAACAATTACGAGGTCAGGGTGTTGGAGATGTAAAAAGGATTTCACTAATGGCATCAATTGGTGCCACTTTAATCCTCTCTGTCCAATCCATGTAATGTCTACATTTGGTAAACGTAGGTCTTTGTGAATTATTTTCTGTTCTGCGTACCTTTGGCTCCAGAAAATATAGCTGTGTCCCACAATCCACACTGTAAGCATCTTGAAGAGAGGTCTGGATGCACTCTGATGGTCTCTGTAAATGAAATGGCATTTTGAAAAGTAAGATTTTTAAAAAATGGTGGACAACATGCAGTTTTGAAAAAAGAAAATAAATGATTAGTTGTTTGACAACATTCTACACAGAGCTAGCATGCATGTTTCTGTTTTTTAAAAGCCTGATTTTTATTGGTTATGAAAAACTGATGGAAAGGAACATTACATAAGATAAGCTGGTATATTCTCAAGTCAAGCACACTTGCTGTTTTAATTTGCAACTGTGTGATGAACTTTTTACCTGTGTGCTCAGTTAGGTGTTTCCTGAAGTGTTTCTATGGTAACTGGCAGAATGTGGAATGGGGGAGGGGTTGAAAGTTTTGTCAGTTGGAAAGGGTACAAAAGTTCAAGCACTAGAAATGTGCGTTTCATTTTGAATTAATGTGTGAAGGATTTTAATTGGTCATTTACATGTATGTATGTGTAAAATGAGAGGGAAAATGTTCCATTTCATTTTTGTTGTATTCCATTTCGTTGTTCTTCTGCAAACACTGAACTAAAGAGATTCTGTATAAGAATATCTACTGTGTGAGTGGCATTCTTCTTAATCTACAAATCAATTTGAAAGGTGAGTTGATAAGTTGTATGGGAATGTATGTGGTGCATCTTTGTACATTAAGGAATTATATTCGTCCCTTTTTAAACGTTTCATAGTAGTAAATGTGTTTTGCTATAATGCATGCTGTTGTGTTTTTTTGTTTAATATCACATTATGCGTCTGTGTACATTAAGGAATTATATTTGTCCCTTTTTCCATAATTTCTAGCCTCTCTTTTTATACTCCCTTCTCTCTCCTCTTACTCCTTCCTCTCTCTCTGTACTACTCTCTTTTTCTCTGTGCTCATATTGCCCTTTGTTGTCTTTATATTTTCCTGTCTCTCCTCTTATTCCTTCTTTCTCCTCATTTTCTTCCCTCTTTCTTCATATTTCATTTTTTTCTTGATACTCCCTGTTCTGTCCTCTTTCTCGTTTCTCTCCCTCTGTATATACGCTGAGCAGATTTACAAGCCCCTTGTTCATCTTTGTTGTTTTATTGTGTTAGTTTTTTTGATGTAATAGTGGCAGAAATAATGTAGTAAATTGCATATGTATTTGGAAAATTAGTCAGTGTTGTTCACTGAAATGTAGTAATTATATACATGGAATATGTATAGTCAATTAAACGTTTTTCAGCAGTAAATGGTAAAATGCCTGGTCTCATATTTTTTTGTCTAATATCACACTGGGCATGTGTGTACATTAAGGAATTATGGGGCATATTATCAAGCCTGGGCGATAAAATGATTGCTGCTTTTTCTATTGGGATAATGAGAATGATAATATGCTCTATGGAATTCCAATCGAAGCTCATGTTAGATGTCCTTCACATTTAGCATGAGCTTCGATTAGAAGTCAATAGAGCATATTATCAAGCTTATTATCGCCACGTTATCGGCAGTTTCCTGCCGATAAAGCGGCGATAATTTTACCACCCAGGCTTGATAATATGGCCCAATATTCACCCCTTTTTAAACGTTTTACAGTAGTAAATGTGTTTTGGTAAAATGCATGGTCTTATAATTTTTTGGGTAATATCACACTGTTCATCTGTGTACATTAAGGAATTATATTCGCCCCTTTTTGCATATTTTCTACACTCTCTTGTCATACTCCCTCCTGTCTCGTCTTACTCCTTCCTCTCTCATTATACTATCTTCTTTTTCTTATATTCTGCTCTCTTTTTATACTTTTTTTTCACACTTGCTCCTCTTTTTGCATTTTTGTCCTCCTCTTTATATTCTCTCTTGTCTTTATATTCACCACTGTCGTCATAGTCCTTACTGGCTTCTCATAGTACTCCCTCTCTCCTTATACGCTCAGTCTTCCCTTATATTTGTCTTTTCTCAACATTTGTGTCTATTTACATTCCTTCCTCTTTCTTCATATATACTCTTCTGTTCTTATATTCTCTGATTCTTCTAATTATCGCTGTTCTTTGCAGGTACTCCCTATTGTTTTCTCATACTTTTCTTTTTCTTCTCAGACTCTTGTCTCTGTACTCACATTTCTCCTCTCTTTTCTTATACTTCGCACTCTCTACTAATATTGCCATCTTTTCTTATTGTCACATTCCTCTCCTCATTTTCCACCCTGTTCTTATACTCCCCTGTGTTTTCATATTCTACTCTCTCTACTCTTACTTCTCCATGTCTCCTCATACTACTGCGTTTTTCTTATATTCCCTTTTATCCTATACTCCTCTCTGTGTTCATATTTTCCTCTTTTCCTTCATATTTCTTTTCTATTCTAATTTTCTGTCCTCTCTGTTTATACTTCTTAAATCTGTTCATATTGTTTGCTCTCTTCTCTCCTTGACTCCCTGCATACACTCTGCAGCACTTTCCTCTTATTCTCAGTCTTTTCATTCTGACCTCTCTCTTTATATTTGTTGCTCTTGTCATACTTCTGCCTCTTTCGTCATACAATTTTCACTCTTCATAATCCTCCATTTGTTTATAATCCTTCTTTTCTCCCCATACTGTATCCTCTGTTCTTGCACACCCCTTTTTTCCTTATGCTCCACTTTTCCTCACATTTTCCGTGCTCTCTTCTGGTACTGTTCTCTCTCTCCTTATACACGCTGTCCTTTGCTAGTATTCCTTTTTTGCTCTTATAGTTGCGCGTCTTTTCACATATTCCTTCTTTTTCTTTATAGTCTTTCTCTCTCTTCTTATAGTGCCCCCTCTGTCTTCGCACTCTCTTTTTTCTTCTTATACTCTTTCTTCTCTCCTCATATTTCCATCTTTCTTTTCATACTCTCCCTTACCTATTCATACTTTCCAGTTTATTCATACTCCCTTTATCCCCTTATATAGCAGTGTCTGTTTATACACCCCTTTTTCATTATATTTTCCCTTGTTTCATACTCCTTCCTCTCTTGTTGTAAGTCCTTTTATTTTCATCGTCCCACGTTTGTCCTCATAATCCTCCCTCTCTTCTTATAAGTAATATAATAGAATATTTCGTATATTTATTTTTGTAATGTTTTATAATAGATTCTGTTTATCAATACTGAAAAAAATTTACTATGCCTATGAAAACTCAAAAAAGGAGTACTGTGCACAAAGAGAAAAATACTAGTAGTGTATCTGCAACGAAAAAGAAAAAGAAGAATAAAGAGAACAATCATGGAAAATCAACTGCTGAAAAAATATTGTATAGTAAAAGGAGAAAAAAACTATTTACGGAAATTAGGAAAAAAATGTTTTATAATAGAGTTGTGTCTAATTGAATTAAAGAAATTAAGGAATGTAAAAAAAACAGCATTTTATAAGAAGAAGAAAGGTATAGAAAATGTAGTTGAGAAAGCTTTGGAATTCAAAACAAAACTGTTTATTTTAGTAATCAATAGAATTAGATCACTAGATAAGCCAATCCATTTAATGAAGGCCAAAAGTAGGTGGAGAAGAGTAATTAACAGAAGTCATTTTTGTGATTTTTTTGGGGTGAATGGAAACATGGTTCAAGTTCTGAGCCTTTTTTTAATGAAGAAAGTTATCTTCATAGTAATGATTTGTTGCATGCAGTTGGCACTGGTGGTCGTGCTTATGAGGTTAGAAATGGTTGTCCTATTGAGAAAGAGAAAATTGTTCCTAGAAATGCAGAAGAGGTGTTAGCTGATGAAGTTTTATGGAGACGTCGTAAAGCTCCAGTGCACACTTGGAATTGTAGTGGTATTTGTAGTTAAAGGCAAGAATCTATTGATTTTTTACGCAATTTCTTACGTAACTATACTAAGCAAAGTGTTAAACAAAAGATTAAGCTGTTGCAAGGACTAGACCATTGCACAGTGAGAGAAAATACTGGTTTGCAAGGTCATTCTCCGGCTTGTCTTTCTAAAAAAGTATGTCAAAGTGTTTTTCACCATTTCAGTACGTTAGCAGTACATCGTTCTGAAATGAGGAAATTAGTCAGAAGATTGTATTATGCAAAAAGTCCAGCACTAATGTTAAAAAAGTTGAACAGTGCTCTTTTGCATGGATCTGTATCAAACGTAATGAATGTTTGTGTTGAAATTGAGGTTAGTTATTTTGGTCCTGAGGAAGACTGCAGAAATTGAGATATTAACCCCTTGCATGCTCATGACGAGCTCAGCTTGTCATGAGCTACAGTGCTCTGGTGCTCATGACGAGCTGAGCTCGTCATGGCCATTAGAACACTCGCACGCAGGGATAATTCCCCTGCTGTGCTGAACGTTCTATTGAAATGGGTGTGGACGTGACGAGCTCAGCTCGTCATGAGCGCAGGAGCACTGCACCGGGGCGCTGTGCGCGTCCCCCCGACCCCCAGCACAGCCGGAAAATTACCCCAGCAGCCAAGGGGTTAATAGAAGGAAATGTAGAAGAGAATGTACAACATTGTAGTACAGAAAATTTTGAGCAAGAAATTACAAAGTTTAAGGTGATTTCAGGTGAAAGGCTAAATTATTCTTGTATCTGTTGTTGACGAACTCATTATAAAAATCAGACCAGGACTGTTGATTTGTATTTAAAAAGTGAAAAGGAAAATAATAATGAGTGGAAGGATTTTGCAACTTATTTGTTGGTAGAGAATTGTTTTAATTTGGGTTCTGATCAGCGTATTTGTTAATATTGTTATAACAAATTAGATGAGAACAAAATGCCTGCTAGAGCTGCGCATAATAATCTTGAGTTGGTAAATATTCCTTCTGAACTGATGGATTTAAATACCTATGAGTCTATTCTTATTCAATGTGTGCATCCATTTCAGGCTATTGTTCGTATGGAGGCTAAGACAGGAAAATTCAGATTTACAGAGAGGATTAAAGGGAAGAGTTGTACATTTGCCTCTAGATTTAAAGAAAAATATTGAAACAATTTGTGTAGAAAATGTAGAGGTTGAACCTTTAGTTATTCTTGTTTAATGGCGCTCCTACTAAGAGTAAGAAAATCTGGCAAGAATTAGTGGATGTTAGTTGTCGCTATATTTGATTATACTTGCTCGTAGAGAAATTTGTAAATCCTGGATAAAAGATACCACACCAACCTATTTAGATTGGATAAATGCAATTAAATATACAATGAACCTAGATAGAGTAAACTGGAAAAGGAAAAAGCATTTCTGGATGCCCTGTATTGCCTGGCTGGATAAGCTGTGATAGAAATGACTCAAATCGTCCAATGATTATGCCTTTTTGCAGATTAATATACCCATAGGATCAGTCCCATTGCTGGCAAGTTAGAAGAACTGCACTGTCCATGTATGAGGGTATTTGCGGAAAGTGCATCGATTAAGATTTTCAGAGTTCATGATAGGTGAGGGTATACATCTGCTGCGTAGTGGATGGTACGGACAAAGTGGACCCTGGGCATATCTTTGGCGTATGAGGACACCAAAAAAAAAAGAATTAGTGGATGTTAGGAAAGTGAAAAAGGCAACATGGTATCTGGTAAAAAATAATCAATATTATAAAAATGTGTATGTGAAAGAAGAAGAAATAACTGTAGAAGAAGATAGTGACTTGCCATCTGGACAAATTGAAAAATCGGATGTGTCCAGAACTGAAGAAATCTATGAACATTACAGTGTTCATCCTCTGCATTCTAAAGAAGTGATGGGGAATACTATAGAGTTATTCCAAATGAAAGAAGCAAAAGGAATCCCCATTAGTGTATGGGAAAAAAGCTTGGAAGCTCGTTGTTTTCCTCAGTTGTTTCCCATAGGAAAAGGAGGACGATATGATGACCGACCTGTGCAGATTCCTGCATCTGAATACCGGACATCAAGATTATATGCAGAAGATCCAGGATTTCAACAATGTATTCCGTATTTGTTTCATCTTTTGTTTGAGAGTAATTTGTCTGGACTTTCTTATGCAGTAAACCATATATTGAAAACAGGTGTACATCTGCAAAATGTTTCGGCAAAGGAATTTATGGATAAAGTACTGCAGAAAAATAATGTTTTGGAATCTCAGGTAATTAATCTCATGGCTTGTCAGCATGGTACTAATGAGAACTTGTACCATTGTCATGGAGGACTGAAATGTATGCTAAGGAGCTTAGGAACTCCTACATGGTTTCTTACTCTAAGCTGTGCTGAATATGCTTGGGATGATTTACTTCAATTTCTTCGAGAGGCAAATCCAAATATACTAAATATTGAATACAAGACACCTGGAGAATTGTGCTCTTTGGATCCAGTTAATGTATGCAGGTATTTCAATCATAAAATCTAAGCTATGATGTCTTTTATCACCAATAAAAAAAATACTTTGCTTGAAGAGGTTCTGGATTTCTTTTGGAGAAAGGAGTATCAAGCGAAAGGTGCTCCTCACATACATATGCTAATATGGATCAAAGATGCTCCCAAATTTGGAACTGAGTCAGATGATACTGTGCTGTCTTTTACTGAAGAATATGCTACATGTGATATACCCAAACGTACACAAGATAAGGACTTAAGACAACAAGTCTTACGATTCCAAAGCCATGGGAAATACTGTTGTCGAACGTACAAATCTAAGGACAAGTTCTACACCAAATGTTGTTTTGGATTTCCACGTTCTGTGATATCGAAAGGAAGAGTGAACAGTTTTATGTCATCTTTGTGACATACTATCACAAGAAAGTCTCCAAAAAATACCTACAACTTAACAAGAAATGAAGAGTCAAAATACATAAATGACTACAACCCGGTCATTTTGTCTATGTGGAATGCTAACATGGATATTCAATATGTTGCAGACAATTCCATTGCTTTTGCTCGATATTTAACACCATACATAACCAAATCAGAAAAGACAGAATTGAAGGAAATGTGGGAAGAGATTTCCCACGAGAAGAGTCTAAGTAAGAAATGATATAGTTACAGTTTGAAGATGTTATCTCATCGAGAAATTGGAGCGTATAAATGTTCAGATCACTTATCATCTGCTAGTCTATACTCCAAATCTAGAAGAATCATTTGGGTGAGTTTAGGTCTTGCTGCAATACGAAATCGAGTACTTAAATCTGTACAAGAAATTGAATATTTAGCTGAAAAAGAGCCAGAAAAATACAGATATTGTGAAAAACAAATATGTTGGATACATATTATCCAAATAGAAGTCATCATATTGAAAACATGTGTCTCTATAAAGTGCTTCAAAACTATATTTTTAAACGGAATATTATAGAAAACATCAATAATGGTATATATGCCGTGGTTGGTTCTGAAGGATGTTTGGACATTTGATTAATCAACTGAGTTGTGAAACTCCTGACAAAACGGAATTTTACTATTTAGCTCTTTTGCAACTTTTCAAGCCGTGGCGTTCAGAATTGGAATTACTTGGTGTTTTTCAGAGCTATGAAGATTCATTCAACGCAAGTAAAGGTAGTATAAAATGTTCTGTTTTTGCTAATTATGTGAAAATGTTGAACAACGAAATTGAGCAAGAAGCTACAATTGCAGCTGAGATTGCTAGAGACAGTTCTCAAGAAAGTCAAACTTCTGCTCCGTCAGGACCCACTAGGAGAACTAATTGTTCAAAATGAAGCAGCAACTGCTATGGAAGCGGTGGAAACAGCAATGTATCAAGCTCAAGAAGATGTACCAAACTTAGGAAACTTAGAAGAACAACTAAATCTTGAGCAGAAAGAAATATGTGAGCAAGTGAGAGAACAGTTTGACCATGGATTACTTCATGAGAAGAAAGAGTACTCTTGCTCATCATTTGAACCTATCCGAATGTACGTGAGTGGACAAGCTGGAACAGGCAAAAGTTTTTTAATTAAAGTAATCACAACTTTTCTACAGAAAATAACTTAGTCGCATTTGTCTTGTGTTGTCACTGCTCCAGCTTGATTAGCAGCCCACAATATTAAAGGAATTACTTTACATTGTTTATTAATGCTACCAGTAGAGCATGAAAACTAATTAGAATACCACAAGCTATCTGGAGAAGCTTGTTGTGAAGTTTCAAGAGTCTTGAGGAAAATGAAACTTCTCGTTATTGATGAGGTAAGCATGGTATCAAACTTAATGCTTGCCTTTGTGCATTTAAGAATGCAGCAAATTCTTAAAACAGAGTATGACGTATTATTCGGAGGAAAACATGTCATAGTCTTTGGAGCTCTTCTACAACTTACTCCTGTAAAAGGATAACCAGTGTTTAAAACACTGGGGCATGAAGATACCAGAAAGTCCTTGGGGAACATTGGAAATGTAAACATTTGGACATAATTTGAGTATAAGGAACTTATTACAAATATGCGACAGGCAAATGATGCTGATTATGGAACTATTCTTCAAGATATAAGAATTGGAAAAGTGACTGAACATGGCAAACAAGCTTTACAGAGACGATTATTTTCCAATTTGTTTCCAAATGAAAATATTGTCCCAGAGAAAATATACATGAGAATTGCAGAAAACAAATCTGTAATCTGCTTAATGCCAACTCTGTGTGAATGTTCTATATTCAATGAAGAAATGTTAAAGTTGGAAAATGAACAAATTATAAAATTGGAAGCTATTGATAAAATAGAACATGAAGGAATCACTATTATTTTGATTGAAAAGTTGAAGAGGAAATTGGATTCTTTAGAGAAATTGATAAGTAAAACTGCTGGTTTAGAAAAGAATGTATATGCATGTGTAAACTGTAGGGTAATTTTACGACGTAATTTGCATGTGGAAAAAGGTTTAGTAAATGGAGCAATGGGTAAAATTGTTGATTTTGTTAATTATGTAAATAGAGATGGAATAGAATTTTTGAAAATCAAATTTGATGAAATTGAAGAATTACAACAATTTAGTCATTTTTCAGCTCGGTTTTTGCTTGTAAAAGATTTGTATGTTCGCAGAAAACAGTTTCCTATTTTTTGGCGTATACGATGACCATTCATAAATCTCAAGGTTTAAGTGTAGATTGTGCTTTAGTGAATATTGGAAGTACTGTGTTTAAAGAGGGTATGGCATATGTTGCTTTGTCTCAAGTAAGAACTTTATCTGGATTGTACTTGATTGATTTTGATGAGACAAAGATTAGTGCAGATGCAAGTTGTGTGAAAGAGTATAATAGGTTAAGAAGAGAATATGCACCCAATCTAGGTCAATATCCAGAAGATTTGAGAATATCTGTAGTGAAGCTGTAGAGAAAGAAAAAAAACAAGATGAAGTTGTGATTGGAGTCAAAAAGAAAAGGGACAGTGTTGAAGAGAATGTTGGTTATCAATTTGAAAATAGTTCTGGTGTCAACTGCTATGCTAATGAAGTTAATAATGTTTTTTTTCTTGAAAGTTTGCAACAACAAATTGTTGAAAATAGGAAAAAAAGATTTTGTTTGTTGTTGTATTCTGTTTATGAGAAATGTAGTAGTGATAAAAGTAAAATGCAAAGTGTTTCTGATATTCGAAATCTTTTGGACATATGTTCTGGTTCTACTCAAATTACGCAGAATATTCAGCAAGATTGTCAGGAATTTCTAATGTATATGCTTGTTGTATTGGAAGATGAAGGTATAGATATTGAATACCTTTTTGGCCTTTCTTAGAAATTGCATAATGACTGTGAAAATTGTTTGTTTACATGTAGCAGTAACATTGACAGTGAAAGATTCATATATTTGACCTTACCTGACTGTGACTCAGTGTCATTTAACAATCTAATTAGAGGAGCAAGTCAAAACATGGAGTGTAGCCAATGTAAATCAGAAATGTCATCAACAATATTTATACAAAGATATGGACAGGATGTAATTTTAATGCTGCAACGTTGTAGAGCTGATGGAAGAAAATTGAAAACTTTAATTAAAAATGTTGTAGCTGGTCAAGTTTCAATATCAGGAAGAACTTTTGTAGCTGTTGCAATTATTTTTCATGATGGACCTTCTACAACATCTGGACATAACACTGTTTATTTAAAGTGTCTGAAAGGTTGGATACATTGTAATGATGGTCAATTGGTTTTTAAACAATGTTTGCCTAAAAAATTACCAAATTCTTACCTAATATTATTAAAGCCAAAATGTTATGAACAAAATTTGGCCTTTCAGGATTACTGCTGTTAAGGTAGGTTAGTCTGGTGTTGTAGAGTATTTTGTAAGTGAGGGTGAGGAGCTTGAAGGTGATCCTCTTGTTGATGTTGAGGCAGTGTAGGTGTATCAGGTGGTGGGTGATGTGGCTGCAGCAGGGGACATTGATGATCACTCAGGCGGAGGTCTTTTGGATTTGTTGTAGTTGTTGTAGGTGTTTGGCTGGAATTCCTGTGTAGAGTGATTTGCCACAGTGTAGTCTGCTGCTGATGAGGGCCTTTGTCACTGTTCTTCTTCTTTTGGTTAGGATCCACTTGTAAATGTTGTGGAGCATGTGGAGGGGATGTTATAGCAGTACGAGGAGATGGTGTAGACTTGCTTACACATGAGGAGGGAGGAGTTAAGGATGAATCCTAGGTTGTGGACATGGTCGGTAGGTGTTGGTACTGTTCACAGTGTAGTCAGCTAGCAGGAGTCGTCCGAGGCTGAGGGGGTGGGTCTGTGGATGAGTACCTTCATCTTGTGTGAGTTCATGTTTAAAGAGCTGCTCTTTATGTAGTTGGTGACGTCCTTCATTGTGTTGTGGAGGTTGCTTTTGGTGGTATGTGGCTTCTTGGTGAGGAAGAGGATGAGCTGGGTGTTGTTGGCGTAGGAGATGTTGTTGAGGTTGTGATGGTGGGCTACTTCTGTGAGGGTGGCCATGTAGATGTTGAATAGCGTCGGGCTGAGGGATGAGCACTGGGGGATGGAGCAAATGATGTTGGTTGTTTTAGATCAGAAGGCTGGGAGGCAGACGCTCAGGATTACTATCGAACAATTTCCAAACTAAGAATTTGACGCATACTTTTTGACCGTGCGGAAAAGTATGTGAAACCATTAAGGACTTTTTGTTGTATATTTTGTCAGCATATATTTGTAAGTAACATTATTTACAGTGTATGAAAATTAATCATAATGTTTTGTTATTTTATGATTGAGATGTGTCATATTTACGTAAGAAATTGCTCTTAGAAAAAAACATTTAAGATATGTTTTACTTCTATTTTTTAGATTGTTATTGAGAATGTTGAATGGTTTTTTAAAAGATAATTTTATTGATTGTCTTTTTTTTGCCTGCTGTTATGTGATGAGTACTATTGAACTCACTGTTTCTAGTGAAATTCAATATATTCTGAGAACAGCAAAAAGGCAAATGTAATACTTTACAAATTATTTTGTGTTGTAAACGATATATTGTAACTGTATTTTGTTGTGTCTTCCACAGATGGTAATTTTATAATATATAATGTTTTTATTATTTATTATGCTTAAGGTAAGTACAATTAACTGTTAAAAATGGTCGATGGAATGTGCTTCTACTGAGCTGAAGTAACAAAACATGGATGGAGTACATAAGTGTGTAAAGATGGTTTGTATCTTTTAAAGACATTTCAAAAAATTATATACTGAATGTGCCAGTGTTCTATACCTGTTGCTGTGAGTATTTCCGACTTATATAAGGAATTACTACTTTCTAATTATGTTAAAAGGTGAGTACTGGATAGGTCTTTAAGAATTTATTTGTGTGAAAAGACAAGAAGTATTCAAAAACTAGTGTGATAATGGAACCTACATATGCAAAGATAAACAGTGTTATTCTGGACAACCAATAGTATCTCTTGCATTTTACTAAAACACATTTACTATTTTGGAATGGGTAAGGTGAATAGACATATTCTAATTTTTTTAGTACTGCATTTTACTATAACAGCCTGAGTCTTTTCCTATAGTCATAAGGAGTGACTGGTTTCAAAATGTAAGAAAACTTAAGAACAGGATATCCTTATAAGTAATTATATTTATATAACTTTAGAAAGGAGTAAAACTATACTAATGGAATGTTATTAGACAATGGTATTTATATAATATTTCTTTTAGGCCAAAATAGTTGAAAACGCTAGTTTTGTGTTATATATTAAGAAAACTGATAAAATGAACTGTTTATATTTTTATACAAGGCGCTACAACATAAGAGAAAATTTATGGTAAGAGAACGGACCCATACTGAGGAGATTTTGGAAATGACCTTGACTGTAATTGAAGAACTAATCGTATCTGTCACAGGCAATGGGAGTGAAGAAGGGGAAATTAATGCTGCAGACGTGATTTCGAAGACAAAAGCTTTGATGCAGATTTTGTGGAAGCATTAAATTATGTTGAAATTTTAGAACAAATTAATTCCGAAACTGCTAACAAGGGAATTGATGTGTATTAAATACCTGATGAACTTGTTTTCGAAGCTCTGTTAAATTGTGAGATGTTAGAAGAATAAATGTATTGTTTAAAAATAATAAAGGTTTGAGCACTATCTGCTAATGTATTCATTGTACTAAAAGTGAAGCACTTATAGATTCAGTTATACATTCTTTACATTTTTGTATTGATTTAAAATATGCAAAGTGGGTCTGAGGGCATGGATTGCTTAAAATCCCTATGGACTATACATGCAGTCTTCTATGCACCTGCAAACTTGTGTTTTATACCTTCAATTCCCCAGTCTGTATCCTTACACTTCCACTAAACACTCTGACACTACTGTTTCAGTATTGTAGTGAGTCATTCAGCAGTATGTGCTTATCAATTTACTGAGGTAAAACTGAAGCTGTTATAAATTTAGTTAGGCACTTTGCAGAACTGTGATCATCTAGTCAGTACTTAAGTATTCATTAAGCAAAGTAGGCCTTACACCATTGACTGCTTTAAACCCCTATAGACAATGCATGCTGTCTTTTATGGACCTGCAAACTTGTCTTTTACCCCTTCAATTCCCCAGTCTGTATCCTTAGACTTCTACCAAACACTCTGACACTGCTGTTTCAGTATTGTAGTGAGCCAGTCAGCAGTATGTTCTTTTCCATTGTACCGTGGTAAAACTGAAGCTGTAATAAATGTAGTGAGACACTTTCTTTGCAGTACTGTAATCATCCACTCACTATCTAGATACTCATGGATTTAAACAGGCCTTAGGCCATAGACAGCTTCAAACCCCTATAGACTGTGCATGCAGTGTTCTATGCACCAGCAAACTTGTCTTTTATTCCTTCAATTCCTCAGTGTGTATCCTTACCCTTCCAGCAAACACGATCATACTACTGTTTCAGTATTTAGTGAACCATACAGCAGTATGTGCTTATCTATACACTGTGGTGCATTCAGCCACACACTCTGCTTGCGGAATTGTAATCATTCAGTCAGTACCTAAGTACTCTTGGTGCAAAGTAGGCCTTAGGGCATGGACTGCTTGAATCTCCAATAGACTATGCATGCACTGTTCTATGAACCTGCAAATTTACCTTTTATATGTTCAATTCCCCAGTCTTTATCCTTAGACTTGCATGAAACACTCTGTCATACCTGTTATAGTTTTGTAGTGACTCATTAATCAGTGTGTAGTAATCCATTCACTACATTCAAACAGTAATCAGCAGATGTACAATAAGTGGTACATCCCCAGAGATATGCCAGTTATTGTGCACTGTGACATCACCACCATGGATGCACTGTAGTTACAATGTGGTGTATTATGGGGAAAAAACGGCACAGATGTGTGATGTATTTGTGTTGTGAAGGTGGCGCATTGCTTGACTTGCATTGGAAACACAATGCAGCTGCAGCAGTGCTCTTGTGGCCCTATGCCAATGTTGTGTCAATCCTTACACCTGTTTCAAGTACATGCTGGGCTTTGATGCAGCAGAAGCGTAAAAGTGACTGAATGAAATCTTACAGATTTCACTTAGTCACTTTTAGGAGGCGTTCCTGCACCAGAACACCTCCACCCCTTCCCCCCCCGCCTCTGCGCAGGAAAGCCTCTTTCTGGCACAGGGCTTTACAATGTGATGCACCTTCCATATGCATGAAACCAACAATGAATAGCAGTGAGTCAGAAGGCCAACTAAATTATGTATCTAACAGAAAAACAACCAAAGTGTTGATAAATAAGGAAAGGAAGTTGTGAAAGGAAGCCAATCAGTGTGAGCGAGTTCCCATCAGTCCACCATCGAGACCGCCCTTCATCATCTGGGATCTCTTGCTCATTTGGAGAACTGGAAAACCACAAAAGACCGGCAGATGTTGTTGACCAAATCTAGGGTATACCAAACACACTAACTCAGATGTGAAAGGGTGTGTCTTGTGGGGAACTGAATAGCAGTGCTAAAAGTGAAAGTGTTAAAGTGAAAAGAAAATAATTGCTCTAAAATTGGATAGTGATGGGAGAAAACAACTTTTAATATGCACCGCTTCACTCCCAAATCAATAAAAACAGTGCAAGTAGTAGTATAACAAATGACTACCAACAAGAATGTTAGGTCCATATGCATGTAAGTGTGAATACCACACACCATGGCACATCTTTTGCACCACCGCTGCATCACAAAAGTGACGCATCAGATGTGTAAAAGAGGCACAAGGGCGTTGTAAATCCGTTGCTTACACATACAAATTTACCCAGGCAGTTATACCAGCCGTGCAAATTGAAGCTTAGATTTGTAACATATTCATATGGATATGTTACATTCAAGTGCTTCGGAAGTACTACACTATACTAAAAATACCTTATACATTTATGCTGTAGCACTTCCTTATAGTTCTGCACTTTCACATTCACCATACAGTAGTAATGTATTCCTTCATTCATTTATTAACTACATTCATTCTGACAAACATTTACACAATAACATAGAAATATAGTTATTTCTTTGACCAGTGAAGGTAGTTCTGAAAATAACTGATTTTTTGTGTTTTTAGTTTTCTTTTTTTTTTTTTACAAGTTTTTTTTTTGAAAACTAAAACAATAGAACTAGAACCCAAAAAGTGTCAAACAGGAACAAAACGGAATGTGAAAAAAAAACTAAAGACGATGACAGCCATGCTCACGCTTCCTGCGTTTTATAAGGTCGATGGACTGTTCCCCGTAACATAAAAGTTTGTCACAATAAATGCAGAGGATTTTAACTTCACCAAAATCATATTCGATCTGTGGTTGTGGACTGCTTCCCACAGGTGGTGGTGGTGCACTTGATGTAGTTGCTACAGCAGCAGGTGGGTCCTCTTGCAACCTCCGTGTTGCAGCTCTTGCAAACTTTTTGGGGTGCAAGGTCTTCACGTGCCGCACCATACTTGCAGTGCCAAATGAATATTTTTTTGCAGGATTGCCCCTGGAAAGTGTCGTTTGGCAGAATTTTACAGGTCACAAGAGGTGCATTGACCTTTTTTTCCCCTTCACGGAAAGTAAAAAACTTCCAAATGACCGCCTCTTTTTTCTTCCTCAGAGGTGCTTCTGCAACAAATTCTCCATCAGAGGAGTGGCTGGAAGATGAGTCCATAGGTGTTGTCATCGTTCTAATTTGACAGGCTTCAGAGAAGAGATACTTCTTCCTAGAAAGTCAAAGTAGAATGATTTAAATAGGAGGGGTATTTCAAGAGTTGGAATAGGAAGTGTTATGAACCAATCTAATCTATTCTTTTTAAATCACATGTCTTTGCGTACGCTTACGGTGCATTTACGGTGCTCTTACGATGCAAGTGTGAATGACGTACTTACGTGATTTGCGTAATTGCTTTTAAAAGTAATATACGCTTATTATAGGTTGAAAAAACTAGTTTCATGATTATCCCAGATAATGTCTTCCCTTAATATGTACATACAATACATAAATATATGTTTTTGAATAATTAGAAACTTTTGCGGCGTGCGCGTACGGAACGCCGTACATTATGACACACGGAAGCGTTGATGCGACGCGCAACATCAAAGCGTATCCGTATTGTGTGCGCGGGTTTGCGCAGAGGACGATTTACCGTACAAAGTATGGTACGATCGCGTATCAAAAAAATGAAAAAGGAATTATATAGAATTACATTTTAATAAATTGTAAAAAAAGTGTAATTAATAAAAAAAAATGGAATGTAGTTCTGTTAATATTTTACATAAAGAATATGAAGTATAACTTAGAAAATAAAATAAATATAAATATTTATAATAAAAATGTAAGAAATTAGTATAAAAATAAAGAAATATAATAATTAATACATTTAATAATTATCATTTACAAAACCTTTAAAATTCACTGAAAAAACCGTAGGTTTCACACATGTTATAGTTAGGAATTAGCATTTAAAAAACCTTGCAAATTCAGTAAAAAAACATAGGTTTCACACATGTTATAGTTAGCTGGACATTTCACTCATACAAAACCTTTGAAATTCATCGTTATAGTTAGTTCAGCTAACTATAACTTGCGCGCCCGCAATGCACTGCTGATGATGTCACATATTACATCACTCATGACATGGTCAGTGACATCACTCATGACATCCCTGCAACCTCTGTTTTTTTTCAATGAATTTCTAAGGTTTTTAAAATTCTGTTTCCTAACTACTGAAGAAAGGGGTGGGGCCCCTCACTAGCTCTCAGCAATCCTGCTGTGTGGGACTTACTGAATGAAAAAGAAGGGGTTCTTGGTCCCCAAAGACCCTTAGCATCCAAGGGGACTTTATCCCCCAACCAGTAGTGCACCAGGAAGCACATCTGCAGAGTGGTTGAGAAAGGGGGTGGGGCTACGGATGAGCTCTCAGCAATCACACTGTGTGGGACTTATTGGAGGTAACAGGAGAGGTCATTGGCCCCCAAAGATCCTTAGCATCAAAGAGGACTTCATCCCCCAACCAGTAATGCAGCAGGAGGTTCAGCTCATTGTGAAACCTGCGTGTGCTCAACTTTCTTGTGCTGCATGGAAGTATGGAGGTGATATTTGGCACGGCCGCAAGCGTCATGTGAGCGCCCACCCCACAAGCAGTTCGGCAGACCTGTGTGGCAAACTTTGGACCATTCAAAAGTGCTTTTAAAACGCCAAACCACCGCTTACCTGTGATTGTGCCCTGCCATCAATGTATGGACTGCGACTAAGCAGGAGGTTGCTTTCTACTGAGGAGGTGCCTGCGGGTGTTGATCGGGATAACAGCGGCGGGGTGAAGGTTTGGAAAAGCTACTCACCGCCACACTGGAGATCTTGTCAGACATTGGAATAAGGAGTAGACACAGCCCACTGGGGCTAGTACTGACTTGTAGTGCCTGCTCCCAGATGGACTTGGATCCCGGAGTCCGTGTCTTCCAGTGAACCTGCACGCTATGCTCCGACCAATCGTAGAGGGGCTTAGTGGTTTTAAATGTGTGGATCGGCAGAATAATTGTTTTGTGACCGCATCTGAGGAAGTCTGATTTAACGGCGAAACGCGTCATGCAAAAGGTCATAATAAAGGAGCAGCTCATCGGTAAACCTGTGTGTGCTCAACTTTCTTGTGCTGCAGGGAAGTATGGAGGTGATATTTGGCGCGGCCGCAAGCGTCATGTGAGCGCCCACCCCACAAGCGTTCGGCGGACCTGTGTGGCAAACTTTGGACCATATATAAATATATATATATATAAATATATATAGTAGAGCACTCCTTCAGAAAAGCGCCATGTTCCTGCATGCGCGAGGAAAGAGCTCGGACCACAAAAACATTCATTTAGACCACTGTGTTTAATTTGTTCCCAAACATGCAGTGGCAGTCATTAGGCGTTTCGCCCCTCCCAGGGGACTTGATCACATATATATATATATAGGTAATGCATGCATACATATATACACACACACATGGCCGATAATAAATGTAATTTAGAGCAACTGTACTAATAAATGCACTTTTATACATGTATTACTATGGTGAAAACTTCAAAAACCTCAAATGCCGTATTCTTACTACAGTACAGCAAAGTTGCCATAAGAAAAATTCTGATATGACCCTCACATATTGCATAGTACAATGACTTCGCATAGGGAAGCAACATTGATAACAGTTGGGTGATAACAGTCTCAGGGTCTCTTTAATGTCGTTTTTCTCCATAGGTCTAATTTAACCCCTTGCACCCCAGTTTAAATTGAATACATTCTTTTAAAACAAATATATATATGAATAAACACCATGGCATAAACAATGTATGCAGATATGCAGAGTGTAGTGACCCATATAGAACGGGGTGTAGTGGCCCATATACTACAGGCTCATAAACGGCCCCTACTTGATAATGCTCATAAACCCGCAGTGAGTGGTAAATCCTAGGTAATTTCACATTTGGTGGGTGGGGGGCGATACGTATTGCTTAGTAAGGGTCATGTGAGTAGTTTTGCCGGTTGCTCTGGCTTCACTCTGGAAGCAGAAACACCCGCAGGCACTAAAGAGCGATCGAATCTAGCTCTGAGGCGCAGCTTCTCGTTCTTCCCCGTTGCAAATGCAATTATGCTGCTGTAAATTGGGCTTTAAATCAGGTTACTTCATTGTTTGTTTTCTTTCAGTGTAATCAGAGTCATGAAAAGAGCAGGTGCTTCTAAGTGGTCCTCGGTGTTTCAGGAAAGCATCTCCCGGCCTCAGAGCTACAAAGAGGTCTCTCCTAATGCTTAATATCAATACATTCTCAACATATATAGCATTTGGTCAGCTGCGTAATACACATAAAGTCGTGCGTGTGCATTAATTGAACCGTATGCACACAACAGCCGGCCTCACCCAAGTTGAAGGTTTAATGCACCCAACCAATAAAAGTAGAAAACAGACTAATATAGTTTTGGCCTTTTTCCGCATCCTTCGCCCCGCCCTCTCCTACATTCTTCATCATAATTTAATACGCAAGGGGGTAGGAAAACTGCGTGGCCAACTCAGCTATTTGTTTGTGTTTGTCTGTGTTTCACTCTTTAATCTCAGCATGTCATTACCTACTGTAGTGTGAGATGTGTCTATATACAATTTGTAAGCTAAACACATTTATAATTGGTGCCTCTCCTGCCGAAGTCGTTTGGTTGTTTGGCAGGACCATAGAAGAGCCCCTCATTTTTGGATCAGTGCATAGGTGTGGGTGTGTGGGTAAGGGTAGTTGTGTGTATTTGTGAGTGTTGTTGGAACGCGTGGGTGTTTTGGGTATGCTGGCATGTCAGTGCATGTTTGTGAAAATGCATGTCTAAGTGTGTATTTGTATTAATATGAGCATAAGTGCACGCATGTGAATTTACATGTAAGGGGGTGTTATCCGCGTATGATATAATATTTAACTTTAGTCCAATAGTTTGCATCGCGGATTACATTATTTGCTTACTTTTCCGAAAATGTTTGATGATTAATATCTGGAAAAGTATAATTTTAGTACTTTCTAGATGACAAAAAATTGCTGAGCTTCTCTTGGAAATTTGGAAGTAACACAATATGTTTATTTAGGTATGGTCTGCACTCAAAATATGGTTCTTAGCTCTAACATTTAATAGCCACAGTTCCCGTTTAATATATTTATTGCCTGCAGAGATTTTATGAAACAATGGCGATAAGACATATGTTGCCTAATGAAAATATATCAACTTAAAGTGCCACTGAAGACATGGTATGTAGTGGAGGGAGTAACCTATGGCAGGTTTCACTACATAAATAAAGGAGAGGGTGAAATATGTAGGGTCAGGAGATAATCTGAGGTGCAGGCAATATGATTGAAGGCAGGGTTATATGTGCAATCTCCACAGTCCTGGGAGCTGTTCTCTGTTGGGCTATCTAATTACAGCTGCAAACCCTCACTGTCTCCACGGTGGAATTAGTAACTGGAAAAGGTGAGAATTTCACATTCGTGAAAATGTTTTAATATGAATTACAGATTTTACTAGTGAATAGTTGAAGTGATAGGTTGCTGTTCGGTGTTCGAAATAATATCCGAAATAAAAATACGGCACACAAGGCGAGCTTTAGTTATGATAAAAATGATTCCATAACTTAACCGCATTCGGCTTCATGGTTAGTGCTCCTCCTTCCTATCCATGGAAAAATCCTCACACTTTTTTATTAATGTTGCACGAGCATAAACCGGGGATCTTTTTTCTGTATTTTAGAGGTGTCCGTTTACTATTAAGATGTTTTACATTCTTCTCTCTGCAATTTGTTTGACGGAAACGCTTGTGAGGAATGCTTATTCGAAGACTGTAAAAACATTAGATGATGAACTTTTGCAGTGTCGAATTGTAACGTGTTTTAATTTTTGATCTCCTTACATTTGTATTTAGTGTTTTTATCTCCTTGTCGATAACTTGCAGTGTTTGTTTTACATTTGTTAATTGCTTTGCTCTCCGGTGAAGGCAGTGAACAAAAAACTCAATGAATTGACCTGAATGTGGGTGTGTCTATGAATGCATGCATGTCTGTGTTTTTATGAGACTACATGCCCAGGTGGTTGTGAATGTGCATGTGAGAAAAAGACACGTTGGAGAGGGTGAAAACTGTTCAGGTGGGCTTCTGTCAAGGAAACGTCTTTTTTAAAAAAAATGTTTTAGCTTTTACGAGGATGCATCAGCAAATCATTTTTATTTTAGTAAAGTCTTTCTTACATAAAAGGGTCAGTGAAGGAGGAGATGCCGCAACAGCATACGCCTCCTTACTTATCCTTAAACAGTCAATACCCGGGGAATGTGTTATTGAGAACAGCCTGAATCCTATTGAAATGGGGCATCTTTTTCTGAAAGTAGCATTTGTGAGTTCCCCTAGTACTGAAAGAAAAAACTCAATAGGTGTTCGTCGAAGAAAAGAAGAAGCTGTGCTGTGTACTGTGTATTTTTATCTCTTGTTAAAACCAACTGACTGCCGCGGATACTGCAGTTTAGTAAAGACGAATGTGTCAGGTGAACCATTTCCTTCTTTCACATTGTTTCTCTCACTGCACCTGTGTAGTACAACCTGATGCTTTTCACATATTTACTGATCTCAATGTACATAGGTGAGTTTTTGTCTACCTTTACTGATGGCAGACGCAAGCACCACCAACTCATCAGATCCACCAAAAGGACCTTCTTCAAGGAACGCATCGACAACAACGCACACAACAGCAAAGAGCTCTTCAGCATCGTGAAAGAACTCACCTCCCCCAGCTCCAGCACGAATGACATCCCACCGTCGCAAGAGCTCTGCGACTCCTTGGCCACCTTCTTCCACCGCAAGATCGCAGACATCCACAACAGCTTCGACACCCAGACCCCAACGACAGACGCCGACACCCCTGACTCAACACCCACCAAACACATGACCTACTGCTCTCCTGGAACCACGTCAACGACGAAGACACCATCAAAATCATGAACACCATCCACTCCAGCTCTCCTTCCGACCCCTGTCCCCACCACATCTTCAACAAAACAAGCTCCATCATTGCACCCAATCTCCGAAAGATCATCAACAGCTCCTTCGAGATAGCCACCTTTCCGGAGAGATGGAAACACGCCGAGATCAATGCCCTTCTCAAGAAACCTAAGACGGCCCCAAAGGACCTCAAGATCTTCCGAGTAATCTCCCTGCTCCCGTTCCCAGCGAAAGTCATTGAGAAGACCACCAACAGACAATTAACCCACTTCCTGGAGGAGAACAACATCCTGGACATCTCACAATCCAGCTTCCACAGCAATCACAGCACCAAAACCGCCCTCATCACCGCCATCGACAACATCAGGACCCTGCTGGATAATGGTGAAACTGTGACACTCATCCTCCTGGACCTCTCGGCCACCTTCAATACCGTCTGCCACCACACCCTATGCACACGCCTCCACGATGCACGGATCCCTGAATAACCCCTGATCTGGATCACCTTCTTCCTCACCAGCAGAACCCAGAGAGTCTGTCTCCCCCCATTCAGATCCGAAGCCACCACGATCACCTGCGGCGTACCCCAAGGATCATCCCTCAGCCTGACCCTTTTCAACATCTATATGGCCCCACTCGCCAAACATCGTTCGATTGCACCACCTCAACATCATCTCGTATGCCGACGACACCCAGCTGATCGTCTCCCTCACCAAGGACCCAGCCACCGCCAAATCCAATCTCCACAAGGGAATGAAGGAAGTCGCAGAGTGGATGAAGACCAGCCATCTGAAACTGAACTCTGACAAGACAGAGGTCCTCTTCCTCGGCTCCACCCCCTCTGCATGAGACGACTCCTGGTGGCCTGCCATGTTGGTAGCTGCCCGACACCCACCAACCATGCACACAAACTGGGTTTCATCCTGGACTCAATGCTCTCCATGACCCAGCCAGTCAACGCTGTCTCCTCCTCCTGCTGCAACATCCTTCGCATGCTCCGCAAGATCTACAGATGGATCCCCTCCGAAACCAGACGGACGGTCACCCAAGCCCTCGTCAGCAGCAGGCTGGACTATGGCAACGCCCTCTACGCGGGAACCACGGCCAAACTCCAGAAAAGACTCCAACGCATACAAAACGCCTCTGCACGCCTCATACTCGAAATTCCTCACCACAGTCACATCACCGCCCACCTGAGAGATCTGCACTGGCTTCCGGTCAACAAGAGGATCACCTTCAAGCTCTTAACCCACACCCACAAAGCACTCCACACCACCGGACCAGCAAACCTCAACAAACAACTAACCTTCTAGACCCTGAACCGCCAGCTTCGCTCCACTGACCTCGCCCTCGCCAACATCCCACGCATCTGCTGAACGACCACCGGTGGCAGATCTTTCTCCCGCCTCACCGCCAAAACATGGAACACCCTTCCCATCCACCTGCGACAGACCCAAGACCTGCTGACCTTCGGGAGACTTCTTAAGACCTGGCTGTTTGATCAGTAGCTGCTGCATCCCGCCCACCCTAGCGCCTTGAGACCCTCACAGGTGAGTAGCGCGCTCTATAAATGTTTTGATTGATTGATTGATTGATGGCATGTAGCCTGTTACTTCTACTGTTGAACATGTTTTGGGAGACATCATTCTCCTTGACCTAGAACCTTATTTCATATGTAGTGTTTATTAATGAACTGTGCGATTACTTAAAATCATTACAGTATAAAAAATGCAGTTAGGTTCAAATAAAACACGGTAAAATACAGTAAAATGCTCCCCCCCATGCTCGACCTACACCGGTCAGGGACCATTGGTGCAGCTATGTGGTCTCGATACTGACTATGTTCACTGGTACTATACATTATTAAAAAGAATTAAAGTTTTTAGAGTCAGCATGAGACCTCGCATACTAGAGTCTGGCAGGCGTGTAAAAGTTCGACATCCTCAGTTGCACTGTGGACTTCATCGGACCCTTAGTCGGCCCCAGTTGGATACCTCTGACTGAAGGGACCATTTTCTTTTCGGCGACTCCCTGTGTTTTCTGTGGATTGCCAACTTTAGGGCGGCGGGTCACAGGGCTCTTCGGGATGGTATCCTCTAGTTGGTTTTTGAGTGCCATTTTAACTTGATGGATGAACTTGCCTATCCTGGCTAATAAACATGTTGTGGTTTCAGAGAAACACCAATCCGAGCCCTCTCTGCAAGTTCTGTGGCCCAAGATGCGTAGTGCCGGACGTAGCAATCGCTGTCGGTCACTGGCCAGCTTAGTGCAGCAACATAGCAAGTGTAGCCAGGATTCTCTGCGATAGTTGCAAAGTCGGCAGGCAGTGGCTCCGTCCGAGCGTGCCCAACATGGGTCAAGAGGCGCATAAACAGAAGTTTTTGTCTTGCTTCGATTGTTAGTGAGTCTTGTAAGTATGGTTGAGGTTTACCGGGAGTGTAGGACTTGTCCAAGGCCAACGTTAGCGGTTTGGGCTGGAGCGAGGAAAGGTCTAGCTCAAAGGAAATAGACTGGACTTGGCGCTTGATGGCTTTTGCCCAGGCGGAATGTGGGATTTCGTGTAAATGCAGACTCCGCCCCTCTATCTTCAGAAGATCAATGGCTAGTTCCACCTTGGCTTGCAATGGGGAGCCCGCTTCCCCAAAAATGTTTTTTAGCGAGTGCTTCAAGGTGTTTTCGGGCGACTTCAGAACTCTGATGTAGTATTTTAGCAACTCCCCCAGTAGTACCAGTTCAGGACGTTTCAGGCCTATTTCCAGTCTCACCCTGTTATTCCGTGCCTGTTTTGGGGCTCGTAGCACCATCTTGTATGCTTTCACCTTTGCCGCTTGGACCACTTTCTCAAAAGCCCCTGGATAGGCTATATGGCCGTACGTGATGGCAGGGATCAATTTAGCCCTGAGTACTGTCAGCATCGGATCTGCACAGGGACTGGCCAGGCCGTGGCTTAGACATCTTAGAGATGTAATTATTTTGTCAATTTTTGGTTTAAGCGTCTTCAGATGTTTGAATGCAGTGGCCCACTCTGATACCCATGTGCCCAGATAGTTGTAGGATGGGGCCGTGGTGATTCGATGTTCCCTCAGAGACCATGAAGCTTTTATTTTGTGTGGATGTTTGCCAAAGATTATTATCTTGGTTTTGCTCACATTAATATGTAGCTCGTTCTCCTTGTTATACGTGGCAAGACTGTTTAAGGCTCTTTGGAGGCCTACCCTGGTATGGTCCATAATTACTGTGTCATCTGCGTACTGGAGCGTACCCATATGTAAAACCCGAGTTTCAGCATCAATTCTCTCATTCTGCAATGCATTCCACATTTTATTTTTCTAATATTTCCCCCTGCTGAGTATTGCAGACACAACTAAATAGAAACTCAAAGCGAAGTTGTAATGGTCTTATTCGTCTAGAAATGACGGTCGCATGGTCAAACATTTCTTTAGCCCAACTTTCCAGAAGATGAGGAAAATGTCAATTTTTTAGATTAAATCCCTAGACCTGGGCAGAGCATGCGGAGGTACCAGAAAACTCAGCCGAATTCCACGGAGTTCAGCGAGTGGCAGAATTCCACCAATGCCACATGTGTTTCACTGGAGGGGCAGGATTCAGACCCTGCTGCCTTTCAGGTGCTTCATGCTCGATGGCCAGAGGTTACTATGATCTCCGCTGCGGGTGCCCGGGTGTCTGCTTGGCCTACACTACAGATGGGAGTGAACTGTAGCACCTAATGAACTCTTGGCACAGCTGGGCTGAACTGCTACAGCTATCGATTCCATGCATGCCTTTTATGAATAACCAACCACATGCTACAGAACTGTGCAGCACTCAGGCATAAAGTATCTTACTTTATCAATTAAGGCTGTAAACTTGTTGTTGAGTATCTGCAGCTCCTCCTTCTTCCGCTGTCAGATCCCCTGGTCCTCCATGCCTTCAAGCTCAGGAAGCTGAGTCTGGGGCTGCCGCCATCTGAAACATTGCTGGTGCTTGCTTTGGGGGAGGAATTGGGGGTAACAGGACAGGTCTATTCAGTTGTCTGGGGGAGCCTATGGGTTCAGCGGTGGTGGCAGAGCAGGGGACTTGGGCTTCAGTGGTCCTAAATGGACATTGTCCTGGGTGCAGCTGTTGGTGGTCATGGTTCCGGGAGTGTGGCAGCCAGGGCAGGGGTGGTGTATGTTGTTCTGCTCAGGGGAAGCAAGGGCTGCTGAGTGACCAGTGTGGGCGAAGGAGCTGGCCCTCTTGCTGAAGAGACTGCTGCTTCCATAGACTGGTCATCTCACAATGCTTCTTGTGCTAGCGGGGAGGAGAAAAGAAACAACCCAAAACCAAAGTGAGTCCTCTGGTGCCAGTGAGAGCCATCGCTGGCATTGGCCTCTGCTGAGTGCTGACAAGGCCCCAAGGTGCTGTGTGTCAGCGTGCAGGCCCAAGCCAACATGGAGCATGCTTTTGTGGGGTAGTAGAGGATCAGCACCCAGCCCACTCTCCGCCCAGAGCTGTCCTACTCAGCACAGCCCCCTCACTGCCCTACAGATCAACAGCACCTACAGCAAACAAACTTGCCCTTCCAGCTCCAAAAACATGCTGCCACCGGCGCTAACTTCAGTGGATCCGTGGAGGGGGAACTCATCCCTGATGATAGGCTGTAGCATTACAGTCAAGCGAGGCCCTCTTTGAACTGGAGTAGGATGACCCAACATAGCCACGTCTGGCCCCAGCAGCCATCAACACATCAAAGTTTAAATGTTGCACAAGGATTGGCAATAGTGCCCCTTCCAGTGATCCAATCCCAGGTCCCTAATGTTAGGGGTGAGGATTGAGGGGGGGAGCCCGCCGGTAAACTCTGCTCCGCTAGCTTGAGTTTTTTTAAACTCTGTGCTCTACACAGGATGCGGAGTGTGCAAAACTCTGCAAACATCGCCCACCCCTAATCCTGATTCATAGACTGTGAATATTCTGGTAATATGGTAGAATTTCTGTTATTACAAACGTAAGGCTAGAGACATGATTGGGGGTGCTTGTGGGTCAGTCTGCTTGTACAAGTATGTGAACACTCACAAACTCGTATGTTTTTATGTATTCACATACCTCTTGAAGTTTACAACCCTGCAAAGATACCCAAAGCTGCTCCTGTCAATGGTAACAGTAGTCGTTTCAGGATAGGACTGGTGTGGGAACAACTCTAAATTTAATGCTGGTGACTATCAGAAAATTTACAGAAAAAACGTTCTTCCCCAGGAGAAACAAAAGAAAACAAAAGGTAAATGCTGTAGTCCCATCAAAAGAAGCATCATTTTCCAAATTGCAAAAACTCATCAAGAATATATCAGTAAAACATTATATCAAGCAAATGTAACAAATGATATCAGCTGTATACTTTTTAATACAATGGATTTCAACCCAAATATTTGGCATTGACCCAAACATTCCAATCATTTAAAAAAAATCTTTATTAGTTGTATTCATTTCCATGCATTACAGTTTTTGCAAACAATTGAAATGGCATATTTGCATCTCTTTCTGTTGTAACTTTGCCATAAGTGCTAAACTTCTTTACAACAAATTCTATAACTGTTAACGAGAATTGTGTACAGCACTTGCTAAATCAGCATATCATCTCTCCTACTTATATCCAACTAGAAATGCACTCAGTGGTGTTTATAATAACATGCTTACTCTTGGGGGTAAACAATAGGTTGGGGTGGTGGGAGTAGGGGAATCACCTCTCACAGTTTTAGTATATTGGGCGCAGATGACTTTGCTACTCCAGTGCTTGCCATATTTATCACTGTCTATTTCTTCTCCGACACATTTCCTGCTTATATCTCATATTTGTCTGTTTATTTTGTTCCATTCTGTGCTACCCTTTATTTAGTGGTTTTGAGTGCTGCCACCTTCGACCTGGTATGTTTTAGTGCATGTTATCTTGGACCAAACGTTCCAATCATTATAGAACCTATGTCATGTGGTCAGATTTCGTTTGTCATAGGCATTTCTAGACACATTTGGTCCAATAAGAAAGATAATTGTGGACAAAGTAGTCCAAGCCGGTGGTATTCCCATTGGGCCTCATGGAATATAAGACTGTTTGACCTGGTCCCCTCTGCAGGGTCACCCCCAAACGTTTTGACTTTTACACTCCACTTTTTGCTGAATTCATTTTTGAGCAATAGACTTCTGTGCACTTTACCACTGCATATCAGCTGCAAAGTGTGTGTGGTCACTCCCCTAAACATGGTTTAATTGGCATACAACTAATTGGCATATCTAATTTACTTTTAGGTCCCTTGTAAAGTGGTATACAATATACCCCGGACCTGTGAATTAAATGATACAAGTGGGCCTGCAGCCCTTATTATGACACCCTCTGAAGTATCTATCTAAAATATGTCCCAGACCCTCCACAGGAGCCAGAGTGCAGTTTAAAACTGCCATGTTGATTTGGCATTCAATCTTGCCAGGCCTTTTCCCCCAGTGCCACGCACTTTTTTGACTATTTGGGATAGTTCACGCCTAGGCCCCTATAACTTTTTGACCACGTAAGGTATCCATGCGAAATTTGCATCCTTTTCTTTTAACATCCTGAGAATTCTAAAGGTACCCAGGGTTTGTGGGTTCCCCTGGAAGGGACCGAGCAATTAAGCAAAATACAGATAAATTTGGGGGTTTGGGGGGAAAAAGTGCTGCAGAAGAAAGGTCTTTTTTTCCCTCTGCAAATAGTGTGTGGTGCTGAAACCACCATCCTCCCAGCTTTCAGGAACAGGAAGACTTTTCTCAGAAAACCAATATTTTCTACACAGTTTTGGCATTTTACTGGGACATAGCCTATTTTTCCTATTGTTTGTGCTTTCAACCTTCTACCAGTTAGTGGTAGAAATGGGTATAAACCAATAATGGATCCCAGAAAGCTATCCATTTCTAAAAAGAAGAAAAACATTTGAATTTAGCACAGGTTATTTGTGTAGATCTTTAAATTTTTTCGTATAGGTAGTAACGGTGTAAATAAAAAAATATTAAAATTGAGTTGAAAAAAACAGCCATTTGTGCTTACATGTTCACCTGTAATTTCTTCTAACTTTGCTAGAATTTTGAAAGCAATATATCGTTGCATCAGCCGGCCCCCTTCTAGTTGAACCCGAGGTATGCAAAGTCAATACCTGTGCTGCACCTTTCAATGGCATCTCATTGTGTACCGGGTATACAGCAATTCATTTGTTAAAATATAAAGAGTGAAAAATAGATATTAAGGAAACCTATATATTTCCGAAAATGAAACAAGATATGTAGTTTAAAGGCAGTGGTTATTTGCACATCTCTGAATTTATGAGTAGCGATACTAACATCTGAATTAGAGGGCATTTTTCAAAATGTCTTTTGACACACTGTCTTACATTTGGAAGGTAGAAATGCTTAGAAAGGCAATGGGTAATAATACGTGTTCCATTAATCTATGTTCCCCTAAGTCTCCCAATAAAACAGTACCTCACTTGTGTGGGGCGGCCTAGTGCCCGCAACAGGAAATGGGTCCAAATGCACATCACATTTTCCAATGAAAATTTACCCTTTTTTTGCAATGTGCCTAGCTATGGATTTTGGGGCCTAGCTCAGCCGGTAGGTAGAGAAACCTAGCAAACCTCTACATTTTTAAAACTAGACACCCAGGGGAGTCCAAAATGGGGGTGACCCGTGTTACCCAGAATCCATTGCAAGCCTCAAACTTTATTAAAAAAAAATCCTCACATTTCTTTGATGAAAAGTTCTGAAATCTGAGGGGAGACAAAAACCTCCTTCCACCCAGCATTCCCCCACATAAAAAAATGGTACCTCAAATGAAACAAGATATGTAGTTTAGACGCAGTGGTTATTTGCACATCTCTGAATTTTTGAGTCACGACACTAACATCTGAATTCGGGGGCATTTTTCAAAATGTCTTCTTTTACACACTGTCTTACATTTGGAAGGCAGAAATGCTTAGAAAGACAATGGGTAATAATACTTGTTCCATTAATCTATGTTCCCCTAAGTCTCCCAATAAAAACAGTTCCTCACTTGTGGGGGTAGGCCTAGTGACCGCAACAGGAAATACCCCAAAACACAATGTGGACACATAATTTTTTTCAGTGAAAACTGACTCTTTTTTCACAGTGTGCCTTGCTGTGGATTTTGAACCCTAGCTCACCTGGAATCTAGAGAAACCTAGCAAAACCTGTACATTTTTGAAAACTAGACACCAAGGGTAATCCGCGATGGGATGTTAGGTTACCCAAAATCCCTTGCAAATCTCAAATTTTGTAAAAAAAACACATTTTCCTAATATTTCTGAGATGGAAAGTTCTGGAATCTGCGGAGCCACAAAATTACACCAACTCAGCATTCCACTAAGTCACCCAATTAAAATGGTACCTCACTTGTATGGGTGGGCCATGTGCACGCGACAGGAAATGGTTCAAAACATATTGTGGCGACTTTAAAATTATCGATCACAAAAAGACATGGTTTTGCGAGGGAGTCTCCTGTACTTTTGGTCCTCTGTTGCCGGCCATCTAGGGAAACCTACCAAACCTAGACATTTCTGGAAACATGACCCCTGGGAGAGTCCGGGTAGGTGTGGCTTGCATGGATCACCAAATATTTTCTTACCCAGAATCCCCTGCAAACCTCAGAATTTGCTAAAGCAAATCAAATTTTCCTCATCTTACTGTGTGGGAAAGTTGTGGATCACTGGTTCCATTTTAATCAGGAGATCAGGGGGAATGCTCAGTGGTGGGAAATTTGTGCCACCATGATGGCCCCACACTTTTCAATTTGCAAGAATAGGGGTACAACTGACTTTATTTCCTAAAGCAGGGTCTAAATACAAATGTGAGAAAACAATTAGGAAATGCATTACTGAGTGGACCTATAAATATACAGAAATATTATGTGAGCAACAAGATGTAATAAAGTATCATAAATATATATATTTATTTATATGAGTATGATTATTTTGAATATTATATTCTTTTTTTCTTTTTTAAGGCAAATTTGGAAACATTTAATAAAAAACAGTTACTCGATTTGTGCAGTATAATCATACAGTATTTAGCACATTTTTTAATGCTGGTCACTATTTTAGGTATGCAGCCATGCTAACACACTCATACTCTACCTATTACTGCAAGGATATATAACAAAAATATTGTATATGATTGATATACAAGTAGTGACACAGTATAATAAAACAACAACGGAGTAACTATAATTCAAGAAAAAGTATACATGTTAATCATGGCTGAAGTATGTCATGTCCCACAACTTTTCCACACAGAAATGTGAGGAAAGTGTGACTTTTTGGCTAAAAGTTCGGTTTTCAGGGAATCTGGATAATAAAACGCTGGAGGATCCACACCACCAGCCAAGCACCATCCATGCATACCACCAGCAAAGCACCATCCATGCACACCACTAGCCAAATGCCATCCATGCACACCACCAGCCAAGCGACAAACCACACAACCCAGCAGCCAAGCGACAGTCCACACACACCGCCAGCCAGGCGAAAATCACACAAACCACCAGACATGTGCCATCCATGCAGACTGCTAGGCAAGGAACAATTCACATACACTGCCAGCCAAGCATTAGTCCACACACACTGCTACCTAAGCACAAGTCCACACACACCAGGTTCACACTTAGCCAGCCAAACGCCAGTGCACACAGACCATCAGCCAAACTCCAGTTCACGCACACACACAGAAACCTTCGCTAGAGTCTATTGGGGTCTGCCCCCTTGGTGGAAGATGAGCCTTGAAATAATGCTATTCTGCCTCCAATGGAAGGCAGAAGCAGCCAAAATGTGTTCTCAAAAAAGGGGAGCAACCCTTGCCTGAAGTGTCGCTCCCTGGCATGCTCATAAATGGATCTCTGGTGCCTAATGG
The DNA here is from genome assembly GCF_964263255.1 of Lissotriton vulgaris. Taxonomy (NCBI): domain Eukaryota; kingdom Metazoa; phylum Chordata; class Amphibia; order Caudata; family Salamandridae; genus Lissotriton; species Lissotriton vulgaris. The sequence continues at coordinate 683,718,489 of NC_141691.1, forward strand.
GCTTTCTGCCCCCTCCCCCCAATGTGGGATCAGGATATTGCCCCATCTGCCCCCAGGGAGGGAAGAAAGTCTGGGGCTATTTTTTGGGGAATGGAAAAATTGACATCACTCATTATGGGCATTCCACACCTCTCTTTTTTTTAAAGAAAATCCCTGGTGCCTAGTGTGCTTTCTGCAACCACCGGTAGGCAGAAAGACTGTCCCTTTTTTGTTTGGGGGTTGGGGGCTATTGCATGGCCATTCTGGGCAATCCCCACCCCTCTTTAGATAGAAAAAAAAATCCCTGGTGTTTAGTGGTCTTTCTTACCCCCATGGCCAGATCAGGGGTAATAACCCCCATTTGTCCCCGGGTAGGCAGAAAGACTGTCCCTTTTGTGTTAGGTAATGGGGGCACTGGCATGCCTATTGTGGGCAGCTCCCACCCCTCTAATATCAAAAAAGAGATAATCCCTGATGCCTAGTGGGTTTTTTGCTTCCTGTGGGGCATATCAGGAGCTATTTACCACATCTGCACCCCAGGGGGCAGAACGATTGTGTCAATATTTCGGAAGGGTGGGGCATTAGGGCAGCCCCACCCCGACCTTTGCACACAAACAAATCCCTGGTGTCTCGTGGGCTTTATGTCCCCCGAGGGGGCTCAAAGACTTTGCCAATATTTTGGAGAGGTGGTGGCATTATAATGTCCCCTTACTAAAGTTCCCACCCCTAAATTTGCGCACACAAAAATCTGTGGTTTCTATTGTGATCTCTGCCCCTCTGGTAGGCAGATTAAGGGCTATTGCCCCCATCTGTGCCCTGGGGGGCAGAAAGACTGTGCCAATATTTTGGAGGGGAGGGGGCATTTTAATGCCCATTTAGGGCGGCCCAACCCCTAAATTTGCTCACAAACAAGATCCCAGGTCTCTAGTGTGCTTTCTGCTCCCTCATCCCCGGTAGGACAGAAAAACTGTGTCAATATTTAGGAGGGTTGGGGGCATTATAATGCCTATTTAGGGCAGCCCCACCCCAACATTTGTGCACACAAAAAAATCCCTGGTGTCTAGTGTGCTTTCAGTCCCCTGGGTGTTAGATAGGGGAATATTGCCCTCATCTGTGCCGGGGGTTCAGAAACACATTGCCAATATTTGGAAGGGGTGGGGGGATTATAATGCCCCTTTAGGGCATTCCCAACCCTAAATGTGTGCACAAAACAAATCCTTGGTGTCTAGAGTGCTTTCTGCCCCCTGGGGATCAGATTGGGAGCTACTGCCCCTACCTTTGCCCCGGGGGGCATAAAGACTGATCTTTGCCAAGTATTTTGGGGGGGAGCAAATGCCCTTGTCCAAGGGGGCGCTCCCCCACCCTGGTGTCTAGTGGGTGGATCCTTACTTTGGGATCACCCTCCTGTGGTGATTCCCTAGCAGGGATCCAGTGATCCCGAAGCAGGGATCCACTAGGAAAGGATACCATTTGAAAGTGTAGATTTTCCCCCTTCCAATGATACCTCTCCCATTTCCTTATGTGGTCGTGGGCTGAGATAGCTCCCTGAGCACATACTCAATCAAACAGAAAAGAGCCGATCAGCTCATTTTAGTTTAGGTTTCAGTGTAATGACGTCAGTGTGCCTTGCGCACCAATCATCACTACACTGAAAAGAAAATGCCCCAGGCAGCTGGAGAAGCATTTACCCAGCTCCCGAGGGTCAAAGAAAAAAAGAAATCTCTCTGCTGTTCACAGCAGAGGTATTTTTTACTGCTGTGCTCAGGATGTTATGGTTACATTTTATTACATGTAAATCACCCATAGGGTAGGCCTTAGGTAGCCCATACGGTAGAATGCTGTATAAATAAAAAGTTGGGCATGTATTTTTACGTTTTTGTTTTTAATTTTTTTGTATTTTTTATTAGGAAAGCTCACCAATATATAAATTTCATTGACATATAACCAACAAGGTCAGTAGAATTGAACACAATCTCACTGTTCACAGCATCTCTATCGTTCAAAGCATACCGACAGAGCATGGTAAAATATGATTATTTTATCAATGTGGGCCGACAGAGCAGAAACATGTCGACGTTTTTGTAATAAGTGTTTTTTCAACTACTTTGATCTAGTTGCTCGATCATCCTAGTAGTAACAGATCTTTTTAACAACCTGGAAATCACACCAATCAATAAAACTATCTAGGGTGATTTTTCAGTTTTTTTAAAACCCCCCCCCTTTATTCCTTTTCTCTAAATTCTATTTTTGACACACCACTTTTTTCTCCTTCTCTGGACACTGCACTATATGCCAGAGGTGCCTCCGGTTGAGGCTGGCAACATCACTAACTTAGAGTAACCAATGATAACGGCCAACAACCCATATGCGGGGCGGACGAACCATATATACCGCAATAACCAAATTTGCATAGGGTTTTTGAGGTTACTCTAAATTTATATGACCAATGGCCTAGTGTTACAAGTGTCTGTTTCCTCTTTGATAAACCTTGTACTTTCCCTGGGGAATGAAACAGACCTTTAAATCCCTAGTCCCTCCTCATTGATTGATTGATATTTTATCAATCAATCACATAATTATCTTTAACATTTCTAAATACTTTAATTTTTGGAGAATTAACGATCTAGCTATTAAAGTCACAATGTACAGTTGTTTCTTCAGTTTTAAATCGGCTTTTAGCTCAGGCGAATACCTCAAAACAGCTGTCAGAGTGTCTAATGGTTGTTGCAGTTGCTATGTGTGGCAGCAAAATTGACTGATCTCACCCCAGAATTTACTCAGCTTTGGACAGGTCCATACAATATGCGTCCAATTGCCCTCTTCCTCTACATCGCATCTGAAACAATTGACCGGAATCAGATTAATCTTGTGGAGGAAGGCAGGGTTTCTATATAGCAGCCATGTGGTACAAAATTGCATGTGTTGCATATTTGCACCCTTTAATAGTGAAAAATGAAACTCATAAATCTTATCCCAAGCTAGCACTGAGATCTGAAGATTTTCTTTAGACTGCCATTTAGCTAGCGCTTTCTCATGGAGCTTAGACGCCCCATAATTATGCAAGAGAGAGACACAGCAGCAAATTGACCTGCGAATGTTGGATTCTATCAGATCGTCAACAAGTTCTGCTGATGCCACTATCTGTGTGGGGTTTAGATCCAGTGGGAAATGCCATTGTAATGAAGCTGTATAATGTTGGATTGCAGGTTCTATTTCATTCCACTTATTCTATTTCCCGTCCATTTTGAGTTTGACATGTGCTGATAGTAAAAAAAACTCTCAATTTTGTTTTTCATTGCTGTGATTCCTACCCCTCCCATAAGATAACATTTGGGATTCTTTATTACTTTTATTAAGCTGTAATTCCAGTTTCAGAGCAGTAGTATATATTATGTTTGGTAGCTATGACATTTTAATTATATACCCTCTTTAATGGTAAAGTCAGATATTTTACTACAATTTTGAAAATGCCACTTTTAGAACATTGAAATGAACGCAGCTGAGTTGCACTCAAGATTCTAGTTTAAACAAAAATACTAAATTCGACAACATATCCAACCAAAACTATTTTTCTGATTGTGTGTGCACCAGGTAAGGGGCTCTGCGGGCCACCTGATTCAAACTAAGAAAGAAATTTCCCAGATCTCTATCTGGGAAAGCCCAGTGCACTACGAGGACATCACTCAATGATGTACAAAGTGTTTTCATACAATATTTGAAAATATATGATGACTGTTACTATTATTAGCAACAGTTTCCAGTCCAATTTTCAATTAATCAAAATTATAATTTACCAATCTCCAAAACGTAATGTTGCTGTGAATCTGCTGTTATTCTTTATCGTTGCAGATGTAATTAATCAAGTAACAATTAAAATCGCTTTTCTTCAGCATAAACAATGGTTTAAAAATCCCAATGCATTTCGGGCTGTAAAAAGGAGCTTCTTCATCAGGGGAATCTGCAAGTTTTAATGAACTAGAGTAAGTCACTACAATACAATGAAGTAAACTATGAATTAATGGCTCATACATGAGCAGGACAAAACGACATTCAGTGTCATCATGCCAGTATATAGTGCTTAAGTGAAACAGTGTGGAGTTTAGTGAAATGTGAACATGTGACTGAAACAAAACTATGAGACATCACATGATCTTAGAGGTGCTGTTAGTGAACTTGTGCGCAGCCTAGTGACTGTCACCACCTGGTGAATAATGATCTGAAGTCATCGTACCTCTAGCATAACAAAGGGTCGCCTCTATATGAGTAGACCAACCAGCTAAGTAACGGGTATCTGAAAATAAGTAAGCATATTGTTCAAGACCAAGCTCTCCTACCGAGCGAACCCTATCAAGTGTCACGTTGTGAAAAAGCCCACTCCGCTTACCTAAATCCAGTTGCGTTGTAGCTTGAAAATCTTGATCCAGCTTAATGACCTATAAAAGGTAGCTGGTATTAGATAAGGAGATTCAAAAATCACTGCGTCACGCTCTAAGGGACGTGCATGAATGAGTTAAACTTACCAGAGGTTAGAACGCAACACCGTGCAAATTCATCTTGAAGGCGCCGGCATCAACAAAGATGCCCAGCGTCTTCTCGCGTTAAAAGGATTGCAGTGATACGATCATAAGCATCAAAGTAGGACTAACCTATGGGTGAAACTCGTGGTTACTACTAAAGATGTTAGTGTATAAGAGTGTTGTAAACAAGAGTGAAAGGAGCCTATTATAAACGAAACGCAAAAGACAAAATAAAGATGAAGAGATGTGAATCGTGACAAATATCAAGGATTGCAATGCGAGAGAATTCTAAATACGAATTTGAGTGAAAAAGTAAAGTGTGAAAGAAATGTTAATGCAGAAAGCAAATATTTTTTCCTGATCGGGGATGGGGCAAACTTTTACCAGTGATCACATTGTTGCAATGTGAACAGTTCATACTTTTAGACATTCCTTTAAAAGGAACTTTAACTTTGTCTTTCGACTTATTCAGAATCTCTTCAAGATTACAAGATCTTTTGTATGCAAACAATGGGGTGTCTTTGAACATTCATTTGAAATCGGGCTCAGATGGACGTATGACCCATCCTTCTAGCATGATCAATTTCAAAAGATTCGGGTGGGTCGAATATGTAGAAACGAATACCTCCCTAGTTGAACCAGGTTTTTTCATTTTCTTTTTCAGCATGTCTTCGCAACATGATGCTGATGACCTGGTGACTGCCTGATCAACTAACGCTGGAGGGTAACCTCTACTTAGTTGTTTATGCTGATTTCAATTGTTACTTCATGAATTACATCTGCAACGATCAAGAATAAAAGCAGATTTACAGCAACTTTACGTTTTGGAGATTGGTCATTTATAATTTTGATTAATTGAAAGTTGGACTGAGAACTGTTGTTAATAATAGTAACAGTCATCATATATTTTCAAATATTGTATGAAAACACTTTGTACACCATTGAGTGACGCCCTCGTAGTGCACTGGGCTTTCCCAGATTGAGATTTGGATAATTTCTTTCTTACTTTTGAATATTGGCATTGTCCTGCCCTTTTTTGCCTGCAGTCTGTCTTGGGCCTTGTAGCTAACAGTAAGACTGTGAATTCCTCCCAGGGAGTCACACAATAGTGGGATTAGGTATGCATCCATGGGCCATCTGTTGACAGGATTGCCGGTGGAGCTGCGCACAGCCCCATTTACACCTGAATAGCATGTGCTCTGCCTTTACTCAAAGGGCCTAATGACCCTGTATTGTCACTGAAGCCAGCTTGGAGCGAGGGCAGGGAAGTCAGGAAATTCAATGCACTTCAAAGACGCTCTCCAGAAGCTTCTCCCAAATTGCAGAAGAAAGGCACAAGATGTAAAACTAGAACCTTCTGGGACACTCTTCCGTTCTCTACTGGACCTGTGGAACAACTCTAGGAGGACTGCCTGCTGCTGTGACCTGCTGTGCACTCTGCAAGACTGCTGCTGTACCTGGAAGGACTGTCTTTCAGCTTAGAGCCTGCCTTGAACCAGCCTCAGAGGCCAGCCCTGCTGTTGAGCCCTACATCTTCACCTGCACACATAACTACCAGAAGTGATTCCAAGGGCTAGTTTGCTGGCCTTCTGTTCAGAGCCACAAGGAAATCGTATCCTACCTTCTTGATCCCGCACCTGGACCCAGACTGAGCAAGTCCTGAACCCCCAGAGATGTCCCACCAGTCCTGGGCGCTTAGTTGTGGTGAAAAAGGTGCACTGATGGCCAAATCACACAACTGAGTACTGAGAAGCCAGGAGGCGACTAGGACCAACTTGCATGCCTACCCGCACAATTTGCATTGCTGATTGGATTGACATTTCGGCTTCCCCCGCTATGTTCTTCTTCACAGCAACAAATCCTTTTTAGTGGCCCTTATGAAATGGGGTATCCGACCTCATGGAATTGTCTTTTGCTACAGCCCTCTGCCTCGTCCGACTGGAGATTTTCGACTTTCATTTTGGCGACTATGTCCGAAAGTATAAATCTTAGCCTTAAACCAAGGCTATCTGGCAATGATGCCTCCTTTCACAGCCTTGCCTCGCTGAACTTTACCTTCTCAGAACATTTTATCAAGAGTTTTTCGAAGTTCAAAGGTAAGTACTGACTGAACTCAATCCACTTCTTGTTTCCTAACTGTGCTCCATTGCGAGCAGCCATATTTTTTTACTGTGATCCGGTCGTGCAAGACTGGGTATCCGTGGAATATTTTAGGTGATAGTTTTTACTAAAAACTTTAAATATTCATAACTCCGGTTTTACTGCTTGGATTTTTGTTATTTTGATTTCAAATAACTTATGAAAATGTACTCAGGTTTTCTAAATTGGTTTGGGAATTTCTTGTCTTGTGTTTTCACTTTTATAATTGTTTATGTGCTGCGCAAATACTTTACACATTGCCTCTAACTGATGCCTGACTGCTTTTTATATTAAGGTACCCAGGGTTAAGCACAGGTAAAATTACTGGCCTTTTGTGGTTCACACTGCAAGGGATTGTGACTTGCTTGAAGAGGGCTCACACCCCAGTCAACCAACAACACAATTTCTCACAATAACCATACAAAGAGCTAAATTTAAAATCATAGCCAAAGAAGTTGGCTAGATAACAAATAATGTTGGATGAGAGGACTCTATATGTTACATAACCGTGGGTTAGACTTTCTTTACATTGGACAGTCCCCTGAATGTTTGGTTGAAGTATTATATCTAGGGGAATCTTTATTCTACACTGTTCTCATGATACTGTAAATTACACAGAGAGACTCCCCTCTAGATTTAACTCTTCCTCCAGCAAACAAAGGCTATTTGATTACCTTCCTAGTTTAGTGCACTGAAATGGAAGGGCCTTCAAAGAATTCTACATTATTAAAACCATATCTAAGATATCATTATAAATCTACGTGGCTGCACTTTGCCTATAATAGGCAAAGACAAAAAGAAACCTCAGCTCCTTACATCCATAATGGCCCTTTGGTATACATGTAACAGAAAAAGAGAAAGAATAATATCCTTCAGTATGCTGCAATGTTATGTGTATATACAACTACTGACTGATTATGTGCCTAACTGACTGATTGATTATGTGCCTAATGATGTAAGTACGAAGCCACCAGTGGTCTAAATGGAACTTAACAATTTGCAAGTCTATTGCTTGTGAAAATAATGAATACATTCAAAACAAGAACTGTAAGCAGCATTACGTTTACATTATATTTCCTTTTATTTTAATCCATAGTTTTGTGCAACGCTTGGAACCACCCCCTCCTGTGCCTTCGACAATCTTTTAGAACTTGGTCCAATTTGTAAGTCTTCATCTCATTTCTTTATCTTATTATATTCATGTATAAACATTGTGACCTATGTTTGCTCACCTCTGATTCCTTGCCAAATCATCTTCAAATAAAGTGTCCATATGGTGTATGCCACTTCACAAACGCAAAATCTCCATTTGGAGTCGTCTTGAGACTATGAACGTTAATGTCATTAGGATGAAAACTAATCTGATTTATCTGCATATGTATTCTATCCTAGCCATGATGTGGTGTGCGTTGCCAGGGCTGTACTCTGCACTGAAAGTAGCCAAAGCAAACATGTTCATGCCAGCACCCATTGCTCTGAGCACTAAGCACCGCAAGCAAGCCTGATGATCTTCAGGGAATTGTTTGAATGTTGGAAATGTCCTTAAAAGAAATTTCAGAAAACGTGAGGGCAAATAAGGCAATTTACAGCCAAATGTCTTAAATATAATTGCTCAAATGCCACTTTGACTTGCCAGGAAGAACGGGAATGTCCCAATGAACCTTTAAGTAGTATTCCACCTTGCTATCCCAATAAGGAGGCATTCACAGGGGCCTCACAATAGTCCGCAATTTGACTTCCACGATGCTTTGGCATCAGACTAATGAGGCACCTTCAGAGCTGTCCCAATGGGCATCTATTCTGATATGCACAGGCACAGCTATACCACTCTGAAATATTGTGAGCGTGCCGAGCAATTGCACCTCATTTCCTCCAGCGGGTGTAAGGAGGGGGTTGTAATTCCCAAAGAAAATTCTGCAATATTGAACAGCTACACAGATCTTATAATGTAACATTGTCAACAGCAATACTCGCGGCTCACACAAAAGTGTCACCACCTCATTTATAGACACCTTTCTGATTTAGACCGCATATAGGCTCCTCCAGTTTTATGAGCTCAGGTATTGGACAGCATAATACTAATAAAGTTAAAAGTGCTTTATCAATGTAGAAGTTGAAATGCACATAACAGTAGATACTCTCTGACAACAAGAATAATATTAGCAGTAGCTCACTTCCTCTTACTCAAATATCAGTTTAAAGTATATTTTGAAATGCAATCACTGTGTCCCTAATCATCATCTGTAGATCTTCTAGAAATAAAAATGTTTCCTGTCAAATACATTTTTAATTTTGGATCAATAAAATAATTCCCACCAAAATCTTGATATGTTATCAAAAACAGTTTATTTTTCTGAAGCACCAGCTTTTCATTATTGATAATACACATTTCATCTCCGGCATCCACTTGTAATTATAATCAGCTACGTACATGTACTGCTGCCCAGCCACCATCATCAAAAGCATCTGCTTTGCTTTCAGACCACAATACTGAGATGGCCACATCTATGTCAGATACATTTACTGTACGCCAAGGGTGGCACCATTATTGCAGGATCACTGTTATGCAGAGGATGGGCTACATACTATCAAGGAGGCCAACAATATTCAAATATGTAAGCAGTAGGCTTGTGATGTGCCCCTTCAGTCCTCAACTGTCTTTAATACGTTCAAATATCAAACATTATGCCAGGCCTGTTCACTATCATGTCTAGGATGCCCACAATATGTGAGGACTGAACAGTACTGTCCCAGAGCTAGGAGTATGCCAAGGATGAACTCTATAATGCCAACCAATTCCACAATATGCCACATTACATGGGCCGGCTACTTATTGACAAGCATGCCCATAATGAATCAAGAATAACGAGCCTTATGTCAGGGACTATCTTATGCCAGCGTTGGGTATCCTCATGCTGGAGATGCCCTGCCATGCTAAGAATGGCCACCATTATAACATAGACAGCCCGATCATGCCAAACATGGTCTTGTCAATCATGCAATACATAAGCCCCTGTTTGCAGGGGGCCCTACATTTCATGTATTGTCAGGATACTGGTATGGGACTGCTAGGCTGCAAGCACCCCACACCAACACAGGAGCTCTCTCTCTGTGTGACACACGCATGCACGCACACACCCGCGCGCACACACACAAATTAAGGCTGTTTTTTTTTTAACTCAAATGTCTTCTCTGCTCAAATAGCTTTCTGCCTCTGGCTTGGGTAGTTTCCACTCTTGGCCAACTCCGATACGCCAGCTCAATCCTGCATTCTTCAATTTCAAGAATCCAAATTCTCAGAGTAATTAACAGTGCAGAGTCTGCAACACAGACATTCAAAATGCATGTAGACAGTCTTGTTACAGGCCATACATTTTCAGTCTTACTGAGTGTGTGGTTCTGTCATTGACTTCCTGGAATTTGCGGAGTAGCCCTGGGTAACCAGCCATAAAAACACAGTAACTTCATATCAGCCCATCACACATGCTCAATGTAAATAATTTAAGGACAAGAAGTCACAAAAACTTGGGCTGATAAAAGCCTGCTTGCCCCCAGTCACAAAAAGGTTTTCTCTAACACCTGCTTGGCAAGTCCAGCCCTGAATGCTAGTTTCCTTATCAGTTTGGAAGAGTCAGCAGCAATTTGATGCCACTGATCATTGGTTGCTCCGTGGAGAACGAGGATTCTTATGGACTAAAATGGTCCTCCAGGAAAGGTGATTTGTAGTTCCAATCCATCAACAAACAGTCGTGCTATTTTCAGGTTTTCTTTTTTTTTATTTATATAAAAAGCTTTCGATATTGTCACCCATTTAGTATTATATGTGTTGAGTCTGTCAAAGGTATGATGACAGATATGGTTTGATATCTCAGCAATACGCTCATCAATGGTATCCATTCGGAGTTTCACAGAGCTGGAGCGCTGCCGTAAATCACCAACCCCTTTGCATGGAGGTGGCAGAACTGCTATGTTTCCATCGGTAAACCTTCATCTGATTCTTCCATCTGAAACCTATTATCCCATTTGCCATAAGGGGGTTAAGTCAATTCATCATACGGCCTGCCCTTTAAAGAGCAGATCTTCTGTCCTTTATTCTTCCTGCATGGCGACACCACTAGAGGAACAATGAACCCATAGGGATCAATTGCTCCTATGTGCAGGGAGAAAAAGAATTTCTGATTCACAACCACTGTTTTTTGGTCTTTTCATTCACGATACACCAATCAATATTGACACACATCTCATAATGGAGAGAACTATTAATGTTTGATCGCATACCAACACTGTTATCTCCTTCATAAAAATATTTAGATGTATTTTTTAGCTAAATATATTTTTAAACATTTTTAAATACTTTAGCATGTGGACATCTTTGCCACTACTGTGGAGTCTCTCTTTGATAAAGTATAGGGACTTTTAAAAAAATGTATTAAACCCAAAAATAAATAAAACAAAATATGTTGAATATTAGTGTACATTCAATTTATGTATTTACTTTAGATGTGAAGCAAAACAAAAAAATGAAATGCTACAGCACTATTACATTTATTTGAAATAAAAACGTTAATTAATTGAAATTTATCCCATTAAATTACAATTATTTTCTTTAGTTTAAATTACAAATATATTCCAAACGAAAAAGAAATATTTCAAAAGTATATTAATAATTATGGAAAATGATGTATAGAATAATAACATTGTATTCAATTATATTTGATCAGTGTTTCTGTTACATTGTTTTTTAAAATAAAAATAGGTATTAAATATTTTAGAACGAAATAATAAATACGTTCTATTTTAATACATTTTTAAACATCACTTTATATTTACTTATATTTTTAACTATTTTATATAATAGAATATTTTAATTTATTTTAACGCTATTCCCTATGATGTCGTATTTTAATTCCCTTCATCTATTATTTTCTATGGAAGGATGTTGCAGTACCAATGATTGGCCATGTGTAGTGCTGTATTTAAAAAAAAAAGTGTTTAGGTTGGCACTACTGGGGTGGAAGGTGGTGGAACTAGGCAAGGGTAGTCTTTACTTTGCCTTTATAGACCTGAAGACTGCCTTTGACCTAGTCCCCCGGGAGGAGCTTTGGAGGGTACTTTACGAGCTGGGATTACCCCCTTACATCTTGTCCCTCCTCATTAGCCTCCATGCCCATACCTTTGCACAGGTCCGTTGGGGTAAAAACGGAGAACTCACCGAGAAGATACCAGTGTCCAGGGGCGTAAGACAGGGCTGTGTCTTGGCACCCACCCTATTTTCACTCTATGTGAATGGGGTGGTAGAACACCTCCAACAAGAGCCAGCTGACGCCCCCCGTCTCGGAGGAGTCCGGATCCCCACTCTGCTCTTTGCGGACGACACGCTTTTGATCTCGAAGACTCCCCAAGGCCTCCAGAAATTGCTAACGCGTTTCCAGGAGTTTTGTGCCGCAAAAGGGTTAATAATTAACGTGGACAAAACAAAATATCTAGTCCTAAATCCACCAAGGAAACTGGGCCGCCCACCAATGCTTAACTCTGTTGCCTTGGAAAAAGTGTCCGAATTCGACTACCTCGGCATTCGGATAACGGACAGGTTTTCTTGGGAAAGTCACATCAACAAAATGGTCCTTAACCACAGGAGAGTAGGAGGAGCTCTCACGAGGGAGTTCCGGGCCTCACCTAGGAGATCTCTCACCCCGGTAATTGATATCTACAAGGCCAAGGTAGTGACATCAGCCTTGTACGGGGCAGAACTGTGGGGCCACTGCCGACTGGATACCTTGGCGACAGCGGAGACCAAGCTTCTAAAATCCCTTATTTCTATCCCTCTGAGCACACCGTCCGTACCAGTGTTGTTGGATACAGGCTGTAAAAACATTAAAGATCAGGCCCAGCTTCGCCCGCTCCTTTTATGGACGCGAATCTGGAGGGGTGAAGAGCTAAAATCCTACGCTGATGGCCTGGGGGAAATAATGAGTTTGGGGGGTTGGGCTAAAATAAGATGGCTAAGAGAAACTAAAAAGCTTCTGGAGAAGATTGGATTAGGGGACCACTGGTCAGCACGTTCAGCCCCTCCGAAAGAAGTTGTTAAGGACCTTTTCTGGAAGTGGACTGCGGAGCAATTAATTACAAACTCAAACCACTGCAAGTCTACTGTTGCCTTCTTATTAGTCAAAGACATTGTGGCCTTTGAACCCTACCTGGACTTGATTACCCTCCCCTTTGATCGAGCTCTTTATTTTAAATTTAGAGTTGGATCCCTCTCGCTTGGTGCAGTGACATCAAATTGGAAATCAGCGGCCCGTACGTCCCCCAACTGTGCTTGTTGCCCGAGTAGGGTAGAGTCTATCGCGCATGTTCTATTTGAATGCCCGGACTATGCAAGGCCTAGGAGTTTTTGGCTGAAACCTCTTTGCCGAAACATGGGTACACGTAGCCACTTAGTAGCCTTGCGCATTCTAACTACGGACACTTCCCCTCCTATTGTATGTGGAACAGCAAAATTTTTAAAAAGTTTTTGGCTCATTCGATGTAAGAGATTGTCAGTAGCGGTTTAATCCTCTTTTTAGCTAAATTATTATCGGGCACCTCATGCCCTTTTATCTTTTTTAAATGAATTCTTATACTGACTTCTTAAAGTGATGCTTTTTGTACATTGTAATATCTGTATTGTAAATGTGCTTATAAGATATCTTGCATATCGAATAAAAGCTTATGACTGAAAAAAAAAAGTGTAAGTCAGCAATTCTTAACTTCTTGATGGCTGTGGACCCCCACAGAACAATTAATGGAATATGCGGACCCTTACTTAGTCAATACTGGAAGGCACAAACTCCCGGCCTAAACAGTTTCTCTAATTTGAACCTCAAAAAAATATACAAAAACAAGCATACACCAAATTAATACTAAAATATTGATATATTTTGTGTAATTCACAATCAAATATAGACAAAGGGTTCACATTTTCATTTTGATCCTTTATTTTTATACACTTTGTCAAATTTATTGTATTAATTTAAATTGTATTTAAAATTTTAAAACAGTCACGGTGCCCCTGATTAGGCATCTTGGATGTACAGGGGTCCTTGGGCCACAGGTTAATAACCACTGGCATAATTTACCCTAAAGCTGTAAGTTACATGTGTAACTTACTTCAGAAGTCTAATTTTGTACAAAAATGCACTTTGTGAATACTGACTTGTAGTAAACTTTCTCAAAAGTGTAAACTTAATCAAAAGTGTAAGTTCCCTTTATGAATCAGACCCACGTTGTATCTCAATGTTGGTAGACTCATCCTGTTAAAAATGTATTGACAACAGGAATAAACACTTGAAGAATAGTTTTTCCTTTATTTCCTATTTCAATTAATTCTGATTGCATCCAATGCTCAGCATAGAAACTAATAGTGCACATTGCACTGAAGTTTACTAAATGACGTCCAAATACAATCAATGCAAGTGCAGAACTCACAGCCCTCCTTGCAAGAAATGGCTTACACATGCCAACTGATATACTGACAGATGCATTTACATTGCTTCAGCTGATGCTATGAGGCAATATGCAGGCAAAGAGGGCAATCGGAAAATTGCAAGCAACATTCTACCTGAGAATGGGAAGGGAATACACATGCGTAGACCATACATTAAATTAACAACAAAATTAAAATATAAGGAAACAACCATGTATACAAGTCAGCATGCATTACATTCATAAGCAGGGAAGAACCTTTATTCTGATTTGGGCAATCTATTTCAGTTTTGGTTTTTTGGAGACAGCTAGAGAATTTCAAATCTTTATTTACCTATTAGAATTGAGAAACAATTTTCAGCTAAATTACCTTGTTTAGGGATGTATGCCATGCCCAAGTTTTGAAAAGGTTTTCTAAATACAGGGATTACTGTGAACTCATTTCACAAAGCTAGGCCTAATTGTACTGGATGCATTCATAACTAAGGGCCTGATTAGGAGTTTGGGGTGTTGGCTGCCACACCACTGCCCGCTCCAACACAGTGAAACCCCACCACCGTAACTCGTAATCTGTCAGATGGCCACCTGTGAGGTTTGGTGGTGTGGGAGTGGGAGTAGGGCGGTGGCGGGGTGGCCCACTCTCACACCGCCAAACTCATCATCAGACCCGTAATAAATTGACAAGATACTTATGAAAGGCAAGTAGCTATACTCTAGGTCAAGGACACGTGAGCATGCAAAATATAATTTCAACTTAAATGCCAATGGATCCTAATGATAAGGAGAAAGACTAAAGAATAAATTGGAGTTGCCAAAACACCACAAGTATTAACATATTAACCAAAGTTACATGAGTAAGAACTTAGTTTAGTCAATTACGCAGAGAGATCTGCCATTGACGGTGATAGCTAAGGTCCTTGTGGTGGCTAAACACATTATATGTACAGGATTGGAATTAAGAGGGATCATGATAATGTGCAAGTTGCTTCCCAAAAAGCTGAATTCACCAAGTGGAAGGGTACAGTCATTTGTGCAGGCCACCTATATTATTCTTGCTGGTCTTGATGAACCACATACAAACAACATATTAAATCATACTTTCTCTTCAATTTTTACTGCTATTAACTTGTCTGGTCTTGATGTTGATCTCCACATTCCACACGAGGCCAACAGGAAACACAGACAACATGCTTACATCTAGACTCCTCCTGGACCAAACTTTCTCAAATACTACCATTCAGTCTTGAGTCAACAGCTGTTTTGTATAAACACCTTTTCCACTGGTTCACTTTGTTGCGTCTTGTGATCACAATTTAAGTGATATATTGTTCTTAATTTAAGAAAAAACTGTCTATCTCACAACGTTTATATATATCTGTATGGAACTTGCTGGTTCATTTTAGCTCTATTTGTTCTGATTGCACAATGAATTATGGATTTATCCAGTATAATTAGGTGTTGTTTGTCCAGTAAGTCCACAGTTGACCTCTGTGTTTATAATGCTCTACTTTACAATGATTCTCAGGTTGCATATTGAGCAGCCCTTGTCAATAGGTTTTGCAAATTTAAAAAGGGGCATATTTCATGGATTTGAAAGTTTAGGAGGAATGGCCTGACTTTGGGATCTGGAAAGCGGATATTGACTTCCTGTTAGAAGAAAGTATGAGAGCTCCACTTTAATCTACTGCCCTACCGAGCATTCTGAAAGACTGGCAGTGGTAGGTGGTAGAATATCTTTAAAATTGACCATGCTGACCTTAGTGATTGGAGAAGAGGTGTGGTGGGAGAGTTGATTAACTGTAGTGATTTTGCAGGCCATCATTTATTTTACCCAACAAAGGACTGATGGAAATATAGGCATATGAAGTACATGAGAGTGAATTGAAAGTGAGAGATGGGTCAATCAATCAATCAATCAGTCACTTGTAAAGCGCACTACTTACACTTGAGGGTCTCAAGGCACTGAGGGGAGGGGGGTGCTGCTACTGCTCGAAGAGCCAGGTCTTGAGGAGTCTTCTGAAGGTGAGCAGGTCTTGGGTCTGTCGCAGGTGGGTAGGGAGGGTGTTCCAGGTCTTGGCGACGAGGAAGGAGAAGGATCTGCCACCGGAGGTTGTTTGTTGGATGTGGGGGATGGCTGCGAGGCTGGTGGAGCGGAGCTGGCGGCGGGTTGGGGTGTAGAAGCTGAGTCTGCTGTTCAGATAGGCTGGTTCGGTGTTGTAGAGTGCTTTGTGTGCGTGGGTGAGGAGCTTGAAGGTGATCCTCTTGTTGATGGGGGGCCAGTGCAGGTGTCTCAGGTGGGGGGTGATGTGGCTGTGGCGAGGGATGTTGATGATCAGTCGGGCGGAGGCGTTTTGAATGCGTTGTAGTCGTCGTAGGTGTTTGGCAGGGATTCCTGCGTAGAGTGCGTTGCCGTAGTCCACTCTGCTGCTGACGAGGGCTTGGGTCAACGTTCTTCTTGTGTCAGTCGG
Organism: Lissotriton vulgaris; assembly: GCF_964263255.1. Taxonomy (NCBI): domain Eukaryota; kingdom Metazoa; phylum Chordata; class Amphibia; order Caudata; family Salamandridae; genus Lissotriton; species Lissotriton vulgaris. Next base: position 683,735,056 of record NC_141691.1, read on the forward strand.
GATCCATTTGTAGATCCTGCGGAGCATGCGGAGGGTGCTGTAGCAGGCAGAGGAGATGGCGTTGACCTGCTTCGACATGGAGAGGGAGGAGTCGAGGATGAATCCTAGGTTGCGTGCATGGTCCGTGGGTGTAGGTGCTGTTCCCAGTGTGGTCGGTCACCAGGAGTCGTCCCAGGCAGAGGGGGTGGGGCCGAGGATGAGAACCTCTGTCTTGTCCGAGTTCAGTTTCAGACGGCTGCTCCTCATCCACTCGGCGATGGCCTTCATTCCCTCGTGAAGGTTGGTTTTGGCGGTGCGCGGGTCCTTGGTGAGGGAGAGGATGAGCTGAGTGTCATCCGCGTAGGAGATGATGTTGAGGACGTGCTGGTGGGCCACTTGTGCGAGGTGGGCCATGAAGACGTTGAACAGGGTCGGGCTGAGGGTTGAGCCCTGAGGGTCACCGCAGATGATGTCGGCTTCAGATCGGAAGGGTGGGAGGCGGACTCTCTGGGTTCTGCCGGAGAGGAAGGACGTGGTCCAGTCCAGGGCCTTTACTCGGATTCTGGCTTTGTGGAGGCATGTCATTAGTTAATGGTGGCAGACTGTGTCGAAGGCGGATGACAGGTCCCGGAGGATGAGGGCTGATGTCTCGCCGTTGTCAAGTTGGCGCATGATGTCCTCTGTGGCGGCGATGAGGGCTGTCTCGGTGCTGTGGTTTTGTCTGAATCCAGACCAGGATGGGTATAGGATGTTGTTGTCCTCGAAGTGGCAGGTCAGTTGCATGTTGGCGATTTGCTCGATGAGCTTCACCGGGAAGGGGAGCTGGGAAATGGGCCTGAAGTTCATGAGGTCCTTAGGGTCTGCCTTGGGTTTCTTGAGGAGGGCGTTGATTTCGGCGTGCTTCCAGCTTTCCAGGAATGTTGCTCTTTCGAAGGAGATGTTGATGACCTTCCGTAGTTGGGGGTGCAATGGTTGCATCTGCTTTGTTGAATAAGTGGTGTGGGCATGGGTCCGATGGTGATCCTGAGTTTATGGAGTTCATGGTCGTGCGCGTCTCGTAGTAGTGGACGTTGGACCAGAAGGTCAGGTGGTTGGTGCTGGTGGTGTTCGAGGGGGTGTTGGAGTCTGGCGTTGTTGGGGCGGTTGTGGTGTTGAAGCTGTCGCGGAAGTCGGCTATCTTGTGGTGGAATTAGTTGGCCAGTGAGTCGCACAGATCTTGTGAGGGCAGGATGTCATTGGTGTTGGCGCTGGGGTATGAGAGTTCATTCACTATATTGAACAGATCTTTTCTGTCAGGTGCGTTGTTGTCCAAACGGGCTTTGAAGGAGGATCTCTTGGCTGTTCCTCTGAGGTGGTGATGTCTGTGGATGGCGTCCTTGTGGGCTGCGTGGCTATCCGGTGTGCGTTCATGGAGCCATTTCTTCTCCAGTTTCTGGCATGTGCGTTTGGAGGTCGGGTGCTCCTCAGTGAACAATGTGGCTTTCTTGCTGGTGTGGTTGTTCTAGGGTTTCTTGAGCGGGGCGAGGGTGTTGGCACAGTTGTCGATCCACTGTCTGAGGTTGCTGGCTGCAGCGTCTGGGTGGTGGGGGGGTTCTGGGCGAGGGTGGAGGTCAGCTGGTCTTCGGTGACTTTGCTCCAGCAGCAGCAGGGCAGCTGTTGGGTGCGGTGGTGTGGTTGGTTTCTGGAAGGTAAAATGGATGCAGTGGTGGTTAGTCCAGTGGAGTTCGTGGTGTGGTTAAAGGCGACGTGGGTGCTTGTGGCGAAGACGGGGTCAAGCGTGTGGCCGGGGGCGTCGGTGGGTGTGGTGACGAGTTGTCTGAGGCCGAGGTTGGTGAGGTTGTCGATGAGGGTGGCGGAGTTGGCATCGTTGTTCTCGAGGTGAAAGTTGAGGTCCCCGAGGAGGATGTAGTCCTTGGAGGCAAGTGCGTTGGTTCTGGCGAGGTCGCCGATGGAGTCGCAGAACTGAGCTCGGGGTCCGGGGTTCTGTAGACGAGTGTTCCTCTGAGGGTGGTGTTGGGGTTGATGTGGATCAGGAAGTGCAGGTGTTCGGCGGTGTTGAGGGTGTCGTCTGCATGGGTGTAGCACTGGAGGGTGCACTTGTGGACGATGGCTAGACCTCCTCCAGTTCCGTTGGTGTAATCCCTGCGGGTGATCTTGTAGCCGTCCGGGATGGCTATGGCGATGTCGGGCACTGAGGAGTCATTCCACCATCTGGGGCGGAGCTGTCAAGGAGGTCCCAGAGCTCGACAGCGTGCTTGCATGTGGAGCGGGTGTTGAGGAGGATGCAGCGGAGGTGGTTGGGTCCAGTCCTTGGAGGTTTGGTGGTTCTGTTGCAGGTGAAGTTGCAGGTGCGGCAAGAGAAAGGTCAGTGGGTGCACTTCAGACGTCCTGTAAGCAGCGGTTGTCACGGCCGGTGTTGAGTGCAAGGAGAGTGCTGGCATCGTATAGGAGTCTGGCGTTGTGGTGTGCGCGGGGTCCAGGGGTTCTGGCGCTGGGTGCGGTCTGGGCGCGGTGCGGGCGCAGACTGGCTTGCCTCTGGCGACCGCCATTTAAGGCGGGTAGGAAGGGAGGAGCAGCTGGGAGGCAGGAGCGGGGTGGCGAGGGGGTGGGGCCACTGGGGCGCAGCGGTGGGGAACAGGCTGCTAAAACAGGAGGGGCAGTGGCAGCGAGGGAGGCGCTGGCACATAGGTGGAGCTGTGCGGCAGCAGGGGAGCGACCTGTCCTGCAAGCAGGGTCAGGGGTCACTGTATGGATCGTTTTAGGGGTATCCTTTCTTTATGAACTCATCCTAGGCCCACTGATACATCTATTGTAGGCTGGATTCACTCCTGCTTTCTCCATTACAATATTTTGCTATGTGCCAGACGAAAATGGAAGTTTATGTTCCTCTCTCTCCCTTGCATTTCTGAGACATGCTGAAAGAACCATGGAAGCCACTTAGCTTGTGGATGTTTTTATCTTCATTTCTCACCAAGACTGCCTAATGGAGCTGTCTGCTTCTAGTGACTGAGCGAAATTAATCTAAAAAAGTTGTGGACTAAAAGAGGATCTTACTCAAAATAAAGAATCAAGTGAGTTTTATGAAGAAAACAGTCCTGAAAAACTGCATCATAATTGAGTTTTTGAAATAGTAACTGAATGCGGGCCAGAAAAACAGTAGGTACACCTGTTTACTAGGGGTTAGCAACATTCGAGTAATTAGCTTGTTTGTGTAATATGCTAAATTATGAGAAAAGAACACAAAATTACTCGTTTTTTCTCAAAACCAGTCATTTTGCGCTATAATTTAGTGCAAAACATATTTTTGATGGGAGGATGCATTTTGCATTAAAAATAGCTGAAACAACACTCACTCTCATTCTCATTGTTTGCTTTGCTCCTGTGCTATAATTTTGCCACGAACAGGGGTGTAATTCCGCGATGGGGACTAATAGTGCAATTTCAGGAATTTTATGTAAGAAGTGCAATGCAAAATTCCCAACATTACACTTTCACCCCCGTCTGTTTTTCACTGTGGACTTTACAGCTATACATAATAACAAACTCAAAAGTCCTGGGGGGCATATTATCAAGACAGGAAATAAAATCAGCAGAAAACTGCTGCTAAAACGGCGATAATGGGCTTGATAATATGCTCCATGGAATTCCAATCGAAGTCCATTTTAGATGTCCTTCACATTTAACATGGACTTCAATTGGAATTCCATAGAGCATATTATCAAGCCCATTATCCCCGTTTTAGCAGCAGTTTTCTGCCGCTAAAACGGCAATAATGTTATCGCCTGTCTTGATAATATGCCCCATACATCTTTAGACTAATCACCCATTGGAATTTGTGCTATGTTCGGCTGCCAATGTTTCTTTATTTACTTATTTATTTTTAGGAGCCTTATGAAGCGCAACTGCCACTCCAGAGGAGTTTTTGGTAATGTTGTCTTTCAAGGGAAGCAAAATAAGATAGCTTTCTAGATACATTACAGTTTAAACAGCCCCATTTTGAGTGCTTTCCGAAACTTTCAGAGCTGTGGGATAGCACGGATCTCAAGAGTTCCAAAGGTTTGAAACCTGGACGCTAAATGATCGGCCACCCCAGTTTTAGAGTGAGAAAGGGGGAAAAACTAGCATTGCTTTGGTGTTGGATCTTAGCAAATGACTGGGTGTATATTTCAGAAATTTGTGCTGAATATAAAGAGAGGCCTGTCCCGCAAAAAGTTTGTAATGTATGTAAACTGAAGTATTTTATGAAATGGCAGTCAATTAAGTTGCAGGTGATAATCTGATGTTGAGTCAAACGCTGTGATCATGAAAATGGATCTAGCTGATGTGTTTGGGATTTTTTGAAGTCATGCAATGGACAATTTCCAAGGTATACAGTATTGAAGTGATAGAGTCTAGCATGAAAAAACAGTGGCTGCCATAACTTTGTGGGGGTGTGATAGAAAGGGCAGGATTCGCCTAAGAATCCTTATTTGATTGCCTCATCAGTGCAATTGACTTATCAATGCTCAAAAATGTCTCTCCTTGGAAGTTTCAAATTAAATGCTTACTACATAAGGCGCTATGAACCCTACCCGGCCAGGCAAGCCCCCACCTTGATAGTAGGAGTGATTGGTAATAGCACTTTAAACACTTTACCAACAGTATACGTAGGATGAGAGCCTCCGACTTTAAATGCACTAACATGCACTTGAACATTTATCTGCACTTGTTTTCACCCGTTCTTGACCTCTTGGCTGCTGCTATTATGAATGAGTGTTTCCTACTGCTATTCCTCATGTTTTTTAATCAAGCAACAATGTTCATTTTTCTTGTATGTGGTGCTTTTCAGTATGGTACAGTCCTTTGATAGTTTCTTTTTTTTATATACCTTAATGTTTGCTATGATTTTAATGGATCGTGCAATCAGAATAGACTAACAAAACTTTTAAAACAGGATGTAGTGACAATAGAGATCTGATTATCCAGATCGAATTCGGAGTTTATGGCGATGCCCTAGTTTCTATTCTTCAATACAGGCACAGGGCAATCTCTGTAGTTAGAGGGCCATAAAGAATTGACCCAAAGATTCAATTTATTTAAAAGAGATAATCTCCAATTGGTATGGATTGATCTTGAGGCAGTCATACAACTGGCTACATAGTTCAGTGGTTTGTACTCCAGGCAACTAATCATGTGGGTCCAGATAAAAAAATAAGCTGACTATCACTGTAAGGTTAGTAAGTAGCTTTGAAGTGTTGTAACAGATCAGTGATAGGGCCCATATAAAGAGTGAACGGGGGCTGTGAAAGTTATGATGCTTGAGAGATAGGAAAGGAGAGGGCATTCAATTGTACCATTTACATTATATTCCCCAGGAAGGAGGCAATCGATGTCAGGGCCTTAAATACTAATAGTAGTACCAACATGGTTTAGGTGGTCAAATAGAGCCTTTTGATCAATTGTATCGATATCAGCTCTGAAGAATTGCCCGGTCTGAACAATGCCTAATTATAACTTAATGTATTATGAGACTCCACATGAGTTGGGCAATAACTATTTTTCTACATATATAAAACATACATACACAGTAAAACCATGAAAATATCAACAATTGAGTGAGAAAATTATAAAAAATTAATGTAGACATAAAATAAAATACGAAACATTAAAGAACTAATTTACAAAAAAGTAAACATTAAAATAGATTTAAAAATAAAAATAATATTAATTAAACAGTTAATGCTATAAAATCTATTCAACCAATATTATGAAAACTATTCGGGCCTCATTTATGAAATGGAACAAATTGCTATGTGAAAACAGTGATGAATCACGTTTAATTGCACCCTCCTTGTGACATGCTGGATGCGTCATATTTACAGTATGACGTATCATGTCATAAGGAGTTACAGATACGTCAGTATTTTTGACGTATCTGTAGGCGCAAAAATGACACATTGCTGAAGTGTGTCACAAAAGGGACGCAACTCCAGCAATGGGTCATTTAACATGGGCACGTCCCATTTCAAATGTTCCTGCATCAGTCTTATTTCAGCTGTGAAGTTGGAGTAAGATATTGACACTTTTGCATCTTAGAAGTGGCGCAGTGAAATCTCATAGATTTCGCTGTGTCACTTCTACGGGCCTTACTTGCGTCGGAACACCCACCCTGCATACATTATACATGGCGCAGGTATAATGTGGCGCAGGGGTTTACAAAGTGACGCTTTTCCCTAGATGCTTCACTTTGTAAATATGACACAACATGGCACATTTTTTACACACTGGTTCATCACAAAAAATGACGCACCGGCTGCGCAAAAGTGAAGCAAGGGCTCATAAATAAGCCCCTTAGGGCCACATGTAGGTAATCCTAATTTATCGATTCTAAAATACCGAATTTTACAGAATCGTTATTTTAGAATTGGTAAATAGGATGTAGATAAAAAATCAGTAAAATTCGGAATCGGACAATCGGTATTTACCGAATCGCTATTCCCCATTCATTCCTATGGGCCTACCGAATCGGAAAAAACCCAAAAGTGAAACTTAAGTAGGCAGCCAATCGGGTGCTACCACCCTCCCACTCCCTACCAGGAAGTGGCTACACAGGCAGCTGCAACTAATTAGAAGCTTCTGGAGAGGCAGTTGGAGCAGAGCTGAGTCCCTGAGCAGCAGAAGGAGTTTTGTGCACTTTTAAAACTGCAAAATGGCAAGCAGCAAAGATTAAAAGCAGCCAGAGAGGAGGAGGAAAATTAAATTCAGCAGCATGGAGCTGCAGGTCCTTGTTGAGGAGGTGGTAAAGGTGTACCAAAAATTGTTTGGCAGGCAGACCCTCACTGTGGCAGAATCTGCCAAAAGGAATCTCTGGCTGGACATACCTGATAAGGTTAATACAGTTGGAGTGACAACCAGAGACACAGAGGACCTTAAGAAGAGATTCTACGACCTCAGGAGCCAAACAAAAAAAATTGGCTGAACTCCACAAGCAGGCAAGCAAAACTGGTGGAGGCAAGAACCCAGCACCCCTCCTAACTGACCTTGAGGAGATGGTGGCTTCTACCATTGAACCTGACAGTGTCTGCGGACTGGGAGAAGTAGACAGCTCAGCCAGAGCTGCAAGCAGAAAAGGTAAGACGCATGCTCAGCATTCCCCCCCCATTCCATCAACCTTACCTTTACCCTTTGTGGCCAAGTGAACCCCAGTCCAGTACTGCTAGCAATATACAGGAGCAATGCATCATGGTACATGTAGTTATGGAATGTAAGACCATGTCAAACAGCACAGCAACCAGCAAGTTAGGGAAATGATTGCAGAGAGAATAAAGCTTAAGAAGTCAGAAATATTTTATTGTAGTGACTGTGAGACAGTAGCGCTCAGCTAATGTACGCTCATACGTCCACAGGTGACACATCTCATAGGCGTTCCCAGGAGACTGAAGGCACGGCACCATAGAGGGAGGAGAGTCATGAGCCAGGTCCAAGTACACAGAACGTCTCACAGGATACAGGTGCACCAAGTAGCCAGCCTCCTGCACAAGACGCAGAAATGGCTCCAGAGTCCCCTGAAGGATCACAATCCTCTCTGTTGCTGTCATCCCCAGAAATGCCAGTATCACAGCATGAGGCAACACCTGCATCACAACCAAGCAGGAGGCATGTCGTGTCCCCACTTTTAGAAATGGAGTCATCAGCAGGTGACATGGAGGGGTTAGAAACACACACCTTGCCTGTGGATGGTAGCTCTGCCACACAGCAGACCAGTGCAGAGGTGGCCCATACTGGGTCAAGATGCCGCAGAGTCCAAGAAAGCAGTTCATCTGCACGTGTGGAGGGTCCAAGTGTGTTCCGTGGTTTGGAGGGGAGCATGGTGAGAATCCAGAGGATGCAGGGAAAAGCCATCTTGTCTTGCCAACGCCAAATGAGGTCCCTGAACAACAACATGGGAGACATAGGAAAGGGCATCAGGGAACTAGTAGAGGTCAACAAGATTATGGCTGCAGTTATTCACGAAATGACCCAATCGGTGCAGCTGCTATGCACCAAAATGGACAACGAATTAGCATCAAGGCGCAAGGAAAGGCAGCGTGTGCACCAACAAAACAAAGAAATCAACCGCCTGGCCACAGCCACATCCCTGCTATGCAGGAGAAGCATAAACAAGCAGGAGGCTGTAACCCAAAACAGCAATGAGGTCACTAGGGGCATGGGCAGGATAACCAGTGCTCTTGAGGCGCTGTTAAATGCCCAAACTGCACATACTGCTTCCCTGGATGTGCCAGAGAGTGAAGAGAGCACAAGCAGGAGCAGCATGGCAAGCTCCCTTGTCCCAGAGACCAGGAGTAGCAGCAGGCGCCACGCTGAGGCTACAGGCCAAACAGGAAGTGAGCACAGTGAGCAACATACAACTGGCACTGGGAAGCGAGGACGCAAATGACTATTACAGTTTATGTTGAAGTGACCCAAGACTCACATAATCCAATTTAAATAATTTGTGTTGCACATTTGTGCTTTAGGAACCCACTTAATCACACAATTAAACTACGTTGATTGCATACTCCACCTGTCTGTGTGTTTTTAATTACTTAAAAAAAGTTGTGTGTGATCTCATCCCGTCTGAGTCTGCCATCAGTTGGTGTTGCAACTCCAGATGTGTGTGGTTCAGAACCTGCTTGCTCATCCTCATGGTCCTCATAATCAGAGTGATCCACTTCGTGCCCTTCTTAACCGCAAGGTTGTGCAACATTGCACAGACTGCAATCATCTTGCAGCAGGTGATTGGTGTGTACTGGCAGGCCCCTCCACTCTTATGTAGGCAGCAAAACCTGCTCTTCCACAGACCAAAGGTGCGTTCCACAATGTTTCGGGTAGATTTGTGTGCCCTGTTGTATCTTCTCTGGCTGGGTGTTGAAGGGTTGAGGTAGGGTGTGAGGATGAAGGACCAGAGGGCATATGCACTGTCCCCCATTAGTAACAAGAAAAAACTTTACTCACATGCACACAAACACATCCATCTGCAATATGTATTTCACACAGTGTCTTACCTAGCAAGTATCCTTTGCCAAATTCCCCCGCTGTCAGGCGTGCGTAGATCCCACTGTTTTGGAAGATGTAAGAGTCGTGGGTACTCCCGGGAAATTTGGCTACTAGGTCTGTGATTATATATTTGGCATCACAGATCACCTGTACATTTATGGTGTGGGTGGACTTCCTGTTCCTATAAATGTACTCTGTGGCAGCAGGTGGACAAATAGGTATGTGGGTGCCATCAATACAGCCAATGATGTTGGGGAAATGCGCCATCTGATAAAAGTCAGTCTTTGTCCTGAGCAGTTCTGCATGCGTTGCAGGGAAGCTGATGTAGTGATGCATTCTCTGCAACATAGCGTCTAGGAATTTCTTGAAGAAACGTGACAGGCAGCTCTGGGACACCCCACCTACCGCAGCAACCACACTCCCAGATGCAAGCAGGTGTAGGCTGCATAGCACCTGCATATGGCGTGGGATTGCGTGCGCCCCCGTGGGGTTGGGTGGTCCAACAGTGGGTGGAGGTCCCTGATAAGGTCCAGGATGGTTTGAGGGTCTAACCTGTGCCTTTGTAGGATTTCTGGCTCAGTTAGCTGGAATAGGGTGATTCTCTGCCTGTACACCTGCTCCTCCCTTCTCCAGACCCTCTCTCCTTCTGCCTGTAGCCATAGCCGCCTCGCAATGACATAGAATGTCGCCATTCTGGTGAAACTGTTGCATTTTGGCCCCTTTTTTATAGCCTGCACCTGGTTACCACCTGATTTCAATCCATGGTAAATACAGACTCTTAAATACCGAATTTCATGCAAATTCTGTATTTAAGAGGTTACCTACATCTCAATAGTCATTTGTACCATTTCTTAATTTCCGATGCGGTAAATTTACCGATTCGGTAAATTTACCGAATAAGAAACTTTACCGATTCGGTAAATTTACCGATTCGGAAACTTTATCGAATCGGAAACTTTACCGATTCGGTAAATTTACCGATTCGGAATATTTACCGATTCAGAAACTTTACCGATTCGGTAAATTTACCGATTCGGATGTTTTTGTGTCCCCTACATCTCACAAGCCAAATACAGGTCGGTTAAGGCCGAAATTCGGGATTTTCGGTCTTTACCGACCGGTATTTGGTTACCTACATCTGGCCCTTAGAGTCTAAGAATATTATATATACTATTTCCTCTCTAGTTCATGGAAGCAGGTACAGTGTTGGACTTCATAGGGGTTAGATTGACTATTTCTACTCTAGTCACTAAAATGCTAGGGAAAGTGTTGGATTTTATATCAGTTAGATTTACTATTCCTACTCCAGTCTCTAAAATACTAGGGAAAGTGTTGGAGGTGTTACATTTACTATTCCCACTCAAAACAACACCACAATTGGCAAATTATATGATTTTGGAGGGGTAAAATGTACTATTCCCACACTAAACAGTACAATAGCAGGAAAAGTGTTGGACTTCGGAGGGGTATAATTTGCTATTCCTGCTCCAATCTGTGCAACAGCAGTGGAAGCCTGGGATTTCAGAGGGGGGACATTTTCTATTCCCACTTCAGTTAGGACAACAGTAGGGAAAGTATGGACTATGAAGAAAAATTTACTATTCCCACTAAAGTCTCTGCAACAGCAGGGAAAGCGTAAGAATTTGGAGGGGTGAAATGTACTATTCTGACCACAAACTAAGCAACAGAAGAGAAAGTAGTGAACTCCGAAGATGTTCATTTTACTATTCCTACTGAAGTCTAAGCAGGAGTTGGGAACATGCTTCAATTCAAATACTTTACATATATGAGTAACCCCATAAATGTAGAAAATATAATAAACTCTTAATAAACATATGTAAATATATATTTTATTTTCAATTAATCAAGTTTCATAATCACTATTAATAAAATAATCAATAAATAAATGTTATTCAATTAATAATTAATTAACTTCCCACCCTGCACCCCTACAAGCCTAGTAGTCCACAACTAAAATATAACAAAAATAACTATTCCATAACTGTTCATTAACTTTCTACCCTAGTCCCCTACAAACCTAGCACACCCCCAATTAAAATGTAATGTCAAATAAATAAGTAAATCACAATTTACATAATTATTGATCAAGTAAATAATACATTGACCAATTAAGAATTGTTAATTATTACTTAAATAACTTCCCACCCTATCCCCTACAAGCCTAGCAACCCACAACTTTAATACAACTAAAATAAATCAGTATTACATAATTTACAGAATAACAATCACTTGTTAATAAAAATGATTAGTTCATTAATAATTCGTTTTTTACGTCATTAACTTCCCACCCTATCCCCCTACAAACCTTACAACACTATAAATTAATATTAACAATTCAATTAAAATTCTAAATCACTTAAAACTATAAACTATATATAAAAATACACAATCAATAGTAACACAGAATTAATATATCAACTAAAATATATTAAAATAATTAAAAAACAATATTTTTTACAACCATATTATTGAAAATGATATTAAAAACAATATTCTTAATAACAATATTACTTACCTAAAAAAACAATATTACTGACAGCCATAATCTTGCTTCGCAATATTTTTGTGTCACAATATTTTGTTTCTGATGTTTGTGTCTCCCGATATATACAACTCGATATTTTATCCAAACACCTTTATTTTGACTAATGAACTTGGTCAATAAGATATCAAGGCTTTTCTTGCATATGATTGGATCAAAGATTGGTTTGACAAAACAATTTAATGAAAATGCCAAAATCTAATACAAAATCTATTTAAAATTGATTTACTAGCTAACATTTTATACCAGTCTGGTCTACCATTTGTGCTTGGAAAGAATTATGCAAATAAGTTTATGAAGATGCAATAAACTGTAGCTTGTCATATATATTCCATCATTTCAAGAAATAGTTGTCATGACTCAGTACACAGAGCATCCACACTTCACAATACATGCTTTTGAAATGTAGAAAGTTGTCATTTGTTGCTTGCAAAATCAGAAACTTAACACATCCAAATGTACCATGATGGAATAGCTCTAGCAAAGGGGTGTGCACATTCACAGGAACCAAGAGTTATCCTGATGAGATTTTCTGCTATTGTTCCCTGTAGAGAAGCACATTTATTTATTTGCATTGTGCATCGTGGATTTCCTCGGGCCAGATTTGAATTGAAATACCATAAATTTATGAACAGTCACATAATCTAAATTTATTTGCATTCATGGCTATGTTTTTGATATACTGCACCAAGATTTTGTCATATAGAAAGCATAGAACATCCGTGGTTCTCTGATTCATAATTCGTATGCATACAGTCTGACGTCTGCTCTTTAAGGGTTGAACACAATAAGGCCAGAACGCTAACCTGAAGTGTGTCAATCATAGGCGAAGCAGCTAGTTAAAGATAGGTACAACATTCCTGTCATAAATGGCAGGTCATTCCCACCTCACTGTATATCACACATTTTCGCTATGAATATCAGGTCTAATAAATGATGCAAGTTGGGTCATTGTCAGCACCATCAGAACAATGCAGGTTGGATCTGCTTCATAATAGTGTTTTTATATCACCGTCAAAAACAGCAGGAGAAGACAAATGTGCTTTCAGCTGACAGTGTCTGCAAGGTTTTTAGCAGAGTTACCTTAACTGGACAAGATAGAATGAAGCAACGAAGAATACAGCAGACCAACTAACTAATTTACATTTTTCACGAGCTTAACTGATATATATTTATTATATTGCAGGCAAAGAAGAGAGTATCTGGTTGCATGTTGATGCTGCATATGCTGGGAGCGCTTTTGTGTGCCCAGAGTTCAGGCATTTTATGAAAGGAGTTGAGGTAAGCAAAGTTTTATGAAACTCAGAATAATGAAAATGCCTCAACAGACTATTATAGAGGCCTCTTGGACTTTTAAATCTTAGTAATAATAAAACTATTGATAGAAATCGTGTGCTACCAAGCACACCCTTTTATTGTAAAAATTAAAATAGTAAACTACTACTCACTTTCCCATTACTGTTTTTTTTATAGCTTTGTTGTGTAAAGAATCTGGGATTTCGGTTGACAGAGCAGACGTTCTTAATGAAAAATGCCAATACCTTTACATAGTTGATAACAGTTGTCATTTTTGTGACAGGGCCACACAAAACCTAATAAAATGATGCATGGGTCATCATTTTACTACAGAATAGGCACGCAGCTGTTCATGTTTCAAACACATTTGAATGAGTGCATTTCTAGTCAGTTGCTCTAGAATATTTCTCAGTTTAAATATATGGAGTGGTGGTTAATTTCTGAAGTTCAAAAAGTACTATCATCTTCCATGGACAAAGCAAAGACATATAATTGTAGATAAGTAGGTATCAACAACAGGGTTATTTTCCAAGAGGGTTTCATTGACATCATTGACATCCACAGAAAAGCTTGAGCTGTGTTTGATGTCACTTGGAATCCAGAGGTCCTAAACATCCATTTGCTGACACCCACACATGTATCATTTTATGGTCTTTCCCCCTTCTCCATTGCCCTGCCTTTTAAATGATCCCAGGAACTAACCTTGGAGGGTGATGGGAGCCAGTAAGCACTCATATTAAATATAATCCTTTCTTTGCATCAGTAGCCTTTTGATAATCTTCCAGGGCACCCAAGTCATAACTTTCACCTCCCTCACAGCTAACCTTCTTGACTACCTGAAAGCCACAAAAATACTTGGTGTGTGGTGGCTCTTCCCCACACCTCCGAAACATACCTGTCTTCCTGCCAAATACCCACTCTAGCTCTAGCCTTCTCTCCACAACTACACTGCTTCAAGAAGCAGCCTGTTTGGCAGTGGATGTCACACATATCTACTTCTGAGCAGAGCAAATATCTCATGGAAGAAGGCATGGTGTTAGATATGGAATTCCTGGATGTCTGAAGTATTCGCCCAAACCAGGCAGGAACCACCACAGTAGTTAGTATAAACTAACACTAAAAAATTACCTGTGCTCACCCTCTGGTAGCTTGGCACAGAGCGGTCAAGCTTATCTAAAGAGACAATGTGTAAAGTATTTGTGAAACACACACACAGTAACACAGTGAATACGCCACAAAAAGAATCATACATTTCTACAAATAGTGGTCTGTATTATTAGCAAAATGAGATCAAAGCAATAAAAATATCACATATATTTCTCAAGACATGCACAATTAAAGAATACCAAAAATCATGGTTTTCAATAGTTCTTGAGTGCCGAAGGGTCACTCACATTCAAAGTGTTTTGTTTAAGGTAGGCAAAAATGCAAGATTAGCAAACTCTGCAACGCCAAAAGAACACTTACGTTGGATGGGACAGTCACGGTATCTCTAACCGGTTTACACTATCCGGCACAAACAACAGACGAGTTGGAACAACATGGTCCGCAACTGAGGCAGACTCCGCCGCCTGTCATTGGGAGCATGGAAGCTGTTGGGACCTCCAGTGTCTGCTATGAATCCATACCTGCTCTGGGTGCTGAGAAGAAGGGAAGCCGGTCGCTGGTGTCGGATGGCCCAAGGTGGCTGGGGCGGGAATGATGTAGTTGGTGCACTCCACGTTGCCCAGGCAACACGTTCAAAGATAATACAGCTGATCCACTTAGCACTGAGGTGGAGGCACAGCTCTCATCTGGAGTCTCCACGTATAGGGCACAGATGTGGGGGACCAAGGGGTGTCAGACTCACAAGGTGGAGCCTTTGTATTTAGAGCAGAAAAGCGCAGAGTATAAAGATGTTTCAATTGCTGGAATCAGAGTTCCCCGGCAGTGCCGGTGCAGGAAAAAGTATTTGGTGACCCTGAGACTTTAAGGAACAGGAGCCAAGTCATCAAGCCATTGGAGAATACTTGTAGCACAACAAAAGGTAGCAGACAGCAGGCCAGCACACAAAAACATGTCACACAGTAGCAGTGCCTCCTGGTAGAACAGCAGTCCTTCCTAGAATGTGCAGATGTAGAGCCACCAACCTCTGGTTACAAGTCCCATGCAGTGTCTGAAATCAGGCGGTCAGAGCCCCAGTACTTCTACCCAAAGTGCCTTTAAAGTAAAGGGCAACTTCAAAGGAGTTCTCTGAATTGAACAAGGATCCCCATCAACCTAGTCCTGTCTGCTAGCCTATCGGTGGGGGGAGGGGGGGTTATCAGTACCTTGTGTGTGGACAGGACACTACCTATTCAAGTGTGGTTTGAGCTCCTCCCACCCATCCCAGCTCAGAAAGACCTATCCGAATGCAGATGAATGCGGATGCAGTTGAGTTACCTGTGCAGTGGCTGTCTAGAAGAAATGCACACATGTAGCTGTCACCCAGCCCAACCCAGGTGAGACAGGCCGTCAGGCACATAGAGCAGTAATTGCAGAGAAATGTTCACTTTCTAAAAGTGAAATTTCTAATAGAGTAAAGTTAAATCCAACCTCACTTAGGATTTATCAAGTCCATTCCACACATATGAAACATCAAAAAGCTACTCCTCTCTGAACAGGAATTATCACTTAAAAATGTATAAGGAAATTCCCAATGCTCATCTATGAGAAGAGTAGGCCTCGCAGTAGAGAAAAATGAAATAGCCTGTTTGTCACTACCAGGACTTAAAAAACACAACCGTGCATGTCCTATCTTTCCTTGCATAGCACCCTGCCCTTAGGGCTACCTACGGGATACCTTAGGGGTAACCTAAGCGTATTACTAGGAGAGTTTAAGGCTTGGCAAGTAGTTTTAAATGCCAAGTCGAAGTGTCAGTAAACTGCACACACAGGCACTGCAGTGACAGGCCTGAGACAGGTTTGAAAGGCTACTTCTGTGGGGGTACAATCAGTGCTGTAGCTCACTAGTATAATTTAATATACAGCCCTGGGTATATGGTATACCACTTTACAAGGCACTTACAAGTAAACTAAATATGTCAATCAGATATACACCAATTACACATGTTAAGGGAAGAAGCACATGCACTTTAGCACTGATTAGCAGTGGTAAAGTGGTAAAGTGCTCGGAGTCCTAAGGCCAACAAAAAGATACAGCAAAACGGGGAAGTAAAAAGCAAAAAGATTGTGGGAAGACCACCTTAAGGATGCTATATCTAAAACATGGGTAGCAGCCACTGAATAGCTTCTACACCTTTCTATTACACAGAAATTAAAAAAGAGTTACCTTTTCCACTCCTTGCAGTGATGTAAAACTTAAAAAAATGGAAAAAATATATTTCTGCTCTCACTAAATAGCTTCTATGAAAGCTGTTGACTGCCTATAAAAATATAAAGGAGTAGGCATCAAAAAGCGGTTCATATTCTACCCAGGGGTTTCACGAATTGTTGTAGACTAATAAAGGAAAGTTTAAGTTGTGGGTGGTGTCATTTGAAACATCAAGGTGGTGTCTAAAATTTCCATATTTTGCGTGGTATACCCTCAGATTTCTTACTTTCACTGTTTTTGCTGGCTTTAGGGCAGCTAACCAGTGGTGAAGAGTCTATGCTCCCCCATTTAACATAATAAAATTGCATGCTAGGTACGGTTGCGGGCAACGGCGGACACAGTGACCGCACTACCCTGCTGTGTTCCCTTCGTGTTTGTTTCAAAAGACAATCTGGCTGAGTGTGCACAAACTACTCCGGAACTTTGGAGTGGTGCACCACTCGTTATTAAAAGACGGTTGGTCAAGAAGTCGATAAGTCATATGTTCTTGTAAGAATTGTCTCGATCAATCCTTTATTTTCATAAGTGTCCCAATCCAAAAAAGCCAGCAAACACGTCTCGTTCATAAACAATTAACTTCTTCAGGGCAGTAAGTATCAATATAAAACACATAAATAATATATGTACACAAGCACACACATTCATATGTACATGACACAAGACTTTTGTGACAAAGTAGTGGGCAAGATAACGGAACAGTGGTGGGGAAACATGAGTGGTAATATAAGAGGATTGTGATGCCAGGTTACTTCCATCGCAGCCATCAGGTATGTTACCTTTTGGCCTATCTCCCCACCCAGAGACTCGGCACAGCATTTGTAGTGTTTCTCACTCCCCCAGTTATCAAACGGCACCATGCCTGGTGGGTTCTTATCCCAACACTCCCAACCCAGAGGCTCGGCACAGCGCTTTCACTCCCCCAGACCCCTCACTGCAACATGCCTGGTGGGTCCGTATCCCAGAACTTCCGACCTTGGCACATTTGCTATCTTTTGTATTTTAGACGGAGTACTCGGCACCAGCACTTGCCTACCTAACTTGCCTCGCTTTTGTGCACTACGCTTGGCGGGTTCTTATCCCAGCACTTCCGACCTTTCACTGGTCATGCCACTAGAATGGACACACAGGTTCTGCTCAGGACAGGAAGGGTTCTGCTATCTTGGTTGTAGGCAGAGAAGGGCTTTGTGTGATTGTTTGCAGCAGAACATACAGTAAATGCTGACCTCCTGATCAAGCTACTGGGACACAAGAAGCTACACTAGGCCTTTCCTTCAGGTGCCCAGCTAAGCTGACCAGTTCCAACTGAGCCTGTCCTGGACCCTGCTTCTAGACTCTGCTGGAGTTAATCTTGACTCCCAAGTTATGTTACCTAGGTCCCGAACCCTTGACTGGTGTCAAAGTCTACACCTCCTAACACTTCCTGAAACCCGAGACTTAGAACTTTTTGTCTCAAAGACCCAAAAGACGATGAACAAACTGCCAAGGTTATCTGAAGAATGTACATCTCTGCTGGCCCAAACATTCAGGTTGCTACACATCTGACCTTTTCTGCAGCACCAAATCCGATTCAGCTGGACCTCACAGAGATGGTATCAGGCCTCATGGAGTCCATCTTATCTACAGCAGCCCTGCCCTGCTGGAAGAATCTAAGCTCCTGAAAAAGTGACTATGTCCAACCGTAGATATAGTCAGGGGGAGAAGGTGCCAAAAGTAGCCTGGACGCAAAATTCTTAACAAAAACCACAAAAGGGAGAGTCAGGGGAAGATGATGCAACACTACTATCCCCACGACTTAACAATACACACAAAAGAGGTAGGCTGCCAATATTAATGCAATAAGCAACGAAAACGTGGTAGATTGTGGAGATCTAGATTCTGTAAGCCATGTGAAGTCTCAGTAGGTCTAAAAGGCTATCCTTATTGGAAGAGGATGCCTCACACACAATATTGCGTCACGCTTCATTATAGGCATACTCTACCCACCCTGGAAAGATGGTACTAACAGGGCAGACTCAACCTCTGCAAAGACTTATGGTGAAAGGAGATAGTCCTTTTGGCCTATCTCCCTACCCAGAGACTCGGCACGGCATTTGTAGTGTTTCTCACTCCCCCAGTTCCCAAACGTCACCATGCCTGGTGGGTTCTTATCCCAACACTCCCAACCCAGAGGCTCGGCACAGCGTTTTCACTCCCCCAGACCCCTCACTGCAACATGCCTGGTGGGTCCGTATCCCAGAACTTCCGACCTTGGCACATTTGTTATCTTTTGTATTTTAGCCGGAGTACTCGGCACCGGCACTTGCCTACCTGACTTGCCTCGCTTTTGTGCACTACGCTTGGCGGGTTCTTATCCCAGCACTTCCGACCTTTCAACGGTCATGCCACTAGAATCGACACACAGGTTCTGCTCAGGACAGGAAGGGTTCTGCTATCTTGGTAGTAGACAGAGAAGGGCTTTGTGGGATTGTTTGCAGCAGAACATACAGTAAATGCTGACCTCCTGATCAAGCTACTGGGACACAAGAAGCTACACTAAGCCTTTCCTTCAGGTGCCCAGCTAAACTGACCAGTTCCAACTGAGCCTGTCCTGGACCGTGGTGCTAGACTCTGCTGGAGTTAATCTTGACTCCCAAGTTATGTTCCCCAGGTCCCGAACACTTGACTGGTGTCAAAGTCTACACCTCCTAACACTTCCTGAAACCCGAGACTTAGAACTTTTTGGCTAAAGACCCAAAAGACGATGAACAAACTGCCAAGGTTATCTGAAGAATGTACATCTCTGCTGGCCCAAACATTCAGGTTGCTACACATCTGAACTTTTCTGCAGCACCAAATCCGATTCAGCTGGAGCTCATAGAGATGGTATCAGGCCTCATGGAGTCCATCTTATCTACAGCAGCCTTGCCCCGCTGAAAGAATCTAAGCTCCTGAAAAAGTGACTATGTCCAACCGTAGATATATTCAGGGGGAGAAGGTGCCAAAAGTAGCCTGGACGCAAAATTCTTAACAAAAACCACAAAAGGGAGAGTCAGGGGAAGATGATGCAACACTACTGTCCCCACGACTAAACAATAAACACAAAAGAGGTAGGCTGCCAATATTAATGCAATAAGCAACGAAAACGTGGTAGATTGTGGAGATCTAGATTCTGTAAGCCATGTGAAGTCTCAGTAGGTCTAAAAGGCTATCCTTATTGGAAGAGGATGCCTCACACACAATATTGTGTCATGCTTCATTATAGGCATACTCTCCCCACCCTGGAAAGATGGTACTAACAGGGCAGACTCAACCTCTGCAAAGACTTATGGTGAAAGGAGATAGTTCTTACATAAAACTTACAGGACAAAAATCTGGATCCAATTAAATCAAAAATACCTTCAGGTGCCCTGGTTATCACCTTTAATAGTGAGGATCTGAGGTACCTTAAAACCAAATACGTTGATGAACCCTAAAGAGGGTATTTCTAATCCATCTCACAACAGGCCAACGTGTTTCTGCCCACACAAAGAGCCAAAAAAGTCTGGGGAATTCGTCAGGGATGTTGGATACCAACAAGAACAGAATAAGGTGTCCCCTATCTCCCTACAAGCTAAAGTGGGGGAGTACACCTAAAGTGTGCCTAAGTGAATCCTACCTGGGATACTCTGATGCGCAACTCATCATATACCCTAGATTAGATGGGATACCATAGATTCAGTCAGTGAATCAGTGGTCGAAGTGCATAAAAAACTGTATGGGAACTTTGATGGAGCATGCAGTGGAGCAGGATGAGTGATCCTGGGTACGTGGTCAAATGTGTGGCTAAAAAACCCAAAATATTCTGTAATTTTTTTCTAATCATTCAACTTCAGGTAACTACATATAAAATAACACACAGCTAAATGAAAATAAATGAAAGTTATCTTAATCAGTGGGAAATGCACTATCGTATATTATGAAACCTCTATTAGTTAATGCACTGCACCAGACAGCCACAGAATTGAATCCTGGTTGGTTAAGTGGAGAATTGTGACATGTGTATCTTTAGGGCTACAAGGTCTGAATCAGTGAATGAAAGCACTGTGAACATGTACGCCATTGTGTAAACCTTGAATTACACACAGTGTAAGAAAAGCTGATACAAAATGTGCAAAAAGGTTAAAGATAAAAAAAATCTTCCAAAATGTAGATTTTAGCAGTACCCAGACTGCATGTACTTCAAGTTGTTTCTATACCTATCTTTCAAAAGCACTCACTTAACAGCTTAGCTGGAAGCTCCCTTACAGTTGAGCACATTTACATTTCTTTCAGGGAAGCAGGCACCCTGGCAAGAAGGCTTGTTCATCTTTCTTCCCCTCAGTTTCACAGCACTGGAGACTCCCTGCCTTACAAATTAAAAAACGTATGGACATGTCCTGCCCATCATCCCCCCCTCCCATAACCCCCCCTCCCCACTTCGACTGCTGGGGGTAATCAACTTCTGGCGTCTGAAATGTTGGATACTTGTGCTGAGAAGAACCTTGATCTCACACAGAGAGGTCACACAAATGTGCCTAATATAGAAGGCTTCACATTTAGTTTAAGTGAGGGAAGAAAAAGGAAATTATTCTTGCCAAGTCTATTTAACTAATTCAACACAAAGTAAGATGCAGAGTGATCCCACAGCAATAGTTGAATGAAATGGTATGATTTCAGTACAGAGATATGGCACCTAGCCAGGTTTAGACTTCATTCCTAGAAGGCCTCAGATTTTCACTAGATCTTTAAAGTTTTATATTTTGTAGTCGATTTTAGGAGATGCAAAATCACGTTTATCAATTAACACCATAAAGAACAAATGCCATTACTTGTCAGTCATTTTTTTAATTTTACCTACAGTTTGCAAATTCCTACAATTTTAACCCTCACAAATGGCTCTTGGTGAACTTCGACTGCTCAACGCTTTGGTAAGTTATTGTTTTGTTAATATATATATTTTTTTCTTGTTATACACTATTGGCTCTTGGACTAAACAGTTTAATGCCATATTCAATTGGTTACATAGGAAATGCTCTATATGTTGTTGTTTTCAGATAAAGTGTTTGTCCTCAATGAGATAGACTTCACTTACATATGGTTAGCATTATTCAATGGCATATGGGAGAATCCTGAAACACTGAGGAAGTGGGTTTGAAGTAGCATGCGTGCAGACGCATTTCTCTTCAAGAAAATCCCTTCCAATATGGTAGCTGAAACACACGTGTTGTTTTCACGTGGGCATTCTTACATAAAGACGTGAATTCATGCAGCTGTTGTGATGCGTGCCTGCATGTGCGTCAAGATGCATGGGTGGCCATGTTTGATTTATCTTTCTAATGTGGCAGATGGCCATGTTAGATTGATAAATTAAAATGAAAACGATGGCACATGAAGAGGAAAGAAGCAAGTGAACAACACCTTGCAGCTGCTATGGCTCAAAATAAATAAATGAATAAATAAGAGAAGTATAAGTAAATAACCGACGTGATATGGGAAGCAGGATGAAGAAAGTGATGAGGAGTGGAGCTTGGGATCATCGGGGAAATGGGGAAGGTTAAAGGAGACCGTGCAGCTGTACCTTCCAGATGGAACTCATATAAGAAAACAACAATTCTGAGAGATTGAAGAATTGAAACTTAACCTCTGTTAAAAAAAGATCTACATTGTTCTATGAAACAAAAGAGAGGGGATAGATTCCGAATGTGCACTTGTGGCTGTTCGCAGACACCTCTATTCTCAGGCAATGTTCGCAGTTGGGTAAAAACTTTTTAAAAGATATAGGGCCATATATATCAAAAAGTCATTTTGCGATTCTCAAATAGTGATTTTTTGCGAATCGCAAAATGCTATGTATGTAGGATTTGCAAGTAATTTTGCGAATGCTACATATTCCTTAATTGCGATTCGCAATTAAGGAATACCTGCCCATTCATTCCTATGGGCCTAGAGGCCCATAGGAATTACTGGGAAGGAATTCTCAATTTGCGATTAGCAATTAGCGAATCGCAAATTGAGAATGCATTTTCAAGGGTGCAGGCGTGTCAAAAGAACACCATGTTGCACCCCTGAATAAGCATGGGTGCACATGTGGCGCTCATACATGCCCTAAGGGCATGTATGGGCTTCACATTGCACTTTGAAAAATGCAAAAAAGTGAATTTTTCAAAGAAATTGCAAATTACCACCAACTTGAAGTTGGTGGTAATTTGCGATTCCTTAATGCCAAATTGCACTTATTTGGTGCTTCTTACATTGCATTTAAGGAATCGCAAAATTTGCTATTCCTTAAATGCAATCGCAAAATAAGGAATCGCAAATTTTGCGATTTCTTATTTTGCCCTAATACATACCATTCGGCAAAATTGCATTCGCAAACGCCGAAATTCGCAGAAATGCAATTTTGCTTGATACATAGGGCCAAAGAAACTTCTTTAGAAGCCTGACATGTCCCCACGTTTTTAGCAGACAAATTCTCCAGGCTGATTAGACTGCAGTTATTTCAAGAGTACAAATTGAGGGGAAATGGAGGTTTCAGCTATTTTAATTCATGTCCACAGTTTTAGGAAGTGTTCATAGGAGGATATAGGGCATTCCTTTTTGAAAAATACATCGGTGAAAGGAATTCGGTGACAAACTTTAAAAAATCACGTACGTCTTTGGGTGGATTTTGGGAGTTCATGATGGCTAGAAAATTATACAAAATAAAGATTGTGGACAATTAACCAGTTTGAATTTGCACTCACCTCCTACTTGGCGCCAATCCTAAAACTGCCAAAGTTGTGTTTCAAAACTGTTGCATTGGGTAATGGATGACTTTTGTTCAAGTAACAAATCTGCCAAAATATATTAGATTTTCTCTAGAATTTTCCAATAAAGAAGTGAAAGCATACAAAAAGGAATGGCAGTGAAGAGCTGCAGGGACGTGGACAAATCGACCTAGTATTTACACACAGTGTTTTCAAACAGAGCTTAGGCGGTCACATCTGTGGCAGCCAAAGGGAGAGGAGCAAACATCATTCAGCAGTGCCCTTTTGTACGTGCACCGACGTGTAATTAAACCTCTATTGACTTGTGCTGGGGATATCCTCTTTCCACCTCAACACTTTCAAAGGATACTGTTCAAACATCAAACTGACTCATATTTGTGCAGCATATTAGCAATGTATTGGTTTTTCATGGGGCAGATATTGAATGTAGACAGTGTCTGCGTTTCTCTGTCCATGCTTGGTCTGAATGATTACTGTTAATTAGAGTTATAGCCCGCAACCTAATTTACCACTATTTAACTTGAATCTGAAAGAGGGCCAGAGCAGACCTGTGCTTTAGCTCTGGTGGCGCAGAGTGCGACAATTGCATTTTTGCCCCCCCTCCCCCTCCAATGACCTCCAATGATTCCCTCACTACCACCCTTCAACAGTGCCCTCATAGCTCCATAGACCCTCTCTCACATGCATTTCATTTATTTTAAAGCTTATTAGGTTTACTAATAAGAATATGAATCTACCCCAATGGACCCTTTTCTAGCAACATTACGAACAGATAATGAAAGACTGGAGGAAAAACACATAACGGTCTAACCTATATTATGCAATTTGCATGCTACTCTTTTGAGGCAGGTCATAAGTACCTGTTCTATATTAGGATTGTAATTTATGAACTTCTGTGATAAATGCAGTAACTCACTGAGCTATCCACCTAAATACATTCTGTGATCTGCATTGTAGAAGGCACATTATCCTTCAGCACCACTTTATGAGGAGTTTAACTGCCACTAGACAAAACTTCGATCTCTCTCCAGCAGGAACATTACTCACTAGAGGTATCTAGACATTTTTATTGCTGCCTAAAAACGTCTGCACTCGCAAGGAACTTTGCAGCAGGTGTGTGAGAAATTGGGTTGTTGCTTGACTGGGTTGTGGCCCGGGCCAAGCAGCAACGACAATCCTTGTCAGGGTGAGGCACAAGTCAACCCTATATGAACCTGTGCTCAACCCTCTGGTAGCTTGGCACAGAACAGTCAGGGTTAACTTAGAGGCAATGTGTAAATATTTGTGTAACACTTCAAATAGTAATAAAGTGAAAACCACCACACAAAAAAGGATCTCACACCAACTCAGAAAAATAGAGTAACATTTAATAAATGCAAGACCAAAATGACAACAATCCAATCACTGGAACTGGAATATGATTTTTAAAAGATATATAGTGAAAATAGTGTCATAAAGAACAAAGCTGGTAAGTACAGGAAGTTGCAAGGAGGGATCAATATCTAATTATCTTTTAGTACTAGTGGACTATCAATTCCCCTATACTAGAAACAGTGTCCTTTAATTCAATTTATTATTTTGGAAAAGAAGCGATCATATACCATTGAAATCAAGATTACATATTTTAATTATAGTAATCCAGGGAGATACTTCATCCTTATTTTTATAGTATATTTTCCAGATAGATATTGATCCCTCCATGCCATTTCGTGTTCTTACCAGTATTGTGTCTCTTACCCAGGTAGAGGAGGGTAATTTGGGTAAACCCCACAAGTTTTATATAACATAATAAGGCACAAAGCGCCAACTAGGGAAATCTGGTCATGCTAGACTGGGTCAAAGTCACACTTTGGCTGACAGTGATGGAGTTTCGGTTGGCTGTAGTCACCAGGTTAGGCCTGCTGAAGTTTACCTTCTCAAATCTGTGCCATTCCTGATGGAGGAGGGCTGCGAGGAGCACGTAGGGAATCGCTGGTATACTGCTGGAGTAGCACGAAAAAGGACGGTTGTCTCTGCCAAGTTTTTCTGGAGCTTTGCATTGGCAGTCCGCGCTAGAAGTCCATGCTGTAGTGTGAAGAGGCGGCTGCCAGAGATCCATGTTGAATCGTAGTATGAGCGGTGAGGTCTCAGTGCAAACAGGCATGCTCCCAGTTGCAAAGATCCCAAAAGGTGTAATACAGCTCCCTGAGCCACACCAAGTGTACAGGACCTGAGGGGCACCACTTGGAGGTCAGGAATCAATCAATCAATCAAGGATTTTGTGAGCGCACTACTCACCCGCCAGGGTCTCAAGGTGCTGGGGGTGGTGGGGCAGCAGTTCTGTACAGTTGAACAGCCATGTCTTGAGTGCCTTTCCGGAGGTGTTCAACGAGGGGGAGCATCTGATGTTGATGGGGAGCTCGTTCCAGGTCTTGGCTGAGATGTAGGAGAAAGCTCTTCCCCCTGACCTGGCTTTGTGGATGCACAGGGTTTCGGCGAGTTTGGTGGATTGGAGTTTTTTTTGGGGTGCGTGGAAAGTGATTCTCTCATTGAGGTATTGGGTCCGGTGTTGTGGAGGCATTTGTAGGTGTGGGTGAGTATCTTGAAGGTGACTCTCTTCTCGACGGGGAGCCAGTGAAGGTTCCGTACGTATTGGTTGATATTTTTGTGTGGAGGGATGCCAAGGACAAGTCTGGCTGAGGTGTTTTGTATCGTCTGGAGCTTGCAGAGCAGAGACTTATTGATGCCGGCATAGAGGACATTTTCTTTGTCCAGTATGCTGTCTTCCTTGCCTCAGGGGGGATCCATTTGAAGGTCTTACGGAGAATTAAAAGGGTGTTGAAGCAGCTGGAGGCGACAGTGTTGACCTGTCGGTTCATGGAGAGGGAGGTGTTGAGTATGCTGAAGAAGTTTCTGGCGTAGTTCGTGGGTGTTGGAGGGGTGCTAAGGGCGGTAGGCCATCAGATGTTGTTCCATGCTGACGGCGAATTCTGTTTTATCCGAGTTGAGTTTTGGGCTGATGTTGCTCATCCAGGATGCGATGTTCTGCATTCCTTCCTGGAAACTGAGTCTGGTGGTGGTGGGAGGGATGAGCTGGGTGTCTTCGGCGTAGGATACAATGCTGAGTCTGTGTTGTCTAACGATGGCGGCAAGGGAGGTCATGTAGATGTTGAAGAGAGTTGGGCTGTGTGATGATCCCTGGGGTACTCCTCAGTTGAGTTCCATGGGTTCGGAGAGGAAAGGTGGCAGTTTAGCTTTGGCCGATGAGGAATGAGCGGATCCAGTCGAGGGTGGTTCCTTGTATGTCAGTGTTGTGTAGTCTGGCGGTGAGAGACGGTGTTGAATGCTGCTGACAGGTCGAGTAGGATTAGGGCTGCAGTTTGGCCTTGGTCGAGGAGAGTGTCGATGTGGTCTGTGGAGGCGATAAGGGGGGGTCTCGGTGCCGTGGTTGCAGTGGAATCCGGATTGGGAGGAGTCGAGGATCTTGTACTCGAACCTTGTTAGATGTGCGTTGACAGTTTTCTAAGCAACTTTTGCTGCGAAGGGGAGGAGGGAGGTGGGCCGGTAGTTCTTGAGGTCCATGGGATCAGCTGAGGGCTTCTTGCGTAGGGGCCTGCCTTCTGCGTGTTTCCAGTTGTCGGGGAAGGTGCCGGTCTTGAAGGTGGCATTGATTGGGTGTCTTAGTTCTGGTCTGATGGTGGTGGTGGCTCTGTGGTAGATGTGCGGACAACAGGGTTCTGTGGGCCCCCCCAGGTGGATGCCTTTCATCGTTATTGCGGTCTCTTTAGGAGGATATGGTGGGCTGGCTCGCGTTGGCTTAGGCTGAGGGTAAGGTGGTGGCGGGGTCCGGTGTCTGGTCGTTGAAGTTGTCGTAAAGCTTCTTGATTTTCATATGGAAGTACGTTCTGAGCTTGTCTCAGAGGACCTGGGGGGGTGATGTCTGTGGTTTCGCTGGGGAACTTGGTGAATTCTTGGATAACGCTGAAGAGTTTTTTGGAGTTGCTAGAGTTAGCAAGGGTTATGTTGTGGATGAAGGTTCTTTTGGGGGTTATGATGCGTTGATGGTATTCTATCATGGAGTTCTTGTAGGTGCTGTGGTTTTCAGGCGTCTTGCAGTTTCTCCAGTTCTTCTCTAGGCGTCTGCAGGTGCGTCTTGCCTTTTGTAGTTCGTCGGTGAACCAGGTGGCTTTCCCAGGGTGCTGTCTGTTGGAGTTATGTAGAGGGGTGAGCTTGTCTGTGCAGATGGAGATTTATGTGTGAAAGTCTCAGGCTGCGAGGTTGGAGACGGTTGTGACAATGGTGGTGTCGTGGTTGAGGGTGGCGTTGAGCTGCTCCTTGGTGACTCTGCTCCAGATCCTTAACGGAGGGCGTGGCGCTGGTTTGGGCGGCTTGGGTTTGTCGATAATAAAATGTACGCAGTGGTGG
Organism: Lissotriton vulgaris; assembly: GCF_964263255.1. Taxonomy (NCBI): domain Eukaryota; kingdom Metazoa; phylum Chordata; class Amphibia; order Caudata; family Salamandridae; genus Lissotriton; species Lissotriton vulgaris. The sequence continues at coordinate 683,762,429 of NC_141691.1, forward strand.
TCAGTCCATGGTGTGGCTGAAGTGGATGTTGTTCCCTCCTGCGAAGATGGGGTTGAGGGTGTGTCCTGCCTGGGTGTGAGTGGTGACGAGTTGTTTCAGTCCGATGTTTGTGAGGTTGTCCAGTAGGGTGGTGGAGTTGGGGTCAATGGGGTTGTTGAGGTGGAAGTTAAGGTCTCCAACAAGTATGTAGTCCATGGAGGAAATGGCCTGGGGTGGTATGAGGTCAGTGATGGTGTCGGTGAAAAGGGCCTGGAGCTGGGGGTCTGTAGGCGAGGTTGCTGTGGAGAGTGAAGTTGGGGCTGGTCTGGATATGGAAATGCAGGTATTGGGTGGCAGAGAAAGCGTCGCTCGAGGTGGAAAGGCAGAGGAAGTTTTTGTGTGCAATGGCGAGTCCTCCTCCTGGGTGGATGTGGCGGTCTTTCTCTGGATCTTGTATCCATCCAGGATGGGGATGTCAATGGCGATGTCGCGTTGGGAGGAGGCTTTGGTCAAAGTTTCGGTGAAGAAGGTGACATCTAGTGAGAGGGTGTCTAGAAGGTTCCAGATCTCTAGGGGGTATCTGTGCAGGGAGCGTACATTGAGGAGGATGCACCTCAGGGCTTCTGCGGTGCTGGTGGTGAAACTCTGACAACAGTGGCAGCAGGAGGACGCACTGTGGGTTGTTTTCGGTGTTGCCCACTGGCAGACATTGTTCCTTCCGGATTTGAGTGCGAGGAGTGCAGCTCGGTCATAGTGGTGGATGGTCGGAGATCCAGGGGTCCTGGCGCTGACTGCGGACAGGTGCAGACAGGCTTGATTTTGGCAGGAGTGACAGGCACGCTGGGACAGCTGGCACAGGGATTATCAACTATACAAAACTGGCACATGGATTTAAACAACTACACAATAGGGGCAGTACAGTTAAGGAAAAAGAGAGGCAACAACGGAGCAGGACATAACGAGGGGCACTGACCGGCAGGAGCTTGATGGCAGGGTAGGATGGTCACAACAGGAGTGCAGCGGCCTTGAACACCAGGCTGGTGGAGGCACGGAGTCAGCGGCAAGGCAAGGCACAGCAGAGCTGCTGGAGAGAGAGCAGATCTCAGACCAGAGGTCTCCCTCTTCAGCTGGGTCCAGGGGCAGATGTAGAATGTTGGGAAGCCTGTTATGTCCCTGAGGCTCAGATCAGGAGGCCAGCAGATTAGTCCTTGAAGTCCCTCTGGTGCCCTGGGTTCAAGGGTGAAGTTGCAGGTCCAGTACTCTTCTCACCCAGGCAAGAGGGCAACAGGCAGCAGGCTAGCACAGCAGGGCAGCAGTTCATTCAGAGCAGGAGTGCAGCAGAGTGACGGTCCTTTCAGCCGTACAGCAGTCCTTTCTTCCTGGCAGAGTATCCACAGGTTCAGAGTGTACTACAAAGATGGTGCCTGAGGTCCAGTTCTTATACCCATTAGTGCTTTTGAAGTGGGGAGAAGCTTCTAGAGGTATGACTTTGAAGTGCATACGGGATTTGCCTTCTTGGCCCTGGCTGCAGCTTAACTACGGTATGGAGCCCTTTGTGTGGAAAGAGGACATACCCTATTTAAGTGTAAGTGGAGCTGGGACCAGCTCCTTCCTCCCATCCTGCCAGTGATGGGCCATTCAATCACACCTTAGCTCCTCATTGTGTGTGGAGAAATAAGCAAAGCTCAGCTGTCAACTACACCCAATCATGGGACCCAGAGACAGGCTGCAGGCATCACAAGACTAAGGCAAAAAAATGCCAACTTTTAAAAGTGTAATTTAAAGTTCAACTTCATCCTAAGTTAGGATTTTTCATTACAATTCCAGCGACACCAAACATGAAGGGGTTACCTGGTCACATTTGGAAATTACACTAATACAATGTAATAAGGTATCTCCAGTGTTATCCTACTCTCTCATAGGATAACATTGGACTTCCCTTAATACATTGTATTCGTGTAAGTTTATAGGTAGGCCTTGAAGTAGTAAAACGTGAATGTAAGAGTTTTTTAACTACTAGTATATGTAAAACCTAACAGTAGATGTCCTACTTTTTAAATACATTGTGCACTGCCCCTTGGTCTTTCCAGGGCCTTAACATCTATATTTATTAAAAAGGAAGGTTTGGGCCTGACAAAAGGTTTACTTTGCCAGGTCGAAATGACATTTTAAAACTGCACACACGCACACAGGTTGCAATGGCAGACCTGAGACATGGTTAAAGTGAGCAGGTGCTACAATCAGTGCTGCAGGCCCACTAGTAGCATTTTATTTATAGGCCCTGGGCACAGGTAGTACCACTTTACTGGGTTGTACAAGCAAACTAAATAGGCAATTTCATATGAGCCAGTCTCACATGTTTTAAGGAGAGAGCACACACACAGTTAAAACTTTTTACCACTGGTACAGTGTGCAGATTTAGGAAATAACATTAAAAAACAGTAGGCATTCACTGGGAAAAAACAAAGGCTACAGGGACATTATATTTAGGAAATAGAATTAAAAAACGTTAGAAATTCACAGAAAAAAAATCAAAGATTACAAGGATGTTATAGTTAGGCTCAGATTTCACTCGCACCAAAGCATTGAAATTCAGCAGTTATAGTTACCTGAGCTAACTCTAACATACGCCCCGCAACGTGCTCCTAATGACCGTACATATTTCATCCCTCATGACATGGTCAGTGACATCACTGATGACATCCCTGATGACATCATGCAGTGAGTGTAAGAGTTTCGTAAACTTTTCTGAGATTTAAAGATATATACTAAGCTACTGCATGAATTAAATTACTATTTTTTCTACACTACTAATTTTTAACATATGTGACCTGAGTGATTGTATGACTGCATCTGTGTGTGAGTGGGTGTGTGAGTGGCTGTATAGGTGTATAAGTGGGTATATGGGCGAGTGAGTGGCTGTGTGACTGGGTGCATTGAGTGAGTGGGTGTGTCAGTGGCTGTAAAGGTGAGTGAGAGAAATTGGAAATGCATGTATTGATGTGTGAATGGGTATGGTGGTGGGGGGTGTGAGTGCTTGTATTGGTGAATGAGGGTGTGTGTGAGTGGCTGTATAACTGTGTGTGTGAGTAACTGTGTGGGTGAGTGTAGGGGGGTGTAAGTGACTGTATAGGTGAGTGACTGCTTGTAAGAATAGATGTACAGGTGAGTATGTGGTCGTGTGAGTGGCTCTTTGGATGAATGAGTGGTTGTGTGAGTACTTGTATGGGTCTCGGAATGGGTATGCGAGTGGTTGTGTGCATGTGTGAGTGGGTGTAGGAGCGGGTGGGAGTGGTTCTGTGGATGATCTCATTAGTGATGTCATCAATGATGTCACTGACAATGTCATGAGTGGTGTAACGTGATGTCATAAGCAGTGCATTACGGGGGCATAAGAATTATATATCTATAACTATATCTGATAAATTTCAATGGTTTTGTTCAAGTGTAATCTGAGCCTAACTATAACGTCCCTGTAACATTTTTTTTCAGCGGATTTTTAAGGTTTTTTAAAATTCTATTTTCTACCTATAACGTCCCGGTAACCTTTAGTATTTTCAGTGAATTTCTATGTTTTTTAATGTTATTTTCTAACTATAACATCCCTGTAACTTTTATTTTTTTAAGTGAGTTACTAAGGTTTTTTAAATTTTATTTCCTAACTGTAACCTTTAAGAAGTGAGTGTGTGAGTGAGTGTATGAGTGTCTGAGCGGGTCTGTGAGTGAGTTTTAGAATGTCTGAGTGGATCTGTCTTTGGGTGCGTGAGTGTCTGAGTGGGTGTCAGAGTGGGTCTGTGAGTGGGCGTCAAAGTGTCTGAGTGGGTTTACAAGTACCTCCAACAGTGTGTGAGTCTGTGAGTGAGTGCATGAATGCCAGAGTGGGCATGTGAGTGGGTGCATGAGTCTCTCAGTAGGCCTGTGAGTGGGTGCATGAGTGTCTGAATGAGTGTGAGTGGGTGCAAGAGTGCCTGAGTGGGTTTGTGAGAGTATCTGAGTGCATCTGTGAGTGGGTCTGAGTTCAAGTGAGAGTGTCTGAGTAGATCTGTGAGTGGGTGTTATGAGTGGTTCTGTGAGTGAGGTGAGAGTGTCTGAGTGGGTCTGTGAATGGGTGTGTGCATCAATGTCTGAGTGGGTCTGTCAGTGGGTGTGTGGGTGCCTGAGTGTGTGAGTGAGTGTCTAAGTGTCTATGTGTATGTATCAGTATCTGTGTGAGTGGCTGGACCACAAAGGAAATGCACCTGACCCTTTATACAACAAGAGCCCACAGTTTTGCACAAAATATCTACCCAAGTGCAGTACTTTCTACTGGTTAATTGCTAAGTGCTACCTCATTGGGTAAATGCCCAGTGCATATTCTGAACTACAGCTGCATAATGCAGCACAAGTACATGTCACCAGTGACACTGTGTGCATTTTGGCAATGTGATTGTTCCTAGTGTGTGTTCGTTCCAGAAATATTTGATAACGTAAATCCTCCTATAGAGAAGACAACAAGACTACAAAGAGGTACATCGTCACCAAACAAGGGTCTTTCTTCTTAACAATATGACAATATGAATTAAGTGCTTCTTTGTTTGGGGGATATTTCCTCATATTCCTCAGTATCAACAATGCCTCACCTAAATCAGCAGGGAACATGCTGGGGGGGGGGGGGCCTTGTTAAGCTGTCTATCATCCTGGCGAAAGGTGGAAAACCTTTGCATACTTCTATAGTGGGCAGGGCCAAATGTCAAAAAATCTACAGTCACCTGAAGTACCTAAAGGAGGCATGTAGAGCCCTACAACCTATACAAAAAGAGTCTAACTGATCTAGAACAGGATCTATGCAGAGACAGTTATTAGAATTCAATTGTAGATGAACCCCATCCCCGGAGACTTGCACTATACTGAGTTAGGTGATGTGAGGCTGAACACAAGCACAGTGAGTGGTATGAGTTTTCCATCCCTGCTGGGTCTTAAAATGCTGCTCAAGTTCTGTCAGAGGGAAGTGTGTTAGGAAGCACCTGGTGTATGCCTGAGAACGCCGTCAAATCATGGGGTTTGATTGAGGCTGCCACTACCTTCCTTTGATGCTCACGCACACCACATTAACTTTATGGTTGTGTTTGCTAACAAGCTGATTCTTCTGTCTCGTCTCACCCCCCCCCCCAGGCAGTTGGATCGCATGTTGCCGACGGAGCATGCCGTACATTGATTTCCAATAATACTCCAATAAGGCGATCACTCAGAGGATTGCCTCACCAGCAGCTGATTTATTTTTTCAGTGGCGTGCTTCGCCTGATTAGAGTATTATTTGAAAATATATATATATATATACATATATATATATATATATATATATATATATATATATATATATATATATATATATATATATATATATATATTACCTACTGGCGGTCGCCAGTAGGTATATATAGTTAGGATTTTTTCTCTATGGGATTTTTGAAAATTCTATGTCTAATAACTTTGGCGTTTGTGGACGGAATTGGCTGAAATTTTCAGGAAAATGGAACATTTTGTTTCTGAGCAGCCCCTGAGAATTTGGGGGGGTTTCATCCAGGGGGGGCCGAGAAAAAAGGGGGGTCCCAAAACGCATTTTTCCCATGTTAATTTCCATAGGGCGGTTGGCCTCACTTTTAGCTCGAACGGCTGAATGGATTTGCACGAAACTTGGCAAAATTGTAGGGACTGTTAGCCCGATGTGCCTTTGCTAGGTCTCAATATATGTGCTCCAGTGGATTTTGAGTAATTTAGGTTCAAAAAAAGATATATATCTGGGCGGAGCCTAACCACACATCTGATCTGATTGGCTGTCAGCACTTCATCCAAGAAGTGTTGGCAGCCATCTTGGGACCAATATACATGATAGCACCTCATTAAAAAGCATTGTAGTTAATAGAGGGTTTTAGGACTTTAGTTACATTATAAATCATTTGTTGATGGTACCATACTCGTTTTAGGAATTGTGGTGGGTTCTAAGGTGATTTTACCATGTGAAAAAACCTTCTGCTGTGATATCATGAATATTGTTTGAAAGAAAACTAATATCCCATGATTTTCCACAGTGGTTTGGAAGGGGATCTATAAGCTAAACTGAAAGCATATTTTCTGTAAATTCACATTATCTTTCTCAGTCATGTGAAAATGAAGTCTGACATTCTCAGTAAAACATGTACATCCAACAAGGACAGAGACTGTCAGTTGATTCCTTTGTGTTCTACTGCAGCCTCCTAGAGTGTTCTAAAGAACAACTAGAGCGCTAACAGTCCTACTTATTACAAAGGTATGGCACACCTGAAGCCATCTTGATTGGAATAAAGTAGTAACTCTTAAAACATTTAATTTAAAAAGAAACAACATGAGGGGGTATATTTTGCCATAGAAAGTATGATTAGTGCTGCAGAATGAAAAATTAGGGCACATTTTGAGTGACTTCTCAAATCCTTTTCTATTTCATTAAAACATTCTGACATGCAGTCTCCCAAAATGGCCACCAGAGACAAAAGAGCCCAAATGTAGCCCAAATATCACCCAGATGTAGCCCAAGTATAGCCCAATGACAGAATGTCCCAGAGTGTTCTAAAGAACAACTAGAGCGCTAACAGTCCTACTTATTACAAAGGTATGGCACACCTGAAGCCATCTTGATTGGAATAAAGTGGTAACTCTTAAAACATTTAATTTAAAAAGAAACAACATGAGGGGGTATATTTTGCCATAGAAAGTATGATTAGTGCTGCAGAATGAAAAATTAGGGCACATTTTGAGTGACTTCTCAAATCCTTTTCTATTTCATTAAAACATTCTGACATGCAGTCTCCCAAAATGGCCACCAGAGACAAAAGAGCCCAAATGTAGCCCAAATATCACCCAGATGTAGCCCAAGTATAGCCCAATGACAGAATGTCCCAGAGTGTTCTAAAGAACAACTAGAGCGCTAACAGTCCTACTTATTACAAAGGTATAGCACACCTGGAGCCATTGTGATGGGAATAAAGTGGTAACTCTTAAAACATTTAATTTAAAAAGGAACAAAATGAGGGGGTATATTATGCAATAGAAGGTATTATTAGTGCTGCAGAAAGAAAAATTAGGGCACATTTTGAGTGACTTTTCAAATCCTCTTCTATTTCATTAAAAAATTCTGACATGCAGTCTCCCAAAATGGCCACCAGAGACAAAAGAGCCCAAATGTAGCCCAAATATCACCCAGATGTAGCCCAAGTATAGCCCAATGACAGAATGCCCCAGAGTGTTCTAAAGAACAACTAGAGCGCTAACAGTCCTACTTATTACAAAGGTGTGGCACACCTGAAGCCATCTTGATTGGAATAAAGTGGTAACTCTTAAAACATTTAATTTAAAAAGGAACAAAATGAGGGGGTATATTTTGCCATATGAATTATGATTAGTGCTGCAGAAAGAAAAATTAGGGCACATTTTGAGTGACTTCTCAAACCCTCTTCAATTTCATTAAAAAATTCTGACATACAGTCTCCCAAGATGGCCACCAGAGACAAAAGAGCCTAAATGTAGCCCAAATATCACCCAGATGTACCCCAAGTATAGCCCAATGACAGAATGTCCCAGAGTGTTCTAAAGAACAACTAGAGCGCTAACAGTCTTACTTATGACAAAAGTATGGCACACCAGAAGCCATCTTGATTGGAATGAAGTGGTAAGTCTGAAAACACTCAATTTAAAAAGGAACAACATGAGGGGGTTAATTTTGCCATAGAAAGTATGATTAGTGCTTCAGAAAGAAAAATTAGGGATCATTTTGAGTGACTTCTCAAATCCTCTTCTATTTCATTAAAAAAATTCTGACATGCAGACTGAAACATGCACTTTGAATACCAGCAGCAAACGTCCCTGGTGAGCAGTAGCTTAACTACAATGATCTAATGTGCAACTAGAGTGCTAACATTCAGAATTTATGGCAAATGTGTTACACATCTGAATGCCTTCTTGATGGAACCAAAGTAAACAAGCATTGAAAATGCAATAGATCTCGCCCTCGTTTAAGTTAAAGCCATTCTGTTTGTAATGAGGTGGCTTTTTAGCTTTGCTTTTATTAGTGTTTTTTCAACTTTCATGTAAATAACATGCATCTGTATGCATATAAGTATATGTATGCATGCATTTATGTTTGTATTTATATAGATATACAGATGATATATGTTTATATATGTATGTATATATATATATATTCACTAAAAAAACCATAGGCTATAGGCCATATATAGTTAGGAATTAGCATTTACAAAACCTTGAAAATTCACTGAAAAAACCATAGGTTATAGACCATATATAGTTAGGAATTAGCATTTACAAAACCTTGAAAATTCACTGAAAAAACCATAGGTTATAGACCATATATAGTTAGGAATTCACATTTACAAAACCTTATTTTACTCACACAAAACCATTGAAATTCCATATATAGTTAGTTGCACTAACTATATATCGCGCACCCGCAATCCACTGCTGATGATGTCACATATTACATCATTCATGACATGGTCAGTGACATCACTGATGACATCACTGATGACATCTCAAATGACATCACTGATGACATCTCAAATGACATCACTGATGACATCACTGATGACATCTCATTTGACATTACTGATCACATCACTGATGATATCATTCATGTGATAATACGATGAACCTCTTCAGACTCTAATATAACCTTAGATACAATCAGTGTAAACAGACACTCACAGACTGTCACTCATCCATGGAGTTACTCACACACCTAGTCAGTCATGCAAAGAATCAATCACACCTCGATTTCCTCAACTATACAGTTATACAAACTTTACTTATTCAAACATATACTAACACATATTTACTCTCTTATACAATCCCTGATACAAGTTCACAATGATCCATACAGCCACTCACACATTCACTGGCTCTTATGCACAGTTATTTATATATGTCAACTCTCACATGTACTGTGTTTTACATATGTACTTACTTTGACATGTAGCACTGAGATATCCATTCACTCACCAATACACTCATGCACACAGTCAACCGCCCATACAGCTGTTTCCACATGCACTTTTGAAACCATACATCTAGTGAATCAACTGCTCACACATCTATGCACAGAGTCATACACCTCCCAGCCACCCACACACACACTCAGTCTCCCATACAAATACTTGGGCAACCAATCAATAACCCATATAGTTACTCATATAGCTACTTATCAACACATGCAACAGTTTACAGAACAACAGACATAATGATGCACAAATTAAGACAGTTTAGTCACTAACCCATGCACTCAGTGAGACACATTTAATCACTCACTCATACAGTCAGTCATGCACCTACTAAATCCTTCATCCAGACACTTATACATCCACTCATTCTTCAATATGTAAGACATATTTTAACTTTACAGAAACATACAGTCACTGGATGTTGTCATCAGTGATGTCATCAGTGATGTCATTTGAGATGTCATCAGTGATGTCATCAGTGATGTCACTGACCATGTCATGAATGATGTAATATGTGACATCATCAGCAGTGGATTGCGGGTGCGCGATATATAGTTAGTGCAACTAACTATATATGGAATTTCAATGGTTTTGTGTGAGTAAAATAAGGTTTTGTAAATGTGAATTCCTAACTATATATGGTCTATGACCTATGGTTTTTTCAGTGAATTTTCAAGGTTTTGTAAATGCTAATTCCTAACTATATATGGTCTATATCCTATGGTTTTTTCAGTGAATTTATATATATATATATATATATTTTTTTTTTCACTGAAAAAACCATAGGTTTCACACCAGTTATAGTTAGCTGGAAATTTTACTGACATAAAACCATTGAAATTCCCATGTTATAGTTAGTTGGACTCACTATAACTTGCGCGCCTGCAATGCACTGCTGATGACGTCACATATTACATCACTCATGACATGGTCAGTGACATCACTCATGATATCACTGATGACACCATCCAGTGAATGTGTGTCTTTCTGAAGAATAAATATGTTTTATATATGTATTTGTAAAGGTCGATGGAAGAATAAATGTTTAAATAAGTGTTTAAATGGATGTTTTTTAAATAAAATATTGATTGGTTAACTGGCTTATTAAGTGTATCTTAGTGAATACATATATTAGCGAGTAATTTTTAAATATTTTAATATATGTATCAGTGTTTCACTTTGTGTATAAATGGCTGCATGGGTTGGTGACTGACTCACTGTTTGCATGTGTTTTGAAGACAGCATATGTGCAGGACTGTATGGGTGGATGAGTGTGTATATATGTGTGTTAGTGAGTGAATGCCTGCCTCACTAGTGTCTTTATGAGTAACTACATATGCTTTAATCTAGTATATGTGAGTATTGATGTATATAAGTAAGTATATGTGAGAGTGAGAGATTGAAAGAGTTCCTGTTTAAATAAGTATGTGTTTCTATAAGTGATTGTTTAAGAGAGTAAGTATGTGTAAGTTTCCTTAGAAGTAATGTCGCGGAAGCAAAGCCTGCCGCTTGCTGCGGACCCGTGATTGCGCCCAACGGTGCGATCAGTACACGGGGGAGTGGTGTCCAGAAGCAGCTGACCACAGACAAGAGGACACCCAGAGCCACATGCTCACCAGCCCACATGGGTTTTAATCGTACTTTTATTAACTGCCACAATGATGAACTCACACGAGGTAAATGGTGTATGCACTACAAGACCCAGAAGGCCATTTCATCTGACCACGCCCTTGAAGGCAGGCTTTAATATCACGAGTGCATACTGCATCATCATTGCCAAGCAGGAGCCATTGAAGAAGGGATAGACTCCCGAAACCGGTCTGGCTGTACACGAACAGATGGTGACTGTTCTCTCTGCGTCTCCTGTTGCAGCTGCTCCTTAAAGAAATGGATCCAAATGTTACCATTCTTGTGGCTTCTTCCACTGAGGGTTAAACTCTTTGTTTGAAAATATATATATATATATATATATATATATATATATATATATATATATATATATATATATATATATATATATATATATATATATATATATATATATATATATATATATATATATATATATATATATATATATATATATATATATATATATATATATATATATATATATATATATGTGTTTTTCCACCAAAGCACCCTCAATTCGAAAGCGCACTCAAATCAACTATTTAGTGGCGGTGCAGTCTCTCTTCACGTAGCGTTATTTGTAGCCTCCATTTTTAGCCTTACGTGTTTCTGGGCTTTTGTGTGCCCCTTGTTCACAGGCATGAAAGCAACTTGAGTGGTGCAGTGTCATTTCATTTAAATAGGTGCACTCCTCAGCATGTGATTAATTTGTGTCATTTGTGTTGCATGCTGGGATAGGAAGTCCTTGCATAATCAATTGTTGGTACGTTTTCTAAAGCGCCTAAATGCTTACTGGAGGTACCTAGTGGGCTAGTTGGACCCTAGGGACCCTCTGGATTGAAGGGGACTTAATCTCCCAACTTAAAATGGCCACAGGGCGAGCTTATACTGTGGTGAAGGTAGGGGGTGGGGCCTGAGGTGACGTGTGCAAACACACCCCGTGGCGCATTTTAAGTTGGGGAAATAATTCCCCTTCAATCCTGAGGGACCCTGGGGGCCAACTAGCACACCAGGTGCTTCCATTAAGCGCCGCTGCGCTGCGTTGCAGAGAGGTGGTCCAGGACGTTCCCTTTTTTACACCTCTCTGCAACGGCGCTTACTAGAGATACCTAGTGGGCTAGTTTGACCATAGGGACCCTCAGGATTCAAGGGGACTTAATCTCCCAACTTAAAACAGCCACAGGGCGTGTTTACACAGTGAGGAAGAGAGGGGGAGGGCCTGAAGTGACATGTTCAAACATGCCCTGTGGTGCGTTTTAAGTTGGGGAAATAATTCCCCTTCAATCCTGAGGGCCCCTGGGGCTAACCAGCCCACCAGGTGCTTCCAGTAAGCGTCACTCTACTGCGTTGCAGAGAGGTGGTCCAGGCCATGCCCCTTTTTATGCCTCTCTGCAACGCAGCTCTGTGGTGCTTACTGGATGTTCCTAGTAGGCTAGTTGGCTCCTAGGGACCCGCAGGAATCAAGAGGACTTAATCTTACAACTTAAAATGGCCACAGGGCGCGTTTACACAGTGGTGAAGGGAGGGCAATGGGGCCTGAGGCGACGTGTGCAAACACACCCTGTGGCACGTTTTAAGTTAGGGAAATAATTCCCCTTCAATCATGAAGGTCCCTGGGGGCCAACTAGTCCACCAAGTGCTTCCAGTAAGAGCAACTGCGCTGGGTTGCAGGGAGGTGTTCCAGGCCGTGCCTCTTTTTACACCTCTCTGCAACGCAGCTGTGTGGCACTAACTGGAGATACCTGGTGGGCTAGTTGGACCCAATGGACACTGAAGATTCAAGGGGACTTTATCCCCCAAATTAAAACAGCCACATGGCATGTTTGCACACATGTCATTCAGGCCCCCCCTCCCTTTACCAGTGTGCAAACGCGCCCTGTGGCACGTTTTAGGAGGTAGTTTTAATCCCCCTGCTTTATTATGTACTAGGGTCTTACAGAGGAGGCAATGGTAATCACAGGGGTACTCCAACGCATAGTGCTCCCTAGTGTATATAGGTGTTTTAATTGTATTCTAAGTGTCTTTTAGCATAAAACTGTCTCTAGGACTGGTTAGTCAGTCAAATACCATCCAGTACCCATCTTCGAACGTTGAGGGTACAGGAATATTTTGCAACTAGGCCTCTTTCTGCTCCTCTGTTTGTCCTTTCCGCATGTCTCCCTTCTTCCTGCAGTACTTCTGTTGCTTCTTTCTGCATTTCTTTTTCTTCTTTCTGTGTGTTTTTTCTTATTCCTTCACATGTCCTACCTCTGTAGGCATAGTTAGAAACTAGCATTTTAAAAACCTTTGACCTTAACTGAATAAAACATAGGTTTAAGGCACATTATAGTTACAAATTAGCATTTAAATAACCTTTGAAATTCACTGAAAAAAGCATAGGTTTCAGGGACGTTATAGTTAGTTGGACATTTCACTCGTACAAAACCAGAGAAATTCCCTGTTATAGTTAGTTCAGCTAACTATAACTCGCGCGCCCGCAATGCACTGCTGATGATGTCACATATTACATCACTCATGACATGGTCAATGACGTCAGTCATGACATCGCTGATGGCATCATCATTGTGCTAGAGTGGCAGACCTCCTCTCACCCTAATTTAATCTTTCATACACACACTCAAAAATAGAAACTAACATTTTCAAAACAATGGACATACTAATACCACTTACAACACACTTATTCAATAATTCCAAGATCTACACACACATCCACTCATTCACCAACAGTCCTATACAGTCACTCATACATGAACTCATTGATCATATGTACTCATACACCTATACATCCTGTTACACACCGCCACTCATCCATAGAGTTACTCACACACACAGTCAAACATGTAAACAAAGTATCAAACATCCGTTTACTTGCATATACAGTTATACACACACTACCACACTTACTGCTACAGAAACGTACACATACTTACTCTCTTAAACAATCACTTATAGAAACACCTACTTATTTGTACAGGAACCCTTCTGAGTTCATACTTCAAGGACACGAGGGATTTACTTAGGATCCTGCAGAATGTAACTTGGCAAAGCACCTATCATTTAATAACAATGGACCTGATCGCTCTATATACCAATATTGAAAAAACTCTAGGCCTGAAAGCTGTTAAACATTTCTTACAGGAAAGAAACATTAATTATAAAGAACACAATGAGATGCTGACAGACATGATCTCACTTTGCCTCACATGCAATGTCTTTTTATTTGGTGATGCGCTATACGGCCAGCAAAATGGAGCAGAAATGGGTCTCTCCTTCAGCCCTAGTTACATTTGTTTGGTAAAGGGCTGGTGGGAGAAGGAGGTGGCATGGAACATCAAACATGAGAAACACACAATAAGGATAGTCAGCTGGACACGATTCATAGATGATCTTTTAATCATCTGGAACGGCAATGAGAGTGAATTCCAGGATTATTTTGAAATCTTGAATAACATCACACCTAATTTAAAGTTTACACATGAAATCAACAAGGAACGGGTAACTTTTCTGGATGCTGAAATGTATGTGAAAAACAATCGACTGGAATTTACACTTCATCGTAAAACCACAGCGAGGAATGCCACCTTAGAAGCAACAAGTTTTCATCAGCCATCTTTGATATCTAGTATACCATATGGTGAGTTTCTCTGCCTACGAAGAATTTGCAGTGAGGAGAAGGAATGGAAGAAGCACAGTGCGGGAACAATAAAAAGATTCAAGGGCCGAAAATAGAGCAAAAGCATTGTAAATAGGTGTTGGAACAGAGCTAATGAAAAACCAAGGGAAGATTGCCTTCTACCGAAAAATGATGAGGAACAACCAGATGTGGAACCCATAAGACTAATAATGGACTTCCCCCAAGAATCTAAGGAAATCGTTGGCATAATAAAAAGGAACTGGAAGATCTTAAAGTTGGATGGAACAATAGGTGAAAGAATGGGCTCACACCCAACAATAACATATTGCAGAGCCGAAAATCTAAAAGGTCGTCTGGTGCACAGTTACTTCAAATCAAAACAACATAAGGATACATGGCTCAAAATAAAAGTTTCATCAAATGTCACAGTTGCAAGCTATTCCAAATTGCAAAACCAGTCACAGAAATATCGATGGCCAATAACAAAGTCTGGCAAATCAGAGAACTGAAAACTTGTAAAAGTCAATATACAGTATACGTGATTGAGTGCCCTTGCATGTTAAAATACGTGGGAAGCACCATATGCGAACTAAAGAAAAGAATACTTGAACTTGTACATGCCACGAAAAACAAAGATAAGAATAATGCAGTGGCCAAACATATGGAGCTACACAACAATGGCAATTGGAAAACTCTGACATTTTATGGGATAGAAACCATACCAGTGAGTGCACGAGGTGGCAACAGGGAGAAAATACTGCAACAAAAGGAATCACGCCATATTTTAAATCTCAGAAGCATGACAACGTATGGCTTAAACCAGTCAAAAGAACTGTATATACATATTTAATCAAACAGTTAGCCTCTCACAGTGTGTATGTGGATATAAATCACACCAGGCAGTCATCATCTAGCAATTGTTGGAAAACAGACATCTACAGGGATAAGATAACCCAATGGAGGGAAAATAGGTGACAACACAAAAGACACCGGGTGAACTATGCATTTCTCACTTTGGCACATATATCCCCACCTGAGTGGTTAGAAACCGTCAATGAAATGGGTTTCAAGCACGTTGAAAGGGTTGCCGGTAACTGAAATTAAATAAATATATCCCCGCTGACGTGTTCAAAAGATGTTAATTTCAGCTTTAAATATATCCCCGCTGACGTGTTCAAAAGATGTTAATTTCAGCTTGGACTAAAGTAAAATACCCAATGGAGTGTCATAATGGTGCCAAGAACTGCAAACACCTTTTTGATTGTTGATTGTGCATAAGAGCTGGACATCTAATCTATTTTATTCGTATTAATTCTTATTATTTCATTAATTGGAATCATGTACATATGATAAGTTAACTGTATAATGATGTCGGTCCTGGTGTTATAACCATCAATTGATTTTAACTCAAGTAATTTATTAGGAATGTATTTATCACTGTCACTTAAGCACACTTTCTCATAATAATTATTGTGAAGAATAGGGGACTACATCTCCCAGAAGTCTGAGGGGTAAACCCTTTCACAAACGGGAAATGATGTAACAGCATTTCCTATGATAGAATGTAAACACAGGGCAGATTGTTTTTAAAAAACAGCCGTGAGCAAGGTATTTTGAAACACCGAAATGCATTGGTTTGGTCTGTGTTTGCTGACAAAAAATAAAAAATAAATTAACCACCGGATCACAGCTGCTGGAGTGCGACCCTTTTTTCTTCTTTGTGAAGGATTTGCTGCATAGTTAGCGGTTTAGTTCAACCGCTTGGGCCACGCACCTCTTTTGAGCACCAACAACCCGGAGAAAGTGAACTTTTGTAAGTATATATATATATATATATATATATATATATATATATATATATATATATATATATAAAATCTTTAAGCTCGCCACCGTGAGTACTGGTCTTTTGTGGTGCAAACTACGAGATTTGGAGCAGTCATGGATGCGGGGGCACCACCCGCTTAAAGGCACCCGCTCGAGAGTGCTGGGACATTGGTCCAATCTTCGGAGCAAACATATATATATATATATATATATTCACTGAAAAAACCATAGGTTATAGACCATATATAGTTAGGAATTCACATTTACAAAACCTTATTTTACTCACACAAAACCATTGAAATTCCATATATAGTTAGTTGCACTAACTATATATCGCGCACCCGCAATCCACTGCTGATGATGTCACATATTACATCATTCATGACATGGTCAGTGACATCACTGATGACATCACTGATGACATCTCAAATGACATCACTGATGACATCACTGATGACAACATCCAGTGACTGTATGTTTCTGTAAAGTTAAAATATGTCTTACATATTGAAGAATGAGTGGATGTATAAGTGTCTGGATGAAGGATTTAGTAGGTGCATGACTGACTGTATGAGTGAGTGATTAAATGTGTCTCACTGAGTGCATGGGTTAGTGACTAAACTGTCTTAATTTGTGCATCATTATGTCTGTTGTTCTGTAAACTGTTGCATGTGTTGATAAGTAGCTATATGAGTAACTATATGGGTTATTGATTGGTTGCCCAAGTATTTGTATGGGAGACTGAGTGTGTGTGTGGGTGGGTGGCTGGGAGGTGTATGACTCTGTGCATAGATGTGTGAGCAGTTGATTCACTAGATGTATGGTTTCAAAAGTGCATGTGGAAACAGCTGTATGGGCGGTTGACTGTGTGCATGAGTGTATTGGTGAGTGAATGGATATCTCAGTGCTACATGTCAAAGTAAGTACATATGTAAAACACAGTACATGTGAGAGTTGACATATATAAATAACTGTGCATAAGAGCCAGTGAATGTGTGAGTGGCTGTATGGATCATTGTGAACTTGTATCAGGGATTGTATAAGAGAGTAAATATGTGTTAGTATATGTTTGAATAAGTAAAGTTTGTATAACTGTATAGTTGAGGAAATCGAGGTGTGATTGATTCTTTGCATGACTGACTAGGTGTGTGAGTAACTCCATGGATGAGTGACAGTCTGTGAGTGTCTGTTTACACTGATTGTATCTAAGGTTATATTAGAGTCTGAAGAGGTTCATCGTATTATCACATGAATGATATCATCAGTGATGTGATCAGTAATGTCAAATGAGATGTCATCAGTGATGTCATCAGTGATGTCATTTGAGATGTCATCAGTGATGTCATTTGAGATGTCATCAGTGATGTCATCAGTGATGTCACTGACCATGTCATGAATGATGTAATATGTGACATCATCAGCAGTGGATTGCGGGTGCGCGATATATAGTTAGTGCAACTAACTATATATGGAATTTCAATGGTTTTGTGTGAGTAAAATAAGGTTTTGTAAATGTGAATTCCTAACTATATATGGTCTATAACCTATGGTTTTTTCAGTGAATTTTCAAGGTTTTGTAAATGCTAATTCCTAACTATATATGGTCTATAACCTATGGTTTTTTCAGTGAATTTTCAAGGTTTTGTAAATGCTAATTCCTAACTATATATGGCCTATAGCCTATGTTTTTTTTAGTGAATATATATATATATACATACATATATAAACATATATCATCTGTATATCTATATAAATACAAACATAAATGCATGCATACATATACTTATATGCATACAGATGCATGTTATTTACATGAAAGTTGAAAAAACACTAATAAAAGCAAAGCTAAAAAGCCACCTCATTACAAACAGAATGGCTTTAACTTAAACGAGGGCGAGATCTATTGCATTTTCAATGCTTGTTTACTTTGGTTCCATCAAGAAGGCATTCAGATGTGTCACACATTTGCCATAAATTCTGAATGTTAGCACTCTAGTTGCACATTAGATCACTGTAGTTAAGCTACTGCTCACCAGGTACGTTTGCTGCTGGTATTCAAAGTGCATGTTTCAGTCTGCATGTCAGAATTTTTTTAATGAAATAGAAGAGGATTTGAGAAGTCACTCAAAATGATCCCTAATTTTTCTTTCTGAAGCACTAATCATACTTTCTATGGCAAAATTAACCCCCTCATGTTGTTCCTTTTTAAATTGAGTGTTTTCAGACTTACCACTTCATTCCAATCAAGATGGCTTCTGGTGTGCCATACTTTTGTCATAAGTAAGACTGTTAGCGCTCTAGTTGTTCTTTAGAACACTCTGGGACATTCTGTCATTGGGCTATACTTGGGGTACATCTGGGTGATATTTGGGCTACATTTAGGCTCTTTTGTCTCTGGTGGCCATCTTGGGAGACTGTATGTCAGAATTTTTTAATGAAATTGAAGAGGGTTTGAGAAGTCACTCAAAATGTGCCCTAATTTTTCTTTCTGCAGCACTAATCATTATTCATATGGCAAAATATACCCCCTCATTTTGTTCCTTTTTAAATTAAATGTTTTAAGAGTTACCACTTTATTCCAATCAAGATGGCTTCAGGTGTGCCATACCTTTGTAATAAGTAGGACTGTTAGCGCTCTAGTTGTTCTTTAGAACACTCTGGGGTATTCTGTCATTGGGCTATACTTGGGCTACATCTGGGTGATATTTGGGCTACATTTGGGCTCTTTTGTCTCTGGTGGCCATTTTGGGAGACTGCATGTCAGAATTTTTTAATGAAATAGAAGAGGATTTGAAAAGTCACTCAAAATGTGCCCTAATTTTTCTTTCTGCAGCACTAATAATACCTTCTATTGCATAATATACCCCCTCATTTTGTTCCTTTTTAAATTAAATGTTTTAAGAGTTACCACTTTATTCCCATCACGATGGCTCCAGGTGTGCTATACCTTTGTAATAAGTAGGACTGTTAGCGCTCTAGTTGTTCTTTAGAACACTCTGGGACATTCTGTCATTGGGCTATACTTGGGCTACATCTGGGTGATATTTGGGCTACATTTGGGCTCTTTTGTCTCTGGTGGCCATTTTGGGAGACTGCATGTCAGAATGTTTTAATGAAATAGAAAAGGATTTGAGAAGTCACTCAAAATGTGCCCTAATTTTTCATTCTGCAGCACTAATCATACTTTCTATGGCAAAATATACCCCCTCATGTTGTTTCTTTTTAAATTAAATGTTTTAAGAGTTACCACTTTATTCCAATCAAGATGGCTTCAGGTGTGCCATACCTTTGTAATAAGTAGGACTGTTAGCGCTCTAGTTGTTCTTTAGAACACTCTGGGACATTCTGTCATTGGGCTATACTTGGGCTACATCTGGGTGATATTTGGGCTACATTTGGGCTCTTTTGTCTCTGGTGGCCATTTTGGGAGACTGCATGTCAGAATGTTTTAATGAAATAGAAAAGGATTTGAGAAGTCACTCAAAATGTGCCCTAATTTTTCATTCTGCAGCACTAATCATACTTTCTGTGGCAAAATATACCCCCTCATGTTGTTTCTTTTTAAATTAAATGTTTTAAGAGTTACCACTTTATTCCAATCAAGATGGCTTCAGGTGTGCCATACCTTTGTAATAAGTAGGACTGTTAGCGCTCTAGTTGTTCTTTAGAACACTCTAGGAGGCTGCAGTAGAACACAAAGGAATCAACTGACAGTCTCTGTCCTTGTTGGATGTACATGTTTTACTGAGAATGTCAGACTTCATTTTCACATGACTGAGAAAGATAATGTGAATTTACAGAAAATATGCTTTCAGTTTAGCTTATAGATCCCCTTCCAAACCACTGTGGGAAAATCATGGGATATTAGTTTTCTTTCAAACAATATTCATGATATCACAGCAGAAGGTTTTTTCACATGGTAAAATCACCTTAGAACCCACCACAATTCCTAAAACGAGTATGGTACCATCAACAAATGATTTATAATGTAACTAAAGTCCTAAAACCCTCTATTAACTACAATGCTTTTTAATGAGGTGCTATCATGTATATTGGTCCCAAGATGGCTGCCAACACTTCTTGGATGAAGTGCTGACAGCCAATCAGATCAGATGTGTGGTTAGGCTCCGCCCAGATATATATCTTTTTTTGAACCTAAATTACTCAAAATCCACTGGAGCACATATATTGAGACCTAGCAAAGGCACATCGGGCTAACAGTCCCTACAATTTTGCCAAGTTTCGTGCAAATCCATTCAGCCGTTCGAGCTAAAAGTGAGGCCAACCGCCCTATGGAAATTAACATGGGAAAAATGCGTTTTGGGACCCCCCTTTTTTCTCGGCCCCCCCTGGATGAAACCCCCCCAAATTCTCAGGGGCTGCTCAGAAACAAAATTTTCAATTTTCCTGAAAATTTCAGCCAATTCCGTCCACAAACGCCAAAGTTATTAGACATAGAATTTTCAAAAATCCCATAGAGAAAAAATCCTAACTATATATACCTACTGGCGACCGCCAGTAGGTAATATATATATATATATATATATATATATATATATATATATATATATATATATATATATATATATATATATATATATATATATATATATATATATATATATATATATATATATATTTGGCAAATAGTTCATGCTGGCTTATGGTCATGCACTCAGATTTTGGACTATTCTAAAGCAAGGAAAAACAGAGGGTAGTACAGCGTTACCCCATTTTCAGGTATAAATCTTAGAATGGCCCCATAATTGCACAGCTACTAAATAACACAACCCACGGCATAATTTTTTTGCTGGGTGTACACTTACCACCCAGGATTGTGTGGTACCTGTAATGAGCACCTAGGTAATTTTCTAAGCTTTTGGCACCAGATAAAAATTTATATTGGGAAGAAGGACGTTTTTTCTGCAATCTTTGGAATACGATTAGCAAAGGTGATTTTTGTTTATTTATCTTTGTTCCAATGACCACTGGACAACTGCCAAGAAATTGGGAAATAGAAAAAATGTGTAATTGATGTAGCATTCATCTTCTTTTACCTATTCCAAACAAAGATCTAATTATTTCTCCACTTAGAGGGAGAAAGCAGACACCCTCTAATCAAAATGTGCTGCCAGTCATGTTGTGCCACCAACAAACGTCCATGTTGAATCAGTCAGCTTTAAAATCAGACTGATTTTCAACATGGCGTGGAAGAGAGCTAAGAAACCAACTCAAGCTACCAGCTGACAGATATTCTCCTTGCCTTCATCTTCAGGTCAAGAAGAATCATTGGCAATTCCACTGGGCATTTTTCCCAAGCCTGGGAAGATGGAAAGAGAGCCAATATTGTAGAGTGAGGTTATGGGAAATCCCAGTGCTTTCCCTGACTGGTACCCCAACAATTGCTGCTGGCTGCCTCTACATGTACCATCAGGCAACCAAGCAAGGCCACTTACCGTACTGTGACAACTCCCATCTCTGCCATTGTGCTGCCATTGTTCCACCATCCCAATTAGCAGGAGGAACTACCTGTGCTGAACATGTTGTTACAATGGTGAGACTTCTCTTCAGATTTAAATCTGGGCATAACCGTATTACTGTAGGAAAAGCACAATAGCCTTAGTTTTTCATCATCCCTTAATGTTTTGCATACACTAGTTGTTCTGGTCATTAGTTACTGTTTTATATGTTGTGCTTCAAAATTGATTAATTATGAACACATTTGTGGTCTTGCTTTTTCAGGGTCAAGGAGAGAACAGATTTAACAGAGGCCTTCAAACTTAATCCAGTCTACCTCCAACATAATCACCAAGAGTGCGGTAATTATTTACATTTTGCGAAATGGTGTCAGTTCTTCAAGATACAATCCATTTTTGTTTTTATTATTTGTGAAGCCCAAATAATGACATAAAAGTTTAAATGAGCTAGAAATGCAAAACAAACTCAATACATTCCATACAACCAAAACATACGAAACCTTACCAGCAGAAACCTTGTACATCAAATAAAAAGAACATAGAACCTGGAAATCCATTCCAGGGTCCTTCAATAGAAGAAGACCCAACTTAAATACCGAAAACGTCATGAGATACTTCTCACCACATAAATCATCATGTATTTCAGAAACTTTAAAAACTGCAATATATTGAAGCTGTTTCAGAAAACCCTCTTATAAAAGCGTACATACAACTATGAAGTATTTGCCACCCAAACACTCAAGGGTCTTATGTGAGATTTTTAAAACGTCTGTTTAAATTGTCCTAATCCTGCCAGGTAAGAGTGGGATGGGTCCACTATCATTTTCCACATCATACCTTGGGATGAATTCTCTTTTTGGGGTTTGCTTTGTTCTCCCTCTGCAAAATATAAAAAAGAATTCCACAGGGATATTGAAATAAATATTGGGAACAGTTTTGGGGCCTGCACAGCATTTCTCTGACATTTTAAAATATACACACACTTACACATAAAATTGTTGCTAAGAAATAAATATGGCTTCAACAGGTGAATGTGCCAGTGTCATCACAGGATTGACCAGAGGTTTTAAGGTGTGACCACTGTCAAACATTACACCCAGATTCCTAAATGACTTCACAGTTGTGGGTACTTTGCTAAAATTGACCTGTCACTATAATAGGAGAGGGCTTGATCAGCTCTACTCAAGAACACGGCCTCTGTTTTATCACCTTTCCGCTCATGAGGGGCATACTATCAAGGGGGTTTATCTCCGCTTTTTTGGCTTTAAAAGCCAAGAAAGCGGAGGTAAAAGTATCTCCCTATTACCTAGCTGTTGCTAACACCAGTTAGCGACAGCTAGTAGGAGATAGCGACCATCTTGGGCCCCACTTTGCATGTCAGTGATATTTATCACTAATGACATGCAAAGTGGGCGTGCCAAGATGTTAGCGACTGGAAACAGTCGCTAACATCGCTATCTCCTATTACCAACTGTTGGAGATATTCGCGCTAAGCGCGAATATCTCCAATAGTTAACACCTGCCCTGAGCAGTTCTTAGCCATGTTATCCAATGGGAGGTGGATAACATGGCTAAGAGCATTAGCTCAGTAAGCATGAATATCGCTGACTTTTCAGCGATATTCATGCATTGCGGGCGATTTTTATCGCATTTGCGATAAACCTTGGTAATACCAAGGTTTATTTGCGATAAAAATCGCCGCAGCTCTGCGGTAAATTTTTGTCTCTAACCAAGCAATAGCGATAATTATCGCTATTGCTTGGTAATATGCCCCTTAGTCCCTGGTATCCTGTTCTGGTGAGGCCAGCACCCTCAGCGGTTACCTCCGATCCCAAAGAAAAGCGAGCAGGAACGGGGCTTTGCCAACACGCCGATGGCACTGTAGGCCAAGGTCCTCAATCACTTGGGCGAGAAGGAACACATAGGGAAGAACAAAGAAAGGGGAATGGGATGATCCTTGTGCTAATCCAAAGGACCGAATCAAACAGATAAAACTACCCAAGCAACCCTTTTGAGCCCTGCCTGTAAGGAAAGTGTGCATCTGGTCCAAAACCTGCCTCTCAATTTTGTAGCATAGACCATGCATCGAAGGAGGTTTGTATGGCCAAAGGTATCGAAAGCTGCTAACAAACCAATCCAGCAGAATCAACACAGCTTTCTCAATTCCGTAAAATGGGCAAAACTCAAATCAAAGCAAAAGGGGGTTGATTGCTTTTCTAAGTGATGCTGGAGTTGAGCAGTGGCTTCAATACCCATATTTTTTTTAAAGTAGGAGAGAGTCTTTCTTTGTCTGTGGGGCATAACTTTCACTGGAATAATAAAAAGGGAAAATCAATAGCTGGTTTAAAAATATTGGGTTTGATGCCCGCCTTACGAAAAGCAATAGAAAAAGCAACTTGATCCTTGGCTGAAACCTCAAAATTTTTGTTAAATAAAGTCATAGGAAATACATCCATATGGGAATTGGAAGATTACTTACCCTTTTTACGCTATGTCACGTTATGGATCATTTGAATAGCACATATACACAGTATCAGTATCTCTTCTCTCTATTACAAGGGAGGTAAGTGTAGCAATTATTATCATACTAGGCAGTAGGGAAGGGAAACAATAAAAGGCAGGTCTGTGGTAAAAAAGAATGATCTTTAGTGTTTTTTCCAGGATGTAAAAAGGGTGGATTTCATTAAAGGAGATAGGATGGGCGCGCGGAAGTGTGAGTGCTGAGGCAGAGAAGAGCAGCTGTGAATCTTGGCCTTCCTGATTTGAAGTATTTTTAGTTTAATTGAATGAGGAGTGTATGAACCTATAAGGCACATTTCTGACTAGTCGGAATGCAGGAAGGGATAAAATTTTGCATAGGTGAACAGTACGTTGGGCAGAGAACCTCTAAGGATGTTCTGGTATGAACAGTAAAACTCATTAATGGTGGAAACTAAATTTGGGGGATAGATACCTTAACACTAGCGGCCTTATTATGCAAAATATGAAGGAGGATTCCATAGGGATTTGTGTTTGTTAATGGCAAAATAAAGGGCACCACATTCATCAAGCTTGCATTCATTTGATGCAAACATCCCAAATGAGCACATATAAGCTGTGAGATATAGTAAAAGCCTTCGCAGCTTTTTAATTTGATAAGTGCAGGGTAGGACATCTCCTGAGATCTAATCACCCAGTAGCAGTTCTAAATCGACTTTAACTTCATTGTCTTTGTCTACAAGTGAGCAGAATGGATTCCTTTTTATCTCTGTAGGCCAGGATGTGGGATTTCAGAGGCCTGCACTCTTGCTTGCTTCCAAATGTTTTGTCTTATCGGTAGTAAGCTTCAGCCACTAATCACACAATCACACCTTGATTTCCAGCATACACAGGTGAAAGTCACAGCAGTTATGTCCAAGGGAGTATCATCAATTTAGGGGAATAACTGGAAGCCACAAGCACTCAGTACCACATAAATAATTAACAGACCTGGCAAGAGAACAGATCATGGTAGCATTCAACACATGATATTCAATCTCTGAGGTTTAAAGAAACTCAGAATCACTGCTTGTGGCTTCATTAAGAAATCCAAAAAACAGGCCACCTAGTTTAAAAGAATACCACCTAGGTTAGTGTGGACAATGTCAAGCAGCACTTATATGGCTAATAAGAAACAAGGGCAGTGTATTGACACTTTTCTTAGCTATTCCCACTGAAGAACACCCACAAAGATAAACCTAATGGCACCTGTGCCCTGGATGGGATGAAAGGCCATCTCTCTGTCATTGAGGATGTTCAAAAATTCTAGACCCATCTACACCACCGCATTTGGAAACACTTCATTAATACTATAGTAGTCCTTCTTGCCTATTCCTACATTATAAATTAAAGTGGATAGTTTTACTGGCAAAGTGAAAGTAGCTTTCTCAGTTTTCTTTTAACTGTCATCACAAGTATGTAATGTTGATGTGATCCGTGTAGGAGCCAAAGTGTGCCATCTGAGCAGCCATGAGTTGTTAGAGTTAAAGCTCAACCACATACCCTATTCAAACATCAACTAAATATGTTCAATCTCCACTGTATTCACAATAATCAAGGAAAGAGAAGAAAGCTGTGATTATCACTGGATACTAGTGATCCATCAGAAACATCTTTTATTCCTTACTTCCACTACAGAGTTAATGTATCCCTCTAACTGTATTGGGCCCACTGCAGTAAAATGGATCACAGCATTACCCTTACCACAGAGCCGATTGGTCCTCAGATGGATCTTTCTTCAGCAATAGAAGGGGGCGGGAATTAGGATGTCCAAAACACGTTAACCATCTAATGAGGAGCATTAATTGGTGACCAACTCACGAGTTCAAAATCAGGTTCAACTACACCACTCTAAGGACCATGCTATAGAAATAAAGTATCGCAATGGGAACATCCAACCGCCTAAAGAACTTGTCTAACTAAGATTATACACACTAGGAGCTCTGCTACTACAAAACAGAATTAGAAAAGAAGTAGAACTTGATGCTCTGTATGTAGAAAATAGGAGTTCAATGAGAGAACATCAGGACACAATAATAGTCTCAGACAATATAAATAGTTTGATTATTGTATAAATGATTTGAAATCAATACAGATAAGCAATCTCTTAAGCGTTCCAGTCAGGAATATTACATCATATAGTACAAGACTACACTAAGAGTCAGAAATCAAATCCAAAGAGGGTGGTTTAGAATAGGCATCAGATACAAGGTTACAGATTCCTACTGCCATTAAAGTCAGAAGGATGGTTCAAATCAAATTCAAATTCAAAACTTTAATCTGTTATTAAAACAAAATAACCATAAAAGTACAATTAAAAATCACAATTAAAAGGATTCTTACAATACACCCAAGATAATTCCACATAGTTCAGATTACAATTGATTTTCGTGATTTAAAAACATTTTTAAGGAATGAGGAAATAAATATGCCACTTATAATACTATCGAGCTTCTGTACAGCTAAAAAAGCAGGGTGACCGCGATTAATTCCCATAGTCTTCAGTAATGGAACAACCCACATTCGTCTAGGTACAGTGTAAAATTTGCAAAAGAAAAGTATATGTATATCTGATTGAACTGACAATTCATCACAGGGACATTTTATCAAAATTTTAGACCAATCATTCATAACTGGAAAGCTGAGTAACCGAAACAACAGATTCAGTCTAAAACGAATTAATAAAAACCTTTCATGGTCACTCATTGGTAAATTCAGGTATGGCTGTGCGTTCCTAGAAAACACAATTTGTTCATGGGCTACTACCGTTATTTTCTTCATTTCGGTCATAGTTCTATTTTCATGCAGGTAGGTCATGCATTTTTCTTTTTAAAACTTTCTAGAGATATTACATAGAGAAGATGGTTCTGAGAAATAATGCCCCATGCCCAGTGCCGTGAGGAATTTCCTTACATAACACAACCATCTTATTTTACCACATTTCTCTAGCTCAACCGCATTATTCATAATCAAGCGGTTCAGTCCGCATTTGTCAACTGTCCATATTCTATGCCATAGTAGAACTGGGGCTGTCTTTATAGTATCTTCCAAATAAGGCTCCCCAAGTTCCACATGACAGACATATGTAGAAACACTCTGCGAGACGGCAAGAAGATATTTCATAAAAAGATTTTCGACCACCTAAAGAGAGCTCACATTGGCGTGTCCCCACAGACCTGCGCCGTATGTTACAATCGCTACACAAGTAGCTTTGTATACAGTTAACATTTCCCTGATTGGTTTCCTCCCTATTGTACGGCTAAAATTCTTTAAGGCCATAATTGATTTGCATTACAATAGTTTCCTACTACTAATAGTGGTGTTCCATAGGCCCGTACAATCAATTAAAACTCCTAAGTAACAAAACGTTGGGGTGACATCAACTGGGGTAGTACCAATATAAACTGCCTTTCTGTTTTTTTGTGCACCCTATCCACAGTACATGGTGAAGGTCTTAGAACAATTAATTCTCAGATCTAACCTTGTCATGAAATCAGAAAAGGAAGTAACCAGCCTTTGCATGGCCTGCGGTGTTCTGGCCATCAGGAGAGCGCCATCGACGTACAGCAGAGTTGGTATTGGTCTTTCCCCACCATTGGCATGTCCCTACACTCGGTCAATAGTGTATTCTCCACATCATTGATGTAGAGTGTAAAGAGAAACGGAGGCAGGACGCAGCCTTGGCGTACACCCCTTCTGATTCCAAAAGATTTGGTACATTCACCATTTTTCCCAAATCTAACTTTGGCGGATGCTCCTACATAGAGTTCCCGAAGGAGGTTTATAATAGAAATGTCTACCCCCAGGTTACCCATAACCAGCCAGAGTTTATTGTGCGAGACACAGTCGAATGCAAAAGTGAGATCTACAACCGTTAAAAACATTCGACCCTCCTTGGCTTTGGTATATTTTTCAGTTAAAATGTGCAGATTCAAGCATTGTTCGATTGTTCCAAGCCCTTTCCTGAAGCCGGACTGTAAATCGAGTATTATTTTATTTTCATCTGCCCATGTTTGGAGTCTCTTCCAAGAATCTTGACAGTAGAGTCCAGGAGTGATATTGGACGATAACACTGACAGCTGTCTCGGTCGCCCTTTTTAAATATGGGTATTATCAAAGATTGGCACCACGAAGGGAGTAGGCCCTTGTGTAGAGTGCATTAAAAAGGCGTGCGAGGATCGGGGCCCATAATTCCCTGTTGTTTTTATATAAATCAACCGGAACCCCATCGGGCCCGGTGCTTTCCCTCCCAAGCATGCGTCAATGCATTCATATACCTCTACTACAGAGATAACAGGGGCTAAAACACTACGAGGGTAGGTACAAACTCCCATTTGGGCATTCTCGATTGCACCATCCCTCTTATCATGTTCATCAGAGTACAACCTTGCGAAGTGTTCAACCCACTCTCTCTCAGGTATTGCCACTTCTAGTGAATCTGTTTTATTATGATTCAGGAAAGGAGCATTAACAACTTTCCAAAATAATGCGGAGTCTTTACTCAATGAGGCCGCACACAGGACATCCTATGCTTCTTTCTTAAGGGCGTTTTTTCTACTTTTAAGGGTTTGCTTGTAAATATTCCTGCAGTCTCTGATTAGACCAGTGTCCTTCACTACGCCATGTAAGACTTGCTTTAAATTCGAATATGCCTTTGTACATGCTGAGTCAAACCACCCCTTCTGCACCTTATTTCCGCCTTTAGTTTCAACCCATAATAGCTTCCTAATTTGCAAAACAATCATCAGGAAGTTCTTGATTATATCAGGGTCGGCGGTATTTTCATCTGTACATGCATAAAATTGGGGCAGCGTGCTTTTTATTAGTTTTTGCAAAAAGTCTTCTGGGACAATATTAGTCCACTTTAGGGAGTAGACATTTTTTCGGACCATGGAGATATTGTCGACTAGTGCTTTAGACTTGACCTTACCACAATGTTCCTTAAGTCTCCCCCTTAGAGCTAAGCTAAGGGGAAAGTGGTCACTAAGTGAAATGTCAAGGATAGCAAAATCCTGTATCAAACCCCCATGTATAACTGTCATAATAATGTAATCAATGATTGTGTTTGTCCCTCTTCCATTAAAAGTAGGAAGAAAAGGGGCCTCAGGACTAACCAGTCCATTTACAAAACACATATCATTCCCAAATATGACTTCATTTAAATAATCCCCACACTTGGAATGTTCAAAGTGGCTAAAACTGGTATCTTTATCAAGTTTTACTCCGCATGTCCCTCTCTCTACTTTAATACATATGGAACAGTTAAAGTCTCCAGCCCATATGACACAGACCTCCTTAGAACTCCCTTCCATCACAGATTTAATATTACTTCCTAGTGTTTTAAAAACATTATCCACGTCCTCTCCTTGGACATTGTTATAAAAATTTACCACAACTAAAACCGTCACTTTGTCAACTGTAATCCTAATAATGTGATAGTAAAAGGCGAAAGATTTTTTCGTTTTGAAGAGAAACCAGAGTAAGTATCCTTATAATGTGATAGTACATGTTATTGAAAACTACTTCTATTTTTTTACATACTAACATGTTGGAAACATAGGTGCACAAACCTCCTTTAGCCCTGCCATGAGGTGAACTAATTGCTAGGGAAAAATAAGTTCTATAACAATTGATGTGAACTGGTTCCATTGTCCACGTCTCTTGGAGACTAACAACATCATAGTTATTCAACAGTTTAACCCAGTTTTCATTTTCCAATTTAGATCTTATCCCTGCAATATTCCAACTCATGAATGTCCATATGCCCTCGTTTGTTTGGCTGACCGTGGTATCTTCTTTACTACTAAGCTCCAAAATATCCCCTTGGAGTATCTCATTGTGTGGGCCATTACGACATACAGAGCCCTGCTCCTTGCTCGTGTGGTCCACTATGCCTATCTTGTTGTTTACAATGGTATTTTCCATCCCACGGTCCCCAGGCTCTGGCCACCTGCAGGAGATAAGATTAGTGGTTCTAGTGTCTGTGGCCAGTCAATCAATGTCCTCTAGCCCCTGCAAGGTGTAAAACCGATTTGATAATGGTATGTCAAAATTAAAATTCTCTCTATTTCTGGTCCTATACTCCCCTTGCTGCCATGGATTAAAGTTAGTCATCCTAGGGTTCATTAATGGATAAAAGTGAGTCAGGTCCATAGTTTGTATCCCACCATTACCATGGTCGTTATAACAGTTTCAGATAAATCTTTCCGAACGTCTGTTTCTAAAATTAACAATGATGCAGTCTCCAGGGAGGTCTTTTTGCTATTGGCCAATCCAACTTACTCTTCGGACGTGCATAATCTCTGCTTGTGTGTGTCCTGGTAAGGGTCTGTTGCTGTCTAACCAATGTATTACCTTATTCTTGAGTTCTAGGTAGGTTTCCCCTCTTTCATTTCTTAACTCTGGCACCCCCGCCATCACAACAGTATAGGGAGTTGACTGAGGGGGAAGGTCGACGCGTAGATGTTTGATCTTCTCAGTTCTACTAGTAGTTTTATCTGGATTTTTATCATTCTTGTCCCTAATGTCTTCCCTCCTTATTGGTCCCATGCCAGACTCCCTCTCTGCCCCCTCTTGTCCAGAATTCTTATGGGCTTGTGCTTGGGTCCCTAGGGGTAGGGTATGCTGAGCATGGCGTTTATCGCCATTTACTGCTAGTGTTGTTGGCTTACCAGTTACCTTTGGAGCGCCACTAACAGTACTTACAGATGGGCTGGAGTTGGATATAACCACAGGCTTAACTTGAATATTCATACGTTTCAGTATTTCTGAGTTGGCTAAGCCCATCTTTTCTAGGTTCCCTACTTTATCTACTAGGACCCTTAATCTTTCCACTATTGGCAAAATGAGTGATTTCATTAACTGCTCAAATTGACTCATAAGATCCACCGGGCTTAGGGATAATATTTCTTGTTGGACACTACACCTCTCCTCATTATGCTGCTGTTCAGCGCTATTAAGCTGTGGTTTACTCTTATCCCCCTTCTGATTTGATGGAATGGGTAACATTTTCTTCTGTTTACCTTTGGGTTTCCCCCTAGATTTAAAAGGCTGCAGTTTTCTACTGGATGCCATTTCGCCTTTAGGACCTTTCCCTCTTGAGTTTTGTAGGGGAATCACACTGACTGTCTTCTCTACTAAGCTGGTATTATTAATAATAGAATTATCTGTCCCCTCTACATCATCTGACATATTGATTAAGATGGGGGGTTCCTCATTTATCCGCATATTGGGTGTTAATGACAGCCTACTTTCCCGACATACAAAATCACCAGTGTGGCTTTGATGTGATATAGTAACACAGTTTATTTCTTTACCCGGAAAGACCGCATATGAGTCCATAAGAATGGAATCCTGGGAAGACGCCGTAGTTATGGAAGTATTTACATGTGTATTTTTATCTTGTATGGATTGAGTAGGTAAACACATACTTGGGGGTAGGGAAAGGCGCCTCTTGGTGCTCTCGATTGCAGTAACGACAACCCCTATGGTTTTCTGTAACATCCTGTCTATTGCAGTCAGGTTTGGAAGTGGGGTTGTTGTTAGGAACGAGTTAACATAGGTGTATTTTTACCCATATTTATCCTTTTCAACTATAGATATGCGATATAATGGAGAAGTGTGGCTCACTGGTTAGAGCAGGCAGACCCTGAAGCAGAGGTCAGACCCAGGACCAGGGTTCAATTCCCGACGTGGCAGGGTCTTGAGCTCAAATGTCCATGGACTCGATAATTCTCGCTTCGGTGCCTGACCTAATCATGGGTTCACACTCTGCAACTCTGGGCATTAAGCGTGCTTAATCTCCACAATACTGGATAAGAAGGTGAGCAACCCAATATACCCTTGCGGGCTTAGTCCAACTCTGCACGTTTTGTTTCATGTCATCTTTTGATTTTCTTCAGATTTTTAGTTGAAATCAATTAATTACTATGCTTAAGCAGTCTGGACTCAATATTTGGATATGTTAAAGGAGAAATAACCAATACCTTAAATATCCAAGTTATATCTATGTATGTACCCTACCCTACATGAATGCTCATCCTATTGTACATAAATATATATTTTTTGCCTTGAATTTAAATAATAACTTTCAGACAACACAAAATCCTGGTTTCTTGTATTTTATTGATCATTCATTGTACATATGATGTTAGTGTGGTAACATCTTTTGTTCTTATTTTTAGGAACTCTCTTTATAATTGAATAACATAGGACAGCCACTGATTAATCTCAGGTTTAGGTACTTTGATTGTTTCAAAACAGGTCCTAACAGTGCTGAAAAATTACAAAACAATAAAACCCCTTGCTGGCCATTTTTCATTATAATCTCCACAATGGCCCCCTGCGGCGGGATGCCTGGCTTTCACCTTGGGGATGCCCTATAGGGGCTGTCTCTCACAGGGAAAAGCCAGCACGGGTTCCCAAGGCAAGCGCTCAGAGACCCCTGGGTGATAAGCGCTATATAAATCCAATATACAATACAATACAATACAATAATACTTGTCTACAGTTTACTTACAGTCAGATATTTGGACACAATATACCTGGTACAAAGACCTGTTGGAAAACCCAAAGAGAGTGGCCCTGCCCGGCCTCCTTTGGCCCCGGATGGCCACAGACGGCCCGTCCTTTGCCCGGGCTTCGCCCGACGTCCGTGCGCATCCCGCGACGCGGGAGCCCTGTATTTCTTTTAAGCGCCTCCTGGCGCTGGCTGTGCGTGGTGGTGGTGCGCGCGCCACTGGTGCTGCCGGGAGTTGTGGTCCCGGGTCCCCCAAGCGTGGTAGCAGCTGCCTGGGGGAGTCTCTGTGCTGTTGTGGCAGGGTTCAGGTAAGGTCTCTGCAAGATAAAGAATGCCCCCAAATATTTAGACAGGGCTCCCGCTCCACCGGAGCCCTGTATGTCTTTTAAGCGCCTCCTGTCGCTGGCTGTGTGTGGTGGCGGCGTGCGCGCCGCTGGTGCTGCCGGGAGTTGTGGTCCCAGGTCCCCCAAGCGTGGTAGCAGCTGCGTGGGGGAGTCTCCGTGCTCCGTGCTGTTGTGGCAGGGTTCAGGTAAGATCTCCACAAGATAAAGAATGCCCCCCGAGATTTAGACAGGTCTCATTTCAAACAGCATTCAAAAGTTCTAAAGCAAAAGGGGTAAAAGGAATCAAATTAAAGTCCACTAAGGGCGCGCCCATAAGCATGGACAAAAAGTGGAAATAAGGCTAAATCAATTTGTTAGGCAAAGAATGACTCCAGCTCAACTGCTTAAGGAAGCAATATCGGCAAAAGTCCGTCCAAAATAAGAGATCTGGGGTTGTTTATAAAATCATAGGAAAAGCATTCAGTTGTCCCTCATAGGAAAAATATATCATCTGTAGGTCTTGCAAAGGAAAGAAGAGCATGGCTAAGGGAACATTTTCAGCTTAGAAAAGAACACGTTCGCAAAGCCATTAAATGCATATGTCAGCCTTAAATGAATTAAGTTCAAGTAGAACCAAAAACTATCCATTAAATCATCATTTCATAATAAGCGAAAAATAGTAATACTTCACCAATGCATTATTACACGAAATTGATTAACGTTAACTATGGCGACTGCCACAATTGTCAACATCCATAAATGTGAATTATTATAAATAGTAATTTTATTTCAATTGTTTCCTGTAGTCTATGATCATTATGGTCTCAACTATCACATTTGTAAGTTTCAGGTTCCTAACTAATTTTATTGCTTAATAATTGCTCTACAATCTATTCATGATGCATTTAAATTTAAGGCAATAGAAATGCTAAGCCACACCATTAGAATAGAGGTGGGCAGAGTTCGCAGAATTCCGCAGAGCG